>NC_134719.1:59652584-60284682 GCF_049634645.1 Pelodiscus sinensis | reverse complement strand
GTGCAAAGAGCAGAGTGAAAATGGGAGAGTCCTCCTTTTACCTTGTCGCATAACACAAGACGCAGGTGAAATTAAAGGACATTAAATTTAGAACTAATACAAATAAAAAGTACAGTATTGTCAGATTCATTGCCAGAGAAGGTCATAAAGACAATAAAAACTGACTTTGCTTTTTAAACCAATGGACAATTTTATGATCACCTCTACATTTATATTGATTCAAAAAGAGATAAGGATAATCCAGAGTGTGAGCTGACATCTTGCGGATGTCAGAAAGGAATTCTTCACTCCTCTGCACCCTCATGTACAGCTAGATAGGTTCATGATCTTAGGAGGGGAGAGGAGTGAGATTTGCCGCCTTCTAAAGCATCAGCTGTCATCCAGAGCACCAGTGCCCTGGTCTGGTGGCAAATGCTCTGTTTGAGAACAGTTACAAGGAGTCCTACACTCCACATCTGCATCTGACAAAGTGGACTCCAGCCCACAACAGCATATGCCCAACAACTGTGCAGTCTTTAAGGTGCCACGGGATTCCTCGTTGTTTTTACTCCACATCTGGTGTCTAGAGACTACCTGACTGCAGATACTGGGTGCAGAAAATGCAGTTGTCAAGGAGAGGAGTAAACAGGATTTAAAGATACATCAAGAAGAGTTTTCTATAATTGCTACTGTTTGTAACCCTCTTGCATTGCAGGGGAATTCATCAAGGCTTTGTATGAGTCAGATGAGAACTGTGAAGTTGATCCCAGCAAATGTTCATCCAGTGAATTAACTGATCATCAGAGCAACCTGAAAATGTGCTGTGAGCTGGCCTTCTGCAAGATTATCAACTCCTACTGGTGAGTGCTTGATTTGACCATTTGGTTAGGAAAGGCAAACGTAGTCTCCACCTCTCTCCAAAACAGCAGTTGTAGCAAGACCAAGGTCAAACATATTTCCGTATATCGCAGTAGCTTGGGTTCTCGTGTTGATCACTCCCTGCACATCGTAGAAAGAAGTTCCGCCCGAACAAGGAGTCCTGACAACATCCCCAGTCCTATATACCGTACCCCATGGGAATGTCCCCTGATGTATGTTCTAGGGCAAGGGAGATACAGTGAATGATGATTGACTTTGAATAAGCAGAGTTCTTGGATCTGTAAAAGTGGTATGGAAATGATATTGTGGGAAAAGCTTCACAGGGAGATTTCTTTTAGTGTCAACTTCTGCTCGAGCTGGGAACATTGAAATATTGGCTTTTCTGCTTCCGGCCAGAGCAAATCAAAAGTAATCAAAGAAGTTAACTCCGCACTAAAATCCAAACTCCAGTTATAGAAATGAGCAACATTGTTCAGTGTGCATCTGAATTTTTACTAGCCAATTTGCCATTCACTTCAAAGGGGGATGGACAGTTCTTAACCTGTGAATCCCAGTGATCAAAAAGGATTTAGTTTCATAGCTTCCAGAGGGATGCTTTGAATAGTATCTAAGTGTACCAAATAAAATGTTGATCCGGGAGCTAAGACGAGAAACTTAATAAAATTTGCTGGTCTCAGTAACAGAAGAGCCAAGCGCTCCTGTTATGCTTTTACATTTCCTATGACAGGCCATCGGTTCAGCCTGTTGCGTTTCGTGCTCTTGTCCTTGTATTGATTGATGCATTTGTTTGCAGTGTGTTTCCTCGGGAGCTGAAGGAGGTGTTTGCATCCTGGAAGCAGAAGTGCCTCAGTCGGGGCAAGCAGGACATCAGTGAACGCCTGATCAGTGCCTCACTCTTCCTCCGCTTCTTGTGCCCAGCTATCATGTCCCCTAGTCTCTTCAGTCTCATGCAGGAGTATCCAGATGACCGGACATCTCGCACTCTGACACTCATTGCTAAAGTCATTCAGAACCTCGCCAACTTTGCTAAGTAGGTGGCAGGAACATACTGGCCCTAATGCAACGATTTTCAGGGGTATCAGTCCCACTGCATGTTATCGAGGAGGGAACAGAGAGCTTTGTGCACATACAACTCTAAAACTAAATGCTAGGAATACTGTGGGAACCTTTGGCAAGGGAGGATGCCTTTCCTCCCATACACCGTGTCTGTAAACCAAGAACAGTTTCTGAAGAATGTTGAAATATGTACGCTGTAGGCCTGGTTCTGTTTCCAGGAGTAACTCCACTGAAGTCAGTAAAATGACACTGCTGTAAACTGAGAACAGAACCAGGTGTATTCTGTGTCAGTACATTTACACTTTGGCTTTTGCTTGATCTCATTATTACTAATGATGACACATCGAATTTAATACAAGTTACTTGAAGGTGGTAACGCTTTTATATCCAAACTCCCAGCAAAAGGAATGATGCAAAGGACACATGGCCAGAGCCGCCAAAGGAGGCAATGGGGTGGGGTCCACCTGTCACCCAGTGGTATGAATAGTGGGTTGTTAGTACCCAGTTGAGTCAAGGAAGGAGGTGGGATTCTTCAGTCGCTTGCCCCTCCTCTTTCTTCTGCCACCCCAGGAGAAAGATGAAATGGAAAGCATTTGAATAATTCTCTGAACATATATCCATTGTATTCTGTGTGGATGTGATTCACTATTTCTCTCCCCTCTAGGTTTGGGAATAAAGAAGAGTACATGGCCTTCATGAATGATTTCCTGGAACATGAATGGGGGGGAATGAAGCGCTTTCTGCTGGAAATCTCTAACCCAGACACCATCTCCAACACGCCTGGGTTCGAAGGCTACATTGACCTGGGCAGGGAACTCTCGGTTTTGCACTCCCTATTATGGGAGGTTGTGTCCCAACTTGATAAGGTAAAGCAGGCTGGAGGGCTGCAGTAGTGTCATAGAATTGTCAACACTGGGAAACATCCAAGGAGCAGCCATATCCTATGTTAGGGAGAACTTTCTAAAGTTCAGTAACGCCTTAGAAAGCATGTGTCTGTGTACTGAATATTTATCCTTCCAGTGATTCCAGATCAAGGCCTAGCTCCTGCAAGACCTGTGAGGCCTTGAACAGGATGTGCAAGGTAGTTGTGGTCCAGCACAAGAGTAAATGCTCTGTAGAGGCTGGGTGTTGAATCTTATCCTGTGCACAGTGCTATGAAGCCTCCCTGACCACCCCCTCCCTTACCCACATGTGCAGGGTGGCAGGGAGCAGGGCATGGATCGGGAACGGGATTGTCAGTGGAGACAGTGAGTTGCTTTGCTGCACTTTCCCTTCTCAGACTTGACAACTCCTCCCAGATTGGAGTAGTGTAACCTCAGTGATTTCATTAAGGGCCTGAGCCAAAGACCGTTGCACTCCCTGGGAATCTTTCTGCTGATTTCAACAGGCTTTAGATCAGACCTTAGTGTAAGATCAGGTTCCCCGTGCACATCCTGCCCCATCTGTATTTTACATGTCCCGCATTGTGCCCAGTGAAACTGGTTCTCAGAGAGCCAACACTGGAAGCTCCCAGATCTGAAAAGCAAGCTGCGTCTCTACTGTCTCCTACATCATCACCAAAGGCAGTTGGCAGGCAGTCTGCCGTTAGCTGGCAAATTGGCTGATGCATGAGGTAGCACAGACTCCAGCTTGACATTCTGTGGCCATGTGGGCTTTGCAGGGCCAAAGGGATTAAAAATTGGTCAGTAGAGAGAGGATTCAGCCACAAAGAATTGAGGTTTTTTAAAAGATTTCCCCCTATTTTCCATGTTCACAAGCACTTGGCTATTCCCATCACATGCAGAGTTTCAAAACTGCACTGTGTTGCCTGCAGTCCCAGATTCCATTTACACTGTACCTGTCAGGTCTTTCCTTTTCAAATTGGAGGTGAGGTGGCCTGCTGGGGGATACTAATAATATTTTGTGACTAGCAAGGTTGGTAGAAATAATGGTTTATTCAAAAATGTATTTCTTACTGGTCCAACATAAAATGATTTGTGTTGGTGAAGTAGAGTAAATCTAAATGCCCTTGATGCATGAAGATCAAAACACACATTTTAATTTGGGAAGCATTGTGGAATTGTTTGTCAGTTTCCTGTGTAAACTCATATATTTGTTGCACTCTAAATATCATCTGCAGTAAAATTATCCTACAAAGACTACTTTCCTAAGAGCCACTGGCATGACAATCACTGGACTTTTGTCTTTGCCAGTGTCAGGTCTGACATCATAGTAATTGGGGACTGCAGAACTGCTCTCAGAATGCAAAGATTTGGTATAAGATTTGAGAGTGGAGACAGGAAGCAGATACAGTATTAAGCCAGAAAGTGCTGTGCTCTTTTCCAAGTGCGGCTGTATTAGTATATCCTAACACGTTTTGGGAAAGGGGTTTTGTTACACACTAAAATGGGAATTAGGGGTTAATGTTACATTACCATGTTGCTTTACAGTGGGCCGTGACTGGGAAAGGGAATAAATTAAGTTGCCTGGAAAAGCTGGAGATTTTAATAAAGGACAAATAACTGGGAGAAACAATCAGGTGTAAAGTAACTTTCCACTGTAAACAACTGATTGGATACCTGTTTCCAATCTTTGACAGGAAGGCAGTCTTTGTAATGAGCTTTACTGAGTAATAATACCTCCTGTACATCCCACTTCCACCCCTTCCGTCCCAAGAACCAGTGGCAATGTGTTTATGCCAACATCACCTTATCAACTCAGGGCAGATTTCCAGAGAAGAACAGAAAATCTGAGCAGCAACTTCCACCACAAGGACAATAGTGTTGGTAGAACAGCTGTTTATGGTCAGCTAATGTTGGTTAAGGCCTGGCCGGACTTAAGTGTAATGATGCAAGGTAATTAGATGCTGGTCACTGGCTGAAGTGAAGATATTGGGGTGGATGTTACAGGAGTTTTCATGAACTATCATTTCATTTTAAATGCTGAAAGCCCCCTTAGCTTTTGGTAGGACCTTGGTACAAAAGATGGCATCAATGTAAAAGATGCCAAAAGGAGAAGCTGATGAAATGGAAACCTCTTTCCCCACAACCCTTTCAATTCTCTCCTGGATGCCTTGAATGCAATCCCCCCTTCTCTGTTGGCATGCATTTCTTTTACCACATGACCCCCTTTGCCTGGAAAGTTCCCTCCCATTAGCTGATTCTGTAGTCTCTGAATTCCCTTCAATTAGTAGTTACTATAGTTTTTACCTTGTCTCCACCCTGGATTTAGTTTGCTTTGCATGACAGTTTTGTGTTGGAATGGCAATAGTTTGGTTTTATTGAGCATGAATTTTATTTTTGGGAGTCAATCCTAATTTCTTTTCTATTTCCTTTTCTTTCCTCAATGTCTGCTGCACCCTGTTTCGTCTCCTTCATTCATCTCGTCGCCGTGGTTACGCTGCTCCGTAACAATGCATTATGGTCCTGCCATACCCACACACAAACACCTACCCTCCTTCCTTCCAACCTCCATCCCTCTGCATCGTTATCAAAAAATGGCGGATGTCGCGGTGCTTATTGTCCAATCAGGGTGAAAATTCCTTCCTACAGGCGACCGTGGCAAAACTTGGACCCCTCCCTCGCATTCTTGCTGATATCACCAAGTCAATGACCA
Source organism: Pelodiscus sinensis (assembly GCF_049634645.1). Classification (NCBI taxonomy): domain Eukaryota; kingdom Metazoa; phylum Chordata; order Testudines; family Trionychidae; genus Pelodiscus; species Pelodiscus sinensis. Next base: position 60,279,174 of record NC_134719.1, on the reverse strand, counting down.
ATCCTACGCCAATACAGCAGCAGCTGCGGCGTTTCACCGAGCACAGCTCTAATCCAAATGTCAGTGGCAGTCTCTCCTCAGGGCTTCAGAAGATATTTGAGGACCCCACTGATGGGTATGTAACAGCTGGGGTTCGAGAGCAAATACAAAGCACAAGGGATGTGGGATCAGGCAGGTTATGTGATTATATTGAGGACCCCTGTCCAAACAATAGTCATGCCAGATTTTTAACTAGGTAAGTGTGACGACTCAGAATTGGTACCTGTAGTAGGGAGGCCAGGATCCCACTGAGATATGCCAGGACTAGTGCAATGATCTGTAAGGTTTGGACTTAGCCAGGATTCTGCTGTTTGCCTAAAGTCAGTGACCTTATACCACTGGCCAACCTGAGTAAAGTACAAGGAGATGGAAAGATCTAAACAAAGTATGTAGCTCAATACTAATCCTGTAAAGCGACTGAAATGCCTCGCTCTTAGAGATCAGATTGCCTTCCTAGTAGCATTGAGAAACGTGTATTCTGACTTGAAAAAGTAGAAAGCTCCGTAAAAGGAAATAATCTAGTTCCCTGAGGCTTTTTGAGAGAGAGGGAAGGGGGTTAATTGAGGTAGAAAGGCATCTCTGGAACAGATCTACTGGGATTGTGGCTGGTTAAAAATTAACCAAATGCTTGTCTGTTCCACAGTGACCCGCATAAACTGAAATCTCCAACCCAGGAAAATATAGATGGATATTTTCGAGGGAAAACCTTACTCTTGGTGCAGCAGGCATCCACCCAGAGCATGACTTCCTCGGACAAGGACGAGAGGGAGAGCATACTGCCCAATGGACGTAGCATCTCCCTCATGGACCTGCAGGACCCACATGCCACTCACAGCGATCCCGCATCCATCCTGCACGATGTGCCTTTGCGTCTGGCGGGCAGCCAGCTCTCCATAACACAGGTGGCCAACATCAAACAACTGCGGGAGACGCAGAGCACACCACAAAGCGCTCCCCAAGTCAGGAGACCGCTGCACCCAGCCTTGAATCAACAAGGCAGCCTCCAGCCCCTGTCCTTCCAGAACCCGGTTTACCAGCTCAATAACCCTCCTCCACCAATGCCAAAGGCCTCTGTGGACTCCAGCTTGGAGAACTTAAGTACTGCCAGCTCCCGGAGCCAAAGTAACAGTGAAGACTTCAAACTCAGCGGACCCAGCAACAGTAGCATGGAGGACTTCACCAAACGCAGCACGCAGAGTGAGGACTTCTCCAGGCGGCACACTGTGCCAGACAAGCATGTGCCGATGGCTCTGCCCCGTCAGAACAGCATTGGGCAGGCGCAGATCCGTAAAATGGACCTGGTTGGGTTGGGCGCCAAGGCCAAAGCCCCTCAGTCCCTGCCACACAGCGCTTCCTTGCGGAGCACCGGGAGCCTGTCGGCAGCCTCAGGTGCAATGGTGACAGAGCCAGTTCAGAATGGGAGCCGGTCTCGGCAGCAGTCCTCATCCTCCAGAGAAAGCCCTGTCCCAAAGGTGAGGGCAATTCAGCGGCAGCAGACGCAGCAGGTAGGAACAAAGTTCTTCTCCCAGATCTTGTCCATTTTCTGGGTTTGTGACCTTTGGTGGTAAACTGCCCATTTCAGCATTTTCCACTGACTGTATTTAAATGTGAAACAAGAAATGTGAGCTGATTCTAGTAATATGGGAGGAGGAGAGGCTTAAATGGTAAGAACAGCAGGCACAAGTGCTTGTTGGCTTCACTATCGTTACTAGCTTGGCTAGCAACTCTCACTTGTGAAATAAATGAGCACAAGATAATCAAATTAATATTTTAAGTCTGTGTTTCCAGTTTACCGTCATATTAGAAAAAGTGACAAACTTGTTTAAAGAAACAAACTGAAGAATTCCAGGAACAAAAAGCTTGTTTTCGAAAGCCAGGTATGATGTCTGAGAGTAGATTTCCCAACTTAAAAACAGGGAAATGAATCGATAAAAGCAGCATAGGATCCGGGTTGCCCAACTATTACGCAAATGCTCTGACCTCCACTACTGTCATCAATAATATCAGAATATGAACAAAATGAAAACACTTAATAGAAATACATATTTATGTATTCCTGATGCATATTGATTGACCTCATATGCAAATCCACATACTTAATTTTACCATAAATCAGTAACAGTATGCGTGTTTCATCTTACACAATTTGGTTCTTAACAAACAGCAATTGTATAACACCAGAAGATTTATCTGGTGTTGCTTAGGTCCTTAATTCAGATAAGTTTTGGGGCTTTTTTTCATTTAAATCCTTTGTCTTGAGTGAGGCTGGAGATGAGGGGTTCAGGATGCAGGCTGACCCCGGGAGAGAGAGCAACCCCAGCCCCCTCTCACCGCAGCAGTTTGGGGCCAGGTGAGAAGTGCCTGTCCATGGCTGCTGCACAGATGCAAGAGGGGTGCCTCTCCCCCAGCTTGGGCACAGACAAGCAGACACAAACAGATAAACTCTCTGAACTATATAGTAGATAGCTGTCTCTATCTCCACCCCTGCTCGGTCCTGGCCCAATGGGGTTATAGCTGTTCTGGTCACAATCTCAGGGCCCTTACTGCCCCCTATGGTCATTCTGCAGTATAATTGTCTCCTACCAGACCCCTTCCTTTCCATTTGACGAGAAACAATCAAATTCCAGGCACTTCCATCCCATTGTCCTGGCACAACCAAACACAAACCTTGCTTTAAGTTATGATAAGAGGAAACTGCCTACCAAATTTGGTCCTAGCTCTCACTGTTTAGGAGGAGTGCTTGAACAAATGGACTCACAAACCAGACTGACACACATTTCTAAAATATATAGTAAGATTTTACCAAAAAAGTGTCTGATAAATATTTAGATAATATAATGGTATCCTATAAATTGAAATATTTAAATACTGAAATTAAGGTAGCCTATACAAATGCCCAACAGTCCATAGCACAATCATCTTAACTCTGATCTATGAAGATGTCCTGTATTAATTTCTCTGCTCTATATTAGAACAGTGCATGTATGTTTATCATCTAGGCAGTGTAAGATTTATGATGTGCTTAAGTGTTGTTATCCATGATTTTACGTACTTGAGTTCCATAGTTAATTTGAAAGCAAAGTATACTCTTGTCATGCAATGACCTTATCTGGCTTTGAAATGAGGCTTTAAACTGGCAGCTTGAAATGCACAGGGAGGCAAAAGGAAGCCACTGCAGTTCTCTGACAACCGCTGTTATGTGATCATGCTGACACAGTAAGCAGGCCAGGTGGTTAGTTGCCTTTTGCACTAGCTGAATCTTCCAGGTGGTCTTCGCAGGTAGGTCCAATTAAAGGGCACTGCAGTGTCACATCCAGGAAGTCACAAAGGTGCAAGTGAGGACCCATGGCAAAGGAAAGCTGCAACCTCTTAGGTTTGATTTACACTTAGAAATTTTGTCAGCAGAGCTGTGTTGATTCAGAGTTTGAAAAAATCACACCCTTACCTGACAGCTCTAGTATGCTAAGCTGGTAGTGCAGACTTGACTTACGCCAGCCCAGCAGAAAAGTCCTTTGCTGGTGCCAGCTCTACCAGGAGAGCCTGTTGGTATTGCTCTACCAGTATAGGTATATTACACCAACAAACCCTTTTAAACGTAGACAAGGCCTTTTGCAATGTACGTCACCATACCTGGTGTCTGGGAACCCGAGAGCAATCAGTGCTTGAAAACTACCATGTGGTGTCTGCCTTTCACTACAGTACCTGATATCCGACATACTGAATCACAGAGCCAAGCTTATTAGGCAATGATACGTATACCAAAGAAATGAATCCCATGATGTTTGAAGTTTTTTATACTGTTTGTATGCCTGTCCCTGGGAGCTTGTCTCGTATGTGGGTATAGGCATGTTGATAGATATATTATGTTGGACGGTACCATAAATTACATGGTTAAGTCACTACTAGGTTTAAGCCCAGTATAATAGGAATTGTACTTGGAAATCCACTAACTGCTTTACTAATGCTTCAGCTGCCAGGTGAAACAGTTCTGCTGAGTTTCATTTTGTACTGCAAGTAATTCCTTATTAGAATTCCCTCTGGAAAAAGTTGGTTTCCTTGAGGCATTTTGCTGAAAATGACTAGAAAAATAAACATGCACATCTTGAGGGCCGTGGGACAGAGGAACATACAGGCTATTTTAAAAGCAGCCTTTTAAAAATATGACTGACGCTATTCTCCATCATATACACATGTATGGGTGTGCATGAATGGGAAAAACTACAGCTAACGCCTTTTGCATGTTTTTGAGAAATCTTTAGTTGACAGTTTGCAACCCCTTGAATAATCTCCTTTCGAGTCTGTTGCATCTTGAGTTACTGATCGCTGTATTTCTGTGAAGTAAAGCAGTTTCCTCCTCTTGCTAGAAATGACAGTCAAAGTGATGCTCCAGTCTTCCACCTTACACCTTCCCTCTCCTTTTATCCTTCAGCAATGTTGATGCCTTATAGCTACAGTCATCTTCAACAGACTGCATTTCCACTGGCCCTGTAGTTTAGGAAAGTGTCGGTTTTTTATGTGTCGCCCAGATTGTCACCCTTTCTTTTCTACACTGACTTTATTCACCAGTACAGTTAGTTTCCTTGTTTCCATCTCAAACACAGATCTCAATCTGGTCTGTTGTTTGGTATCCTAAAAAACTGAGATGCTTCTTGAGCTGTTCTGACTAGTGGCCAGCCTGTTCTTGGCACAAATTCCACTGCATGTTTTTAATTGCAAATATCACTGTGGAATTCTTTTTCTGGCTTTTTCTGGGTGATTTCTCTCTGAGTGTTGCTTTGTGAGTTTTGTTGTTATCAACTTCTTTGCAAGCTTCGTTTATTTTTGAGCACAGAGCAGTCCTGTTTGCTTGTCTGGGAGACATTAGCTTCTGCTTTCATTTGCATTTAGTGAATTAGGTGGGCGATAGAATTTTCAGCGGAATTTAGTTATATTAAATATCGAATAATTTCCCTCTGGCTTTTTTCACTTGGGACTTTTTTTTAGGGTGTCTTACCCTTTACCGCCTGCTTCTTTTTTGATCTTATAACTGTTTGTGCTGGGATTTGATTACTGAAAATATTCTCTTCTTCAATTTAAAGGTTAACTGGAAAGATATGCTGAGGAGTAAGAGGTCTGGAAAGGTGTCATTAATGCATTTTGTCCTGACCCTTGTGCTGTCTTATCCTTCTAGAACCAACATGAGAAGCAATTTTGTTTTTGTTAAGGATCAAAATCTTTCAGCCTTTCTAGCATTTCCCAGTGTCTGCCACAGTATTTACTCTGGAGAGGTGCTGATTGGTGGCAGAGCAGTCCATGGTTCATGTTCTCTCCTGCTGTCTCTGTCTCACAATAAATAATGTCAAGAGAAGCATCCATAAATTTGGGTAGCTACTAATAGCTGTATCAGTCATGCTGCCTCTGAGCAGGTTATTAACCTTTCCACCACAAATTTCTCTCTTTCCAGGCGGGGGACCGCCATCTCTGTCAAAGCCCTGAAATTCTCTCTGACCCCGCCCATTTTTCTTATCTCTACACCCATCACTGCCAAGGCTCCTTGTTGCTAGACTCAGCATATCATCTACTAAAGATAAGAGCCATTGCTGGTGGACCTCAGGTAACCCTTGAGCAGGTGACTGAGCGAGACTGAAGCGGGAAATCCTACCTAGATGTCTGCTTCGATAGTAGGCTGAGCAAACTCTTATTTTAAGAGATTATAACTCACTTGTAAAACATGCTTCCCTAAAACCTAGCAAGCAAGATCACAGCCCAACAACCCACTCGTGTTTTAAAATACCACATGAGACGACAATCTGAAATAGGATAGACTGTTACTTAGTATGTAAAGCTAGTGAAGTTCATTTACACATTTCAGTAGGAGGGGTAAAAATGACTCAGAATTTAGCTTAATGTGTTCCTCAGTCATTCATATTTTTGGTTTAGTCAAATGACTCCACTAAGCTATTAAGTCAAAAACCCCACGCTCCTCCAGGAAAGCTGTTGCTCCTAGCAGAATAAGCGCATCAGTTGGTGTTCTGTTGCCATCCACGCAAGGTGACTAATAACACTGTTCTCGTAACCCTCTGTTCATCTGTGTAGCCGCACACCCCCTTTTGTGTTCCACAAAAGGAAGCAGCGCTGCTGAGAGATGTTGGCATCCAAAGCCCTCCACAGAAGGGCCTTGGGCTTCATTCTAGATCCCTGAGTTCTGCCCCTGTTGCACAGAAGCAGCTTGCTGGGTTCCCTCAGCATGTCTGAGGTGTAGTCTTCTGGGGCCTCACTACATTGTGCCCCTTCTTGTCTTCTCCCCCCCGTGGCAGGCGTGTGGACTTTGCCTGAGAACCTGGCTAGAGAATGGCAAGAGCAGCTGGGCCCTAACAAAAGCATCACTCAGCCTCAGTAGCAGCCCCACCTCTGTGTCTAGTTGGCCCCAGAGGTGAAGAACTCTCAGAATGCCGAAGGAGCTGCTGATCTGGAGAGCGATGAAAGTGGTTTCCAGTGGTTTGTCTGAATCTGCACTGACTCCAGTGGGGAAGAGACTATAGTTGTCTCCTTCCCCACCTCAAAGCAGCTGCTACCAGCACTATTGTGTGAGGTGCCCTGCCCAGTCCACAGTGATCCTCTTTTCTTGTCTGTCGGTAGCAGTACCACAGGAGATGTAGGTTGTGTAGTTGGTCAGACTCCGGCTCAGGACTGCCTTCTTCTTAGAGGAAGCCCCTCCACGTTAACAAGAAGTCACTTCAGCATGTGATATGATCTTCCACCCTCAGCAAGCACTGGGTTTGTCTGCTCTGTGGCGTAACTTTAGGCCCTTTTTACAGGGAAGTGTTTGAGCGTCCAGATTTATCCGCACAGCTGTCATAGTTACCCATATTCTTTCTACTCGGCGAGTGATCCTTCGTAATAGGAAGACCTATTTAGAGAGAAGAACAAAATTGTTTTCTCCCCAGCAATGAGCAGATATTAGGGTTGCCAGGTGTCCGGTTTTGAACTGGACAGTCCAGTATTTGAGCTTTCTGTTGGGAAACAAATTGAGAAAATATCAGATATATAAATGTCTGGTATTTTCTAATGAAATAAGTTTTATTATTATCCTCATGAGTATCAGTACGTAGTTGTGCACTGCCTGGCTGGTAGACATGCTCACACTGCGTGAACGTGTCTACCAGCCAGGCAGTGCGCAACTACGCAGTAGAGGGGCAGCGGGGCCAGGGCAGGATGGAATCCCCAGGGCCAGACTCGCCCATGCACTCCGCCGGTACCGTGCACGGTACGGGCAGCGCCCCGAGATCTGCGTGCACCTGGGCCCGCCCTGCTTCCCACCAGTCATCCCCCCTGATCTCCCCTGGCCAGCCCCACTGCTCCCCACCAGCTGATTCCCCCCTGCTCTCCCCTTATTCCCCCCCCCCCGCCAGCCCTGCTCCCCCTGACCTCCTTCCAGCCAGCCCTGCTCCCCGCCGACCGGTCATTCCCCTCCTCTTCCCCCCCCCACCCCACCGATCTCCCCCAACCAGCCCTGCTCTCCACCGGCCGGTTCCCCCCGATCGCCCCTGCCAGCCCCACTCCCCTTGAACTCCTCCCAGCCAGCCCTGCTCCCCACCAGCCGGTTCCCTCCCCCGATCTCCCCCAGCCAGCCCCGCTCCCCCGACTTGCTCCCAACCAGCCCTTCTCCCCCCCCCCCACCCCGTCTGAGATCAAGTGTGTCTGGTATTTTTGTCAAAACCCTCTGGCAACCCTAGATATTGTCCTTAATGCTGCTACCAAAACAAAGCATCAAACTGCCATGTTTGATGGAACAAAGGAACTCAGGCTGAGGGGAAAACATTATTTTCAAGTTTCTCAAAGTGGGGATAAGGGATACAAAGTACTGGTGCTTCCCACGCAGCTATATTTCACGGAGTTTAGAAATTCCAGGCATTTGTGCTTGTATTCTCCTCTATGGCCCAACAAGGGAACCCACCTTCTGGATTCCAGCTCCCCAGCCATCACTGCGCTTGGAGAAAGATGCACATCTCTATCCCTTCCGATTGGGGTACCTCCAAGCTGAGCAATTCCCTGCCTTCACCGTTGTGTTCCTAGCAAAGGCAAGCTGCCCCACTTAGCTACCCTTCATAGCAGGTTGGTAACCAGTGTGCCTGCCTGCAAAGATGGGCACCACATGGATGGCACAAGCCTATTTTATTCTGAAGATAAAAGCACTACAGAGAAAACATTCAAAAGCCATACAAGAACCTACATGCTTGTTGATAAGCTTGCCCAAAATCACCCCAACTCTACCATGGGTGTGACAGGAGCAGGCCTTAACACCTCACCTAAGAGGTTTTCTTGAGGCACCACAGACTCCGCTCAAAACACGCACAATCTTGTGGGATCTCAGTTACCTTGTCCTTCCAACTGTTTCCTAAGGATTGGGGCCCTCTGTACCCAGGATCCAGTCATTTACAGTATCAGGAAGGCATTCCCCCACCCCCAGCTTGTTTAAAACCATTCTTTTTATCCAAAAATCCTTTGTCTTGATTCCTGGAGAATCCAGTTTGAACTATTATTTGTGGACCTTTGAAAGGAGAAGCTTTGAAGGGCTGATAACCAGAGGGATTACATTAGCATCTCCCTTCTGCTAGAGGAGTTCACATACAGTTCCACAATAACACACACAGTTGCATTTTAATACAATGGACCTCAAAGGTATTAAAGCAAAACTGCATCTCAAGTGAACCCTTCAGTTCTTCAAAGTAACAAATCTGCCAATGACAAGCAAGCGCCAAATACAAACTTCAGGGCTTTACATGTTGTATTAGGGACACTGCAGAGGCCTTACCGGGAAGCTAGAAGGAAAAGTAGAAGGTGAATATGGCCAAGATCCAGTCAGTACAAAATAAAAAGAGGAAAGTGCATCTGTGAGCAGTTAGCATCTCAGCAAGCACGGAAAGGTCATTGCCTCAAATGCAAGCCCACCTCCTTTCTGAAGTATCTCGTACTGTCTTTAATCTTCTTTATGAGAGACTGAAACCACAATACTCCTGGACTCTGGTGTGTGTTGTCTGATTTGTTGTGTGCATGCCCTCACTTCCCCTCCTTATCCCTAAAGAGTGTGCAGTTGTTTTAGGAAGGCAACTGTGACTGAGGTGAAAGGGAAGCTGTGTGCATAGGTGCAATGCAGAGAAGTGTCTTTCTCATTAAACTGTTCCTGGGCTGAAGTATAGTATGTGTCCAGAGTATTTCTGGAAGGGAGAGACAGTGGGGAGCTTTTGATGCTGCTGGATTCCAGGTGGTCTTCTCCCTCCATTTTTCTGCTCTGAATATGTTTGACTGCAGAACCAGGCAGTACATGATTTCTTTGACAAATGCTTACAGCCCTCTCTGCTCCCAGGTTCAGTCACCCGTGGATTCAGCCACAATGTCGCCAGTAGAAAGGACAGCTGCCTGGGTTCTGAATAACGGGCAGTATGACGAGGAAGAGGTGGATGCAGAGCAGCAGCAAGATGAAATCAAGCATGCTGAGAAGGTATTCGCAATGTGCACTCTCCAGCCTGAGCTCTCAGAGCAGAGACCTTCACAGCAGCAAGCTGGACTGTTCACAATGGTGGCATTCCCTGTTGGGCCAGAATCTGACTTTCCAATGAAACTGTTACTGACAGAGTTTTCGCTTCCAATGTGAAAAGGGTTTTCTTCTAATCCCCATCCTGCAGAGGCTTTCTCCCCCACCCCCACCCCCCCACCCCCCCACCCCAGCTAGTGCATTGCATGGCTTCCGACCGTAGAGCTAATCCAGTTCATAGGCATGTTGGGATGGTTGCAAGCTTAGTCTGAAACCCTTGTCAAACACCTCTACAGACTAAAACAGCCTTGTAAATATACTTACAGCTGATGCTTGCTGTTTACTTCCATCATATTTTAAGACAGAAAATATTGGCCTTATATAAATCCATAGTACACCCCATCTTGAAAACTGCATGCAGATGTGGTCGCTCCATCTCTAAAAAAGATGAATTCGAATTGGCAAAGGTTCAAAAAAGGGTAACAAAAATCATTAGAAGTGTGTAACGGCTTCCATATGAGGAGTAACTAATAAGACTAGGACTTTAAAGCTTGAAAAAGGGATGTCTAAGGGGGATATGGTACAGGTCTATAAAATCATGACTGGTGTGGAGAAAGTAAATAAGGAAGTGTTATTTATTCCTTTTGATAATGCAGGAAGTAGGGGTCACCAAATGAAATTAATAGGCAGCAGGTATAAAACAAAAAAATATTTTTTTCACACAACACATAAGTCAACCCATGGAACTCCTTGACAGAGGATGTTGCGAAGGCCAAGATTATAACAAAGTTTAAAAAACAACAACCATGTGTTCATGGAAAATCTATCAATGGGTCTTAGCCAGGATGGGTAGGAATGGTATCCATAGTGGTATCCATAGTCTCTGTTGTTCAGAAGCTGGAACTGGGCAAGAAGGGATGTTTATCAGTCCTGTTCATTCCCTCTTGGGCACCTGGGTATTGGCCACTGTCAGAAGACAGGATGGACAAGTAACACTGGTCCTAGGGATGTTCTACCAGCTCAGTGTTCTAATGTTTGTGTGAATTTTAGGGGTCATGAAGATAAGTCCGATTATTAGCCAGAGCAAGGATTAGTGTGGGCACGTAGCATGCTTCTTTGCAACCGTCAAGTTCTTCCTGTGTTGGGCTTCACCTGACCAAAATGCCCGTTGTTGTGTTGTGCACGACTGTCCACCTCTTTCACATTTGTAATTTCAAATATATTTGAAAAAATGTGAGTTTCCTCACTTCTGTCTGTAGTGTAGTATGTTCCCGAGCATTTAATTGCCAGATCTGTGTACCACAACAGTGTGCATTATTTTCCAAATACGAGTGCAGGCGTACAGGTGTCACAGTGTTGTAAGCTCCTAGATACATTTTTTCTTTTTTTCTTTGCTGGGCAAAAATAAAAATAAACTAGAGTTTTAGGAATAATGAAGAACCTATAACAGAAGAGTGAAATGCATGTATGTCGATGCCTTTATTGGAGGAGAATGACCAGAAGGAGCAATCAGGAGAGAGAATGGAATTTCAGGAAAGTAAACTCCCCTGAGGCTCTGTTGTACTGCATGTTAATGTGCTAGGCATCTGGACATCTGGCTTCAAACCTTCATTAGGTCTGAAAGGAAAATGCGTTGTTTAGATCCCAGCCTAATCTAGAGTGAATGTTTGTTCACATCAGAAAACCACCCTAGAGATCAGCACTAGTAGCAGTTTCTGTGTGAGAGGCTTGGGGGAGTTGTTCCATCTGGACTGAGGTGCTGTGTGGATGCCCAGCTGTGGGGTAGAAGGGGCAATGTAGGGCAATATTAGGAAATGTGACGAGTTGTGCGAGTAAGAGATTGCAGTGTGGTAGTCCATAGTTGGCCACAGAGACTGGTTCTAGCCCTTCCTGTCATTTCCCTCATTTTCTGTGTTGTTAAAGAAAACAATACAGACCACACACAGATATCTGACCACCTCACCCTGCTCCCTTTGTTTCTGATTCTGTCCCTCCCACTCCTGCCTGTAGTACGAGCAAGAGATAGCCAAGCTGAAGGATCGTCTGAAAGTGTCGAGCCGACGACTAGAGGAGTACGAGCGGCGTCTGCTGGTGCAGGAGCAGCAAATGCAGAAGCTGCTGATGGAATACAAGACGAGGTTGGAAGATAGTGAGGATCGACTTCGCCGGCAGCAGGAGGAGAAGGACAGTCAAATGAAAAGTATCATTAGCAGGTGAGAGGAGGGTGCCCTTTTTAGCTTTGGTGGAAAGCAAGCCGAGTATGAAGAAACCCAACTGATTAACCTATTCCTTTGTGACAAAAGCATAATACTTTGCAGATAGCTCTTGTCCTCAGCTGCACTCCACAGCACTTGTCAAGTGGTCTCATCCCCATTTTACAGATGGAGAAACTAAGACACAGAAGTTAAGTGACGTAAACGCAGAGCTGGGGAAAGACTCAAAGACCTTCACTGTTAAGGCTCTGCTCTACTCATTAGGCAGACCACCCTGCTTTAAAAAGGGAAAGCGATCCTTTTCAAGGGTGGGTTCCAAGCACTGGAATCAGTGGTCCTGTCACTATTCAGAGCGGTTGAATTTTGGCATGGTGCTCACGTAAGGGTTGAGTTTAACCAACTGAAGTTGACAGAGGGGCCAATTGTCTGCAGAATATTCATCTTGAAAGGAAGAGAGACAGTGGTTGGGTGGATTTGTTTTCATTACACTTGCATTGTCTGAAACACTCTAGGATTGTATTAAAGTTTCCCGATCCCTTTCAATGTCCCAGGCTAATGGCAGTCGAAGAGGAGCTGAAGAAGGACCATGCTGAGATGCAAGCAGTCATTGATGCAAAGCAGAAAATTATAGATGCACAGGTAAGGCGTTTTGGATCTCCAAGAATGAAGCATTTCACATACAGAAACCATTAGTCCCCATCCTTGTGTCCCACGCAGCTGCTACTCTGTAGCCCCCAGCATTATTGTCTCGCTCCCAAACCAGCATCAGGCCACAGCATTGCACAAATTACTTGCCTCCTTCAAGGAGATAATTCTGCTTTCACTGAACAAAGACTCCGGCATTGATCGCCGGTGTGATGCAGTATGCTATGTGGTTAACTGAGGCCTCTAAGAAAGAAGCACTGGCTATTCATGCCACAGGAGGTGTTATTCCAAGACTGACTACAAACACAGTCAGCTGATGTCAAACACCGGACTCTAGCAGTATATTGTGCAATGCTACACAGCAACAGCTCACTTGCCTTGGCTGATGCAGGTTAGCTGTGAGAGGGAATTAGTGGGTGAGGCATGGAGGTGTAATTAATGCAGTTCTACTCTTCCAGGGAGTATAGCTTGAGATCTCTATGGCTTTCCTTCTGCATCAGTGCTCCCTCCATAGAACCTAAACTGATAAACTACACAACCAGTTTGATCTCTACTGGCTGCATTGTGCTTGTGAGACTGTTTGTCAAGTGCCCCTCATGCTCAAGAGTGTAGAAAACTCTCCTGCTTCCATGTGTGTTAGTGGTTAGTGTCACTTCCTAGTTCGTTTTTAAGCATTTAACTTCAAAAGATGCACGTAACAACAGTGTCCCAGGCGGGTTCAGAGTCATCGCCCTTCATGCAGGCTGGAAGGGCCAGAGCCACTGAGCTGCACTAGGAATTTCTCACCCTCGACATCCATGATCTATTAGTCTAGACGGAGACGCTGTTGGTGTATTACAGTAGAAGTGTGAGCAGGGAGGAAAGGGTACGTGCTAGCCATTTGTTTCCATTATGGACAGTACATAATGCAAAGAGGTCTCAAGACTTTGTGGTAGCAGAACTGTTCTATTTTGTAATCCTGAAAAGTTTCAGCCCCTGAGGAGGAACCCTTGTGTGTGCTGCCCCCACCACCCTGGCGCACTTTTCTGGGGCTACTCCTTAATGATACTAGACTTGAAAACTAAAGAATATGACTTCTGCCCTCTAATATGTACAGATCACTTGAGTACAGAACCGTGGCCCTGGCGTTATCTCCAGCGCTCAGATGGTCAGACATCTAGGCTAAGAAGATAATCCTGCTGCAATTTACACATACCTGGGCCCCCTCCACCTTCAGGATGTTCTACTGTGGATGCCAGAATGGAAGTCTCCCTCCTGTGATGTAGCTTACCTGAGCGGGAGGATAGAAGCCTTTCTCAAAACCTAGAAGGAGAGAGGAGAACATGAGGGGCTTAAACTTCATTTTTTGACTCTTGTGAAGAAAGCAGAATAATAGACTAGGAATGTTAAACTGATTAATCAGCTAATCGAGTAGTCGATGGAATTTCCATCAACTGCTCAGTTAGTCAATAAGGGGGGAAGCTGCAGAGCTGCAGCAGGGTTAGCTCCCAGCACCGGGAGCTAACCCCACTGCGGTTCTGCCTTTTCAGTGTATTAAGAGGCACCCAGGCTCTTAATACATTTAAAAGGAAGAGGCAAGGGCGGTCAGGGACCTGAGCAGGAGCTGAGAATCAGCTGTCTGGGCTCTCCTCGGTCCCAGATGCTGCATCTTTGCCTCCTCTGCCCCCCACAGAGAAGGTGCTGGGGGGAACCAGCTTTTAAGCTGGCTCCTCCCAGCACCTGCTCCTGCTCTTCCCCCCTGCTCCCCTCCCCCTCCACTTGTTGCCTCTCTCTGATAGAGGCAGCAACAGGGGAGGGAGAAGAAGCAATTAGTCAACTACCCGACAAGTCCACTAGTCGCTTAGATCCCTGTAGCCAGATTCTTTCTTCATCCACATGGACTGATGTTGCTTTTGAGGTGAGCTGGCAGTAGGGAAGGGAGGTGAATGAAATAAGCCAGTTTTCATACTTAGGTACAATTTCGGAGTCTCACTGTCTCAAACTGATGAAGTTCAGGGATGTCCAAAAAGCAAAAACTATTCGACTCTGGGAAGAAAGGTGAATGCCTCTGAACACCCCCGTGCCAGCTCTCTGACAGAGGGGCTTGCTCATCTTCCTCCCAGTAGGTCCTTCATCTGCTGTGTCCAACCAGAAGTAGAGAGATGGGATACGTGGCACACAGGGCAGTATAAAAGGCTTTTATAGATGGCCCTCAAAGATGATGGTATGGACTGTGAACTGGCTCTCAGGATATGACTATCTGCAATAGGATGTAAGCGCTGAGATGGTGGGGTGGAGGAACACTGTAATAGATGCATAGAAATTGATGGGGTTATATACCCAATAATCATCCCAGAATTATCATGTGTGAGCAGAGAGGAACTTCCCCTTCCCTCGGTTTACCAGTCTATGCCAATAGCCTCTCATCCTCCGGGGGATATTGTGGCTGCTCCAATAGCCGCATGATGAGGATGTTGCAGGCCAGAGAAGTCTGATCCCTCAGTGTCGGCGTGCAAAAGAAAGGGGTGGTGTTGGTTAATCCCTCTGTGCTGAGGGGTATAATGCCCCAACATGACAGCTAAATGTTTGTGGCAAGAGCACCAGCAGTGGGAAGTGCTTGCTGGGATGTGCCATGTGAGACAGAGTTCTATATATGTCTCATACCGTAGCTCGGTGTTTCAATGGCTAGGAAAAGGAACCTTGTTAAATCAGAGAGATGTTTTCCCTTAATCAAATTTCCTTCTCCCAGCCGAGTACCCTAGTACCATCCATATGGGAAACTTGAGGTTGATTTCTGGACTTTGCCTCTCGCTCACCAAACCAACCAGAGCTCTGGGGGAGAGCCCAAAAGAAAACTCAAATCGGGTTTGGAGGGGCAAGCTCATCAGCGAACCCACAGACACACAATACCAGTAGTCCAGTCCAGTCATCCGATAGTTTCACAGCTGTGATGCAAATTCTTTTGTGGGTCCTCAGGCAGAAAAGGGAAGTGGGCCCAGAACTCAACACTCTGGCTGCAGAAGGCACAACTGTCCCAGGAACCAGATTTCTTTTACTGTTAATTGATCTGCTTCAAAATACACGTAGAAGGAAGATTGTTCTCAGCCCATGATTTATTGGCCAGTGGGGTGTAATGGCCCAGCATTGGGATGTAGGGAGGTCATTCTCTTTAGAGGCACTTGGAACAGAACTGATTCCTGGCTTCTCTTATTGAACATTAAAGTGGATGCTTGGACACTGCAGTGAAGGACATGGACTTCCTGTCTCTGTCTTCCTCCCAGAATGCTTTGCAGGTATTGCCATCTAGTCCTGTGTGCAGGGTGAGACATCCGTTATTAAGCTAAGCGCAACAGTCTTCGCCTTAACCTATGTCCATTACTCACAGCTTCACCGTATGGTGTTTGTAGGTGTTGTGACTCCAAAGGCCCTCTCTGTGCTTCTCAGATTGAGGAGAGAGGGGTCTGGGTTGTTGGTAAGCTCCCCAGAGAACAGCAGTTACACAACAAATCCTGCATCTTGGCAGGGGGTTGGACTAGCTGCCTCCCTTGGTCCCTTCTAAACCTGTGATTCTGTGATTCTAGGAAATAGCTCAGTTACTACTGCAAGTGACATCTCCACTGTGTTAAATTACAGGTCATAAATGGGGATGAGATAATTCAAACAGGCAAGTAACCCAATCAGTTCTCTAGCTGAGCAGTATCCAGCCCTGGCCTGGTGCACTGACCTCCTACACATTCCAGCTCCTACCACTCCCTGCACTTAATTCATGGGCATTAGGAACGTGTTTGGTTAGACTGCGTTTCCTTTGGGTGAGGCGGTGTCAGCAGGGCGCATCTCCTTTTGCTCACCAAGCTCATGCCTTCAAGAGTAATGCTACAGTGGAAGCTTTTTAGTAGTTCTACCCATGATTGATCTGGTTTGCAATTACCTTAAGTACTGAGCATGCTCAGTCAGTGCCAGGAAATACCCTAGCCGTCCATTTTCAAATCTTTGTAAAGTTAACTTTTTAATAGAAACTTTTATTTTTTAAAATAAGCGGGGAGAGTCAATTGGGGGAGGAACGGACTTCAACAGGCTGAGGAAACAAATTTCTGCCAAGTCAGGTATTTTTCTCTCTTCCTTTAAATCTATCTCCTCACTACAGTGTGGAAGGGAGGGCTGATGCTTTACCTCTTAGGTCTTGCCCCCTCTTTTTTCCCCCTTTCTGGACCGGAAGTGGTGAAATGCTAGAACGACGAATGGTCATGTCCTGATCTCGCTATTGATCTTTACTGACCCTGTTACTTGCATCAGCTCTGGTATACACATAGCTCAGTCTGCAAAGGGCTGTTACACAAGCAGCACCTAAACTCTGTTTTGTTTTGGGTCCCCTGCCTTTATTCTCTTGGGGAAACCCTTTGGGAAGAGCAAACATTCTCCCTGATAGCGCATGTACCATGCATCTGACATGCTGGGATGTGAACCTCATGGGGCTGATGTAAAACTTATGTCTCCTGAGCATCATGTCTGAATTGTCCCTTAATGTTTGTGCCTTCTGTACATCATTTCCCCCTTCCTTTGTTTCTCGATAGGCTGGGGCTGGACTAGGCAGAGTCCCTGCATGCAGCTTCAAACAAGAAACCAAGAATATAAAATAAGCCAGTTGGCTGGTAGCACTGAGAGCATGTCTACCTGCTGCAGTGTCCACTGCTGCTTTGTGTGGTTGCATTTTTTTTAAAGGCAAGACAAATATTGCAAGCTAACTGGTACCTCAGTCTTCTTGGTTTGAATCCCCCTCCTCAGTGCCCCACCTCAGATAGCCTGGTTGATTAATTTTTTTATTTATTTAGTGCATTCAAGTGCCCCTTAGCTTCTAAATACGTCATTGCTTGAAGTGGAGGCTCACACGTTCTGTGCCAGAAGCATGAAAACCAGAACGAGAGAAGCTCTGATTTTAGAGTCCTGGAGGAACTCCGAGCTGGAATGGGTCTAGGAACAGTGTGTTCTGTTTGTTCGTTTTTTGTGTTTTGTTGATGCCATCTCCTCCTCCACCCACACTTGCCTCTTATCCCTTCCCCCCTCAAAGTAACCCCTTAGTTATAGCTTTCGGCTGCTTTTCTCCTTTGTTGCTGTTGCACTCTCACCGTTGCTGGTAACTGCAGGCTGCCATTATTTCTTGTTTTACTTTCAAACATACTGGGGGTTTATACTGAGGACTGTTCGCGCAGTCTTCAGAGATAATGACCCTTACAGACCACCTGCACTTTTTGTTGCAAAATGAAACCTCCCACCCCTTACTGTGCTGCTGCCTGTTTCTGTTTTCCAAACTTTCCGGTAAGAGAAAAAAGTCTAGATGCAGGAAGGCTTTTGGGCCTCCATCTGCCTGGTGAAAGGTTTCTGAGGGTCAAAATCCCAAATTACATCACCCCGTGGCTGAATTAGTTAACCAAGTCTAACAATGACTTATTGGCAGCTTCTATCATGTAAAGAACCCAGGGAGACATGGGACCTCCAAAAAAACAGAAAGAGGCAGAGACGTCCCTGTTCCACAGGGGAATGTTGACATGGGTATATCTGCCTAGAAAGCACCTGAAGACTTGGTCAGAGCCCAGGCAATGGATGTTCCTGGTAACGAAAGGGTTTAAGGAAGTGCTGTGCTGGGCGGAATGGCTCTTATATATTGTGTGTGTTTCAGGAGAAGCGGATCGTGTCTCTGGACTCAGCCAACACGCGGCTGATGAGTGCCCTGACGCAGGTGAAGGAGCGGTACAGCATGCAAGTCCGCAATGGCATCTCCCCCACAAACCCCACCAAGCTTTCCATCACGGAGAATGGTGAATTCAAAAACAGCAGCTGCTAACAAGTTTGATGCTGCATGCCATCTCCCCAGGGGCAGGGCAAAAGGAGGCAGACTCCATGAAGCCAAACACAGACTCGTTACAGGTTTACAGAATGCTGCTAAAAGAAAAACTGGTGTGGGGAAATACAGCCCACTGTTCAGACCAGGATAATAAGGGCAAGGGCCCTCCATATTGCTGTGTATATACATAGGGAGCCTGTTGTGGGCCGTGTACAGAAATTGCTGCTGTAACATAGCAAAAGGAAGTCAGTCATGTAGATTTTTTTAATTATTGCTATTTTTATTATTTTTTCCTCTTGTTGAAAGCACTGCAGTCTTGGGGAGGAAGAGGAGTGTGTGCGTGCATGTCTGGTGTGGGTGAGCGGCCGAGTGAGACGGAAGCAGTTGGTTACTTAGAAGCTGTACAGACTGATTGATACAAGCACATGGAGTGAAGTGAAATATTAGTGAAATGAATTATACAAGAGACTTCTCTGCTGACTTTTAACCTTCTCTGCCTCAGTTCTGCAATCGAATACGAACGCCAGACCCAACCTTCGTGCAGGAAGACTGGCTCCTGTTGGCTTCTGTATCTACTGTTGCTAGGATACAGGCAAAAGGCTCTGCCGGTCTCTCTGAACGCTCTGTGTAGGCCCTCTTTGGAGCAGGAAGCCCATGTCTGCCCAAAGCCAGGCTTCCCGCCGAATAGACAAAGGGAATATGCAGTTTTAAGGTGTTTTTTTTAACCCAGTTATAGTAAGGTTTGATTTTTTTTTTCCTTTTTAGAGTTTACAAAACTGTAAATACCTGTGTTTTTTTTTACAGTGTGCACATAATCCATTGTCTCAATGCAGTAGCTATCTGAATCAGTTACCCACTCTCCATTGGAAATAATCAGGTTAGTACCATAAGGAAAGGGCTAACCAACGGGCAGCCAGGCCCTGTGCAATAGATCAGTGAACGTCAAATAAAGCTTTCCTAGTTTATTTTTCATTTTGTCTTGTTCGGTTTTACCATTTCACCCATTGGGTTATCAGCTATCTCAACATCCAGAAAGGCTTTTTCCAGACTATTCGTGATTTTTTTTTTTTTAACATCTTCACCCCACCCAAATTAAATTCATCTGTCTGTCAATGTTTTTTGTGTTCTGTATTTTTTGCCTAGGTGAGTTTACAGCTGAATCTCAATGTGCCCCATAATGTTGCTCTTGCTTCCCCCACAAGCAGACTTTTGCAGGATGTACATGAACGCTCATCCTGAAATTATAAAGTGACCTTCTAGGAAGGAAGATGTAGCTTATACATATTCACAATATGTAAAATTTGAAATATCACATGCCATATAAGGTTAACAGGTATTACACACTATTGCCAACTCTCATGGGTTTATCAGAGGTCTGAGGATACTAAGTGTGTTTCTTGTAAAAGCGTAGGCTTCTGAAGTCAAATGATTGTGGGACTCTCCACTTTCAGTTGGTAAAAAGTATTTTTTTAGCTCTTATTGCAAAGAAAAGCATGAACATGTGAACCCTAAAGTCTCAACACAATGCAAGTAAAAAGGACCCCAAATTCAAACAAGAAATTAGGTACAAATTTCCAGCATTGAGAGTGATGAATCATTGGAACACGCTTCCAAGGGAAGTGGTGGATTGATCAGAAGAGATGGACAAGACTGGCTACCATTTTGGAAGATATGCATTAGACGCAAGTTATTGGGCTTAATACATGGTGATGTTTGAGGCCCTGTGTGTTACACAGGAGGTCTGACTAAATGATCTGATGTTCTGCCCTTAAACACTATGAATCTATGAAAACTTATTTAAAAATGTTGGGATTTTTAAGCCAATTGCACGATTTTGGGGGACCTAACTTGAGTTCTCTGATCTCTCGGAGTTGGTAATATTGATAATGACCCTAATTCAGAGTCATTTGTCCAAATTTGTTTGCTGTTTAGAAATGAATTAGCTTAACCCTGCAGGCCAATTCTGTTTCTTTGTTGTGAAGCATAATATGTAAACAATGCAAATTAAAAGTTACTTCCATTCAACATACACACAGATGTATGTAAATAACTAACTATGCAGAAAATCAGAGAGATCATCTCTCCTGTACTGTAAAACATACAATGTAAAAGTGTATGAATCTCTCTTAACTAAGACCTTGGCAGTTACTTCCATTGAGAGGTAGCAGATTTACCTGAAGTGAGTAGAAATTAACTTTTAAAGTTCTGTCCACTCAAAGTTGCTGCTTCTTCCTCAGACTTCTCAGACATGGTTGGTAGCAAGGAGAAGCCCTGCTTAATGTTCATGAAGCAGCACAGACAAGTTTGTGGAGGCTTTTGCACTCATGAGGCTGTGTACGGGATCTGCACAGAAGTGATTTTTTTTAACTTTCCAAACGATGTTTTCCAGCTCTGGGTCATGTGACCCCTGCTATTTTCTCCCTTGGGAGCTGTGCCTTTCACCCTCTTCTCCTAACCATGTGCCAAGGCTGCACTCAGAGTAATAGCTGTTGATCCATTTATACGTTGTGAGTAGCTCTTACATTTTTACAAGAAGCTGTTGTCCAGTAAAACCCCCTTTAGCTCAGCTTTTTTGTGTGGCTTACGGGCAGCTACTACATGCCTACCCCATGTTATATAGCTGCACCCAAATTCAGTGAAATTCACTATAATTACCCTGGATTATATTCACCCAGCTGTGCTATGCAAAATCTTTTTCCCAAATGCAGCCCTGTACATGGGTGTGTACTTTAATCATATAGTATATAAAGCATATGGTGTGGGTAGGATTTTTAAGTTCTAGAGGAGCCATTGAATGCTTTCTGTGGATTATTTTGTGGGGACTAGAAGAAGATTTATATCGACATACAGACTCAGTTGAGATGTCATTCTAGTGGTGCTAGGCTAATGCTTCTGAGGGAGCTGGAGCTGGCCACAGCCCTCATGTTTTATGATAATGCAGGAATGAACGGAAAAATAAATAGAGCAAAAACTGAATGATGAACTTAATAGGCTTCAGGCTCGTAAATCGACAGATCACCCAAATGTAGCAGGCCACATGTCATGCTGTTATGGGAGATAGGGGCCACCTTCAATTGAGGACAGCAGAGGGTAATATAGGAAGACTGCATAAGTCTCTCGAACCCATATATGTTTATCAACTTTTCACTGCTTCCCTGTGTGTGTCTGTATTGGGGAAGCATTGGGATAGGGCTGCCAATGGAAAAGGAAAGGAAGGATTCCTTGTATCAAGCTCTCTGGTGCCATTGATTTCCATTAAGCATCTCAGTTTGCGGTTGAACGTTGTTTTGACTTTAAGGAATGGCACTTGCCAACTGATTCTCCAAGCCTCAATCTAAAACTGTATCTTTCCACTTTTTGTGACTTTCATTAAATCTAATTTCCGTCCCCTTCATCTGAGCTATGCTGACTGACAGAAGGCGTGCACGATATACCTTTGCATTCTCAGGAGCTATTACAGTCACACAGGGTGCGTCTACTCTGCACCCATAGTTCCAAATAAGCTATGCGGTTTGAGCTACGTGCATGTGTAGTTTATTTCAAGTGTATTTCGAAATAGAGCGTTCTCTAAAACGTCCCTTAATCCTTGTGGAACGAGGTTTACAGGGATGTCAGAATAGCGCACCCGTTTTTTTCGAAAGCTATTTTGAAATAATGGGCCCACCGTCAAGACACGGAAAAGGCTATTTCAGGATACAGGAAGTATCCCAAAATAACACTGCTTTCTAGACACGCCCACAGCGGCCTCAGGCCGAAGTCATGAATGTGGCCAGCTATTGATTGTGTGCTTGCGGTGCTATTTCTTCTACTGCCTCTTGGCAAGGTGTAGAAGCACTGTCTGTATCACTGTGTGCTTGCTGGCCACATTCACAATTCCTGCTTTCTAGTGGTCCCTCTCAAAGGACAAATTAACTGACATCTTTTCCTAGGCCAGTCAGTCGGATTTCTGAATTTTAAATAAAAACTCTTGACCTGGTTGTGGTGTGACCGTTAAGTACAATACCGTGTTGCGCTTCAGCACTTTCTCAAATTCTGAATGCTGTATGCTGCGTTTGAGGGACAAAAGTAATCACGCTGGCAAGAGAAGCAGTGAATACCTCAGGACGAGGTGGTGCTAAGGCCGACCGAATGGCCTAAAGGTTGCCCAATCCAAAGGCCCCTTCTTCACAACACAGGGAATTCAGGTCCTGAGGAAGGAACAAGGGTGGGAGTTGGAGCCACTAAGCATCTACTGTTTTTCTTCAGTGTATAGAAAATTGGTATTCATGTACATAAAGACATACACAGATCATATAGCTGCACATTTCAAACATTCTCTCTCCTATCATGAGAGAAGCTAGAGCAGAGTGGAGAGAAATGTGCATATTTCCTAGCTAGTGAACATAGATTGTGTTCTGTGGTTGGATAACCTTCATATTCATGCATCCAGCCATTCCAGAAATGTTTTTCTTTTACACTGTTGCAAATGCTGTGTCATATTTTTTTACATTAATTTCATGCTCTAATCCTAGTTCAAACCACTGTCTTTTAGCTAATCCAGGGGTTGGTGATTTAACAGTGGTGTATGCAGTGTAAGTTTGCCATCTCCATTTGCTGAGTCACCAGTGTGATGTCTGTACAAATCCTATTTATGTGTTCTGTAAAAATGTCTGCATCATTCTTGGGGGACAATTTGTGTGTTCCATTCGAATGTGTATATTTGTTTTGTTGATTAACATTAACCAAGTAGGACATTATCTGGTCAACCACTATTCTCCAACAGAGTGTGGGATAGATTTAAAGGGTTAAATTTAGGTTGATGCTTTTAGACACTTCCTTCCCTACATTAAATTAGCTCCCATGAGGGAGACACTGTCATTGTGAATCACTCCTGCCAGGAATCCTACCTGTAAAAATAGATTTTCTATCTCAAGGGCCTTAATGAGAGTGTTACTACACAGGACTATTTTACAATGATCGCTCTAAATAATTTATTTTTAGTTCAAAAATTACACCTTAAAGTAATAAAGTTGGTTTTCAAAACCATATTTTTATGCTAGTAGCACTGGACTGTTTGGTCTCTGAGCTCCATCTCTGCATTTCATTGCCTGGGTTTGTTCTAAAGAAGATTTATTTTTGTTCTGTGAATAAATTTTCAAGGTTCTTGTATATGTACAGATATAGATACATTCGAGGTCTTTTATTGATATTCCTACAAAGAATACAAATAAACTTTAACTTTAAACAATTTGGACTCGGTGCACCTGCCTTGACTAAACTCCTATTGCTCTCACTTCTGGATGAGTGTACATACGTGGTGGGGTAACTTTTTTTGTCCTCTTTTTATTACTAATGGGTGAAAAATTGCAAGGGGTTGGTATAACACAACACTGTGCATTGTAACTGCGAGCTGTCCAGGTGAGATGCTCCTTTTGTGAGCAGCAGGACATGGAGATGGTCTATGACCCGAAGAGAGCATCCGACATTGGGCTTTGAAATTGCAGCTCGCTGGTGAGGACTGTGCTCTTTGTCATTTCTCTCTCTTGCTTCTTTACAGGAGAGATCCCTGAAACCAGAATTCTACTCACTGATCTTGGTGTGCAATGCTGGTGCCGTGTTTGGCCTCAGTTGTTAAATGTTGTCCCTTTCACGTCACTCTCCTTCCTCACACAGTGGTTCTCCCTAGGTTTGAATTTTCTTGCACACACAGAATGGAGAGAGAGGGCGACACACTGTGGTGAAACAGGAGAAGTACTCTCTACTCCCACCATCTTTCTAAACTTTATCCTTCCTGAAGTTCTTTGAAAAAAATTCCTTCATCCTCTTAGGCCATCAGTCACCTCCATTTCCCTTGTCTGTAGTAAAGTCCTAATTTGCAGGTTCTCTTGTACTAGCCAGGCACAATCTTTCTGCAGCAGCCACTTAAAGGGAATGTTTAAACATAGAGTCACGCAGGGTAGCGGCTTGTTGGTAATGTTATATTTGTCATCCATACATATGAATCGTAAGAGAATGCAAAAAGTGGAAAGTCCCTCCAACTACCTCTCTCCCTTTGCAGAAAGCGGAAAGCTTTCTGTTGGGCGTAGATTTGGTAAAAGCTTATTTTTAAAACTGTCATTTGATACACAGAGTTTTAAAGGCCTTGAATCTTCAAACTGTACAATATATATGAATATATGCAACTTTGTGCTCCTATTTCTTGTCACGCTTTGACCCGCCCATCTCTCTTTTGTTCTACACATACCTGTAAATGTCTTGTCCTTATTTAGACAGAAAGCTCTTTGGGCTAGGGCCTGGCTTGATATGCCTCTACATTGCACAACACAAGGGGGGATCTACTCACGAATGGGGATTCAGGGCACAACAAATAAAGTTCTGGTTAAGAATTCTCTTGTCCATGTCCTCCGCGAGAGAGAAACGATAATTTCCTTGTACCTTTCCTGGGGCTCTGTCTACACCTGTAAGTTTAAAGCGCAGCCATGGCAGCTCTCCCAGCGCTGTAGGTAAACCATCCGTAAGGGGAGTAGCTAACAGTGCTGAGAGCCTGTTTACACCGGCATTTTGCAGTGCTGTGACTTACTGCGCTTCGGGAGGAGGGGGTCTCACTCCTGAGCAAGAAAGCAGCAGTGTGGATTATCTAAGAACTACCCATGCACACTCTGCTTCCAATGTCCAAAATTACTTGTACCAAAAGAAGCATTTTTTCTTCTTTTGAGATCTCCATGTTAGTGCTGGGTCCTTTGGTCTGGTCTTGTCCCAGTTCATAGCTGACCCTATTGGAAAACGTCCCTTTAGTGTTTCTTCTATTGAAGAATGTAAGAATAGTAAGTGTTCTGCTTATATTGATATTAGGATGCATGCTTCTACTTAACAGAAAAGCTGCATCCAACTAAATCTGTGGAATACAAGCTTGCTTAATCGGTAGCCTCCTAAAAAGAGACTTCTCACCACCTCCCGAACACCATGCATTTCCTGTCCGTCTTCTCTCCCAGCCCCTGCATGTTAAATAACCCTGTGTGCTTAGGTGTATTGAATTACTGCTTTTCAGTGCACGGGTGTAGATTGAATATCCTGGCTGTAGACACAAATGAATAGTTTGGTTTGTTTCCATGGAGCCAGAGTAAGGATCAACTCTCTGCTGTCCTTTATTAGATCAGTGGGAACCTGCCACAACCCTGATGTAGCAGAAAATAGGGTTCTGACACTCAAACCAGCCTTCCACTACTTGCAGGAAATGTCATTCCCCTCTCCCCCACCCCCTGATACTTAGCCCAGTGTCAGAGCAATTCAGGGTTGTCTGTTCAGGGAGTGGGGGCTACCATCTGCGTGCTGGACGCTGTCACAGCAGTTAGCAGGGTCTGGGGCCATTGTTTCACCGTTGGCATCTGCCAGCTGGACTCAGAATTTACATCGATGGTTATAGAAGGGACCTTGCGGGAGAGGAACATCCCAGTGATGAGATTCTGAAAGCGAAGAGAAGTGAGGAGGAATGGACATGAATAGGGAATGAAAGACTCTCATCATGGCGCTGGATGGTAAAACCTTTATCGTTCCTTTCTCCTTGTTGCCAGACCTTAGATTGCAGACGGATGAATGTGTAGATAGCAGTAGTAGTTGCATAGGAAGAGGGATGTGTCTCACTCGTAAGGTGCGCCCAAAGGAAGAAAATTTTCAGCCGTCAACAAATACAGTAGACTGCTCTGGCTCATGCTTGTATGCAACTCCCTTTTTCTGTGCCACCAGCTCATTTTTCCTGCATGTAACACCAGGAACTGTGTGCATGTTGCAAAAGACTCACGCAGGGATCCTCTTTGAAAGACTACATCTCACCTCAGTCAGAAGCTGCTGTTTTATGTCCTCATGGTCTAGGTGATAGAAAATCTACTGGCTTCTATTGGCACAACAGGGCTGTGTAGAAAACCTGTTCTCACATTCTCTCTCTATTGGCCAAAGCCACCAGAGACAGGAAATCATAGAAGAAAACCTGCTTTCGGGAGATTTCTAGCTCTGTCCTGGGACCAAAGATGCTGAGATCAACATAAATTGTTTGGCTGCTTATCTTACCAAAACACTCGGAAGTTTATTCACCACTCTGGAGTAATTAAAGTGGCCCATCTCCTAAAAAGCCCTTTGGGCCATGCTGTGTGTCAGGTGTTCATTACAGCAATTGGGAATCTCCAGGTGTAGCAGAACATGCTGCCTCTTTGCCCCGACCTGCCACTTCAGAGTCTTTGTCTGTTTGATCGTTGGCCATTCCCTGGCACAGGTGATGGTTATGGTCCTATAATGTGATCACATTCACAAGGAACTGGGCTAAGCCCCACCAGTTCTTTGCGTGTTCCCCCACCTGGGCAATATTTACTGTAGAGACAAGGTAGATGAGGTGGTGTCTTTTATTGGACCAGATTCAGTTTGTGCCGCTTTGTCTCTCTCAAGAGTTTCTCTCTCACCAGCAGAAGTTGGTCCAATAAGAGGCGTTACCTTGCTCATCTTGTCTCTCTCGACTATCCTGGTACTGGTGCGGCTACCACACCCTAGACAATATTTTACAACTGATCAACTGAGTCACTAGTGATCTTTGCCACATTTGCACTGACTTGAAAGTAAAAGGCTTCCCATCCATTGCCACTGTACCAGTAGCATCACACGCTGACTAGTGTATTGGCATGACAAGGGTAAATGCCTGGGAACACATCTGCCTGCATGATTCCCAGAAATATCAACACAAATTATTTCAAATCCAGGGTCTCCATGGGGCCAGTTTGCCTTTAGCAGAGTGGCATAACATCTGGCTCAAGCCGGACTATAGTTTATCTGAAAGGGATCTGCCAGGAAGAATTCCCATGGTACAGAGCTGGGAAGCGACTCAAGACTTAGCGTGGGAGCGGATGACGGGGAGCTCCAGGTTGCAAGAATCCGGGAGCAGCAGCAGGATAAACCTTGCTCCACACAGCCTGGTGTAAACAGGCAGGGGTTTAAATCAGGCATCCGGCTTGCACTGCTGTAAGCGAGGCCATTGCACCAGCTCAGCCCCCTCGTAGCTGTGTTGTAATGAAAGCCTACCCATGTGGTTTCGGTTGCTGCCGCCGCCACTCTGTTCAGATCCTCAAGGCTTAAAATATTGGCAAGGTCCTCAGGGCTGCTCTCCCAGCTCAGTGAAGTCCTGACCAGTTCAAAGGCATATTCACTGAAAATTTCAGCAGTTACATGGTTACATGTGGGGCAGCGACCAGCTCCCTGGAAGCCAGTGTATGCCTGCCATCCCACTCCTAGGGAGCTGGCTGCTGCACCACGCTGCTGCCTCTGATACAGAGGCAGCAGCGTGGCAGGACAGCTTCCCAGGAGCTGGTGCACACAGGGAGTTGGCTTTTAAGCCAGTTCCCTGCACTTCCCAGTCCTTGCCTGCTGCCCCACTCTGCTGCCTCTGATACAGGCAGCCCCCCAGGAGCCAGACTGAGAGCTACATGTAACCATGTAGCAGTTTGGGTAATAGATAAGCTCATGCTTACATTTACATGGCTACACTCTTTACATCCCTATTTTAAACCGATCTTTACCATGGGCTATGCAGGGTCAAAGGATTAGAACAAAACTGCATGGGTGCGTCTAGACTGGCAAGATTTTGCGCAAAAGCAAGCGCTTTTGCGCAAAAACTTGCCAGCTGTCTTCACTGGCCGCTTGAATTTGCGCAAGAGCACTGACGTTCTAATGTAAGAATTCAGTGCTTCTTGCACAAATACTTTGACGCTCCCGCTCAGGGATAAGCCCTCTTGCGCAAGAATACTTACGCAAGGGGGCCAGTGTAGACAGGCACCTTAATTTTTTGCGCAAGAAAGCCCGATGGCTAAAATGGCCATCGGAGTTTTCTTGTGCAAAAGCGCGTCTACACTGGGCACGGATGCTTTTGCGCAAAAGCATCCATGCCAGTCTAGACGCAGCCCATCCGTTTTAATGAGCAAAACCCCGCCAGAATGAATGAGCCTGCAACAAAGTTGATAAATGAATTCCATGCAGGCATGTTATGAATATATTACTACAGTTGTCTCTTTAACCACCAATTCATGTTCAGAATGAAAAATAAATATCTGGGGAACCCTGCAGACAAATACACTTGTCCAGATGTAGCAAGTATTAGCTGCACATTCATTTACAGATACGTTGCAATTTGCTGCATGCTCAATTGCTGTCACTAGACATGAAATAATCATCACTAGTGAAAAATCCATCTTTTGGTAACTAGTCCCTCTTCCCCATTGCATGTTACCATAACAAAAGATGAATGGAGCTAACTTGTTTCTTTCAATTTTTCCACATGGGATTTGATTCTCTCAAATAATTTATTTCGCACTCACTGGACTGTTAATGTAGACAAAGTACTAAGCAAAGCAGAAGTAAATCGCTTAGAAAAATAGCAAATAGCCCTCTACATGCACATGCCTCCCTGGTCAGGTTGTATGGAAATACATACATCTTTTGGAACTCACATTTACCAATAAATGCAGCTGAAGGGAAATCAGTATGCGGTGATGCAGTAACTAAATAGTGACGCAGAATTCAGAGAGAGGAGGAGATGGTGGTGAAAATAGCCAGATAGTTAGTTCTGTAGCTCAGAATCTGCCACAGAGCCAGCACTGCAGATGCTGCTACAGTGCTAGCATCCCCCGTACAATCTTACCACAGTGGCTCGTGTCTGACCTGAAGGAACCACGTCTAGGATGAAAGCAGAGTTCAGTCTCCAGCCCATCAAATCCTTGGCTTTGGGCAGCCACGTGTGGTGGGGGTTTTTGTGATGAGGCAGCCTGCCCAACAGGCATTTGGCTGAGACCAACAATCAATTTCACATGGTCTGCTGAGCAGGAATCAGACAGTAATGGTGCAAATGTTCAGACACTGCGAATCTGGGCAAGAATCAAACAGATAATTTAGAGGGCAATAAAAATCTCCCATTCCTCTACCTCCTAATCCTCTACCTCAACCAGGCCTCTGCACCCCTGGCTATCTATTGATGCTCCTCAACCACCAGCATGTGTGTAGCTATGTGTTAATACATGATGGAGAAATGACTAGCCCACCAACTGGGCATAGCTGTTGGCCTGGGTTTGCCTCTGCACTCACCCACTCAAACCAGAGTCCAGCTTCATTTGCTAAAAAAAAAAAAAAAAAAAAAAAAAAAAAACACGTTTTTAGCCAATGCTGTCCTTGAAATGGATAGAAATGGCTTGTTATCCAAATCAGGAATTGTCAGCTGTCATGCAAATGTATGGATGGTCACAAGGCGTGTTAGTGCTTGGCTATTCCTCTGGAGCTGTTGTTTGCATCTGTGGACCTGACTCTAGACGGAGCTGAAAAGGGTCCACGTAAGCTAACGTTTGTTGAGGATGTCAGCTGCTCTAGGGAAACCATCTGCAAATTTGAACAAGGGAGGTATTCACACTGAGTGGCATCCTTGGAGGACTTGCTTCCGGAGCACAGTCTCAGATCTTCATCCGGTGCACAGGTCAAAGGCGGGTGAACCAACAATAAATACTGAGCCAAGGAAGTGAATCCGCATTCAGAGAATGTTAATAGAAAACTGTACATCAAATGTTACTGTGCACGCCTGGCTTTCTCCAGCTGCTGCTACTCTTGTTTTGCTTTGCCTCCAAACTAATGCCAAATCATATCATTCAATGACACCTGATTGGGTCTTTGATATATTAGCCAGCTACCCAGTGGATATATTGTTTGCGAGGCAGGGAAGTTGCCACGTACAAAGGTGACTCTGCTAAAGACTTAATATGGCCTCAAGGTAAGCAGGCTCCCTATGCTTGGCCAACAATGTGGAAAGAAATGCATCCTCCTTAGTCCCAACCTTCCCTGGCTGACCCCTTCCTCGGCAGGGGCAAAGGACGAGATGGTCTATGAAGGCACTGAGCCCTCCTCTCTCATGAGGGGTTAATCAAAAGGAAAAAATATGCAGCACTTTAAAGACTAACAAGATAGTTTATTAGGTGAGAAGCTTTCGGGGGCCAGACCCACTTCCTCAGATCAGAGGGGGTTAATGTTTGTAAAGTGCAAAGTTATAATATCTACCAGAACCTTCTGAACAGCCACAGCTCCATTTCTCCCACCCGCAGCTGCCTTCCTCTGACAACTCCAGACACGCTGCATGGCCCTTTCTAACTCTGTGATGCTAACTGGGCTTCTCTGATCCCGCAGCAGGAGGGGAGCAGTTACCAACCCAGAAACACACAGGCTGTGTCTACACTGGCCACTTATTCTGGAAAATCAGCCGCTTTTCTGGAATAACTTTCCAGCTGTCTACACTGGCCCCTTGAATTTCCAGAAAAGCACTGACAAGCTACTGTAAGATATCAGCCGCTTTTCCGGAAATACTATGCTGCTCCCGTTCGGGCAAAAGTCCTTTTTCCGGAAAACTGTTCCGGAAAAGGGCCAGTGTAGACAGCACAGTAGTGTTTTCCGCAAAAAAGCCCCGCTTGGGGCTTTTTTGCGGAAAAGCCCGTCTACATTGGCACGGACGCTTTTCCGGAAAAAGTGCTTTTCTGGAAAAGCATCCTGCCAATGTAGACGCGCTTTTTCCGGAAATACTTATAACGGAAAACTGTTCCGTTTTAAGCATTTCTGGAAAAGGGTGCCCTTGAACGAACTGACAGTTGGGTTTGGTTATGATGGTCTGAGCTCGCATGGTCTGTTTCCTGCTGGTGGCCATCCTCCTCCTTGTGACATCCCAAGGCTGGCAAAACCCGGGGAGAGCGGTTGCAAACTCTATTAACAAGTTTACATGTTGTAATGAGGAGCCATGTTACTGCAGTTGGCTCTGAGGGTCTCTGATAGAAGCATGGAGCCAATGTAACCAACTTGTGTGTGGTGGCAACAGGAACAATTACTAGAGCGATCCCATCCTCCCCTGAACAGGCTCAGAGGGGTGGCCGTGTTAGTCTGTATGGAGTCCTGTGGCACCTCAGATTTTTAACGCATAAGCTTTTGTGGGTAAAACCCACTTCAACAGATGAATTGGAGTGGAGGTTGCAGAGGAATGGGTGTATAAATATAAGGACAACTAAAGGAAGAGGGTACTTTGCATACATTCATATGCCACTTCATGCTTCGCCCACCATTCCAGTGGACATGCTTTCATGCTGATGACGCTAATTAAAAAAAAAATAACGCATTGATTACATTTGTGATTGAACATCTTGGCAGAGAATTCCATGTCTCTGGCTTTGTTTCCCCTGCGTTCTGTCATATTTCGTGTGATAGGAGTCTCAGATGATGTCCCAGCAGATGTTTGTTTTAAGAACAATTTCACAGCAGATTTGACAACACACAGGGAAGGTCCCAAGGTGAAAGCTCTACACATCCGAGCGACAGCACTCAGAGGAAGGTGTAAGAAGAGGAAGTGAAGGAGAAGCCGTGGAGCATTCCTGCAGAAGTCTGAAAAGAGCAACATTCGGATGCAGACGCTACAGAACCCGAACCACCGAAAAAATAAAATCAGCCATCTGCTGGTGGCATCTGACTCGGATGATGAAAATGAACATGTCGGTCTGCACTGATTTGGATCATTATTGAGTAGAACCCATCATCAGCATGGACCAGTAAGAGACAGCCTCGGCTAGTGAGTGGGTTGTATGAGCGGCCGCCTTCATCTCAGTGGGCCACAAGATTGTTGTAATGAAGATGGTCTCCTGGGACAGGCAGCTTGCACAGGCCCTTGGGCAAGGTAGTGGGGGCAGCTACGTGCTCCTGGGAGGGGTGGGGTTATGGGTTGGAGGGGCAGGGCTGGAGCAACCAGCCCTCTGTGCTACCCAGAGCACACCAGACTTCCCCCCACGATCCTTCGAGCCATGTGGCACAGCCCTCGGGTGGCAAATTAAAGGGCCCAGGACTCTAGCCACTGCTGCAGTGGCAGCCGGTAGCCCCGGGCCCTTTTGAATCTCTGGGCCCTGGGGAATCTGCCCTCTTCTCTCCCCCCACCTCCCCGCCCCATCAGCAGGCTTGGGGATAGGATAGTTTTGCTCACTGCACTAGTGTACCTAGAATTTGCCGTGTGTGCCAATTGAACCATAGCAGCACTCTAATTGGATTCAGAAGGAGCATATGGCTCTCAGTCAATATAGTGTGCAATCAGCACCCACCTCACTTTGTGTGTGTCACTTTAGTAACACTGGTAGGGGAAAAACGATATGGACAGAAACCAGCAGAATCTGGCAATCCCACATGTGGGCAACAGGAAACAAAATGCTCACGGGTCACACATAGAACCCTGATGGGCAACATGCTGTCCACAGGTGGCCCACCTCTGGCATGGACATATGTCCTCTGGCATGGTGATTGAATCATGAAGGGCATATGAATT
The DNA here is from genome assembly GCF_049634645.1 of Pelodiscus sinensis. NCBI lineage: Eukaryota > Metazoa > Chordata > Testudines > Trionychidae > Pelodiscus > Pelodiscus sinensis. Next base: position 60,246,607 of record NC_134719.1, on the reverse strand, counting down.
TTTAGCATATCTGCCACCTAAAACTCTGGCAAGGCCAGCTACAACAGCGCCATGCAAACATCTGATCTCACTTTCAGGTGATAATACCAAGATAATTCAACATTATTTCCTGCAAATTATAACCAAATTTGTTTGTCTGAGCCATTGGTTGAACAAGAAGTAGGACTGAGTAGACTTTAAATTCTAAAGTTTTACATTGTTTTATTTTTTAATTGTTACTTTTTGTACATTTGAGTTCTGCATTTGTATGCTCAACTTCATGATAAAGAGACTGCACTACATAATAAAGAAATTGCACTACATTGAAGTGAGTAGAAAATTCTATCTCTTTTGTTTTTTACGGTGCAAATATTTGTCATCAAAATAAATATAAAGTGAGCACTGCACACTTTGTGTTCTGTGTGGTTATTGAAATAAACATATTTGAAAGTGTATAAACATCCAAAATTTAAATAAATGGCATTCTGTTATTTAACAGGGCAAGTAATCACAATTGAAATTTGTATTGTTTGACAGCCCTAGTTCTAACTACAGAGAAATGTCACACATGGACCTGCACAAAACTTGACAGCCATGTACATTACACCACGGACTTGCACTGACACCCAGAAAGAGAGAGGTTGAAAGAGACAGACAGAGCTAGAGCTGCCTCAGTGCCTGAAGGAGCTTCAGGAAGAATTACTTTCATTCTTTCACAGAGAAGCAGAGATCACATGCAGTAAATGAAAACCCTAGTTTAAAGGGACACCAAAGTCTTGAAATCTGGTCAGTTATAAAAAAATTAAAAGCAGTTTGGATACAGTTAAAGTACAATTGCCTCTAAGATTCATGCCCGTTGTTGTGGTTTTACAGTCTCCTATATTTTCAATGCTTTTGCTCTTTTTTTCCTGTGTAAAAGATTCATCCCAGAAACAGGGCAAATGGACTATCTAGAAAGGGGAACTACTTATCTTCCCCTTTCTACATAGTCCATTTGCCTTGTTTCTGGGATGAGTCTTTTACACAGGAAAAAAAGAGCAACATCATTGAAAATATAGGAGACTGTAAAACCAGTTCTGCACAAAGGGGCTGTGTCTAGACTGGCAAGTTTTTCCGCAAAATCATCTGCTTTTGCAGAAAAACTTGCCAGCTGTCTACACTGGCTGCTTGAATTTCTGGAAAAGCACTGACGATCTCATGTAAGATCATCAGTGCTTTTCCGGAAAAACTATGCTGCTCCTGTTCAGGCAAAAGTTTTTTTCCGAAAGACTTTTGCGCAAAAGGGCCGGTGTAGACAGCACAGTCATGTTTTCTGCAAAAAAGCCCCAATTGCGAAAATGGCAATCGGGGCTTTTTTGCGGAAAACCGCGTCTAGATTGGCCACTTTACCGCAGAAAGTGCTTTTGTGGAAAAGCATCCTGCCAATCTAGTCGTGATTTTCCAAAAATGCTTTTAACGGAAAAGTTTTCCGTTAAAAGCATTTTCGGAAAATCATGCCAGTGTAGACGTAGCCAGGGTGAGATTGGGAGCGCAAGTCCTATTGCCTTTCAATAGGAACCAGGTGCCTAAAACACTTAGGGTACTTTTGAAAATAGTAGAACCTTTTCCATCTCATCCCTTTCATTTACAGTACATTTGGATGCTACTTTTAACAAGCGGTGTTCAGGTGAGTAAAACTGCTGGAGATAAAACCTTTTCAGATCTTAAAACAAAATGGTTTCAGTATTAGAAGTGGAACAAAGTTCTCAGGGAGGTGGGTTTAATACTTTCTTATACAGTTTATACATGGTGCAGTTAAGAGTCTCTGTAAAAATTATTACTGATTCTATGTCATGTAAGCTACTGCCATCTTTATGGGTCTGCAGAAAATGAGGCTGTTTGCATTCCTGGAAGCTCTCTTTTCCATGCTCTGACCTGTCTCTAATTATCTTCACACAGATTATTTTTGTTTACCTGTCATATTCTTGCTCCAGAGCCCCGTTTTGTAGCAGTTCTGCCTATGGATAGAATCTTATATTGCAGTGCAAATGCCTGGCTTAGTCATGTTTGAAGGTCAATGTTTCATGCATATATACCAAAGTATTTCTGGCCCTTCAACTTCCCTGTTGGCTTTGGTAACAGCGGTGTTTTCTTTTTTGTGTGTAGTTATAATCAGTTTGACATCCCAACACCCATTTATATCCAGTATTTAATTTATCTGCTGGAACTAATGCAACAATGGATGTTGTTTTGGTAATGTCATAGGTCAGGAGTTATGGTTTTTCTCTTCCTGGAAACTGCCCATCAGTATTAAAGTAAATATCTCTCGATGTGCCATCAGATTACATCAGACCCAGCAAGAAGTCTGGGAAGAGCTTAACCCATTGAAAGAGGAGTAGAAAATAAAACAAACCATTGGCTTCACTATATGATTTAGGAAGGGAAGATTGAACTAATATTTGTGATTACGAAGAGAATCTCTCACTTAGAAGTTGTCTTTAATTGTCCTGTGCCGCCTCTTGTTTTCTAATGTCTTTTCTTCCCAGGCCAACACACAGAATCTGAGCTCTTAAAAATTCCCATTAAACCCATGAATTTTAAGAATGCTATAAATGGGAACCAGACCCTCAGGCAGTTCTGATGGCATTAAAGGGACTGTGGGAAGATGGTGACAGACTGAGGGAGACGGGGTTTAGATTTCATCAAATATTGTGGCTGGCTGGCGATCTAGCTCACTCTGCACATGTGATTAACACAGAGCAAGTTTTCTTCTTTTTCCCAAAGTTTGAATAACTGAATAGTCCGCCAAAAGACAAATCACTGTGTTCTGTTTCATATGTTACTCACCCCCCTAAGGTATATTGAAGTGGGCAGATAGATATTGTAGAACAGGGGTCTCAACAGACCATCTGGGGCTGGAGCAATTTTGCAATCTGACCCAGAAGTCCACTCTGCTTCCCAGTGGCTCCTGCCGGAATGGGGTTGGGGCAACTGGTAGCTGCTGCTCCTCACCAGGCCTCTCCTGGTGATCCCTGAAGCCATAGAGGCAGGGGATGATGTGGTGGTGATGGAAAAGGGTGAGGCTTTGGGAACAGAAACAGACTTCACCTGACAGGACTCCTGGGCCATATTGCACAACTGCTGCAGCCCAGGATGGCCTGTGGGCTGGGAGTTTGGGCTCCCTACTGGCAAACATGAGAGAACTGTGTCAGATCTCCACACTCCTTGCGTCGTTTTTTGTGGAAGCACTTCTAGGGCAGTTTGGAGTTGAAAGTCCCAAAGAGCATGCATCTGGTACGTTGACTCAGTGAGTGCCAGGAGACATTCAAACTGGCTGTGACACTTGTGTGTTTTGACAAAGCATCCTCTGCTCTTCGCAAACAACTCTCACCCTGGACCTGACAAACTCGCTACAGCAAACATCAAGCATCACATGTAAGGTAAATGCAGACATCTTGTGACTTATCAAAACTCCTAATCACTGTGAGATGTATGCATGGGTGATACAAAAGGAATAATTCAGGTAAGAGTTTGTCATGGATCCTGTGACTTTCACAGACCTCTTCAGACCCATTCCCGGAGCAGTAGGACCGGAGCTGTCGGCTACCAGCAGGGGGAGCCCCAGTGCACGGAGCCGCAGGAATGGGGTAGAGTCTGGAACCCCTCTCCCATAGCAGAGCTTGGGGTCTCAGTCCTCCCCTCCCATTGTGGGGCTCAGGCATCAGTCTCGCCCTCCCCCCACCCATTTCAGCATCTCTCCGACACCTACAGTGGAGCACCCACGGGGACACGCATCTCGAAGAACCATCGTTATGGCACAAGGTGAGTAACTTCTTGGTAGAGACTGCAGCTGCTGTGAATGTTTGTTTAGTGCCCGTATCCTGTCTGTGGTTTTTACAAAAAAATAACCATGACAAAATCAGAACCTGAAGAATAATCTACTGTAGTGGGGTGGAGTGGCTGCCCCAAGGAGGAGGTGCCCCTCCCCGGGCCTTGGTGGGCAGCACCGGGCCCTAACGACACACCTGACCAGAAACCAGGAGGCAGGGCCAGGGATAGAAAAGGCCCGCCAGTGGGGCCCAGTGACTGAAGGAGCCAGAAACCTCCCCTGAGCACCCAAAGGAGCTGGACCCAGGGGATGCTGAAGACTGGCTTGGGCCGCCGGGCCCACAACTAAGCGACTGCTGGGAAGGACTGCTTACCTGGGCAGAGGTTCCCGAGTGACGGAGCCTAGAGGACTTGCACTGGACCCAGGTACAGCGCCAGGGGGAGTGTGGAAAGAGGCCAGGGATAGCCAACCGCCTTTTGGCTGGGCTAGAGCCTGGTTGCAAAGCAGATCCCTGCTGACCCAGCAGCAGACTGCTCTGCTGCTACCAGGGCCCTGGGCTGGCACACAGTGGAGTGGGTGGGCCTGTGTCCCCCCTGCTACCCCGCTTCCGGGCAGCAGGCTCTGCGCTTGGCTGTTCCAGAATTGCAGACTGCATCAACTGGACCTTCGCCTGAGCAAGGGGATCCAGCTAGGGGCTCGTATTAAGAAGAGTTGTTTGTTTGCTGGCCACCCTGCCCTGAACCAGGGCTTGGGCTTCTGAACTGTTTCTTTTGCTGCCCTGCCTAAGGACGTTAAATTGCAGTTAATTGACTAGTCGAGTAGTCGATGGAATTTCTATCGACTAATCGAATAGTCCGGAGGCACTTGTACATTTCAAAGGAGGAATGTGAAACTCTGCATGCCCTCATGCAGCCTGGAGTCAGTGGGGGACTCAGAGTCCCCTACTGACCCTGGGCTCATGCTGCGCTGCATGCCGTGTGGCATTTCCCCAGAACCTGGGGTCAGCTGGGGACTCCCAATCAGCACCGCACAAATGATCCCGGGCTCAGCTGTGGGGCGCTGCCCCTTTGAAATCCCAAGGCGGTGTTTCAAAGTGTCCGCGCCACTCCACTGATCCCCAGCTCAGCTGTGCGGCGCTGATGCTTTGAAGTACCCCTTCTTCCCCCCACCCCCATTTGCTACCTCTATCTGATGGGGGGGGGGGGGAAAAATCGACTAATCGACTGACTATCAGATAAGCATCTGCTTATTAATAGTCAACTAGTCCTTAACATCCTTAGTCCCGCCCTGAGCCAGAGCTTGGGCCTCTGATCTGCTTGCCTGCTGCCCCGTCCTGAACTAAGGGTCCAGGCTCACAACTGGGTGTTTACCGCCCTGCCCCTAAGGAAGAGCCGGCACAGAACTTTTTGTTGCTGCCTCCCATGAGGAAGCGCTAGGCTCCGGAGCATTGATTGGCCTGTCACCAGCCCTGATGAGCGGAAAGTCGTTGTTAATTTCCCAAAAGACTAAACAGGGTGCAGCGGGTGGAATGGCCGCCCTCTCACCCCAAGGGAGAGGCGCCTCGCCCAGAGCCCTACCGGCTCACATACACCTTGCTTTAGGGGCTTGGAGTAGAAGTCAGTCACCAGGGGGATAATGTGTCTCAGTGATGACCTATTCAAGCAGGAAGGAGTTGTCACCTCACCCTGATTAACCCGTCTATAATGCAAGCTTCAGTTGTCTAGCCTCTCTCTATCCCAACATTTCCAATGGAAAAATCATCAGAGACCACTCCCACCAATCGAAACCACTCAGAGGTTAAAAAGGAGGAACGTTACAACAGACAGAAAACTGCTCTGCCTATCAATAAAGATAAAAGGCCGTTTCAGAATAACACAGGCTAGGGAAGGGTACTTTGTATCCTTTTACTGATCAAAACTGGATCCTGGTTCCTGTAAATCCAGCCAGCCAGCTCTGAAACAGACTGGACTTTTGGGGGGAAATCCTACTTTTTCTAGACAGGAAAGATAGCTTTTAGTAAGTCTAGGCCAAGCTTAGCCTTTTATGAACTTATTTTGTTTTGTAAACTTTATCTGCCATCACTCTATCTTGTTTCAAATTGATTCTCTATTCTTTCTTAAATAAACCTTCCTTTGCTGTATTACAAGTGCTGTGTGTTATACAAGAACAATGGTTTAAGGTAAAACTGGGGTATACTACTCCCGTGGAGGCAGAGGATCTGGGATTTCTGAGAGTGGCTGGAATCACAAGGAAACAATTGAATGGTGGGGCAGGATACCAGAGTGCATCTGGTTTTAACCTCCAAATCAAAGACAGGACTGGCATAGTCAGGAGAAGTATCTTTGAGCTGGTGTTAGGGAGATGACAACCAGGCACATAAGATGAAGAAACAATTTGAAATTATCTTGAATAGTCCAATAAATTTTATTAACTTTTCTATTAGTGAACTATATTAGCAAGGGGCAAATCCTGAAGTAAAGACTGTGATAACATTCGTACTGAGTTCAGACTGAGCAAACTGTACTTCACCTCCGTGGCTGAGGCAGATCCTGGCAATAGAAGAAGCAAAATGCAGGACAATGTAGCACTTTAAAGACTAACAAGATGGTTTATTAGATGATGAGTTTTCGTGGGCCAGACCCACTTCCTCAGATCAAACCTGAGGAAGTGGGTCTGGCCCACGAAAGCTCATCATCTAATAAACCATCTTGTTAGTCTTTAAAGTGCTACATTGTCCTGCATTTTGCTTCAACTACCCCAGACTAACACGGCTACATTTCTATCACTATTCTGGCAATAGAAGGTGTGTGTTGTGGCACAGCTGCTCCGGCTAGGATGGTATGGATAGAAAATAAATTTTCCACTCTTTATCTCCAAACAAATATTGCTAAGATAAAGTCCAATAAGAGACAATAGACATCCTAAAGAGGTATGACAAGTTAATTATGTGGAAAGGCTGCAGGATAAAGAGGGCTAAGGAACAGATATGATCAAAGTTTCCAAAATGCTAAAGAGGATAGGGTATGTAGTTTTAGATAATCTCCTTTAAATATTGGTTAACCCCAGGACAAGAACACAGATGTACAAGGAAACAGCACCATTTTCATTTCCAGTAGTTCTGATAATTCAGACTCTAACATAGCTTTATAAAATCACAATTCCCAGCTTTTTAAAAAGAATAAGATATTGAATGATACAACATTTATCCTTGAACGGGTCAGCAAATATGAGGGTGAGGATGGACTGATTTTTTTAAAACTTTAAAAAATATTCTGGGAATACTTTCGAGGCTAACAAAACATGTAGATGACGAGAAGTCCTGTGGCACCTTATAGACTAACAGATTTATTGGGGCATAAGCTTTCGTGGGCAAACACCCACTCCATCAGATGCATGTAGCATCCGGACTTGTAGCCCTCTGTTAGCAGATAAGGTGCCACAGGACTTCATTGTTTATGCAGATCCAGACTACCCCTCTGACACTCGAAAAAACATGTAGATGGTATCATGAGCTTTCGTGGGCACAGACCACTTCTTCAGATGACCAGAGTGTTGGATGTCCAGGACCAAAATAAATGGGAGGAGGGGGATGGAAGGAAAAAAATGAGAGGGGGAGGAACAAGAAAAGGCAGTGGGTGAAAAATATCAAGGGGAAAGCAGAGCTGGAATGAAATAGGAAAAACAAATAGTTTCTAAGTACCTAAAGGCTGGATAGTCAAGAGGCAGATAAGAACCATTAATTAGCAAACAACAAATGGTCAGGTAGCACTTAAAGACTGACAAAACATGTAGATGGTATCATGTGATTCTAAATAGACAAAGAACCATTGTCACCTTCATTGTTTGGTATGTTGATAATGACTCAGCCATCCTGTATCTTTATTCAATCCATGGGTGTGAGAAGCGAACTTGTGAATGAGTTATAGTTCCAGTCCTTCCCTGTGTATTTGGCTTGTGGAATTGGTTTATAACAAACCAGCTACTTGGGGTTTTTTTTTCCTTCCATTATTTGATCTGAGGAAGTGGGTCTGGCCCACGAAAGCTCATCATCTAATAAACCATCTTGTTAGTCTTTAAAGTGCTACATAGTCCTGTATTTTGTTTCAGCTACTTGAAGATCTGTTAATGAATGCCCAGGGAGATTAAAGTGTTCTCCAACAGGTTTTTGTATGTTCCCTTTACGGATATCTGATTTGTGTCCATTAATTCTTTCCCTTAGGGACTGTCCAGTTTGTCCAATATATATTGCAGGGGGGCACTGCTGGCATAGATTAAATTACTGGATGTGCAGTTAAATGAGCCTCTGATTACCACTGGATGGGGCTAGAGTCATTTATGGTTAGCAGCTGTTGAATTCACTTCAGTAACTTCTTTTTAAGAGGGAAAACTAACTCAGCTGTTTAGCGATCAATAAGCAGAGCTCATTATACCAATGATCTAATTCTTCTGGAAGTTCACATACTGCATGTGTGGTTTTCCTTTGTCTCCAACCATGTGCAGCTGCTGAGATCAAAATCCTGGAAGCAGACTGACATTCCAAAGCCCAGAATCAAATAATACTTGGGAGATGGAAGGAAATGTAGCTTAAACAAAGCTTTGTCTTATTTTCTTGAAATACCTGTTATACATCAGCCAAGGGCTAAATATAGGACTGACCTGAAATGAGTGACAGAAAAATATGAGCACGAGAAACATATAATTATGTGCAATTCATGTCTTTACAATGTTCCACATTTTACTTGATTTCCTGATTCAGTTTTTCTGCTCTGTATGATTTAAAAGTGAAAACAAAGGAAGATAAATATGATTGAGTCTCAGACAAGACAGCAAATGTTAGTGTTTTGTAATGAGGCACAGTTGAGAGATGTAAGGCAAATAGATTGTGTTTCAAAAAGAAATTCCAAACAGATAGACACAGCATCAGAAGGGTAACAACGCTTGTTTGAATCAGTTGGTGCTAATTATGTATTATTCACCTTGTTACATATTCTTTGCATTCATCTTAGCTGAGTCCAATTGGCTGGTAATCTCTATCCAGTATTCTGACACTCTTCCAGCTGTGATCAGCTTCCTCTTTACACATTCTCATGTCATTTGCAGTTGTCATCTTAGTCTTTTAATTCAAGTCTCATCCTCCCACATTCTTCATTCATCCTTGAGATCTTTCTTCTGAATATTTACATGCCTGAACTTTTTCCATTGATTTCTTCACTGATACTCCTCTTCACCAGGGCTACATTCACCTCTTTTCTGATCTTCTGATGCCTCCTTCTCTCTGTTTAGCCATGTGCTGCTACTGCTTGCTGCAAGCCTGGTGCACCCACCCATTCATTACAGATCACATTTTTCTCATAGGCCCAGGCTTCTGCTCCATCTGGCAACATTTTTTAATTCACTTACCAAGGCCTGGTCTATGCTAGGGGTTTAGATCAAACTTAACTGCATTAGGGTTGATTTTCTGAACAATGAATCCACACAACCCCCAAGCCTGTTCTGTTGACTTTAAGGGCTGTTAAAATTGATTTTGCTACTCCTGATTGTCATGGAGAGTAACAATAAATTCAACCTTGAATAGTTGGCTTTAGCTCATATCGTTTCTTCACTGTGATGAATTTTTCTATCCTATAACACGGGTTAGATTATACCTGGCTACTGTGGAACTATTCTGGGTGATCAGTCTGGTGAATCTGAGATGGTCCAATTCAGCAATAGAATCAGTCTTGTTCTGTGCAATCTTGAAGGATGAGATTGCTCATATTCAGAGTGAGCGACCTAGCCTCTGAGAACAGCGAAGAGCTCATTCCAGAGTGAAAGAACATATGCAAGGTCTCCTTTTCTTCAGTTTAAACATTGTCACTCACTGAGGCTACATCTACACTACAGGGTTCTCACAAAAACAGCTGTTTTTGCACAAAAACCTGTGGAGTGTCCACACCTCAAGCGTGTTTTTGCTCAAGAAAATTTACAGTAGAACAGAGGGCTTTTTGTAGTATAGGTATACCTCTTTCTACAAGGAATTACTCCTTTTTGCACAAGAGTTCTTGCGCAAAAGGTGTGGGGGGGATGCTCAACAGGGGTTTCTTGCCCAAAAAGCCTATCAGAAAAAGCACAGGTGTATTTGTTGTTTAATAATGCTTTTTATTCAATGAGAGACACAAGGCCGTATTAGACTTAAAGGAAGTTTGTGCTGATAAAATAATGAATGGGCTTAAACAGATTTACCTGTAGATCGATTTCTATTTGAATGCTATGCTCCTTTTGCTGCCTATTATAATTTAATGTTTACTTTATTATTGGAATGTTTACTTCTTTCTGGTTTTGATTCCCTCTATTTCCTTGAAACTATGTCGATCATGGGTCTATAAAACTGTTCTGCCTTTAATATTTTTTATATTTAACAATACTGTATAAAACCTTATAGCCAGGCAGGAAGTTATGCTTGTCACTGCATGGCATAGTTATTTTGGGGTTTCTCCGTACTAGAGATCTTAGAAGTCAGAGCCTCCTGTTCCAAAAAGCACAGACCCTACCGCTTCTGCCACAGAAGGATCTCCTTTAAAATAATAAGGCCAACAGTAGCAGTTCTTAACTGGGGGTTCATGTCCACCCCAAGAAGCTGCAAGCATTTTTAGGGCAGCTACAGGGATCTGCAGCTGAAGACTAGAGTCCCGAGTCCTGATACCCTCTGTGGGGCTAAAACCCGGAGCTACAGGGCTGAAACCTCGAGTCCTGAGCCCTCATACCCACAGCTGATGTTCCAGGGTCTGGTACTCACTGCGGGGCTGAAGCCCAGAGCCACAGGCCTGAAACCCAGAGCCCTGAACCCCAGCACTTCCAGTGGAGCTAAAGCCAGGACTGCTGGTGACTTCCAGAGGGTTGAAGCCCTGAGCCCCAGCATGCCCTACGCTACAGACAAAACCCTAAGCTCATGAGCAGAGTTGAGTGAGCACAGGGGACATTAACCCACACACACACACACACACACACACACACACACACACACTGCAGTTGTGGGGCATTTTTGTGGGCAATTCCTCACCATTGAGGAGCTGGGGGGGGGGGGTCACTGTGCTTCCCCCGCCTCTTCTAGGCCCCCTACCTAGTCCCTTGGGCTGCATTGTTGAGGGTGTTGGGTGCCGGCAACAAGGGGAAGGCAGTTGGGGGAAGAGATGGGGCAGAGGCAAAGCAGGGGTGGTATGTGAAGGGGCAGGGCCTAAGGTGGAGGGGGTGTTGTCCTGGCCCTACCCCAGGCTAGGGGTGATGCAGGGAGGAGTCACATTGTGGGGGGGGCACATGACCAGTGCCCCCCATATCCTTCCTTCCCAGTCACCCCTGACCTGGCCCCTTCACCTATGAGACATTCCTTCTGCTTGGAAGGGGGCTTGCCTTAGCTCCTCTGAGCTGCTGACATGGAGCTGCCTTGGGTAAGCACTGCTTGACTGGAGCCTGCACCCGCACCTGCTCCTGTGCCCCACTCACCTGCCCTTCCCCGAGCCCTGTTAAGGGTAAAAATCCTAGGTTTGTAATGTTTAAAGGTATTATAGGGCATCCATTTTGAAAACAAAATGGCAGCTCAGTCCCATGACACTGGGTCTGACAGGCAAAGGTTTTCCTGCCTTTTTTATAGCAGAGAGATAAACAAGTTCCAGTTAGAACCAGAATTACTTCAGAAGATCCTACGGAGTTTCCCTGTAGGGGCAGACTCTGCGGGATCACCCTTAAAAGGATTTCCCACTTTAGACTACAAAAAAATCTGGCAGCCAAACAGCTTGGGGCTGCCCTGCCTAGTGGAAGGTTGCACGGGGTTTTCCTTTCAGGTCATCTAGGCTCCGGACCAGACAGCCGCAGCCACACTGAAGACTCCACAAATGCCACCAGATAGCCAGCAGCCTTGCCAGTTACCTTCCACCTGAAACAGGGAAGACTACGGGGGTTCCCCTCAGTGCACCTCTCTCGAGGCTTGCCAGGAGATCTGAGGTCCTGAGTGACCATCTTGGAAACTTTCAAGAAGGTTTCTATAAACTTGTTATACTTCCCTTATTATTTAGACTCAGCCAAAGGCTTATTTCGTTCAGTGGGTTCTGGGGACTGATTACTGTACAGGTTAAATTGTTCTTTTGTTTTTGAACTACTTTGGGTTACCCATTGAATTTCCTTTTTTTGTAAATTTCCCTAAATCAATTTTCTATATGTTTGGTTTACATACAATGAATTGTCTTCTGATTAATTAAGGGACAAGAGAGGCACATCACCAGATGACAGATGCTGGCTGTCACAGAACCGGACAGAGGATCTAGTTTTGTTAGGGGTCCCTCTGCAGCCTAACCTTTCTAAAATCATTCAGCCACCTAACAGCCTCCTCCCACAATCCACAACCCAGGCGCAACCCGCCCTCCCACTCCCAACCTCCCTCCTGGACCTTGTACCCCCATCCACACTGCAGTCCTCTGCCCCATCTGGGTGAAAGGGAGTGACGGCAGGGGAGAGCAGCGACAGAGATAAAGAGATGAAATGAGTAGGAGATGGGGCCATGGAGAAGGGGTGGGGCAGAGGTGGATCCTATGTGAAGAGCCAGGGTCGGAGCAAGGGAATTTGATTTTGTGCAATTAGAAGGTTGGCAGCCCTAGTCAGAGGTGGGAAACCAGAACCAGGCAGTGTGGGGCAGCTGCTGCTCTGGCTGGCGCCATGGAGTTGGCATCTGTGGAGCTCCCCCATCTCCTGCTGCCAGTGCCTAGGGCTGTGTCTGCTCCTGAGCACCCCCACCACCCTTTGACAGCTCAGGCAGCAGGTAGGAGCTATCCAGGCAGGAGGACCCAGATCACAGATGATAGAACTCTCAGGGAGCAGTGACCACAGCATAGTGGTCCTCCCAGTCTGTCTTGTGGTACACAGTCCCTAACTTCCTCTCCCTGTCCCCTGCCCATACACAGCCCCTAGCTACCGACTGCCTGCACACAGTTCATAGCCAGCTCTGCCGGCACCGAGTGGTTTTTCAAAATTTTTGAGCAGAGCCCCCTTAGCCTTTGAGTTAAGATTTTTGGTTGCACCCTCCCATCACAGCCCAGTCTAGCTGGGTGGCCTGCTGAGATGGAGCTGGCCTGAGCCCTGCACTCCCCAAAATAGAATTCAAAGCTGAAACTATGCCCCTCACCCAGTGACCAGAGCACTGAGTCCTTCTGCTTCCCACTGGGCCTTGGAGTTTTTATAGCATATTAAGGGAGGAGGGGAGAGATGTCTCAAAAAGAAAAAGGGTGAGAATTCCTGCTGTAGGGTATGTGGCAACATTGAACTTCCCACTGAAGTTTAATATCACAATGTTTAATATCACAAAATCTGAGCAAGTGATTATATTAACAAATTATTAGTATACAGAAAACACTTATGAGTTTTCAAAGGTTCTTTTAAAATGAATTGTAATTCCTGCAAACAGAAAGAAAAATGTTTTAAGTAATATTCACCTAACAAGCTCAGTGCTTTCTGCATAACAAGATAATCTACATCATCAAATTGCTTGTTTCCTGTCTTTCATAGCTGCCACATCAATCAAACTTATGTTCCTGTCTGTACAATTTATGCAGCCACCAGCAGCAAAGGCTTCTGTTACTGAGAATGTGACCCTTGAGTCTATCATGGATTTGATCTGAAAGTGTTCTGTTAAGGTTTGTTTACATTTTATTAAGGGAAACTATTTAATTAAAATACCAGCTGTGGATGCAATCAACATTGTAAAATTTCTTATACTTAAGAAATTGTTCACTTCATTACACGTTTATGAACTGCTAATTTTGCTGTAGAAACATTATTTATGCTGATTACATAAATGTAACTCATTCTGTCATGCAATTTTTATCTGAAATGCTCTGGTTTGAGACTAAGAGGGGTGTAATCAGACTGAAAATTTGGCAGATAAGAAATTAAAAACCTTGCATATGAATAAAAATATGTAAATTCCTTGAATCTCTGGACACTTCATAATGTTAACTGCAGTTGCATGTATTTAGCATATAGTCTAAAAGAAGTTGATAGCTGCAGACAGGTTAAAAATGTTATACCAGTCAACTTTAAAATCATCTGCAGACCTAAACTTTATTTTGAAACAACCTGTTCATGTAACTCAGATTTTTCTCCTGATTTATTTTATTTATGTAAAGCATTGAGTTATTCAAATAAAAACTATGAAAAACAAAATCTATTGTTACTACTAAAAATTGTTGTATATCAGAATCTCACATTTGATCTCCCATTATTTTCAGAGCAACCAATAATAAACAACTGCAGGGAGATCTTTTTCTGGAACTGGCTGAGAACCCTAACTCTTGGTCACTTTTCTCTCCGGGTTACATTTCAACTGCATTAAGTCTGAACTTAATTAAGATTTTATTACATTTTAGCAGATAGATAAAAGGGCTTCTCAGTAGTATATTTTATTCACTTTTATTGTAATGAACTGTTGCAAGAAATAATTGAGAGCTAGGTAAACCTTCCCACAGGAAAACCCACAGTAGTGAATAGAGGAGGATGAAATTAATTTCTCACCCCCCAAGAATGATCCCTGAGGTTAGCCCCTAAGAATCCTTTCCCACGGCTCCACTTGGCTGCAACAGGCAAAACAGAGCCAATAGGAGCTGCAAGTCTCCGTGGCTGCAGCGCCAGTAAACAAACAAGAACAGCCAGTTAATAGGTTTCTAAAAGCAGTTTCGTGGACAACTTTGAGAAACACTGATACGGAAGGATCAATTTGAACTCCCTTTTCATGGATCTGAGACGTGTGGAATAAATTTTGTTCCATGTACTGAGGCATGTGCAGATGTAGGCCACCAGTAAAAACACATGTTGCTGGCTCTGGACACTCTGCTAATCAATCAGACAGTGCATGAACAGCCTCCAAGAACAAGAGCTGAAACAATTCCTACTTCTTTTTGGTCACAGTAAAACAACAAACTTGCGCTCTGGGATTTATTTGGAATCCTGAGGACAAGATTCTGCCTCTGATAAGGCCACATGTTCTGCAGACTGTGTGGATTGCAGAGATCCCCAAATGGCATGTAAGCGGTGTAGTCAGCTCTGCGTCACCCTCGCTGTTTACTCCAGTGTAAGGAAAGTGAACAAAGGGGGCATGGTTGGAGGGCTGCTGCATTCCAGAGATTCCTTAGGGGATGTTAGCTGCAGCTGCTTTAATTTGCTCCTTAAAACCAGAAGCCAGATAGTTATGGA
Source organism: Pelodiscus sinensis (assembly GCF_049634645.1). Classification (NCBI taxonomy): domain Eukaryota; kingdom Metazoa; phylum Chordata; order Testudines; family Trionychidae; genus Pelodiscus; species Pelodiscus sinensis. The sequence continues at coordinate 60,231,606 of NC_134719.1, read as the reverse complement.
ACTACATATGTGACTAACAGTTACTTTTCCATCTGACTCCCTAGAGATGTGCTGATTGCCACATGGTTGATACCAAGTGTCAGGCCTGGAGTATCTACAGGCCTGTTCTTCTACTTTCTCATCTCTGTTTTTGCTGACAGGTAGAGTATTCTAGGGCACAAAGGCCAGCTGTTTGAGTTTGAAGAGGAAAATTCTTAAAATTCTTCTTCAACATCATGCCTGCTCAAATGATCAATGCTGACAGGAAGACTGAAGGGACAGCACGTTGGACAGGGGTATGTATGTACAGTAGACAAACTCAGCTGCTAGGTTTAATTTTAGATACACCAACTTTGACGGTATCCCTTAACTTTGAGGAACACAGATAAAATCACTTTAATTGAACCAGCAATTGGGTCAGCTTTATGACGACATATTAATAAGATTGATCTACTGTTATAGTCCAGGCTTTTTCCTCCTTTATTTTCTGGCAAATAATTATACATTTTCCTGGGCAATTTTTCAGCATTCATTTGCAGATCTCTGAATATTTGAGCCACCTGTGTCTGCCTCACCCTGTGTTTCAAATGAAACTGATTAAGGATAATGTACTGCTCATGACTGGGCACTGTAGGGAGCAAGAGTAGCTTGACATGTATATCTCATACTTACATTATGGTGCATAGTCTATATGCAGACATACATGGTTTATATGTGTTTACTTCTTAATACATTTTGACAGGAATCTATTAGTAAATATTTGTTTAAATCTAAAATTAGAAGTCCTACTTTAGAAATCTACTATATATTTAAGAGTTTGGATGTGTGTCTGTCTGTTCAAGAATGCCTCCTAAATGGTAAGAGCTAGAACCACCAAATTTGGTAGGCAGCTTCCTCTTATCATAATTTAAACCAAGGTCCAGGTTTGGTTGTGCCAGAAAAAACAGGATCTGGCCAGATTGGAATTGCCTTCTACCCCATAGGCATCCTTTATGGAGTTCAGGAGGGGGGCTGCAACTCCACCCCTTCCCAATTCATAAGATGCCACATAAAATCATACAGAAGAGAGACAGAATCGCCAGGCAGGTGAAAGGGGCTGGCTGGGGGCACCCACTCATCCAGGACTGCTGAGCCCTGCAGGAGGATGGCGGGGGGGGGGGGGGAGAGAAGAGGGGAACTGAAGCTCTCCCTCCCCCTGATTTACACAGGAACATTGCTGGCTGTGTTCCCCTTCGTCAGGAAGTGAGGGGAAGTGCACAGTTTGCTGCATTTCTCCCTCTAGCTGGGGAATGCAGAGGGCAGATGAACCTGGACCTGCCCCAGCTAATGGACATGCATCCCTCCCCCAACTGCGCCTGCTGGAGCTGCAGCAGCCATGGAGAAGCATGCCTCATATGGCCCCAAGTTACTGTGCTGAGGGAGAACTGGGGTGGTCCTCTCTGGGACAGCTTCCATACTGAACCCCTCATCCCTAGCCCCACCCCAGAGCAATGATTTAAATGAAGATAAACAAAAGTTAATTCAGTTAACAAAATAAATAGAACACACATTCTGACTGATACGAAGGAGGTTTTTTTTAAAATGCATGAAAAAAAATCAGAAGTAGACATAATCACTCCATTTCAGTACAATAATTTTCTTCGTCTAGGCAGATGGTTTTAAATGCATGGGCCTAATGAAACTGCAGAATAGAGCAATGTAGAGCAAAGTGTGCAAAATGCTGCTAATGTGCCTAGTCATCAAACTTCGCGAGTTCCAACAACATTTTGGTTCTTATTGGAAACTTCTTGAGGCAAATCAAGTTTAATTGAAGGAAAATGACATTAAAAACAGCATTTCAACATGCTGCTTCTTTTGTAATGCTAAATGCAAGCCAAAAGCCAGTGGCCATTTGACAGCTCATTGACTCAAAGAGAAAGATTAAGCAACTGATATCATTTTAATGAAGCAGTTAATATCTAAATTTGAGATATATTGCCTCATTTCATTATTTTGAGAAATCTCATCCTGCTCCAGTAATACAAAGAAGATTTATGTGTACAGCTACCATTCATGTTAAATGACCTAGGTCAGTGTTACTGTTTTCAAAGCCACACTTTCTCTGGCTCTTCTGGTACTCGTAACGTGTGCCTGGTATTTGTAATAGTGGGAAATAGCTGGAGGCTGCCAAATCAGCTCACATGATGTATTAAGGAGCCTGGGGTTTAAATACGTGAATGGTGTGCTGGATGCTTGTCCTTGGATTCCAAAAACCAGTGACAAGTCAATTACTTATCAGAGGACATGTCGGCTACTGACTTGCTTCTCTCCTAACTTTACTGGTAGGCAACTAATAGGTCTAGATGCACTGCCCTGGGATGGGCCGGCTTTAGGAAGTGCGGGGCCCAATTCGAACCATTTTGGCAGGGCCAACGATTTTTTGTTGAGCAAAAAAAAAAAAACCCACCCAACAAACCACAACCACACACAAATATCACATCAGAAGTAGATCTGATCGAAATGTATATCAATATAATCGAACATTAAAAAAATCCATTCTTTATTATGCAAAACTTTACACAAAATTAAATCAGTTGCCTTAAGTGTAGGTCAAATATTTTCAATTGCAAACTATCCAATTCTCTCAAAGTTTAAAGTTGGATTTTTAAAAAGTTACCAGAGAGCATTGCAGTTTTCTGCTACTTTGATTTACTTTTTAAATAGCAAAAATGGAGTCTTTGTTAAGAAAGTGTCAGTTCTGTGGTCAAATTCCAGTCCTTAGTGATTTCAGCACCAATGATATCACTAGGTAATATGGTACCTCACCACCATTGCCTCTTTTGCACTGCCCTTCAACACGCTGCCTGCATGTTTAGTCCAAGGTCAGTCTACACAAGATTTTATCAATGATTTTTGCTCAAGCGATCACTGAGACAAGACAAGGACTCTCAATTGATTCTAGTCAGCTCTGCCTTTAAACACTGGATGTAAAGTGTCAGATGTAATTGAGGACTCCCAAATATAGACTACACCACCAGAAAAAAAAAAACTGTTTCCATCTTCTGTGACTTTCGGTTAGATGTGACTTACTATCCTCTGCTTAGTGTTCAAGTTATGGTAGACCCTAAGCCAGGTCATATTAAGTTTAGGTCTTTTACCTTTTAATCATAGAATACTAGGACTGGAAGGGACCTCGAGCGGTCATCGAGTCCAGTCCCCTGCCCTCATGGCAGGACCAAATACTGTCTAGACCATCCCTGATAGACATTTATCTAACCTACTCTTAAATATCTCCACAGATGGAGATTCCACAAACTCCCTGGGCAATTTATTCCAGTGTTTGACTCCCCTGACAGTTAGGAACTTTTTTCTAATGTCCAACCTAAACCTCCCTTGCTGCAGTTTAAGCCCATTGCTTCTTGTTCTATCCCCAGAGGCCAAGATGAACAAGTTTTCTCCCTCCTGCTTATGACACCCTTTTAGATATCTGAAAACTGCTATCATGTCCCCCCTCAATCTTCTCTTTTCTAAACTAAACTAACCCAATTCCTTCAGCCTTCCCTCATAGGTCATGTTCTCTAGACCTTTAGTCATTCTCGTTGCTCTTCTCTGGACCCTCTCGAATTTCTCCACATCTTTCTTGAAATGCGGTGCCCAGAACTGAACAGAATACTCCAATTGAGGCCTAACCAGCGCAGAGTAGAGCAGAAGAACGACTTCTCATGTCTTGCTCACAACACACCTGTTAATGCAGCCCAGAATCATGTTTGCTTTCTTTGCAACAGCATCACACTGCTGACTCATATTCAACTTGTGGTCCATTATAATCCCTAGATCCCTTTCTGCTGTACTCCTTCCCAGACCGTTGCTTCCCATTCTGTATGTATGAAACTGATTTTTCCTTCCTGAGTAGAGTACTTTGTATTTGTCTTTATTAAACTTCATCCTATTTACCTCAGACCATTTCTCCAATTTGTCCAGGTCATTTTGAATTATGACCCTGTCCTGCAGATTAGTCGCAACCCCTCCCAGCATGGTATCATCTGCAAACTTAATAAGCATACTTTGAGGGGGTTCACTCACCACCGTAGCGGGGGTCCACCGTCTGCCTCCGGAATCAGCTCCTTCTGCTGGAAGAGTACCTTCCCTCTGGTGGGGTTTCCCCTCTTTCCTCCAGGCCACGTCGTCCTCTTCACCACACTGCCCTCCGGCAGTGCCCAAGTCCGTCTCTGAGCCCCCCCTTCCTGGGGTAGTTGTTTCTCCACCGGGCCGTTACGCAGGCCCTGCAGTCTGGGGGTTTGTTTGGCTAGAGCTCCCCTAGCCCTGCCTCCTGCTTCCCCAGCAGCCAGGCCCTCACTGACCTTCCCTGGGAGTAGCAGCCCAGGCTCTTCTATAGCTGCCAGCTGGGCCCTCATCCACTAATGCAGCCCCAGCTGGGGCTAAACTCCCCAGCCCTGCTTCAGGCTGGAGTTTGCCCTTAAAGGGCCAGTGCAGGGCGAACACCCTGTCTCACACCCTCCCCCTTAAGTATCTCTCACGTGGGGGCGCCTTTAGCCACCGGTTGCACCTGCACTGTCAGTCTTTATAGGAGTTCTCCGAGGCGGAGGGGGACCTGGGCGCACTCTCTCTCCAGGTCTCAGCCCAGGACCCTAAGGGTAGGCGTCTGCGACGCGCTGCCCAACCGGGGGGGGGGGGGGGGAGCATAGCTGCAACTCATCGGTCCCCGGGTCTCCCCGACCCTGTCCTGGGCTCCTTCCTCCGCCTTGGTCCGTCTATGTCCGCCACTTCCCTGCCAGGGGGGGCTCACCTCCTACCGCCACTCTGGTCTGCCGCGGGGGCCTGCGTGTCTCCACCGGCATGGGTCCGAGTCCGGGTTCAGGTCCGGCGCCCTGCTAGTCCCGTCCACCGGGGTGGGGCCGTCCCTCCTCTCCCCAGGCAGGGAGTCCTCTTTTAAAGCCGGTGCCCTTTCCAGGGACGCCTGCGCCTTGGGCGACTCGTGGCCCCGCCCTCGGGCGGCTGGCTCCGGGGCCGGCGGCGCCTGTGCTGGTGGCCGCCGCCAAACAGGCACGGCAGAGCCGTCCCGATTCTCTGACGGCTACGCCGCCCGGCGCTTGAATGAGGGGCATGGGGTTAGTGTCCGCTGCCCCGGCCGCCCCATCACATATACTTTCTATACCGATATCTAAATCATTGATGAAGATTTTGAAGAGAGCCAGTCCCAAAACAGACCCCCTGCGGAACCCCAAAAAAGGAGGGTGGAAAGGGAAACTGAAGGGAGAGACTGCTCTAAATGCACCAAAGAGCAGTATTGCCAACCCAAAACTCACAAGGAATGCCTACACAAAGTTATGAGAGTGGTCTACAAATCATAAGATTTTTAAAAATGGCCATCGGAGCTTTCTTGAGCAAAAGCCAGTGTAGACGCTCTCTTGCACAAATACTTTTAACGGAAAAACTTTTCCGTTAAAAGTATTTGTGCAAAATCATGCCAGTCTACACGCAGCCTATATGTTCCATGGGTTCTGCGGGAAGCCAGGGTATCTGCACAAACTGTGGCTCCCATAGGAGGTTTTCTGTGCTGGCTCCCTGGCAGAATGGGATTTCCTTGCATTCCTAGATAGTGGTTATGCAGAGGGGATTGTGTATTAATTTTTTCCATGGTAATGTTCGGGGTTGAGAGGGTGGATGTCCATGGACATAAGGGGTATTAGTTTGCTCTGTATATTTTCTTAAATAGCTGTATCTTTTTGCTTCCCTATTGTTGCTTCTCTGTACATTTTTCAAGTGCAAGGGAGGAGTTAAAATTTTTCTGTGCTTTTTTGGGGGGCTGTTTTACATGTTGCTGTTTTGTAATGTTGCTCACTTTTTTCCACGTTGACATTTTTATTCACATTATACTCATAGGTCAATACCAATACCTGTCTAAGTCTCATTGTCCTCATTGTGTTCTACTTAACAAAGAGCAGCCACCTTCAGGAAACTTCAACTAGCACAGAATTCTGCAACACCAGGCTACTGCGAGCATATCAGGGCTTTTGCTCCATTCTCCCCACAGACTTCCCACAGAATGCTGGTCAAGTAAAGTCCCAGGTGTTGGTCCTTACCTTCAAAGTGTTGAGTGATCTAAGTCCAACATATCTAAAAGAGCACCTAAAGCTCTAGGATGAAGTCTGTGGTTGATAACTTTGCTTCTTGGGCACAGTGAAACTTTCTACCCTAAGGGTAAATCTCATCTGGGCAGAAGAAAGATATTTATTGGGGGCTGGTCAGAGACTATGGAACGAAGTCTCATGGGAACTAAGGCCTATCATATGCTTTACCATTTTCTGTCCAAGTGCAAGGTGCACTTCTTAATTTGGCCATAGAATACAGTGTACCATAAGTTCTGACTCTAGGTGCTGTGGGAAAAATTAGCAGGTGCTCAGCACCTGCTAGTAGCCAAGCTCTCCTCTCTTTATTTCCCTCCCCACTGCACCTCTTGCCCGCTCTGGGAGTGGGATGAGTGGGGATAAGGCGTGCTTGGGTGAGGGCATGGAGGCTTGGGAGTAGGGGTGGAATGGAAGTGGAGCAAGGGCAGAGGAGGAACAGGAAGAGATGAGGTGGGGGGCTTAAGCGAAGGGACTGGATGGAGGTGGAGCAGAGGTGGGAAGATGCAGGGCATGAGTGTGGGCTTGGCGAATGGGATAGAGTGGAGGTAGGGAAAGGGGTGGGGGAAGGTCAAGCATCTCCTGGTTAGAAGAGAAGATGGTGCCTATGCAGTGTACATTTTAAAAAAACAAAATTTACACACAGTTGTCCTCTAGGTATGTGAAAGAATAAGTATGTTAGAGAGAATGAACCAGACATGACAGTCGTGTTTCTTAATGGACTTAATGCTCAGCTGCTAAGGTGATGGCAGTGGTATAAGAACCTATAAGAATAGAATAACCTAGAATCTATAATCTGTGGACTCCTTCATGAATGACTTTTCTAGTTCATATTTAAAAGGTAGAGCTAAAACATACGTTAGGGCTGTGTCTAGACTGGCCAGTTTTTCTGGAAAATCAGCCACTTTTCCGGAAAAACTTGCCAGCTGTCTACACTGGCCGCTTGAATTTCCGCAAAAGCATTGACTTCCTACTGTAAGAAATCAGTGCTTCTTGCGGAAATACTATGCTGCTCCCGTTCGGACAAAAGTCCCTTTTTTGCGCAAAAGGGCCAGTGTAGACAGTTCAGATTTGTTTTCTGCAAAAAAGCCCCGATCGCGAAAATGGCGATCGAGGCTTTTTTGCGGAAAAGCGCGTCTAGATTGGCACAGACGCTTTTCTGCAAAAAGTGCTTTTGCGGAAAAGCGTCCGTGCCAATCTAGACACTCTGTTCCGAAAATGCTTTTAACGGAAAACTTTTCTGTTAAAAGCATTTCTGGAAAATCATGCCAGTCTAGACGTAGCCTAGAAGTTGTTCTCTTGTAATGTTTCCCCTAGTTTTCAAATGTCTTTTTCTTGTAGTAAATCAAATGGGATAAGTCTGGCAGCTAGCAACTGAGGTAAAAGGAAGCAAACTTTCAGCATTTTGGAAATTATAATTTTTTATTGGTAATGTTTTAACTTGTTATTTATTAATACCTATTTGTATAAACCATTAACCAGAAAGTCCTCTCCTAATAATCAGTAGCTATTATTACATACATAATGTTAAAGCACTTTTGTTTCACACCCTCACTATATCTGGCCACATTCTTGGGAAAGCATGAAGGGGGAACAAATAAAACCTTGTAGAAATGTGATAAGATTCTACCCCTTCATATTTTCAACATCTGTCTACTTTACATTACTTAGGACTTGGATCTCACACTCTTAAAATGATAAATTCCCATGTACATCAATGGAAGAGGATCAGACCAAATTACTTTATTAATGTCAGTTTTGGCCTCAGCCCCATTATATTTGTGGAATCTGCTTGCTGAGAGTGTTTTGAGATCTTTCCAAAATATACAGGAAGAATCTATTCCATGTAGGAAGTTTAGCAGCTGTCTCCAGCTGAGACGCAGTTATGGACACTAGACCTTTCAGGCCAGCTGTTCTGTCCGATGATTTTCTCATGAAGTGGGGCTCATTCACATAAACAGTGGCTTCTTCTAATGTCTTTTAAAACATTTTGTTGACATTTTCCGATAATACAGGAGACACTGGAAAACACAGATGTAAGACATTATGGGGTAGTGAGTAGATAAGCATGAATATTCTTATCTAAAATAGAATATTCTAATCTCCCTAAATTCCACATATATAGCAATCTTCAGATCAAAGCAAGGGTGGAGTTTGGGATGGAAGTTTGAGATCATTAGTTCAAGGGATTTCTGATGAATGGGGGGATATCATCTTAACTTTGCATATTTTTGATTGCTAAGGGCTATATTTTGATTATTCTTGTAACTAACTGTCTTGTAGTGGGTGCTAATTGCATTTTAAGGTTTTAATGTTTGTATGCAAAGAATATGTTACAACCTGACTCATGAGGATCCAAGTAGGAACATAGCCTCAGAGTAACTACTCCCTTCAGCCACAGCTCCTGATAAACCCTTCTATATATACAGTGCAATGGTCTCAGTGGAGATGGACCACAGGCTTTTGCTCAGGGCTTTGGACCAAGATGTTCAAACAAGGCAGCTGCATAGGGTGGCTGATTCTGCTTAAGGCAGCAGGACCAGTTGGGTCAAATCTGAGTGGCACTGCAACCTCATGTACCAGGTTGCAATCTGCTCATTCATATTTGACCTGGATGACCCTCCATCACAATGAAGAGGTGGCTAGGACAAATCTGAGTGAGTAGCACTTTGACCTGGAATTTGTTCCCCTACACCAGTGTTTCCCAACCAGGGTTCCGCAGAACCCTGGGGTTCCACAGATCATCGTCAGGGGTTCCGTGAGAAATCGTGGTATAAATAAATAATTTTTTTTCTTATTTTTTTCTTACAATGTAAGCTGATATATATATATATATATATATATAACAGCTCTTTACAAACCAATTTTCTTGACAATAATTTAGCAGTAATTGAATTGTACTCCCCGCTGTCAACTTTTTCTGGCCGAGCAAATGTTTTCATAGGTCGGGATTCCTCAGAATATGAAAATTATTTTAGGGGTTCCTCCATGGGAAAAAGGTTGAGAATCACTGCCCTACACTGTTCTGTCCTAACTACTGAATGATCAAAAGGCTGGATGCAGAGTCTGATAAACTCCTTTAGGGGGTGCGTCTCTCTGGTTGAGAAACTCTGTTGAGGGTGGTGAGGAAGGAAGGCAGTATATTGAGGTTTTACTGAAGATGGCAAACTGTCCTGAGTGGCCTTTGGGCATACAGGCTACAAAAACTGCTCCCAATTATCCCTGAAGGCCTTTGGAAAATGGAATTCTAAAATACTAAAGGTAAAGTGTATAGAATTTAAGGCCTAAGATATTTAAATTTTACCAAGCAGACTATCTGTATCCTACATAGCAAAGCCAATGATACGTGGTAGGGCCTTCAATGGAGCAACGCCAATGTGGACCTATATTTTCAGAGGAAGATTATTAATTATAGGTAAGAGATTAGTTTAGGTTTGTTTTACTCCATTCTTCCTAAACCTAAGAAGTAGGTTGGGCAGAGCAGAGACAAGAAGCATCTAAATTGATGCACTTTATAATGCTAAAGGATGGATTTTGGTTGACCTTTATGTGATTCCACAGTGGTGAAAAGGGAATTAGGAGGCTTCCCCACATAAGGAGACAGAACTGCATTCCTAACTCAAGGAAGCACAGGAACTTCAACTGTATTGCTCTGTCTCCTGGGAACTATTCATCCAAAAAGCTGTGGGGAGTAGCCAGAGCCACATTATGGCTCTTCAAGAGTGAGGCAAACTGAGCTTTCCTCTGTGCAAGTGAAGAGCTCTTGGAAACTTTCTCCAGTTCATGGTGGAAAGATTCCTGATGCTCCCATTAAAAACACATATCTCTGCACCATGAGCTAAGTGTTATCAGCATAATTTAGCCCTAATGAATTAGGCCTCACAACAACTCTGCAGTACTGACCTATCACAGGTACAATGTAGATTTATGCTTGATTGATACTTTTTCTGATGTGTAACATTTTTCATTTATTAACTAACTTGGATCAGACATTAAAAGAAGAGCTGTTTTTCCAAGTAGCTGATTAATCACTGTGATTAAAAAGAATGTATAGGAACAGATGGCAGGAAGACAGGATTTAAGCAAGGGACAGATGCATCCACATTAGGGAGCTTGGATAAATCTCTTGATCATGTCTGCTACAGAAATTCACTGTTTACTTAGGTGGTGAAGCATGGCTACATGGAACAATTAGCAATTGCTGTTGTGTATGTTTGCGATATTGCTCCGTTGGATTATCACTAAATCCTATTACAAATTGAGTCCTTTTTCCATAGAGAACATAATTTTGGGGATGCCAATATCCTCATTCCTAAGGTAAGATTGTGTAGTTGGACTCACAGATAAGCCTCTACAATGTCTGGGGAAACAATGTTGTGGAAATGTCTGATCAAAGACCCTCTCAAAAAAATCGGAGAAAGCTAATGTGAGAGCCAGCTTTTTAAACATGTCCTTAAAAAGGGAGAGGGAGCGCATGCAATATGAGGAAGACAAGAGAATAAAATTTAATTACTGCTGTATAACCAAAGTACCAGCTTATCCTTACAACAGAAAGTCTGAGAAATAATCAAACGTATGAAGGGTATAGTATCATTATTCACATGACTCTTGTGTGCATATATAAGTGTATTAGAAAAGCATACCAGCTCAGAACAGCTATTGGACAGTTCACATTTCCATATTTTGCACATCGGGAGAAATAACCCCAACTATACGTATAGTATGATGGGGGCTAATTTGGCTATGACAAATCAGGAAAGAGATCTTGGAATTATCATGGACAGTTCTCTGAAAACTTCCACGCAGTGTGCATCGGCAGTCAAAAAGGCAAATAGGATGCTAAGAATTATTAGGAAAGGGATAGAAAATAAGACCCAGAATATCTTACTGCCCCTGTATAAAACTATGGTATGCCCACATCTTGAATACTGTGTACAGATGTGGTTTCCTCACCTCAAAAAAGATATTTTGGCCTTGGAAAGGGTTCAGAAAAGGGCAACTAAAATGATTAGGGGTTTGGAACGGGTCCCATATGAGGAGAGGTTAAAGCGACTGGGACTTTTCAGTTTAGAAAAGAGGAGACTGAGGGGGGATATGATAGAGGTCTATAAAATCATGAGTGGTATGGAGCGGGCTGATAAAGAAAAGTTATTTATTAGTTCCCTAAATAGAAGAACTAGAGGACACCAAATGAAATTAATGGGGAGCAGGTTTTAAACTAATAAAAGAAAGTTCTTCACACAGTGTGTAGTCAACCTGTGGAACTCCTTGCCAGAGGAGGCTGTGAAGGATAGGACTATAATAGAGTTTAAAGAGAAGCTAGATAATTTCATGGAGGTTAGGTCCATAAAAGGCTATTAGCCAGTGGATAAATGGTATCCTTGGCCTCTGTTTGTCAGAGGCTGGAGAGGGATGGCAGGAGACAAATCGCTTGATCATTATCTTCGGTCCACCCTCTCTGGGGCACCTGGTGCTGGCCACTGTCGGTAGACAGGATACTGGGCTAGATGGACCTTTGGTCTGACCCAGTACGGCCATTCTTATGTTCTTATGTATTATATGTTACAGCATATTGCCTATCCAGTTCTATATAAGTTAGGAAAACTCCTTTTTCCCTCTCCAGCACTGTGTAGTCACATAAGGGTAAACTGCAGCCCAGCAATTAGTGTTTATGAAGTACTTCGAAATCCTTGGATGGACAGCATGTAGAAGTTCTAAGGGTTAGCAACACAGGTTACCACAAACATATCAAATCTGTCCTCTGCACTCTACTATGGCTTCCCATATAATTTCAAATAAAGTTATTAATCCTTATCTTGGAATGCTCCATGAGCGGAGCCCTATCTATCCAAAGATTGCCTCACGTTTTGGAATGAAAACCATGTTTGACAACTACCACCTGGTGGCACAGTGGCTCTCTCAACAATAAGAGTAAAGCTTGTCTGTGCAGAAAACTTTCTCCAGGGCAGACTGAGACCATGGAATTCCCTTTTCAAGAAACGAAGAACCATCATGAACCTCACTGCTTTCCACTACCTTTCTCTGACCTTGCCTTCTCTATTGTAAACACGCAGCAAGAAGATTTATATTTAAAAAAAATACACTACCAAACCAGGTGACCATATTTCTCTATGCTGAATACAGGATATCTGGTAAAATTACTCATATTTAAGCAAGCTCAATGGCACTCAGTAGGAACTATGCAGTAAAACCATTCAAATTAACATTAAGTTGGCCCAGCCCCTATTAAAAACACATATTGTATAGCTGGATTCTTTGTATTTACCTCCTTATCTTTTAAGGCTTTAAGTTTCACACTGGGGGAGGTAACACACACACACTCCCATACACCTCTCTTACACGGGGGTGGGGTGACGTTGACCAGTATTCTCTGCTCCATGCCTGGGTGAGTCCCCAGGACAGACTCAGTTCTCCTGGCACTACGTCATCCCAAGGCAACATGCAGCGGTCGGGGGGAGGGGGCGGAGGGGGAGGAATATGCAAGTCACATGCCTCCTCCCCAGATTAATGCTAGGGTTTGTGCCAGAATTTGGCCAGCAACAGCCTTTCTGCTCTGTGTAGGAGAGAAGGGACAGAAGCTGCTTCCAACTATGGCGGGTGGAGTTGAAGGGATGACCTGGCCTATGTCTTTGCAGAGCTCAGCTCTCCCCTCGCCTGCTTTTCTGTGGCTGGAAGCAGCTTGTCCGTTCCTGCCAGCACAGTATCAAAAGATAGCTAACACCTCCAGACTGCTGGCCACCAATATAACCCAGCCACTTCCAGTCCCCAGGCTACAGCATGGGCAGAAAGGGGTTAAGCCCTAAGGATGGGCTGTGCACAAGGGCTCAAGGATCCTGTGAACCCAGCCAGAAAGGTGCCTCAGCAAGGGAAGGTGCCTAGGAGATAGAGCAGCTCCACAATCCCTGGGGGCAAGACCTAGGGTGGGATGGATGAAGATGATGTTAAGCCCCTGCTTGTATGGTCGGGGCTCCAACACACTGGAAATGTTTCCTCCCTCCCTTTCCAGAGCTTAGCTGAGGCATGGCAAGGCTGCCCTGTGTCAGGGCTATGCAAGACTGGCACATGTGGTGCTTAGCTCCTGACCAGCAAACCAGGGTGGAAGGTCTTGGGGCTTTGCTGGGGCGCCAGCCCAGCCAGAGGCAGTGGGAGAAGGAAGGAGGCTGCAGGGCAGACTTTTGGTGTGCTGAGCACTCTGAGCAGGGGCGGATTCTCTGCAAGCACTGCGAGTGGGACATGCCTCTCTGGGGTGGCATATGGAGGAGGAGTGGGGCTAGGAGGGCTACAGGGGCAAACAGGCAGAAGACAGCAACTGGGGGAGCTTGTAAAGGGCCAATGGGTGTGCAGCAGAGGTGACATAACCAGCTGCCATCTGGTGCCCACTCACACTCACCAGCCACAGCAGCTTGCATTGAGTGACGGCTGGAAATGGGACAGGGGATGAGACCCTGTTGGCTGAGAGCCAGCATGTAGTGGAGGCTGAACGATGGACCACAGACTAGCTGCCAGCAACTGGTGCCCTAGTCGAACCATGCAATCTGTGCCCCCACCTCCAAAACCCTCAATGATATTGTGCCACCATTTGGCTCCCCATTTAACTTGGTGCCCTAGGCGACTGCCTAGTTCGCCTATATGGATGGGCCACCCCTGATGAACCAGCATAGAGCATGGCCATATGCTGCAGCATTGCCCTGCTGCCAGCCTTGCATGCCCACCCCCATTGTCAGTCATTGGACACCTCTCTCACTCTCTACTGGTGGGAAGATGAATGGTAAGCAGGATCATCCCGTACTTATGGAGCGAAGACACAAAATATGGGGCAATTTGCCTATTTTTAAGAAAAATTATGGACACCTGCAGGGGGGCTTCAATACAGGACTGTCCCTTTAAAACGGGATATCTTATCATCCTGCTACCAAAACAAGACACTGTACTGCACACTTTTCTCCCTCTGGGGAGAGGAGGAGAGAACAAACAACATGTGACAGATTTGTTGTCATGTTGCTTAATGCTCTTTTGGAAGATGCCCAAATACTAGCGATGAATGCAGTATAAAAACCTGTATAGCAGTCTCACTTGTTGTAACTAGGAGACCTGGAAATAGTAGCATTGTGCACATAGTACATTTGTACTAGTCTGTGGCTGACTGGGAACTACAATATTGTCTAAGCCTTAACTATTAACTTAACTGATAACTATTGGAATAATGTTTATTATTAGCTTCCTATTGAACTGAATTGACTAAAAACTGTACTGTGATTAAAGCAGAAAGACTATAGTCCTTAGTAGAAACTGAAATACATTATATTTGTATTGTGTTGAAAAAGATATTCAAAAAGGAAAATTCTGATGATATCAGTAACTCATGGGTTACTCTGGTTCTCATTCCTATTTTAACTTAAACAAAGACAAGGCCATCAGTCATGTACTGGAAGAGAAGTAGGAATATTCACAACTACAAGTTAATGACTATTTATCTTTCCGTAGCACGCTGTATAACGTTTAGTTTACATTTCTCACTAAAAGTACACTGTATTTTGCACATGGAAACATACACACATTTTATGTCAACTACTGAAGGGGGGGGGGCATTTAAATTTCAATTTATTTTATCTTCAATTACAGATATAGTGATAATTTCTAAATCAACAGGGTACAAATATAAATTCTCACTCATCAGAAAAACAATTTGGAAATATTTTAAAGTATATTCACTAACTGGATAAAGTAATATTTGTACTTTGGCAGTTTTGAGGATACATTATGTGAATGCAGTTTGCAAAGCCTTGTCCCTTTGGGATTTGCCAGGATGATGACATATGGGATATGCAGAATAGTTATACTTCTAGGAAGAGTGCATAAACAAACAAGAAATCATAGAAATATACACTTGATATTATTCAGGATATTCATGTGTCTGAGAAACAGCTTCTGAGATGCTACAATAATACATTGCTGTCTGGCTGTCAGATTAGTTTTATATAAAACTATGTTTTCTGTGAAATATCCAGAGTATGATGAGATAGTGGTATACTACAAGGCTGTGTCTACATTGGCAAGATTTTGTGCAAAATCTTGCCACTTGTCTACACTGTCCGCGAGTACTTGCGCAAGAACACTGACGTTCTAATGTATAAAATCAGTGCTTCTTGTGCAAATACTCTGACGCTCCCGCTCAGGGATAAGCCCTCTTGCACAACTGTTCTTGCACAAGAGGCCAGTGTAGACAGGCAATGTTAATTTCTTGCGCAAGAAAGCCCAATGGCTAAAATGGCCATCAGAGCTTTTTTGCGCAAGAGAGCGTCTATACTGGCACGGATGCTTTTGCGCAAAAGCACATCTCTTGCACAAAGGCACATGCCAGTATAGATGCTCTCTTGCGCAAATACTTTAACACAAAAACTCTTGCGTTAAAAGTATTTGTGCAAAATCTTGCCAATGTAGACGTAGCCCAAATGTTTTAGCAGCTCTCATTTGGAATAAGTGGCTCACTTGTGGTTTTGCCAATGGTGAACGTGGTTATACCAAATTCATGCCATACTATACTTTCATGTAGTTGCATCCTCTCTAACATTTCCTATCGTTTTGAGTGTTAACGGTTCAACTGCAATGTTCTGCTAATGTAGATTTTTGTATGGATTATTTAACAAAGGTAAAATTAATAGGCTGATGTATACTATTTAACGTAATTTTAATGTATTAAGGAAACTTTTAAAAGTTTTCCTTCAGATCTGTAATTAACAATTTGTCTTTGTTACCTAAAAGTAATGTTCACAATTTACTACGGACCTGAATGCCAGATGTAAACTGCATAAAATTAAGCTGATTACTGCAGCTACAATTTAACTATAGAGAAGTGGCCTGTGAGAGGAGAATGAAGAAAATGATACTTTCAGTGATTCCTTACCAAAGACTCAATGAGAAAAAAGTAGTCATCTAATGCTACACACTTCCTCTGCTTCACTGTTCAGCTTCATTATAGAATTGTCCTCAAATGGCCTCTGTGTTAAAATAGTCTCATATCTGCTCCTAATATTTTGACTTACTAAAAATATTTAACAAGAATTAACATTTAATGTGAGATTATAGATCCAACTTTCACAAACTTCAACACTTGTTCAGATTAAGTCATATTCACTGTTCCACAGTCTAACCGTGTCTTGTGTGAAAAAGTGTCTCCTTTATCACTTTTGGATTTACCACCTTTCAATTTAATCGCATGTCTTGTATTATTAAGCCAGGGAGAATAGAAGCTCTAGTCCGCCTTGGCCATTTATTATTTGGTATACTTGTCATGTCCCGTTATTCCTGTAAGGTAAACGATCCCGGGCTACTCAAGTGTGTCTCAAATAATCTCAAGCTACTCAATGCCTCTAATTGTTCTTATTGACCCCCTAGATACCTCTTCTTATTCTTCAAAATCCCAAATTATGTTATGGGTGATAATATTCCTGAGGAGACTGCACCATTTATACAATGGCATATTTTCTGTATTATTCTTCACCCTAGTCCAGGGCTACTCAACACACAATGGGCCTGTGGCCTATTTGTTTGCGGCCCACGGAGCAGTTTGGATTTACAAGGGGCTCAGCATGCGGCCCATGGGTCTTTGGTTGATATACGTTTTAGTAGTGAAATTCCTGGACTGTCATTGCTCATTAAAAGTCCTGTCATGTGGGTGGAAATTGGGTAAATATTGCATTTTTATTAATATCAGCAGAACTGACCTAATTGAACCTGTGTGTTGTGTACTCTTCCCTTAATCTTTATATTCATGCCCATCAGTGTGAAAGAAGCTATTTGTACATATTTGTATATATATGCAACCACACTTAAGTTGCGGGCCTCGGCATCTGCTGTGAGGTATCGTGGCCCATAGGGCTTCCAAAGTTGAATAGCCCTGCCCTATTCCTTATGCATCCTAATATTTTGTTTGCTTTTTTTACTGCACCTGCACATTGATCAAAGATGTTTAATGAGCTGTTGACAATAATGCCCATGTCATGTTCCTAAACTGATACAATTTAAACCCTGTAACATATATAACTAGTTTGATTTTTCCCTCTAATGGACATTAGTTTGCATTTATACATATTAATAATCAAGGGTGAACTTAATTTGCCTTCATACTGCCCGTTCATCCAGTTTGATAGGTTCCTCTGAAGATTTCAGTTTTCCATGGCCTTAACTAATCTGAATAATGTTATGCCATCTGCAGATACAGATATTTCACTGTTTATCTCCTTTTTCAGATTATTAATAAATATATTAACCAACATTGGTCCTAGTACCAAATTGAATGAAATTCTGCTGCTAAACCTTTGTCATAACAGAATACTGTTTCCCGTCTCTTAGTTAATTTTTGATGCATGACAATACTTAACCTCTCATCTCAGACTGTTTTCTCACTGGCCTCCTGTGGGAGACTTTCTCAAAGGTAATTTGAAAGTCTACATAAATTGTCAACCTGTTCTTTTTATCCATTAATTTACTGGCTCATTCTAGGAATAATAAATGCGTAGTGAGGCAGAATGGTTATCTCCTCCCTCAGTGAAGGAAAATGATTTATAAATATTTTCAGTTTTGCTTCCCTCCTTGCATTAAATACTGAGGTGATCTAACAGTCACTGTGCTAAACTTAGTTGCAGTTAGAAGTCTGGTGAAGTCTTCTTTCCACTCAGGCCACTTCATTGGCCCATTAAACTGAAAGCCCAGTGGAGAATTGAAATGTGGCATTTAATTTTCCTTTCCTTTAGGCTGGTTTGTGCGAGTCAACTTCTGAGTGTGTGCCTTGTGACAACAGAAAGGACTGCTTTCTTGTAATACCAAACACTGAACTTTTATTAGACTAAGGAAAACAATATTGGCTCGTTATGGGGCAGTCCCTAACATTATTCCCTATCTCTTTCTGCTTGGTGGGGCCTCCATCTTAATTTATTGTGGTCTTCACCCTGCCACCCACTGTCTATCCAGACTGCACCTTTCTCTTTGAGGAATGATGTAGGTGTAGCAGGCAAGGTAGGTTTGGACGGTGCTCATGGATTAGCGGGCCTACTTATATATTTCTGACATCTCTCTACAATGGTACTGACTTCAGTGTAGCAGACTAGAGAGAAAAAACTGCAAGTTTTTGTCTTAATTAGTTTCTTCCTTAATTAGGAGAGTGCCCAATGTGTGTAAAGCCAGCGGCAGGTGAAGCGGGGGTGCTGTTGCTAGGGGTGCTGTTGCTAGGGGTGCACCCACTGGCTGGAAGGAATTAGTAGCAAACACCCCTCGATACCCCCAGAGCAGGCTCCCCAGGGGCCATGCGCGGGAAAGGGCTCGAGCAGCCGCCTGCGCCGGCCCTGAGAGATGCTTCGGGGCCATTGGAATGTCTGCGGAGCCAGCGAGCGCGGCGGGCAACCAATCACAGGCGAAGGCTGCAAGCCGCTCCATCTCCCCCTCCCCAACCGCAGCGAGAGGGCGCGCGCGCGCCTCTCACCCTTTACGCCACCCCCCCCCCCCCCCGGCAGAGCGCGAGCCCTCCCCACTCCCAGCGACCGTTGGGGGCAGTTGCGCTCGTTGGGGACTGTCAAGCCGGGTGCGCGCGCAGCCTCTTGCGCCGCAGACGCTTCCAGCGTAGGCGGGCGGGGGCGCGCGGCCGCTCCTCACCCGGCGCCTGCGCGGATGGGCTCCTTTTAGAGCCCATTGGCGAGCGAGAGAAGGACTGGCGCGCATGCGCTTCCTGCCTTCCTCCCTGTTTGTGGTGGTGCCCGCTCTTCCCTCCCCCCGCCCCGGCTCAGGTAGCCGCTGCTGAATGACAGGAATCCTGAGCGGGTGAGCTGCCGCGGCCCCGGGCGCGGGTGCCCGCCTGGCGGACGGAGGGTCCCTCCCCTGCCCCGTCTCCTACGCAGGTGAGCCCGGGGTGCGCCCCCGCCGCACAGACGCTGCCCCCTGCCCCGGCGGGAGCGAGGCCGCCGCCGGCGCCGCCTCCCCGGGGAGCCGCGGCGGGGCATTGTCCATCTCCGCAGCGCTCGGAGGAGGAGAAGCCTCCGCTTGGATCTCGGGCGGGGCGGGCGGCGCCGGGGAGGGTCCGGACCCCGGCAACCGGCGACGGGTTCACTGACGCCGCCCTCCACCCACGCGCCCGCCCCGCAGAGCGCCGCCCGGGCCAGGGGGCGCTGGGGTCCGGGCCTCCGGCGCGCGGTGGGTGCAGCGGAGGGTGGTGACGCCAGGCCGGGGCGCTCGGGTCCCGGCTGGGGGCAGGGCCGGCCGTCTCCTCGGCGGGGTGGGAAGGAGCTGAGCGCTGCCGGGGGGTGTCAGGAGCGTCCCCGACTCATCCCAGCCGGCAGCGTAGTGCGCTGCGCGATGGCGAGAGAGCGCGGCCTCGGCCGGTGGAGGGGCCGGCTCCCCGCTGGACGGGACCCGGGAGCGTGGGTTCAAACGCACGTGTTTGGAAGGGGAGCGGCCCCTCCTCCGGGGCCCCACCGTTTCCGAACGGGTGTGTGTGTGGTCACTGGCGGGGCAGCGCCGGCCGCGCCTGAGTCAGAGGCGGACAGCGGCATGCGAGGGTCTGCCCGTGCTTTCACTTGGGAGGTAGAGCGCTTGTGGCTTGAATGCCTCCGCTGTTGTGAGGTGTGGGCATAGGGGAACTGAGCGCTGTGGCGTGTGGAGTGGGTCTGTGTGATGATGATAAGTGGCTATGGAACAGCTTGAGTCCCAGGATGGATTATAGCATGCACATTTTGAACTAGGATGGATTGCTATGGGTGTGGAGTGGTGCTCTAGCATAGAGACTTTTATAAAGTAGAGGGAAACTCTCTGGCCTGTAGCTGGGAATCATTCTAGTAGAACACCAGTAGGGATGGACTTGTAGACACCAGTCCTTTTTGGACATGATGGCTCTGGGAGGCATGTATATAAGAAAGAGAATTAGATGCAACTGTTTATGCAGATTGGTGATGGGGGGGGAAAACATTTGCTCTTAAACATGCAGTTGGAGGCCACTTCAGTTACTATCTCACAGTTTATTCAGAGAGTTGTATGCTCAGAGGAGGCAGTTTAGCCCAGCTGTTACTTTGTTTGGGATGGTAGGGGGAACGGACAATAGTGCTTCTATAGGTGAAAGAGACTGGTAAGATACTGGATTCCTAGTCAGAGACAATAAAGGGCAAAAACCAAATAACCAGGCAGTAGAGAATTTGTACCATTACAGTTCTGCTGTTTATTCATTTGAAGGTTGGCAGTTGCTATAGGCAGCTATTTTAATGGAGTTACCAATTTCTTAGAAAAAGTTTGAAGTTCTCTAGCTGTAATGATCTTATTGGTACCAGTTTTCTGTGTTAATTTTGTCAATGAGTGATGTATTTTTCAGTCAATTAAAGGTATTACAGTCATAACCAGTTGTAACTGTGTTTCTTTTATTGTGCACAGTACTGTAGACTCATTGTTCAAATATTTTAATTTTGATGTTTTTTAATGTTACATATACACATATGAAAAAAACTTTAGAACACTTAAGACTTTTATGTGCACCACCAAATAAACACAAACTGTACTGACTTGGACCCTGATTATGTTATAAGATCTTCATGCAGATTATGTAATTCCTGTGAAGAACATCATTATACCTGGGGAAGTTCTGCAACAAAAAATGAGAAAATCTGTACATGATATTTTAAAATTCTGCACAGTTTATTTGTAAAAATAACAATATAATCATGCCAGTTTCAATTATTTTAATAGTTTATTTAAACTACAATACAGTGGATGGAGAATATAAGTGAGGAGGATTGGAGGAAATCCCCGATTTCCATTTGTCCAATAGTAATGTAGGCATTACCTTTTATTTCTAGTTATTAGTCAACAAATATATGCAGCCATCATATATGTATTACATCATAAGTAAGAAAAACTTAAAAAATAACGAATACTCTCGCAGCACCTTAAAGACTAACAAAACGTGTAGATGGTATCCTGAGCTTTCGTGGGTACAACCCACTTCTTCGGATGACACTGAAGAAGGTTGTACCCACGAAAGCTCAGGATACCATCTACATGTTTTGTTAGTCTTTAAGGGGCTGCTAAACCAGTGTTTCTCAATTTTATTTGGCCATAGAACCCTTTTAAACTTGAAAGAATTTTGCAGAACCCCTAATATCAGTCTAACATATGGAGCTGAAAGAGTAGACCACAAATAAGTAAGCATGATGATAATAAACAAATACTAAACAAGGTCATGAGATCAACATTTAGTATAATTGCACATACAGGCAGTCCCCGGGTTACATACAAGATAGGGACTGTAGGTTTGTTCTTAAGTTGAATCTGTATGTAAGTCAGAACTGGCGTCCAGATTCAGCTGCTGCTGAAACTGATCAGTTTCAACAGCGGCTGAATCTGGAGGCCAGTTCTGACTTACATACAGATTCAACTTAAGAACCCCAGGCATCCCCAAGTCAGCTGCTGCTGAAACTGATCAGCAGCTGATTCCAGGAAGCCCGGGGCAGGGACTTCCTGTAGTCAGCCACTGGTCAGTTTCAGCAGCGGCTGACTTGGGGACACCTGGGGCAGAGCAGCTGGGGTGCTGCTGGGTTGGTCCAGTGGCACCCAGAGCGGCACTATGGGACCAACCGGCAGCGCCCCAGCTGCTGTACCACAGGCGTCCGGAGCAAAGCCGCGGAGCACGGGGGCAGCGGGACAGCCCAGACACGCTGTGGCTATCCTGCTGCACTCGGGCTCCGCGGCTTTGCTCTCCTCTGCTCCCCGTCCCCCTGGTCTGCAGACCAGGGGGACGGGGAGCAGAGCAGAGCAAAGCCGCGGAGCACGCGGCCAGCCCAGACGCGTCTGGGCTGTCTGCTGGCCGCGTGTTCCGCCGCTTTGCTTCCTCTCCCTGGTCTGCTGGAGACCAGGGAGAGGGAGGGCCCCGTTCGTAACTGCTCTGTGGTTGATTAATGGGCTATAGCTATTCAAATGCATCTACCCGCTCACAGCTTTCCCTAACATGTCCAGCAAGAGAAGTTGGTCATTTTAAACTACAAATACAGGATAGAGAAGATATAGGAGACACAAACAGTTAATCTCTGGGACAGCTTACACATAGGAGAGTGTCATCAGGATCAAATACATAGAATGGAACCCACAACACACAGAAATGTAGACTATGAGCAGTCTAAGCACACACCGAATGATGGAAAGGAAGGAAGACTGGATTAATTTCTAAAAATGGCAAAGTTTGTGTGCCCAGACATATCAAATTAAGTGTAACTAACTACTTGCAGAAAATGAATCAATGTAAGATGGCACGTGGCTATGATTTACCAGTTACGTGCTGCAGACACAAATTACTACAAAATTGTACCACTAACTTTAGTGGCACAGAAAAACGTTGTGTGAACAGTGTGTAAATCTCAGTACAATATTTTGATGGTTAGAATCTCAACGTTTGTATTGATTTTTAAATTACAATCATCCTTAAATAAGCATTTGCAAGGATTTACCAATATTCCAATATATTCAAGCCATTTGCTGTTTATAATTAAATTTCAGTATTCTACAGAACATTTACATGCTTACAAATTCATTTTTACCTTGGCAGATTGCCTACCCAGTTTTAAACAAAGTTATCACTACACCTTTATCAAGATATAATTTTTTATAAGTATGCCTCTACCACACTGTATTCAAAAGGTTATTATGAGCTTAAATTGCAGCTGTCCTCTAAAAATGACTCAGGATGTGTCTCAATTTCCATATCAGATGTACTCAGTTCTCAAGTTAAAGTTATCATCCACTTTAAAAAAAAAAAAAAAGACACACTACTAGCCTTGTGAACTCAATTTGGGCTTCAAGAGATGAGATGTGGATTCTCATGCAAGTAATCGTAAGTAATGAAGGTTTCCCAGGCCAAACAATGGTCTTAGTGACAGCTGAGCAATCTTTCTTCCTTCAAAGGTGTAAATCGATTACAGGCTCCTATACAGGCAGGGGGCAAAGGGTGTGATAGTTCCCTCCCATCATCCCCTAAGTAAGCATGCTCCGTCCAGGGAGGGGAAGGCAGGAGCAGAGCGCTGCCTGAGCCTCCCTCCCCACCCCATGCTCTGACCAGCCGGAGGAAGGCTGGGAAAGATTTCCCTGCTTACTTGAGGGACCACGAGGAGTGCAATCACACTCTCGTGGTATACATTTACAAAAAAGAGCAAGCGTGCGCACACACACACACACACACCAGAAATTCCTGTATACAGGCCCAAATTGGATCAATTTTATTACAGGTTAAACCTCTATAGTCTAGACTTCCATAGTCCGGCACCATCCTGTGGTCCAGAATCTCCACTGGTGCTCCTAGGCTGAGGCACTCAGAAGTAAAAGCTAGCCTCATGCTCAGCAATTCCTCTGCAGCACAGAGGAAGCTCTGGTAGGATAAAAGAGCTCACTTGCAGAGCTCAAATTCAGGAATGTGGGGGAAGAGTGAGAACAGGGGACACTCTGGGGAAAAGGTAGGGGTGACTGCGGAGGCCCCAAGACTGGCATCCAGAAGCACAGCCTCATGGCAGGTACCAGGAGTCGCAGTCACCCTGCCTCTTCTCCTAAGCTACCTCCCCTCCCCTCTTGGTCGATACCTACTTACTCCCCTTCCCACATGGGAATCTCTCTACCACTATAATCTGCCATTATATTGCTTAAATATTCTGGTATACATTTTATTTTATTTAAATTTAAAGTATTAAGGTGAGCTTGCCTTAGCACCACTGCACCACCAACCAGGAGCCACCTGAGATAAGTAGTGTCCAGCTGGAGCCCACATCCCAAACTTCTACCCCCATCATGAACCCCCTCCTTCACTCCAAACCACTGCCCTAGCACTGAGCACCTCTGCATCCAAATGCTGACTCAGAGCCTGAATCTAGAATCAGTCTTATCTGGGTGAGGCTTCCACCTGCTAATTAAACACTGAGGAAGAAGCTGAATTGCATCATCCCAGAAAGACTAGACAAAAGGCTACACTTACGTGTCACCAACACATTGAAAACACTTAACTCTATGTTAGTCTTCCTAATGGCCCCACACACAGCATGAACAGGAGGCACCCCACACTTGACAGCTCTTCAAGAAGAGCAACTGCTCACAACTACTCACTGAGATCTGTCCAAGTGGGGGAAAAAAATCATTGAAGAGCAGTCCCATAATCCTGACAAGAATTTACAGGCAAGTCAGCAATACCTTAACACTATCAAAAGTAGCTGGGAAATCTAATGTCTCCAGTATGGACACCTTGCCTTTATCTATGGAGAGGAGATAGTCTAAAGTGCTATCAGACTATTTGTTTAAGTTTATCCTTATTAGTCTGACATTGACCATCCATTGCAACAGGCAAGCCTAACGAAACATGTAGATGGTATCATGAGCTTTCGTGAGCTGGTCATCTGAAGAAGTGAGCACAGAGACAACGAACACTCCAGTCATCTGAAGAACTGGGCTATGCCCAGGAAAGCTCATGATACCATCTAAATGTTTCGTTAGTCTTTAAAGTGTTACCAGACTATGGGTTGTTTTTTAAGTTTATCCTGTACAAACTAACTCAGTTACCCCTTTGAAGACTAATAAGGGTCAAACATATGAAAGGCATCTAGGCACCATGGGACTTGTCTCACCACAATCTTACCCAAGGAAGGATGTCTAATTAGGACGGCGATGTGGGACCAGCCCGGCAGGACCCCAGCTGCTCTGCCCCGGGCTTCCTGGAATCAGCCGCTGATCTGTTTCAGCAGCGGCTGAATCGGGGACTCCTGGGGCAGAGCAGCTGGGGTCCTGCCGGGTTGGTCCCACATCGCCGTCCTTTGGCGCTGCGGGACCAACCCGGCAGCACCGCAGCTGCTTTGCCCCAGGCGTCGGGATTCGTCCGATGCTGAAACTGACCAGCAGTGTCAGTTTCACCAGCAGGCTGAATCCTGACGCCTGGGGCAGAGCAGCTGGGGAGCTGCTGGGTTGGTCTTGTAGCGCCGCCCCTCAGCGCTACGGGACCAACCGGGCAGTACCCCAGCTGCTCTGTCCCAGGCATCCCCAAAAGCAGCTGGAGTGCTGCTGGGTTGGTGCCGTAGCGCCGCCCCTCGGCGCTGGGGGACCAACCCGGCAGCACCCCAGCTGCTCTATTGCAGGCATCCCCGATTCAGCTGCTGCTGAAACTGACCAGAAGCAGCTGAATCAGGGACTCCTGGGGCAGAGCCTGACTATCGTAAGGGGGGGCTATGAGGGGTCTGGGGTGGCATCCCCTCCCACCCCACTCCAGACCCCTCATAGCCCCCCCTTCCGATAGTCCGGCACCCCCTGGGTCCTAAAGGTGCCGGATTATCAGAAGTTTACTGTAATCAGATTACACTACCCAACCCTAAAGCAAAATTTTCAATTCAGCCTCATTTACTAAATGAAAGCAGAAGTTCAACTGGTTCAGAGTAGGTATAAAAAAGCAATATAGTCACAGTGAAGTCAGACTTCAGTGGGAAACAGATTTGGTCCCAAACAATTCTTTAAAAAACACGATTTTGCAGGGATAAACTAGTTTTTCTTGTGAAACTGCTAAGTAAATACCTGTTTAAGCCCAGAAAAACAAAATTATTATTAGACAACAGTATGAAAATTACTGAATTTGATAATAGTTTTGCAGTAATATGGTCTGTTTAATTTTAACTAAAGGAAATAAAACCAAAAATTGCCTCATTCTAAAGCTGTGTGCTATTGCCTTGGCTCTTTCAAATGGAACCTGAAACTTCTGAAGTCTGGGAATTCCCCCTTTGTCTTGGGAAAATAATAGTTTTAAGATCAGCGGTAGGAAACCTAAGGCCCCAGGGTCGATGCGGCCACCAGCTTGCCTGGATCGGGCACCTGAGGCTCGGGGGTCCCCTCAGCATTGGGGAGCCTGTGTTGGCGCTCCAGCTCCCCTACCTTCCCCCTGTGGGGTGGGAGCACACAATCTACTAGCCTGGGGCCCCCAGGCTCTCGTGTGCAAGGAGAACGTGGAGAGTGTCTTTCTCCTTCTCAATAAGGGGCCACACATCAGTAAGGGTTTGATTTTTTTTCCTTCTCAATTATGTACGTGCCCCCTGCAATTGATTTTTCTATAGGTCAGCAGCTCCCACCCAAAAAAGGTTCCCCACCCCCAATCTAGATAGAGATACATCTGGTATCAATTCCAAATAATTATGAAAGATTATGAAATTCCCTCCAAGATCCCACACCTCCTCCTGCACCACAATCCCTTACCCCAAGCACCCTTTTGCACCTAACCTCCATCCAAACTGCACACCTGCTCCATTAATATCATGGAAGAGTGCAGCCCTTGAGCAACTAACCAAATTCTTTGAATAGCCCCCCATCAAAAATTATTGCCCACGCCTGCACTAGACCCTGATGCCACAGTCTGATCTATACAAGCAGCTTCTTGCACCAGCATAAAACCCAGTTAACTTAAATCGATATTTCTAGGGGAATTCTGCACCACTGTGTGCACACAGAATTCATATCCCCTGAAGATTTTTTTGCTTCCCTGCAGAAAAATGACTTTTGATGGGGAAGGAGGAGAGCTGCAAGAGTGGTCATGTGCTCCGCCCTAGCAGCAGCGGAGATGTCAGTCAACCCTGGGGGGCAGGCAGTGTTTCCTCTAAGCTGCTTGGCAGCACAGCTTCACAGGTGATTAATCAGCCCCGCCCAGTCAGAGGTTCAGGACTCCCTGCATGGAGCTGACTGACTGGGCAGGACTGATTAATCACCTGTGAAGCTGTGCTGCCAAGCAGCTTAGAGGGAACACTGGGGGCAGGGCTTTGTGAACATGGGAAGACATCAATCACCACTGGGGGGGGCAAGGCTGGGCATGTATATGCAAGTGAGAGAAACTCAGTCCCTCTCGCTCACTATTGCAGCATGCCTAAGGTGGTGTGGCAGGGTTTGAGGTATTTCTGAGGTAGGCATGGGGAAGAGCAGAATGAGGTAGTCTGCTTGCTTAATGAATTGTTCCCATTATTCTTAGTGAATTTCCCCAGGCATATAAAACAAGTGCAAGTTTTAAAAGTTCCTTTAGATTGCCCAGTAGTAAAGGAGCCTTTTGTAAACAACAATGTGGACTTATAAATGCTTAGGGTGCTTAGTGATTAGAATGGGTCCAAATTTGAGCTGGAAAAAATTCATATCAAAATGTGATTTGTGAACTGTTTACTACTGGCCTTTCTGATGATGATCAGTAGCCAATATAAATTTTCAATTTCATTCCCCAGCCCTCACTTACGTTCAAAAGCTTCAGAGGGGTAGCCAAGTTAGTCTTAACTGGAAAAACTTAAAAAACAACAATTAGTCTAGTAGCATCTCACAGACTAAATAGTTACAAGAGGCTGATAAGAACCTTGAGTTTGCACTCGGAAAGGAAGATGACCAACACCAGATACTACACAGACATCAAGAACCATTAGCACCTTCATTGTTTGGTTGGTTGATAATGTGAGAGCCATCCAATATCACCATTCAAACCATTAGCATAAGAATTAAACTTGTGAATGAAGTTTAGCTCCAATCCTTCACTGTGTATCTGGCTTCTGGAATTGGTCTGAAACTAAATAGTGACTTGGAGATCTAAGTGGGTTGTGCCCATGAAAGCTCATGATACCATCTACATGTTTTGTTAGTCTTTAAAGTGATTATTTGTTGTTTTTTCCTGTTACAGACTAACTGAGCTACTCCTTTGAAGCTTAAAAACAACAAATAGTCTAGCACAGTGTTTCCCAAATGGTCATTTGTGTTTGCCACAATAAGTGTCCCTATGTACACTCGTGCTACATAGTCCTGCATTTTGCTTCAACTACACCAGACTAACACGGCTACATTTCTATTACTGTCCCTATGTAATCCCAGTTTAGCCAGAGAGTGGGGACGACAATGTCACTATTCAGCGTTGTGCACGCAGTCAGTCAGTGGCAGGATCACCTGTTATATACCACTTGATGAAGATATTCGCAACGACATTGCGGATCATCTTCGCGATTTATACACAAACATCATGAAGTAGTTTCCAACCATAAATGACAATAACTGGATTCAAAATCCATTAAGTATAACAGAAAAGGCAGTAGGTTTTTCTACGCAATATTATGAAAACGTGATCAAAATCGCTTCAGACAGCCAATTAATACAAAAATGTAAAGAAGTTTCTCTGATTACATTTTGGGGTGGCTTATGTCAAGAATATTCAGCTTTATCAAGACATGCAGTTGGTCAGTTGTTACCCTGCACCAGCACATACTTGTGCAAAACTGGATTCTCGAATTACGCAGCAACAAAAACGAAATACAGGCAGTCCCCGAGTTACGCGGATCCGACTTACGTCGGATCCGCAGTTACGAACGGGGCACTTCCTCTCCCTGGTCTCAAGCAGACCAGGGAGAGGAAGCAAAGCGGCGGCGGAACGCGCGGCCAGCTGACAGCCCAGACGCTTCTGGGTTGTCAGCTGGCCGCGCGCTCCGCTCTGCTCCCCCCCCCCTCTGCAGACCAGGGGGAGGGGGAGCAAAGCGGAGAAGAGCAGAGCGGCGGAACGCGCAGCCAGCTGACAGCCCAGACGTGTCTGGCTGTCAGCTGGCCGCGCGTTCTGCCGCTCTGCTCTGCTCTGCTCCGCTCTGCTCCCCCTCCCCCTGGTCTGCAGACCAGGGAGAGGGGGAGGGGGAGCAGAGTGGAGCACGCGGCCAGCTGACAGCCCAGACGCGTCTGGGCTGTCAGCTGGCCGCGCGTTCCGCCGCTCTGCTGTGCTCCGCTCTGCTCCCCCTCCCCCTGATCTGCAGGGGGGGGGGGAGCAGAGCGGAGCACGCGGCCAGCTGACAGCCCAGATGCGTCTGGGCTGTCAGCTGGCCGCGCGTTCTGCCGCTCTGCTCTGCTCTGCTCCCCCTCCCCCTGGTCTGCAAACCATGGGGGGGGGGGGGAAGCAGAGCGGAGCACGCGGCCACCTGACAGCCCAGACGCGTCTGGGCTGTCAGCTGGCCGCGCGTTCCGCCGCTCTGCTCTACTCTGCTCCTCTGCCTAAGCCACCTCTGCTCTACTCTGCTCCTCTGCCTAAGCCACCGGATGCCTATGCTTATGCCCAAACAAATCTGTTGCCTTTAAGGTGCCACAGGACTCCTTGTTGTGTTTGCAGATGCAGACTAACATGGCTACCCTTCTCATAATTCTGAGAGTAGAAGCAGAGAATATTCCTGGTGCACTTTGGAAAGCCCCAGTTACATGTAAAGCCCTTAATTATTTCAGGAGCAATGTCTGCCTTGATCACATGAACCTACATTCCCATAATTTTAATGTTTTCATTTTGGTCAGTTTCTTACATGGAGATCAACCCCTGGCAAAGAATTCTGCCATGAAGTTGTATTTGGTATTGATAGATAGGTTCTATACTGCTGTAGCAATTCTCAGGTAACGTCCCCACGCACAAGTTATATGGATGGATTTTATTGTAAAGCAGCTGTCAGCACTTAAACCAAGTTGAAAGCAGGTCTCCAGTAGGTCTTTTAGCTAGTATAATAATACTGGTTAGGAATATTATTCTTTATAATGATTTTAAATGGGCAAAATGTCCTAGTGTAGGTTCAGTTATCTTGGCATATAAGTCTGTTTACCAGTGTACTTTAATTCATTTGGAGAAATGACTTAAGCTATATTGGGAAAAGTTTGTGTAGCTATCTTCCCTCCTGATGCAGGAGATGAGTGTGCTTTGCCCTTGTTGCTAACAAATCTTTTCTAATGTAGATAAGACCGTAGTTGTCCCCATAAAACTTAGTCACTTTTGTCTACATGATTATTACAAGTCTCAAAGGGCTAGCTGTGTTAATCTTTAACTTTAAAAACTACGTGTAGTCCTATAGTACCTTAGAGACTTAACAAATACACACACACACACATATGTTCTAGGGGGCTGTGCCCCCTGCTTGCTACGCTCGCCAACCCCCTCTCTCACTGAGCTCAGCTGCGCTCTCTATGGCCCCAAGTCACTTGCACCATTCTCCACTCCCACCCATGACTCCCCTGGATGGGCCCTTCTATCCGAACGCTCTCAGCCCATTCCACCCGCTCGTGCCCTTCAGTCACCAGTTAGTCCCCCCTGCCCGCACCCTTCCAGCTCCTGCCCCACCTGCCAATAAAATAGTCCATGGCCCACAGCCCTCCTTTCCATCTCTAACCCTACCTCTGTCCTCAATTCCTACACCCACCATCCTCCCTAACCTCCTTTCCCCCGCCCGTCCTCCTCCTTCCATCCCTACCCTCACCTCCATTCTTATACCCACCCACCCTTTCTACCTCCTGCCCCTCCCTACTCCACACTGCCTATCCCTATTCTCTCCTCCTTCCTCCATATTCTTCCACTCCCAATCTTCCCTAACTCCTCCCCCTCCACACCCACACACTGCCCATCCCCCTGCCTCCATTCTTCTATCCCCTCACCCCCATCCTCCTCCTCATTATTGCAGCACCTATCTCCTCATGCATCCCTCCTACACACACCCTGCCCCCTCCCACGAACAGGCAACCTAACCAGCAAAGAAATGGCACCAGGCCTGTATGCAGGGATTTATTGCGGGGGAGGAGGGGAAGGAGCTGCTCCTGGTACTGTGATAGGATCTGGGAAGCTACCTGGAGAGAAGGGGCAGCGCAAAGATGGCATTTCTGGGATGCTGTGAAATGGGAAAGGGGGATGTCTGGGCAGAGGAAATGGAAAGGAGGCAGAGAGAGAGCAGGGGTTCCTTTGGAATGCCAGGTTGAGAAGCGGGGATTGGAGTCTGTGAGGGGGCAGGAGACGGGCTGAGGACACTCATGGAGGATGGAAAGAAGGCTGGGGAGCCATGTAGTGAGGGGGGGTCTCCAGATGCCGCTGTGCAGAGCAGTCTTCCCACTTGGCTACATTGGCAGCCGCTCCAAATGCTGCTGGGCCTCCCCTTTTTAATGCCTCGGGCTGCCGGACTGCAGTGGTGGTTTCCACTGGGGTGGCTCAGTGCTGGTGCAGCCACTTAAGGCGTGGCGGAGTATGGTGCAGCGGGTGACCAGGGACACAGAACCTGCCTCTGTTCCCTACATCAGTGGACTGCACCCCAGGCATCGCATCAGCTGAAGCAGTGCCCCAGGCTGGAGGGCTGAGAGCCCCTGCTTGGGAGGAACACAGCCTTGTGGCTTCTGTGGCTGGGCGGCAAGCCAGATATCAGCCCACCCCACGCACACAATTGCACACTATAGGTAGCCACCAGAAGGGGACATAGCACAGTGGTGGCTTCCCCCAAGCAGGAGCATGCAGCCAGTGCTTCCACTTAGCCACCAGGCTCACATGAAGCACCATAGGGCCTCTGGCCTCTGAGAAGTTGGAGACCTTCCCCGGGTCCAGCCACCCCAGAGTCTCTATCTGGGACTACACTGCCAATCAATGGCAGTGGTGCTGCTGAAGCTCCATTCCCTGCGGCAGGTTGGTATAGAGTGGCATCCAGTCCCTGGATGGAATTGCTCCGTGCCCCAGACACTGTTTGGGGATGGGTAAAGCCAGGCCTGGGCAGATTCTGCCTCTGATGGGTCCTGCCTGCTCAGCTCTGGTCACAGCCTTTTGGGAGGCAGAATCTGCCCAGGCTGGGCAGCCAGGCAGCTTTACCAGACCCTGAAAAGTGTCTGAGTCAGGGAGACTGAGAGGGCAGAGCCTGTGGGATGCAGTGACACGTCCTGCAATGAGAGAGAGAGAGAGAGACTGACTGACTGACTCTCTCTCTATAAAATGTGTGTGTATCTATATCCAGTACTTTATATTTTAGTCCCTAAGGTGCTACAGGACTACTCATTTTTATAGTTCTTACAGATAAAAGGAAAAAGAAATGCTCACCACCTGAGTAACATCAACCTGTGTGGAATTCCTGTTTGGGATTTTCTTATGTTCTTGAATTGCTTCTCTGGTGCCTGTACACAACCTTGTTTGGCATTTTACAAATACATATTATATTCTGTCAGGATTGTTTAAAGGCTGTATAATTAAGTATTTTGAAGTGTTAGGTAAGAGTACAGTTTTTTTTATGCTTTTCAGAAAGCCTGTGCTAATAAAATATGGATTTACCAATTTTTTATTTATTTTTTTAGCTTCAGAGGCCTAGCCGAGACAGTCTGTAACTGGAAAAATTTAAAAAACAACGAATAACTTAAGGTGCTGCAAGACTATTAGTTTGTTTTTCCAATATGTTTTAGAAAGTGTGCTTGTATGTACATGTTTTTTAAAAATGACTACAGAGCATTTATGAAACTTGACTGTGTGAATAACTTATATATACACATCTCAAATTGTATTATATGCTGCTAGTTGTGTTTTACTAATATTTTATTAATATTTATGAGGAGTCAAGCAAATTTGCCTTTTTTGGACCTATCATGATATAATAAGTGAGGAGAAACGGCAATTGCGTATAGTAATTGAAATATATGATATGACAGATATATGCTATATATGAAACTTCAATTTGTAGAAATAGAATGTGTGTAACTGATATTGCAGCTAATACCATAAATATAAAAATCAGAAGTGCGACAAAATTAGTTTTATGCATTCTTGAGTGATCGGAAGAGGGAAAGAAACTGAAATAGCCACAAAATAATTCAACATTTCTCTTTTATGTTCATGTGGAGGTATTTAAATCTGGCTTGATTTAAAAATCATATGATAAACTGAACAAAAAATGCTCTTGTATGTCTAATGAAACACAGTGTGGCTAACATATGCAACTTTTGAAACCCAGAGAAGACAAGACTCTTGAGAAACTTTTGGAAATAGCCATGATTGTGTGGAGATATAAATTCAACAAAAGATTCCAAGATTATATTCAACTCTGACTATAAAATATCTAGAGTGATCATATACTGTGTATGTGGGACTTGAGTGGCCCATTGTTTGAACATTATTATTCTATAAGTTCTGGCCCATGTCCATTCCATGTTGGGTGTGAGCATGCTGCATGCTTTATTGCAGCAGTGTGCAACCTATGGGTCGCTGCTGTTTTTCTGGTGGATCGCAGCACTTTGATCTGGCTTGGCGCCTGACATACATGTGGTGGGGATGGGGGGAGTGGCAGGAGAGCGGGCCAGTGCTTTAAATTAAAGGGCCGCAACAAAATGTTCCCGGCCCCGGTTGTTGTTGTTGTTCAACAAAAATTTTCCCAGCTCTGGGGGTCGCAAATGAAAAAAGGTTGAGCACCACTGCTTTATTGCCAGGAATTCCCTAACCCTACCCCAGTGGTATCCATAGGACTGTCTGTAGTGTCCCTTATAGCTCCACTCCCATGTGCCTATATAAGGGGTGCCACCAGCCTCATGCCCTTCCTCTTTCTTCCTTACCAGCAGTGACAGTTGCTGGAATGACTTTCTATTGTGTTTGCAAGCCTTCTCCAATGAGAAGATCAGGTTAGATTAGATAGACCTCTATCAGGGATGGTCTCGATGGTGCTTGGTCCTGCCATGAAGGTAGGGGACTGGACTTGATGACCTATCAAGGTCTCTTCCAGTTCTAGTGTTCTATGATTCTATGAATGGTTGAATTGGGCAGTTTTTGTACATAATTCATTATATATAGTTGGCAGAGTTAGACACTGCAGGTGCTAAACCAGTACCAGTGGTTGACCCTTATTTGAGCTGCTTAAAGTGCCTTGGAGGAACTCACATCAAGGAGAGGTGTAAAATCTTCTGAGACTTCAGGCCACCCACCTGGAACTAGGGATGTAAAATCCTATTGAATTAGTTAACAAGTTAACTGAGCTGGAGTGGCCTCTCCCTGTCCACCACAACTGGGCAGGAGCTACTCCAGCCCAGTTGCTTCTGACTCTGCACTGGGCTGCCAGCTGCCAGTCCATATGGACTGGGAGTCAGCAGCCTCAAAGGGTTGAAAGGGAGCCAGCAGCTCTTTCCCCTCTCCCTGCTGCCGCTTCTGCCCCTATCTCCCTTGCCCCATGTGAGGCTGCTGACTCCCAGGGCCCTCTCCCCTCCCCTGCTGCCACTTCTGTATCCCCTCCCCAGAAGACTGCTGACTCCCAGCCCACAGTTACCCATTCACATTCCTACCCAAAATTACAGGGACATTCATTTGAAGATATTGTTAATAAGAAGCTGCCCTTGGGCCAGCTTTGGAGCCAAGCTGCTCAGACTTCAGTGGTCCTTTAGCACTATGGCTTCCTTGGCACTGTTTTCCATCCCGATCCCTGAGAGAGCAGCACAAGAAGCAGCATGCCAAAATAGGGTGCTCTTTGGTGGTGAAGAGGGACAAGAGGGGAATGGTTGATAAGGCGAGACCTATGGCAGGCCACTCTTCTTCCCTACAGCTGCACTTGGCAGTGGCAGTAAGTCCACTTGTAGCACTAAGCCTGATTTACGAACCATCACTATTGGGAGTGGCTGGGGCACATTACATCTGAGACCCTATCCAGGCTGGAGATGTTTCAGGCTGCAAAGGACTTCATGGCCCTTCTGGTGCTGCCTATACCTTAGGACTGTCTGCCTGCTCTCTTGCAGCTATTGAAGCTAAAGAGGGAAACTTGCCATTGGACCTCAGCAGTGCTCCCTGAAATGGCACTGATTTCTGGCACTGATCACCAGCTTTGCGTAGTCAGTCTCCAGTGCCAAAGCATCAGTTGCCAGACCCACATCATTATTCCAGTCTCAGGCACTGCTCCCTAGCCTCCATCATAGCTGGCAGGAGAAAATGGTGATGGCTCCACCTTGACCGTTGAGCAGCAAGTCTTCATTGGACTCTAGAGGGGCTTCTCTCCCTCCAGAACATCAACACTGTGGTGTCCATCAACACCTGATGTTTCAACAAGCAAGTAGGAGCTTTCTCTGGCCCTCTGTCAGGAAGTCCTGTGGCTACGGGGCTTATATGTGAAGCATTCCATTCACCTGGTAGCATCACATCTTCTGATTACCATGGTTTACAAAATCCACCTGAAGGTGAAGAAGGACAAAGCCATTTGCAAGAGTCTTCTGCTGCGCCATATTGCCAGATGATAGTAGTAGGGTAGTATCAGAGATTTCAGTTAGTGTATCATAGATATTTCCAAGCTTATGCTGAAGAGGCTTCAAAATCAGTTAGAGGAATTCATTTCTATTCTCTCTTGTATGCCATTGACTTTACCCTTCATATTACTCCTAATTGGCATAGCCGTGGCCATGTAAGTTCTCAATAGATCACAAATTCAAGCTGAAGGCTTGGGGGAATGTCAACTGCTTCCATCTTGGTGTTTGCCAAATTGAAGTTATTTGAGGAAGGTACCTTTTTGCTTTGCTCTCTTATCCGTTTAGCCTTCCTATTAAGATACTGAGCTGTAAATTGTTTCTTCTTATCTGCTATGATTTTAATTTTCTGACAAATTTTACGCAACGTATTTCAACTAAATTATCAAAATAGAGAACAATGGTAGAATACTATTTAACTAAAAGATAAATGAATCAAAATGATTAGTAAGAAGGATTAAATGTAGAGTAACACATGGAGGAAGAAGAAAAATTATAAATTTTCAGTGCCATGGGACAATGAAGCGTCTAGCTTGTACCTATTGAAACCTTTCCTGGTGAGTTGCTGCGCGTGCGATGACATCATAGTAACATAAGTCTGGCAAATTTTAATTTATTTTATCATTCAACATTTACTTACAACTATTTAAAAATTAAACAGAAGGCCAGAATTTCTATTATTGAACATTATTACAATTGGAAAGAAAGGAATGTATATATTAACATTAGCAGTCAGGTGTTGGAAAATCGGGGCTTAAAGTAATAGTAAACTGTAATTGTGTATTTATTGTAGACTATCTTAAACTTCTAATTCTCCTTTTACAATCTTGTCAAAACCTTTTGCCAGTTTTTTCAAGTCCAATACAGTACAAATTCTTTGTGGGCACAACGTCTTTGGGATCACTGCTCATAACATGGCAGAGCAACTGTTGCAGGGTGATGACCAGCCTTCACTAAGCAGCGAGTAGCACTGACTCAGCTATATGACTGGTGAACACTGAGCTACTGATAGCAACCCGCAGGCAGCAAACCCAGGCAGCACTCTCTTAAAGCTATGCCATGACACATTTTAACTGTATTTACATACCCAACTGGTAATTTGGTGCCCTTTGAAGTCTGGCACCCATGGAGACTGATTAGTCCCCTTACCTGGGTCCTGCAAGCACACATGTACATCTTTCAATATTAGTGTAAGTTCCATACATTTATGGGAAGGATAGTGCACTATGAACGTAGTGGAAAACAACCCATTTTTTTGGAGCCACCCTCCATAGAGGTAGTAGTAATCTTTTTCTGTCTAAAGATGGTCAAATGTGGCTAAATCAGCCCTCTTAAAAACAACCCTCTTCTCCTAAGTCAACCCTCGTAAAAACAAACAGAACCTGCCCCCCTCTCAAAACCACCAAAAACAACCCCTCATTTTCCCAACCCATCTGTTTGAACATGAAGCTGTTTACTATGACTATAACTCATAGGAAACTGGCTAATCCTGAGATATATTGTGCTTTGAAGACTAGCTATTTCCAGTAACTAGCTAAAGCTGGATCCAGGAATTGAGCTGGGATGGGGAAGACTACTAGAAGTACAGTCATTAGGTCAGGGCTCCTGAGACGAACAGGAACTCTTATTTCCATGAGTCCCACTTCAAGGAACTTCTACATTTGATGCTTGGTTTAAGATCTCTCTTAGGCCTTTTAAGGGTTGAAGGCCTGTGGAAGAGCACACATTCACATTCCTCACTAAGGGTAAGTCTACACATCAAAGCTATTTCGGAATACAAGAGGTATCCCGAAATAGCTACCCCATGTCTTTTGAACACATCTGCTATTCCGAAATATAGTGAATGCGCTATTTCGGCATGCCGGTAACCCTCGTTCCACGAGACCGCACCAAATTCTGGAATAGCATATTTCTAAATAAACTCGAAATAAGATACGCAATTTTCGCTATGCAAATTGCGTATCTTATTTCCAGTTGGCAATAGCCTAATATTCAAGCAATGTGACTAACCTTTATAGTATTCTTCCTGAAGGTAGAAAGAGAGATTGTGCAGATCCTTTAGGTTTAAAACAGCCGCCTCGTGCTGCTATATCTGTAGAGAGTGAAGTATATTTGACCAGGTCTTTCCCTTAGCTGTGCATCTAGCAGATAAGAGACAACTGATTTGTGGATAATATAAAATGGGGGGGGAAATGAATGAATGATTTCTAAAAGTGTATATGGCTTGTTCACTGTTCTTAAGATGAAGGCAACAGGATTTGTTGAACCAATCCTTGCAACAAACCCTGTTGCCATCTCTGTGTGTACATCCACTCAAATAACACCATCATAGGTGCTAACCAGGTCAGCCATACCCTCAAGGGCTCATTCACCTGCACATCTGCTAATGTGAGATGCTATCATGTGCCAGCAGTGCCTCTCTGCCATGTATATTGGCCAAATTGGACAGTCTCTACATAAAGGAATAAATGGGCACAAATCAGGCCTCAAGAATGGTAACCTACAAAAAACAGTAGGAAAAACCTTCAGTCTCCCTCAACTCACAGTAAGAGATTTAAAAGTGGCCATCCTTTTTAAACCCCTTCAAAACAGACTTCAAAGAGAAACTGCAGAGCTGCATTTCATTTGCAAACCTGACCCTGTTAATCTGGATTTGAATAGACTGGGAATGGTTGGCTGCTTTGGTATTCACACCTCCTGACTGAATTGGTCTAGTTCCGTGGTCACCAACCAGTAGATTGCGATCTACCGGTAGATCTCAGGGGCTCCAAGAGTAGCTCTTGAGCCCTCTCTGAACTGCGCACCTGTGCAGTGCATTTACATTAGATTGCCTCATGTAATGTAGGCGGGGCTTCAAGGAAGGGGCGGGGCAGTAGATCTTTGCCTGTTCTGAGACTTAAAAAGTGATCTTGGGTGTAAAAGGTTGGAGACCACTGGTCTAGTTAGTACCATCCTTCACTTGATAGAGCAACTCACTTCATTTCACGTGTTAGTATGTTTATTCCGGTATCTGTAATTTCTACTCCAGTGCATCTGACAAAAAGGGTCTTTGCCCACGGGAGTTTATGCCCAAATACATCTGTTGGCCTGTAAGGTGCCACAGGACTCCTCATAGTCTGTATCTGCAAAAACAAATGCAGACTTTGATACCTAAATTATATAATTTTGGGATTATTTGCCTTCTGGCTTTTGATCCTTCAGAGTTTGTTTTCAAGTCTTTCTCTATAACTGTAAGGGCTAGTAAAAGCTGAGATTCTCATGTAAGTAATCTCAAGTAAATAAGAGCTTATATTTTAAGTAAAAAAATCTTGAAATTCCTGATAAAATTATAGTTGGCAACACTATATGACTACAGTATGTATAGGTGTAGTTTGTTCCCAGGGAGAATAAACATAACTTTCAGAACTAACTTTCTGATGTGGATATTTGCAATTTTAAAATTGCTTTCTGTGAATGGTTTGCAGTAGCTCCTTGAAATCTGCTGTTAGGGCAAACATTCTTGTGAGTGAACTAAAGTCACTTAATAGAATATTTATGGCAACAGTAGAGAATTTTCTATATTAGTTCTCACCTCTCTATTTATTTTATTTAAAACATTTTTGCTGTTAACAAGCATGTTAGTTTTGGAGACATAAATCCACAGTTTGAGAACTGCAAAACTAAGCATCTCTGGTGGTAGTTTCTAGACTGAGTACTGAGTCCCATTGGGTAGACAGGAAGATTAACCTGAATAATTTATACAGAAGCCTCTGGAACCCCATATGATTGTGTCCCTAATCCATGAACTCTTGGAACTCGTTAACAAAACTGTTCTTAAACATTACTAGGGATGTAAGTGACTAGTGACTCGACTAGTCACTACCCCCCCCCCCCCCCCCTCCGCTGCCTCTGATAGAGAGGCACCAAGGGTAGGAGCAGGATATGGTGCTGGGGGGAGCGGTCTTAAAAGCCGGTTCCCCCAGCACTGTGTCTGTGGGGAGAAGGAGCAGGAGCATAGCAGGGAACTGGTGACACTTTTGCCTTTGAAATGTAACACGTTTCAAAAGCAGAAGTGCTGTGGGGAGCCTGGGATGAGCTGGAGACTCAAATTGTCACCCACTGGCCCTACACTCCCTGCTTTTGAAATGTACAAGCACCCCTGGAAGTCTCTTGTACATTTCAAAAGCAGAGAGCCCAGGGCCAGCAGAGGACTGCTTGAATCCCCCCACTGGCTGTGTCCCTGCAGGGTTTCTACATTTGAAATGTAGGAAGAGCCGGCAGGGCTCTTGCTACATTTCAAAGTCGGAGGCTCCCTTATTGTGACTAATCAAATAGTCGATCCAAATTACGTGGACTATTCTAATTTTCACATCCTTTTACATATATTGTCTCATACTATAGAATATATTTCATGGGGAGATGAGATCTTTGAGCTATATCTTAATTAAAACTATTTTTAGATAAAATGCTTTTGGACCAAAAAATCAAAAATCTGTTTGTTTTTTTTTATCCACCCTGATGAGGACTCTGGGATCGAATTCTACCATTGTTTGGATGACTGGCTAGTCAGAGGCTGGTCCAAGGCTCAGGTACTATCCAGTTAGTTTCTCATACAGTTAACCTTCAAAGCTCTGGGTCTACTGATCAGTTTAGAGAGAAACTATCCTGTGATCAGTTCAGAAGATAGAAGTTATAAGAACAGTCCTAGACTCTGCTCAAACCAGGGCTTTCCTTATGGACGCTAGGTTCCAAACTATTTGATTTCTTGCTTTAGATCTCAGGCGCAGCCAGTCACAAGAGTTTGAAACTACACAAGAGTCTTGGGGCATATGACCACATGTACATACATAGTCCAGCTTGCCAGGCTATATTTTAGGTTTCTTTAAAGTTGACTGGCTTCTGCTTATATTCCAGGTCCTCACAATTTGAGCTATATGCTGAACAGGCCCTCTGGCATGTTCACTACTCTAGATACAGACTGCGTTGTATGGGCAGGCATTCCATTTGGTCTTAAGTCTACATAAGAATATGAGTTTTTGGCTCCTCTGCCTATGCGTGTTTTCATGCAGTGTTTATCTTGTGACCTTTAGGCTCATGCTGAAAATGAAAGCTAAATTATTTTATAGAATCATAGAATATTAGAACGGAAAGGGATCTTGAGAAGTCATCAAGTCCAGTCCCCTGACCTAATGGCAGGGCCAAGCACCATCTAGAAGCAGGAAGCCTGCTCAGCACCAGTGGGGCTCCTGGGTGATCAAGATGCCAAAGGAGCAATCAAAGACAGTGAAGTCATTGTGGATAAACTAAATGAATTCTTTCAGTCTTCACAGCTGAGGATGTTAGGGAGAGTCCCAAACCTAAGCCCCCCCCTTTTTTAGAGGTGACAAATGTAAGGAATTGTTCCAGATTAAGGTGTCATTAGAGGAGGTTTTGGAACAAATTGATAAATTTAACAGTAACAAGTCACTGGGACCAGATGGCATTCACCCAAGAGTTCTGAAAGAACTCAAATGTGAAATTACAGAGCTATTAACTGTGGTTTGTAACCTATCCTTTAAATCAGCTTCTGTACCTAATTACTGGAAGATAGCTAATGTGACACCAATACTTAAAAAGGGCTCCTCTAGTGGTGGTTCTGGCAATTATAGATTGGTAAGTCTAATGTCAGTACTAGGCAAATTAGTTGAAATTATAGTAAAGAATAAAACTGTTAGACTCATAGATGAACATAATTTGTTGGGTGGGGGGAGGCAACATGGTTTTTGTAAAGGGAAATCATGCCTTACTTATCTTCTAGAGTTCTTTGAGGAAGGGATGTGAATGACTAGTTGACTATCCGATAAGCAAATGCTTATGGGATAATTGACACACTAGTCACTGTCGTCCGTGTCCCCCCCCCCCCCCCGCTGCCTCTATCAGAGTCAGCAAGGGGATGAAGAGGAGGAGGTGCTTCAAAGCCAGCTCCCTTCAGCACTGGCTTGGAAGAGCCGCCTGCTAGGCTTCTTGCCTCTCTTCCCCCCCCCACTCCCCCCACTGGCCTCCGTAGGAGGCAGCAGCATGGGAACAGGGAAGGCTGCTCTGGCATCCCTCGGACAGGGGCTCCCAGGGAGTGGGGCCTGAAACACACTGGCTTCCAACCCACTCCAGAAGACTATTGAATAGTCGTGTAACTGCTAACATCCCTATTATCTAAGTCATAGATGAAATTTGTAGTGAGGATCAGAGCCCATCAAGGTTTTTCGAAGGTTTAATTTTCTTTCTCTAGTGCAGTGTTTCCCAATTTTATTTGGCCATGGAACCCTTTTCAGCTTTTCAAGGAACCCCTAGGTTTGTCAAGTTGAGGGGGGAAAAAAAAAGAGGGGAACCCATCAATGCATGAAAATCGCATTCCTTCTCTGAGGCCCCATCGCTTTGAAGCCCCATCCATTCTGTTCCCCTCAGCTCCATCACTGGCTATCCCCAGCCCTTGCACAGGGTGGCAGGGGGCTGGGGCCAGGGAAAGGGTGGTGCTGGGTGCTGCGGTGGGTAACAGGGCGCTGGGGCCGGGGACAGGGTGGTGCTGGGTGGTAGGGTGCATGGCAGGATGCTGGGGACAGGGTGGGGCTGGGTTCTAGGGTGCATGGCAGGATGCTGGGGACAGGGTGGGGCTGGGTTCTAGGGTGCATGGCAGGGTGCTGGGGCTGGAGACAGGGTGCTGCCGGGTTCTGGGGTGAATGGCAGGGTGGTGGGGCCAGGGACAGGGTCCTGGGGTGGGTGGCAGGGTTCTGGGGCCAGGGCCAGGTGGATGGCAGGGTGCTGAGGCTGGGGACAGGGTGCTGCTGGGTACTGGGGACAGGGTACTTGTGGAGGGACGGGGCAGCTGGGACCAGTACCTGGCAATCCTGCAGCACCTCTGGGTTCCAGGAAGCGTGCGACTGCACTTCCCCTTCCCAAACAGCTGGCGTGCGTGCTGCCTGAGCAGCAGGGGCTGTTGCACTCCAGCAACTTACTTCCACAATGCTGTCCTGCAGGGGGGGAGTGCGGGGAGTCCCAGGGCAGAGAGCGCTGCCTGCACAGTCAGAGCTATGCAGACTCTGGTCTCCTGACCTCTCCTGTCCCCCCCCTCCCCCCCCCCCCCCCCCCCCCGTGCAGAAAGGCTGTGGAACTAAGTTACCGGGTTCCATAGCCCCAGCTGTTCAGGCAGCGCGTGCTTCCCTCCCTGCTGTGGGTCACGTGGGGTCATCCCTGTCTGGTCCCCCCCGAAGTGTGCTGGCTGGAAGCAACTGTTCCCCTCTGCCCCCGCCTCGCTATGCCTCTGCGTCATCAGGAAGGAAGGAGAAAAAAGTGTGCTGCTTCTTTAAGAAGCTGGTTAGCTGGCGTTCTCTCCCTCACCCCCCTGAAAGAGTGCTGGCTCCTCGTGGAACCCCTACTTTCGCTTTGCAGAACCCCAGGGTTCCACGGAGTACCAGTTGGGGAAACACTGCTCTAGTGTCAATTGAGAAGATAATTGTTTTCACTAATTCATTGTGTTCTGGTTTAACTGATCAATAGTTACTATGGCAGTAGAGTAAAATGTTTTTAAACATAACCCCTTCACAGAAGATCAGAAAACAGAAGGTACACAGAAATCAAATAGATTGGTGGATGATCCTGAAAAAATCAGTGGCTTTTTAGAAACCCAAACTTTTATGGACAAAGGTCATAGATAGAAAACTTTATAGTTGATTCCTGGTTCTTGTTCAGAAAAACTAGTTCCTTAAGCATTGTATTTGTTGTCTTTTACAAAAAGTTATAAAAGACAAATGATTCTTGAAGTTGTGTGAGGGGGGAAAAACATAATTTTGAATGGAAAGTCTTTATTCCACAATCGCAGGCACAGCTGCCTGCAACGTATACAACTATTTGTGTGTGTGTGTGTGTTTGGTTCATTCAACTTGCTGCTTTAAATAGTTCTATCCTTCTGGTGGATCCATGCGATGAGAGGCAGGAGCTGCTTCCTTGCATGAATCTGTTCAGATCCTGTGACAAAGCTGCATCCTCTGCTGATTAACTTTTGGCATGAGTCATCT
This sequence comes from Pelodiscus sinensis, assembly GCF_049634645.1. NCBI lineage: Eukaryota > Metazoa > Chordata > Testudines > Trionychidae > Pelodiscus > Pelodiscus sinensis. The sequence goes on along the minus strand of NC_134719.1, from coordinate 60,188,438 downwards.
TTGAGCATTGCTACTTTTGAATAGTGGTGGTCAATGAGGTAAGAAACTTGGGTATACTGTAATTGATGTTCAAGTTTTAAGTGGCATTTTGTTTTCCTGTTTTGTTGTGAGTGGGTTTTTTTTTAAGCTGAGCTAATAGTTTTCTTCTCTCATGGTTTCCTCTAGGATTCAGTGAACAAACATGTCCATGTTTCATGTCCAGAGAGAAGACTTTTAGATTCTTTTAGATATTTCTGTCTGAAATCTTGCCAGATGCGGTGGTGGTCAAGGGATGTACCAATCTTGGAAGTTGGGCAATCATTGGATGCTGGAGCACAATAAGGAGGTAATTTGAGAGCTGAGATTAGGTTAGGGGCATGAGAATTGGCTGAATTACCACTTCTCTTAACTAGTGCCCCCCCTTTTTCTTTTCAGAATTCAAGAATGTTGAAGAGAAGCATCAAAGCAACTACTTGATTATTGTGCCAACTAATAGTAAGAAAGCATATTCACTGGTTGTATGTGCGGGGAGCTGCTTAATTTGTCATTTTTAAAAAAAAATCCTCTGGTGGGAAAAACAAAGAATATTTAGTCTTTTTTTTGTATTTAAACTAAGGATGTTAAAATGCGGTTAATTGACTAGTCAACTAGTCGATGGAATTTCCATCGACTAGTTGATAGGCACTTCCTGATTCCTCCTTTGAAATGTACAAGAGCCCCTGCACAGAAAGAATGCGGAACTCCCCATCTGGGGAATCCCCATCTGATCCCAGGTTCCAGGGAAATGCCATAGGGAGCCTGGAATCAGCTGGGGAGTCCCCAGCTGACTCCAGGCTCCATCGCTGCCCCCTTTGAATTGCGGCATTTTAAAGGGGCAGCCTGCCGCACAGCTGATCCACAGATCAGCTGTGCAGTGGCAGCCTTGGGGTTTTAAAGCAGCAGTGTTGCTATGCGGTGCTGCCGCTTTGAAGTACCCCTCTCCTCTCCCCCCCCTTCCTCACCCCCCCCCCGTATCAGAGGCAGCAAAGGGGGGGGATATTGATTAGTCAAAAGACTATCTGATAAGCAAATGATTATCGTATAGTTGACTAGTCTTTAACATCTCTAATTTAAAGCATACTTTTGTCATTCATTATTACTCTGGATTATAGTTATTGTGGTTGCATTTATACTGGACAGAATTGAGACTAGCCAAGCACCTCATGGACTGCTTTTTTGCAACTGGTATGTGAGAGATGGAATTGAAAGGTAACCACTATTGATAGGTTGCTGCTATCTAAAATACTAGCAGTTGTATGGCTGCTTTAAATTGCATCAATGGACTAGCTCAGCATATATTGTGCCAGGATTTATGGACAGTGAAGAGATCTTGAAAGCTTCAGGATATAGGCCTGTATTTGGAATCCTCCCCACTTTTTTTTTTCTTTCCCACAATGAGCTTTTTAATCAGTTTTTTTTTCCCCCTTGGAATGCTCAATTACTTATATTTTAGTTATTGCAATTTCTTGGTCTTTTGAATTACCTGTTTGCCAGATGTAATGACTAATGAAGATTACTGCAAGAAATTTAAAACTAAGCTGTATACATTTAAGATTGTTTTTGAAAGAACTACCATGGAGAGGAATAATTTTATTTTGTGTCTTTTGTCTAATGGCCTTTTACTGCAATAAAACACTTTAAATGCCTATCAGATTGCTTATAGTTATATTAAACAGTCTGTTTTTAGTTAATTGCAACCTTGACACAGTTCTGATTTAGCTTCTATATTTGAAAGTCAAAATTCATAAATAGAAATTCAGTAAATGTTATTAATCTTAAACCATTAAAAGCTGTGCTTGGAAACTGATTCTCAACACAAGGGGGCACTAATATTTCACAAAACTGAAAACAAAACAAACCTTTACATATGAATGCTACTGATACATTTTTTATTGCTTTGGTAGTCCCAAAATATTTTTTGTTACTAAGCAGTTTTTCTATATAGAAGTGAAAACTACAAAAAAAAAAAAGCATTATAATAATAATACAATTTATGACTTTTAATTTGCTTGTAGGAATGATTGTTCTCTTGCCCTGGAAATGAAGTGACTACCTTGTTGCTATAGATGTAGGGCAGAAGATCAATGGTGTGGGCAGCATGGAGCTAATGAACGGGCAGTCGACCAATGTTAATTTTGCTGCTACTGCTTCAGAGGTAAGGACTACAAGCCTAGAACACCTTACTGGTTAGTCAGATATTTAAATTCATTAAAATGTATAGGGTTACGAAAACATAAGGCAAATTGAAATGGTAACTCTTCTTCTACAAAAATATGTTGTGCAGCAGGGTCTTTTCTGTGGATCTGACGCTTAACATTTCATATTTCTTGTGGTTCGAATTTTTGACTTTTAGAATGCATACCAGTCAGGAGCATGAACCAGAGCCTGTCTGTATTTGCCATAGGCAGTAAGTGCCTTTTCTCAGTTTTTGTGGCTGTGGTAGAAGCTGTTCATTTGCTTTATAGGCTGCATGTTACACAGAAAGAAGACCCAATGATTGGTTGTATGATTGGTGTCACAACTGCTGCTAACTGAGAAAAGGCAGAGTTACTCTTAATGTGGATAAGCAATAGGACATTCAGGCTGCTGGTCAAGCTGGCTGGTCTGTAGTTTCCTGGGTTGTCCTTACTTCCCTTCTTATAGATGGGCACAATAATGCCCTTTTCCAGTCTTCTGGAATCTATCCCATCTTCTCTGACTCTTTTTCAAAGATGATAGCTAATGGCTCAGAGAGAGTATTCTAGGATGCATTTCATCAGGCCTTTGGTGACTTGAAGATATGTAACTTTTCTAAAAGACTTTAATTTGTTCTTTTCCTGTTTTAACTTTTGAATCTCTCCAGCATTCACTGTTAGGTATCCAATCACCATTGACCTGCTTTGTGAAAACTGAAACAAAGTCATCTTTATGCACCTCTGCCATTTCCATATTTTCTGTTTTTCCTTCTTCATTGAATAATGGTTCTACCCTGTCCATGGTCTTTCTCTTGCTTCTAATATATTTTTAGCTTATTTCTTATTACCCTTTGTCTCTAGCTAGTTTGAACTTGTTTTGGATCTTCACCTTTCTAATTTTGCCCTTGCATAATTGTGGTGTTTGTTTATATTCATCCTCTGTAATTTTACCTGGCTTCCACTTTTTGTAGAACTCCTTTTCGATTTTTAGATCATTCAGTATCTCCTGGTTAATCCAGGGTGGTCTCTTGCCATACTTCCCTTTCTTATATAGTGAAATAGTTCACTCTTGCACCCATAATAATGTCTCTCTGAAAAACTGACGACTATCTTCAGTTGTTTTTCCTCTTGGTCTTGCTTCACATGGAACCGTAACTACCAGCTTCCCAAATTAGCTAAAGCTTGCCTTCTTCAAATCCATTGTCTTTATTTTGCTGTTCTCCCTTCTACCATTCCTTAAAAGCATAAACTCATTTCATGATCACTTTCACCAAAGCTGCCTTCTGTTTTCAAATTCTCAATCCAGTTCCTCCCTATTTGTTAAAATCAGATCTAGAACAGCCTCCCTCCAGTGTGATCTTTGGAGCTATTTTGTTTATTTGGTTGCTTTTTTTTCTTCTGAATAATTTGAGTTGTATCAAAAATTGCTGAACATTCAGTGAAGGCTAATTCAGTGAAGCAGTCAGTTGGCTTTTAAAAAGAAAGTTGGTATCCTTTTACTCAGCACTGTAATGTGAGTGTTCACATGTTACAAAGCACATTTTAATGGAATTTAACTTTCTACATTATCTTGTACCATATAGTTGAAAATATCTTTTGACTTGAGTATTACAAGAACCTAATGATTGGTGTTTGGAGGCAAGTTACTATTTTTAGACAATTAGAAAAAATATTTTTTGTTTTTTATCATGAACTTTTTTTATTAAAAACTGAAGCATGTGAGGTTAATGAAGATGTACGTCTCTGGTTTTCCTGATGCATATGTTGAAAAGAGATTATATTGTTACAATAAATACATTACTGTAATAGGCGTAACTGTACTTTTCTGCTCCAACAGCTCTTTAAAATAAGTTTAAAAAATGGTGAAGACTGCATTATTTAAAATTTCAGCAGGATTACTTCACTGCATTTCCAGGTATCCGAATACCCATCTATATGTAGCTATAACTGATTTTAATGAGTAAAAAATACTGTGTGCTCTGGTTTTCATGGCAAGATGTTGAGAACATGCAAACAGCTTTCACTAGTTCTTATAGAAAAGTTTCTTGGAACAGAGAGACACTTGAAAATAAACCCTTCATGGTTTGAAAAGAAATGTATGTTTTCTTTTTTTTTTCTTTTGACAGAAGAGTAGCAGCTCTGAATCCTTAAGTGATAAAGGCTCTGCTGAACTGAAGAAAAGCTTTGATGCAGTGGTATTTGATGTTCTGAAGGTCACACCAGAAGAATATGCTGTAAGCAATCAAGTTAACTTTTGTGGCAATGTTTTCACTTTTGACTGCTGCTGTTCACAACCTTATTTCTCCCCATCTTCCACCCATAGGTGTTCAAAAAGAGTCCCTCTTTGGTTCTTTCATTACATATTCTGTTTGTCTTAGAAAAGCTCCTTTGGGCTAGTTTGCCGCCTAGCCTGTTTGTATTAAATCTCAGAGTCTTCTTTGGGTGATGTGGGTGCTCCATGCAAGGTGTAGGGATGTCCTGGAGCTATGGAGTGGATTTTTTTTTTTTTTTTTAGCGGTTGTCTGCGGGCCGCACGTGTACGAAGGGAGCCTTGCTGCTGTGCTCAGTTTGGTGCTTCGTGTGCGTGGCCCACCCCCTCTTCAGTTCCTCTTCTACCGTCCTCAGTCATGGACGGAGCTCTTCATACTCCTTGGCTTCTCCTCAGGGGGAGTGAAAAACCTTTTGGATTCTCTTCCCCTACTTCTCCTTTGCATTCTTTATATTGCATTTCATACTGTACATCTGAAAAAAAAATGTCAGTCTCCCTCCCTCATTATACCTTTTTTTTTTTAAACACAATAGCTTCAAATGACAATAATGGATATAGGGGCAACCTCCAATGTAATGCTCACTACGACCCTGACAGTGCAATGCCGGGATCATCTGGCTTTGAAAAATGTCAGTCGTGCCAGGAGCCAATGCTACAAACATGCAGACTGTATCTGCTGCCTCGGGGAAGCGCATGTACCCCAAAAATGTGAGCTCTGTTGCTCTCACAGCGAGAGCAAGAAGGGACAGGGAGCTGTGGCACTGCATGATTTTATTTGACAAGGCGATGCAGCCTGAGTGCTCTCAAGCCTCTCTACTGGCAGCACAGCTTTCAAGAAAGAGAGCCGCCTCACCATCACCTCACAAGCGATCTAAGAAGGGGCCATCCTAATCAAAGTCTCTACCCCAACTCCATTTCTCCACTCCTCTCCTCTCCCCCCGAGTGCCTGGAGGAGACCAGATGAGCACCGAGTACTTGAACCAGCACCATGACCTCCACGTCGTGTTCAGCCTCGGTGCCAATGAGAGCATCGTCGGCACCAGAAGAGCTCTCGCTGGTGCTCCCGCACATCGGTGCTGGCACTATATTGAGAAATGCGGTACTGAGATCCGTGCCACCACCAGACAAGCAGTCCTCCCACAAGAGACTGCCTTTGAACATAAGCCCCTCAATACCTAACTCAATGCCGCCCCCCCCCCCCCCATGGAGGCTCCGACATGGGCACAGGATAAGGCCGTCACAAATGGCAGGCGAGAGCTCTCACCTCCTCTCTAGAGAGGCTTCCCCTCTCCCACTCTCTTTAAGACTCTCTCCACGTCATGACGGCTCTCCTGTACTTTCGGAGCATGCTGTCTTTGATCGGGGGACTAATACAGCGTCTTTTCCTCAGAGCACTCGTCCCCTACTACCTCTTCATCCTTGCTACTACCTTTTATAGACCACCATATCCACCATGGTAGTCGGAGTGGCTGTACCCACCATCCCACTACCCACCCTGCTGGGTGTCATGGGACCACTGGGGCGCACGGAGAAGATGCTATGCCTCATCATCTACCTTGAGGAGGAGACTCCTTCCCATCTCTCATAGTGCCAACCACCGCAGACTCTGATGATGAGGAAGAAGGCTAACTCTCTGATGAACATACTAAATTATATCACACAGAATCATCCCTTGATACCACCTCTTCAAGATATGAGGAAGTGTTAATACCGGACGATCCTTACCTATCAGATGACCTGAAACAATTCCAGGAGCTATTTAAGAGGGTGGTGACAACCCAGAATGTCCACCTCCATTACGTCGGAGAGAAACAGCACTGACTTCTGAAAAACCATCTGCCTCTCTTCACAGGGAAGAATCGCACTTCCTACCAACGAGGCAATAATGGATGTCTCCGGTGAAATCTGGTGAACCCATGCTTCAATTCAGCCGAAGTGCAAGAGATCTGAAGGGAAGTTCTTTGTACCAGCAAAAGATTTAGACTTCCTTTTTTTGCATCCAAAAGCAAGTTCTCTCGTCGTGGATGCTGCTAACCAACGTGCAAAGGCCTCTCAGGCCAGATCAGCATCCAAACAAAGAACACAAGAAGCTAGACCTATTTGGGGGGAAAAAGGTCTATTCTTCGAGTAGTGTCCCCGTGGGTGCTCCATTCTAGGTGAAGGGTCGCCCTGAGCTGCAGATCGGAGCTTTGTACAGCAGTTTTCCCCATTGAGCTGCGCATGCCCAGGAGGCGTCTCGAGCCCTTCCTGCCTCCTGAAGCGCACAGCTCAACCCCCTCCCTTTCAGTTCCTCTTTAACTGCCCTTGTCAGCGGACGGAGCAAACAGGAGCTCCCTGTCAGACTCTCTGACTATTCTCCCTCTAGCTAGTTTAGGCATAGTTGTTTCCCCTGTTATATTCCAAGTTAGCTTTTCCTTGTTTCTTTCTAAAAAACTAGTAATAGGAAGAATACACTTAACAAAATCCCCCCTCGGGAGCTTGAACCCGCTTTAAACCAGGACTCTGATGAACCGGCGTTCTCCCAGCTGTTCAACACAGGAAGGAAGGAAAGAAGAGATTAAAAAAAAAAAAAAAAAACACATGGAGACAGACGACAATAACAGCTAAATAAATAAATAGAACAAGCTCAAGGAGGAGAGAACGGGCCATGTCTGGCTCCTCAGGCTTTAAATATGCGATCAATGCCGGGTTCCTATGCCGGCTTCACGTGCCCATTCAAAGTGCATTTGCTGTTTGTGGGAAACTCACTCTCCCCACAGCTGCACTCATTGCAATTCACTCACGGCGAGAGCCAGAAAGGACTGAGAGCTCCGCCTGAGAGTGATTTTATTTGAAAAGGCTTTACAGCCCGCTGGGGAACAGGCGACAGCATGACAAGAGGCCCACCCACCCTCCAGGAGTGAGCCGAGAGGCATACCCTCACCATCCCACTCCTTTCCAGCCTCTTCCTCTCCAAAACATAGAGGAGAGGCACACCAAAGTGGGCAGACCCCTGCCACGAAGGCTTCGGAGCGATCCTCTCACTCCGCCCCGGCATCAGGGCGTGCTACAGCTGAGCGGCCCCGGGAGCGCTCCAGGCAGCCGGCACAGCAAGAAAAGCCGGCGTTGATTCAAACCGTGGCACCGCTTTAAACCTCGGCGGCACCGAAAGCCCCGACACAGCTTAAAGCTGTGGCGCCGATTAAAGCCACGGCACCATAGCAAAACGAGGTCCAGTCTGCTAAGCGGCCGGCACCGGCTACAGCTAAGCAGCATGATGCTGCACTGACACTGCCAGCACACCCAGACAAGCAGCCAGATGAGGCTGCTAGGGATCAGCCCCAGCAGGAAACTGACTCACACAGCAGGCATCACTATCCGTGCCTGCCTTCTACATCTTACTCCCCTGGGAGGTCTCCATCAAGGCAATTCCCTCCCAGGTCTATGTCACCTTTATCCTTTCAAGACACTCCTCTTCCTGAGGACAACCATCACAGGGACTATTCCTCGCAACATGCATCACTTAGGAAGTCTCATTCCCATCATTACAGGGCTCCACCACAACAAAGCCCATGGCACCCATACTGGCCTTACCCCCACCTTATCCACCACAATGGGGACCCTGGGAACACTGGGAGCCATACGGATACCGCTCCCCATCTTGCTCCACTCCATCCTGGAGAAGCTTACCTCGGCCACAGCCCCTACCTCCAGCAAGTCTTTCGGAGGAAGAGGCGGAACGAATCTCAGACAGTGAATCAGACATTCATTCAATAAATGTCACACACTCTGATGCCCTCGATGCACAACCAGATGATGCCGTAGTACCATCAGACTCTGGAGCAATTGACGATCTAAAACAGTTCCAGGAACTATTCAAGAGAGTAGCGACAAGCCAGACTGTCTCCCTGCAAGAGGTTCAGAAGAAACAATACCAATTGCTAAAAAATCTCCATCCTACACTACATAGCAAGATTGCCCTGCCCATAGACGAGGCAATAATGGAGATCTCGGAAGACCTGTGGAAAACACCCGCATCCGTTCAATCAACTAATAAGAAAATCGATAGAAAGTACTTTCTCTTCACACACTCACAACCTAATTCATTAGTCGTAGACTCAGCACAACAACGTGCAAAGCTCCCACAATACAGGATGGGCAACGCAGACAAAGACCACAAAAAGTTGGACTCCTTTGGCAAGAAAGTATACTCCTCTTCCACTCTACAACTCAGAATATCAAATTACTCCGCTTTCTTAGCAAATCATGACTTTGACAATTACTCGAAACTGGGAGAATTGATGCCACATCTCCCTGAGTCCAAAAGATCCATCTTGAAAATAATAGTTCATGAGGGCTATATGATCGCCTGCACCGCTCTCCAAAATGCAATGGATGTTGCTGACACCGCAGCCCGAGTTACAGCTACAGCGGTGGTGATGTGTAGAGCTTCTTGGCTCCAGTCGTCTGGAGTTCCCCGCAAACTCCAGCCGAAAGTGGAAGACTTGGCATTTGGCAAGCAAAAGCTATTTGCAGCTACTATGGACAAAATGCTCCATAACAGCAAAAATTCTAAGTCCACACTTCGCACGTTGGGCAGTACACGCCGCCCTATAAACACAGACGATACACCCCATATAACTCATACAACCGATACCAAAATGGGCAATACAGTTGACCACAGAGGCCCTATGAGGACACCAGACCAAGACAACGAGGTCCCAGAAGGCGTCCCAACCAGGCCCACCCACCAACTACCCAACCATCTAAGCAACAAATTTGAAGATTTGGTCGAGGGCCTGCAACACCTCTTACGATCTACCACGAGTTCAACATGGCCATCTATTCACCCACTGTTTGTGGCCATTCCTTCCTCAATGGGAATCCATAACATCGGACCGCTGGGTTCTAGAGATAATTCGAGTGGGCTATACCATCCCATTTACCTCTCTCCTCCCTACCCTTCCCCCATCCCGTCCCTCTTCAGGGACCACTCTCACGAAACCCTTCTAAAACAAGAGATCGATTGACTCCTAGTCATCGGAGCTATAGAAAGGGTACCCTGAGAGTTCCACAGGAGAGGGTTTTACTCAAACTATTTCTTAACCGAGAAACAAACAGGGGGTTGGAGACCTATATTGGACCTCTGCAAACTGAACAAGTTTCTCAAGAAACAGCATTTCAAGATGGTCACTCTCTCCACAATCATTCCTGCGCTAGATCAAGGGGACTGGTTTGCAGCCCTCGACCTCCAAGATGCCTATTTCCATATAACCATCCACCCCTCCCACAGACGCTACCTATGCTTTGCACTTGGACCAGACCACTTCCAGTACAAGGTTCTTCCTTTCGGTCTCTCATCAGCTCCGAGGGTATTTTCGAAGGTATTGGCGGTCGTAGCTGCGTATCTCAGATGGCAGAATGTCATCATATTTCCCTATCTAGACGACTGCCTTCTAAAGGGATCCTCGTACACCGAAACCACCTCTGATACATATGACCACGGCCCTCCTCAGTTGTCTAGGCCTTCTAATCAACCAAGACAAATTAACTTTGCACCTGGTTCAAGATATAGAGTTCATTGACGCACACCTGGCCCGAGCATACCTGCCTCAGCAACGTTTTGCAACTATACAGGAAATTATAAGCGGGATGCTCACAATTCCTACCACCACAGTACTTACATGCCTCCGACTAATGGGACACATGGCTTCCACCACCTACGTAGTTCACTATGCTCGCCTGCACTTTCGATGCTTTCAGCTCTGGGTTGCAACTGTTTATATCCCATCACGACTCCCTCGAAACAAAACAGTTACTATCCCACCAAACGTACTTGCATCGATGGTGGACAGTGCCAAACAATCTTCTGGCAGGGGTTCCATTCCAACAAATCAAAGCCACTATCCAAATCACCACAGATGCTTCCCTGCTTGGCTGGGGGGCACATATGGATGGTCACAAAGTTCAAGGCAGGTGGTCCCCAAACGAGACACTCTTACATATCAATCTCCTCTAATTGAGGGCAGTAAGGAATGCCTGTGCACACTTTGCCTCTGACATCACCAGTCATACAATCCGCATCCTAATGGACAACATCTGCACAATGTTCTACATAAACAGATGGGCGGAGCCCGCTCCCGCTCTTTATGCGCGGAGGCTATTTGCCTGTGGAACTCATGCATCCACAACCAAGTCACCCTTATAGCATCCTATCTGTCCAGAGTGAACAACACCAAAGTGGACTCCCTCAGTTGAAACTTCACCTCAGACCACGAATGGAAGTTACATACGGAGGTCACAAACTCAATTTTCCACCAATGGGGATGGCCATCTATAGACCTCTTTGCTTCTACCCAGAACACCAAATGTCCCCAATTCTGCTCACGTGCAGGACTTGGCAAACACTCTCTGGGGGATGCCTTCCTAATCAAATGGACAGCCCCCCCCCCCCCACACAGTATGCCTTTCCCCCCATACCGCTCATCCCAAGAGTTCTGCTTAAGATCCTGAGACACAAAGCTCTAGTCATCCTGATTGCGCCATCATGGTCTCGCCAAACTTGGTACCCATACCTTCACAGGCTAGTGGTTCAGCCTCTCTACCCACTACCATACCGGATAGACCTACTATCTCAGGACGACGGCAGGATACTGCATCCACAACTCAGTACCCTGCATCTTCAGGCATGGCTTCTCTCTGGTTCTCAGAGATAGAAGATCGCTGCTCCCAGTGAGTAAAAGACATCCTCCTCCATAGCAGGAGGCAGTCTACTTGGAAAACTTACCAACAGAAATGAACACGATTCTGTCACTGGTGTCAGCGAGCCAAAGTGGAGCCCTGTGCCTCCCCAATAAATACCATCCTAGACTACATTCTGGACATTAAAGCATCAGGATTGTCAATCTCCTCTCTAAGAGTACACCTCTCTGCAATAGCAGCATTTCATACCTCAGTGGACGGCTTCTCCATTTTTAACCATCCTATTACGAAGAGATTCCTCAAGGGACTCCAGAATGTGTACGCACCATATAAAGCTCCATCCCCTTTGTGGGACCTAAATCTTGTTTTGGACTACCTCACCAGACTTCCTTTTGAGCCATTGGCAACAGTACCACTTCCTTTCCTTTTTATGAAAGTCTGTTTCCTCTTAGCCATTACCTCCGTTAGGAGGGTGAACAAACTCAGAGCATTAATGTCAGAATCTCCTTACACAGTTTTCACGAAGGATAGGGTCATACTTAGACCCCCACCCCACGTTTTTGCCGAAGGTCTGTACAGAATTCCATCTCAATGAACCGATCGTATTACCTTCCTTTTTCCCAAAACCGCATTCTTCACAGACAGACGCCAGCCTGCACACTCTGGCCTTCTTCCTAGAAAGAACAAAACCATTTCGTAAATCTGAAAGACTTTTTATCTCCATTGCTGAATGATCCAAAGGGACACCAATATCATCGCAACGAATCTCAAAGTGGATACCAACATGCATAATTAAGTGCCACTCTCTGGGCAATAGACCGCTACAGCTCCCACCACGAGCGCATTCCACTCGAGCCACGGCTGTTTCTACAGCCTTTCTGGGCAACGTCCCCTTAAGAGACATTTACCAGGCAGCAACATGGTCTTCAGACCATACCTTTGCTAAACATTACGCTAACCTTCCACAACTCAAGAATGATTCAGCAGTTGCCACAGCAGTGCTCTCCACCACTGCCAAACACTGACTCCGGCTACCTCCAGCCATATATTGAATACTGCTTTGTAGTCCCCTAGACTGGAGCACCCACGGGGACACTACTCAAAGAAGAAAAGGGAGTTACTCACCTCGTGCAGTAACGAGTGTTCTTCAAGATGTGTGTCCCCCGTGGGTGCGCCACAACCCTCCCTCCCTCCCCTCTGCTCGGAGTCAAAATTACTCTGGCGGAGACGAGGAACTGAAAGGGAGGGGGTTGAGCCACGTGCTTCAGGAGGCGGGAAGGGCTCGAGACGCCTCTTGGGCATGCGTGGCTCAACGGGGGAAACTGCTGTACAAAGCTCTGATCTGTGGCTCAGGGCGACCCTTCACCTAGAGTGGAGCACCCCCGGGGGGACACATCTCGAAGAACACTCGTTACTGCACGAGGGGAGTAACTTCCTTTTCCTCAGCTACTCTTCAATTAAGAATTGCCAACTACACAGCTTTGCTGGCAAACCACAACTTTGATAACTGTTTCCAACTGGCTGAGTTGATGGAACGCCTACCAGAATTCGAAAGACCCATACTCAAATCAATCATACACAAAGGTCACACTATTGCTCATTCAGCACTCCTTTCCTCTACAGATGTAGCCGACATGGCTGCCATGGCAAATGCCACAGCCGTGGTAATGAGAAGAGCTTCTTGGCTCTTATCAACTGGAGTACCCAAAGAACTCCAGTCCAGGGTAGAAGACCTCCTCTTTGATAAGCTCAAGCTTTTGGTGGCTACTACGGATGAAGTCCTATACAGTAGCAAGGACTCCTGCACTACCCTTTGAATGCTTTGCTGTATACCCACCCATATCGTTGATGGCACTATACCCCATACAACAAAAATAGAAACCGCTACTACAACCGTGTCCAGCAAAGGCGGTATGATTGCAGTTTACAAACCTAAGCTTCACCCCTTACACAATACAGACTTGCTTACATGGTGGACAATTCCCACCAACCTTCTAACAGGAGTGCCCTTCCACCAGCCTCAACCATCCCTGCAGATCACCACTGACACCTCCCTTATTGGCTTCAACACACAGTTCAAGGTAGATGGTTACCACATGCGTCCTCACTACACATTAGCCTCTTAAACTCGGGGCTGTGGGGAATGCATGCAATCATTTTTTCACCATCGCCAATCACTGTTCATATATTTACCGACAACATGACAACTATGTTTTATATAAAAACTTCAGAGGGGTAGCTGAGGTAGTCTGTAACAGGAAAAAGTTTAAAAAACAACAAATAGTCTAGTAGCACCTTAAAAACTAAATAATTACAAGAGGGTGATAAGAACCATTAGCTTGCACTTGGAAAGGAAGATGACCAACATCAGATTCTATTTAGACATCAAGAACCATTAGCGCCTTGGTTGGTTGGTTGATTGGAGATCCATTAATGAGTGTCCAGGAAGATAAGTGTTCTCCAACAGGTTTTTGGCCAAACTGGACAGTCTCTACGGGAAAGAATTAATGGACACAAATCAGATATCTGAAAAGGCAACACACACAAACCTGTTGGAGAACACTTATCTTCGTGGACACTCATGCAGGTGCTAGTTCTCATGAAGGTGCTAATGAATTCTGCTGACATGGCAGCTTGCTCCATTTTTTCCATCCATAGTCCTGCAAAGAGCTTCATGGCTCCTTCATTCTGGCTTCCCCAGGGAAGTCCAGGTGATGGTAGAAGACTTACCTTTTTGAGGCACAAAAATTGTTTGCAGAAAACATAGATGTTTCTTTACACACGCCTGCAGAATGATGGCCGGATTTGCAGAGCTCCTTCTTTAAGATTCCTGTGCAGAGTTTTCTATGCTAGTTTAAGAGGACAAACTTTATTTTCTTTGCATCTCTGAAGGCAAACTTAGGGCATACGTGGTCTCCTGCACCGTGGTGACAGGGATGTTGGTCCTCAGGAGAAATTCCTGGCTGTTGGTCTCTGGTCTTCCTCATGAGGTCCAACAGATCATCTAGGACCTCCCCTTCAAGGGCTTTTACCTTTTGAAGGTGCTAACCTTTTCTCTGAAAAGACTGACATCCAAAAGTTTCTCCTCCCCCCCCCCCCCCCCCAAATACTTGTACTACTCGGAAACATTTTAGGCCGCAATCCCTGCCATGGTTTTTCCAGCATTGTAACAGGCAGAAAGGCTTCTAAGGGAGGAATACAAATTTCAAAAAGAAACCTGTTCCTCCTTTAGATCAGGGCTCTGGCCAGTTGAAGCCGCCTTCAGGCCAGATATACAGACCTCTTGAAGGTGTACTTGAGAACAGTGTATGACCATGAATACTGGATTTACCCCCACCTTACATTCATGTGCTGACAGTCCCCTTTCTACCTTTTGTGGGCCCATATTACATCAGACCATTGGGTGCTCTATGCTATAGAAAGGGGATATTTCCTCCAATTCTTGGCCCTCCCATCCCATTTTACTGGCCCTCTTCAGGCACCCTTCTCATTAGCAGTTCCTCAGACAGAAGGTACACTTACTCCTGTTACTGGGGGCAGTGGAAGAGGTTCCTCAGGAGCTAAGCAATTAGGGTTTTTATTTCTGGGATTTCCTAATACTGAAAGCCAAGGGCAGACTCAGGCCTATCCTAGACCTCAACAAGAGATTTCAAGTTAATGAAGAAACAAGTTTCCGATAGTCTCCTTGGACTTCATCATCCCTGATCCATGGGATTGGTATGCCGTCATCAAATTAAATGATGCTTATTTTCATTGTAATTACTCCATACCACCTCAGGTTTGTGTAAACCACATTAATTACTAGATCGCTGCCTTCCTGTTTGCCTCCTTAATGGTGGCTTGAGTGTTACCAAATATATGGCAGTGCTGGCTGCTTTCCTTTGCAGGTGACAGGTTTGGGTATTTCCATGCCTAGATTACTGTTTAAGGCAGGGATGGCTGGGCAAAGAGCCACGATAGCAGTGGATCCACCCGGGGCAAAGTTGTTGAGCAAAAAAAAATAAAAAGGACTGCGAAGGATGGCTCCCCTGCCCCGGGTCAGCACGGCTCGTGACCCTCAGGTTGGCCACGGCTGGATTAAGGGCTATTCTAGAGATTGTGAAGGCACAAAACGGGTTTGTAACAGTGACCTTCAACAAACTGGGCCTCATCCAAAAGGTGCAGCAATCAACTCAATGAGTTCCTAATACTGGACTAGGAGTAGGCCATGGCATATGTCTTGGAAGCATAGTTCCAGCCCCTGGGCAGTATCATTTGAAGCCTCAGGCAGTTTTTTACTCCTTTTTCCAGATTATTTATGAATATATTGAATAGTACTAGTCCTGATACAGATCTTCAAGGGCCATCACTATTTACTCCTCTCCACTTTGTGAACTGACAATTTATTTCCATCCTTTGTTCCTATCTTTTAACTAGTTACCAATACATAAAAGGACTTCCCTTTTATACTATGACAGCTCACTTTACTTAGGAGCCTTTGGTGAGAGGCCTTGTCAAAAGCTCTCTAAAAGTACACTATATCACTGGATCACCTCTGTCCACATGCTTGTCGGCCCCCCTCAAAGAATTTTAGTAAATTTGTAGGTATGATTTCCGTTTACAAAAAACATATTGACTCTTCTCCAGCAAATCGTGTTCATCAATGGGTCTGACAACTCTGTTCGGGTGTGTCTACACAGCAAAGTTATTTTGGAATAACTGTCGTTATGCAAGTGTCTACACAGCAATTCCATTATTTCGAAATAATGGCTGGCTTATTTTGACTTCTGTAAACCTCATTTTACGAGGAATAACGCCTATTTCGAAATAAGGTGTGTGTAGATGCTTAATTTCTGCTATTTTGAAATGTCACCAGGGACATTCTAAGTTATTCTTCCTGGGACTCTAAATTGAGAGAGCACGTCTACGTTAGGGAAGCCTGCCTTAGATTATTTTTGAGGCTTCCCTGTGGTGTAGACGTGCTATTTTGAAATAAGTTATTTTGGAATAACTATTCTGGAATAGCGGCGAGGAGTCCTGTGGCACCTTATAGATTAACTGAAGTGTTGGAGCATAAGCTTTCGTGGGCAAAGACTTACTTTGTCAGATGCATGTGACTGGAATTGCTTATTCCGAAATAACTGTGCAATGTAGACGTAGCCTTCTTTACTGTAGTTCCAACCAGTTTGCCCAGTATTAATTGTTTAGCTGTCTTCCTGTTTGATGTACTTAGCCAAAAAAAAAATTACTTTGAGTCTTGGTCTAGCTGTTCTTAATTATACTAGTATACTTCATTTGCCAGAGTTTATGCTCCTTTCTAGTCTCCTCAATATGATTTACTTACACTTTTTAAAGTATTTCTTTTTGCCTCTGACTGCTTCTTTTATTTTATTTAGCCATGCTGGCACTTTTTTGGTTCTCTGTTTTTTAATTTGGGAGGTACATTTAAGTTGAGCCTCTATTATGATGTCTTCAAAGTTTCTATGCAGCTTGTAGGTGATTTCACTTTTGGCACTGTATCTTTTAACTTTCGTTTAATTAACTTCATGTATGTGTATTTTCCCCTTTCTGAAATTAAATGCTATCATGTTGGGCTGTTGTGGAGTTTTCTCTGCCACAGAGATGTTAAATTTTAATGCTATTATGGTCTCGTTACCAAGCAATCCAGCTATATTCAGTTCTTGGACCAGATCCTGGTCTCCACTTAGGGCTAAATCTAGAATTGCTCCCTCCCTTATGGGTTCAAAGACTAGCTTCTCAAAGAAGCAGTCCATAAGATGCTAAGAAACTTCATCTCTGCATCATGTCCTGACATGACATGTACCCAGTCAATATAGGAATAGTTGAAATCCCCACAATTAAGTTTTTTTTTTTATATACATGGGCATCAAGTTTGCATTTCATATTCCCAGACATTAAGAATTTAATTGGGTTTGATCATTGTAACAATTTCATCCTGAATTATAATTTAATAACTATAGGCAGGTTTTTTAACAGTGTGGTGAAGTTTTTTCTTTCAGAAAAATTCACTTTTTCTTGTGTCTTCTAAAATAAAAAAGTCAGTAAAAGGTGTTTCCAGTTACCCAGACTGTTCTGAAATTAAAAACAGCTGTTCTGTTTGTATCATAAATACATAATGTAGACTATTGTAGTTGCTATGGGTCAGAGGTTGCAGAGAGAAACTCTTACATAAAGGGTGAGGAGTATGGAAAAATAATTTATTGAAATTCACCACTTTGTGTTCCATTATTCATTGCCTCTGAAATGAACTTCTGAAGCTGGCTAGGTCAGTCTGGTGTGTCCCTTAGTACAGTGGTGCCCAACCTTTTTGATGATGGGGATGAGCAAACTCATTCACAATTTTTTTTGGCGGACCAGTGGCATTTTATTTGCATATTCATTATGTAAATGAGGAATATGCAAATCACTACTGGTCCACCAAAATCCCGGCCCCCAGAGTTCCCAGTGCCAGTCCTAAACCCCTAGAGCCCCCCCACATCTCCACTACCCCCCAGTACCAGCCATTGACCCTAGAATCCCCCCTCACCCCCGCGTGCCAGCCTCCTGCCCTCAGAGCCCCCCGGTGCCAGCCCCCATCCCAAATGCCACAATGCCAGTCCCCCATGAACTAGACCTCCTAGTGCCAGCCTCCTGTTTTCAGAGACCCACTGCACCCAACTGCCCCAGTGCCAGCCCCCAATATTAACCACCCCCCCAGGGCTCTCCCCAGTGCCAGCCCTGCCCCCAAAGCGCCCCCCCCCACTACTAGCTCAGCTTCCAAAGCACCCCAGCACTAGCTCTGTCCCTGGAGACCTCAGTGCCTGCCCTACCCCACTTACCTAGCCCTCTGCTGCTGCCTGCGTTGCAACAACTCTATCACTGGTCAAGAAAGAGTGCTTCCCTGCTCAGTGTGGGGGCCATACGGGCTCCTCCTGCAGCACAGGAAAGTGCTCTTTTGTGGCTGCCCAGTGGCTGCTGAGAGAGGTGTGTTCTGACCTGCCTCTCAGCCAGCCAGTGCCAGGCAGGGGCGGGGTCTACTCTGGACCGCAGAAGGGCGCTTCCCTGCGCTGTGGGAGGGCTGCATAGTGCAGCGTCTCCTCCGGGCCAAAGAAGAGCGCTTTCCTGTGCTGCAAGAGGAGACCGCATGGCCCCCACGCTGAGCAGGGAAGCACTCTTCCTTGACCAGGAGGAGACTCCCGCCCCTTCCCGGTGCTGGTTGGCTGAGAGGCAGGGCAGGACAAGTCTCTCCCACAGCCGTGGTGAGTGGTGTATCCCAGCTCTGGCCCCCAGAGCCGCTGTGGTCCGGAAGCCAGAGGTCCATAGCAGCTGGGAACCACTACTTTGAAAAGCAGTGTGCTAAACTCTTTTTCTCATGACCCAGTTGAAGAAAATTGTTGATGCTGGCAGTCCAACATGCTTTGACTAGAGAGTGGGCTTTCGGGGTGTAGGAGGAAGCTCTGGCTTTGGAGAGGTGTCAGGGCTGAGACAGGAAGGACTTACCTTGAGCAACTCCTAGTCAGCAGTGCAGTGGGGGTGCTATGCCAGGCTTCCTGCCTCTCCTGGCAAGCCATGCTGCATCCCAGAAGCAGCCAGCAGTAGGTTCCCAGCAAATTGGAGTGCAGATTTAATGTTTGGACAGGGGCAGTACGTGGAGCCTTGTGCGCTCTTCCCTTCCCCCATATAAGACCTGTTGCTGGCCACTTCTGAGGCATAGTGCAGTCTGGGGTGCCAGGACAGGCCACCCTGCAGCAGTGAGACCCAGTGCCTGACATCCTGCGACCCACTACTGGGTCGCAACCCATAGTTTGAAAACCACTGCTTTAGTAGTTAGTTAAAAGTGTAGTGTTAGAATTCAGCATAGCTTCTGCTGTCATGGGGAGAGAAATATTCTTGCTACTTGATTGGGAGTTAAAAATCTATTAATACAAACTGTTAAGAAGGCAGCTTGGGAATTATTATTCTATAATTTTTAAAAGGATCTGAGAAACTTTCTAGTGTCTGATAGTGATAAATGACAGACTAAAAGCAACTAGTTGCATAGTAACATATCAGTGATTCCAGGGAAACTTGAGAGAAAAAAGTGGCACTAAGACTCCTGTGGTACGTCTATGCAGCATTATTATTTTGAAATGCCAAAATTCTGTCAAGCTGGAGGACGTCTTACTCTGACTCCTGTAACCCTCATTGTTTGAGGAGTAAAGGAAGTCGGAGAAAAAGTGCTCTGTTTCGAAATAAGTGCTGTGTAGATGCTCCCAATTTCGAAATAAGCTACACAATGGACGTAGCTCAATTTGCGTAGTTTATTTTGAGTTAAGCCCTGCTGTGTAGATACACCCTTGGTTTGAAAAGTCTGTGAATATGTTGTTGATGTCCAAAAAAAGTGTCCAAATATGCACGCGCGTGGTGTGTGTGTGTGTGTGTGTGTGTGTGTGTGTGTGTGTGTGTATAAAATCCATCTGTAGTTGACTGTAAAAATCAGTGTAACTGGGGTTTAGTATCATGCTTATGCCCAGAAATCTCTCTCAGAAGTAAGACATTTTTAAGACCTAGTTCAGTTCTATAACAACATGATCAGTTGATCTCCCAGTGCTTACCCAATATCCGTAATTGGAGGACTAGCAGTTTAAAGAAAGATAAGCATGAGATGTTACCATTTGTAAAAGAGAAGCACCTAAAAGGACTTCTTTCTAAAACATCCCACTGTTGATGGCATCTGCTTTGTGGTTGTCAATAGTGTTGGAGTCCTTTTATGCTCAATTCTGTTGGATGCCCAAATAGCCATGGTAACAAAAATGCCCACAGTCTTTTGGGGGCAGGCAAAGAGATTTTTGGTAAGTACATTGGTTACAGAATTTGTCACAGATTCTCACACACGGGATAAGCTGGCATGACTGCTGCCGCTCCTATCTAGGAGTGAAGCCATGCCCCGAAAGAGCGCTGAGAGTTACAAAGCATAGTAGTCTTTCTGTCTAGCAACCCAGGTCACTTTTGGGGATGTTGTGCTTGTGCTTTTTTCTCTGAATTGGCTTTCCTTTAAATGTGGTCTAACTTCAGTGACTGTCCTACAGTTCAAATCTTTCCGTGCTATTGGCTTTTGTTTCTGGGCAGACGCTCTAGTTTTCCAGCCATGCCCTTCCATAGCAGCCATATTTTACTGGACTCATGAAACTCTCAGCAAGAAGGGGATATGCAGAGTAGTTGAACCCATGTCAGTCCCCGTATATTAAAGAGAGGAGGAGGAGAATGCAATATATTTTTATTGGACCAACTTTTGTGGTGAGGGACAAGCTTTTGAGCCACACATCTCTTTTTCATGTACACAAGAGATGGGCGTTTCAAGGGAACACAAGAAAAGGCTAGATGAAATTCATTGCTTGAAGAGAGATCCGAAATTACCATGGAATTCAGCATTGAAAAATAAACACAAAATCTACCTTGCTCATTAGTTCTTCTCACACGGAAACATAGCTCCCCTGCTCTCCTGGTGTCTCAAACAAAAGTAAACCATGTTTATTAATTCTGTGTGGTGGGAAGGAAAAGAGCTGTTCAGTTATTAATTCCTGGCATATAAACTGGTACAGTGGTGAGTGAGGGATGGCCTATAAGAATCTAGTCAGACAAGAAAAAAATATATTTTTTTTCGTCTTGTGTCTCTTTGGTCAATGGAACCACTCAGCTTTTTGATTCACATGCTACGTACATGAGAAATGACCCCATGATTGATTAATGAGAGGTAGAAATGTTTCAAAAGATACATATATAATGATTAGAGAAGGTTGTTTGAAGCAGAGGGAGAGAGACTGAGAAATTGAAAGTGCTTTCTTGGTGATTTTTTTTTTTTTTTTTTTTACAAGTCTTTCTATAGTTTATCTGATGGCTTATATGTGTTAAATCCTGATTCACACAAATGCAGGATTAGGTTAATAAAAATAACATACTTGCTTGTAGATAGGATTTTGTTTAATTGAATAAATGTACAATACTGACCACTGGTTTATATTTCACATATGCAGCGTTTCTTAATGGTAATAGCAAAGGTATTTGTTGGTAACTGATGATATCTGATATTTCTTGTATGATTAGAGTGAAACAAGAAAATGCATCAAAGCAAAACAAGCATAGCTGGCATCTTAGGTATGATTTTTAAAGGGAAAGAAAATTAATTTTGAATGTAATGTATGACTTTTTTTTTCAGGGTCAGATAACACTAATGGATGTCCCAGTATTTAAAGCTATTCAGCCAGAGGTGAGTAGTTCATGAGTTTTGTTTTCAATTTAAAACGAAATAGTCAAGATTTTGTGATGTCAACCAACAAACGTAATTTCTGGAGCTGGAGAATATATATTCTCAATTATCTTGATTTTTTTTTTTTCCGTTTCTTACAAAACTTGGAAGCAGATGGCTTTAAAACATCATGAGGATATCTGGATATAATAATGGTGTGTTTAGGGAAAACTGGAATTTAAACGGTCAAGTAATGATAAAACAAAGTTTCTGTCTGAATCTTTCTTTTGCATGGTTTCTGAATGTTAAACATATGTGGTTGACTATATATGATGGAACTTTTAAAGTATTAACTTTTCTTACTAGGTAAAAAACAAAATTGTTATATAGGCAGTCCCCGGGTTACGCGGATCTGACTTATGTCAGATCCGCACTTACGAACGGGGCTTTTCTTGCCCTGGAGGACGCGGGCGGCAGGACCGCCCAGACGCGCCACGTTCCCGCCGCCCGCGTCCTCCTGGGCGAGAAAAGCTGCTCTGCGTCTCCCTGGTCTGCAGTGGGGGGGTCCCCCCAGCAGACCAGGGAGATGCGGAGCAAAGCCGCGGAGGACCCGGGCGGCGGGACCGCAGCGCATCTGGGCGGTCCCCCCGCCTGGGTCTTCCGCGGCTTTGCTCCGCGTCTCCCTGGCCTGCTGGGTGGGAGAGGCGCAGCTAATGTGCCCCCCCCCCTCCTTCCCCGAGCAGGCCAGGCTTTTCTCGGGACACCTGTGGTAGAGCAGCTGAGGCACTGGCGGTTGGTCCCGCAACGCCGCTATCGTAAGGGGGGGGGCTATGAGGAGTCTGGGGTGGCATCCCCTCCCACCCCACTCCAGACCCTCATAGCCCCCCCTTCTGATAATCCGGCACCCCCTGGGTCCTAAAGGTGCCGGATTATCGGAAGTTTACTGTACTCCACTTAGGAAGGAACAATCAGTTTCACGCATACGGAATGGGAAGCGATTGTCTAGTAAGGAGTTCTGCAGAAAGGGATCTAGGACTCATAGTGGATCACAAGCTAACTATGAGTCAACAGTGTGATGCTGTTGCAAAAAAAGCAAACATGATTCTGGGATGCATTAACAGATGTGTTGTGAGCAAGACCCGAGAAGTCATTCTTCAGCTCTTTTCTGCGCTGATTAGGCTTCAATTAGAGTACTGTGTCTAGTTCTGGGCACCACGTTTCAAAAAATATGTGGAGGAATTGAAGAAGGTCCAAAGAAGAGCAACAAAAATAATTAAAAGGTCTAGAGAACATGACCTATGAAGGAAGACTTTAAGAATTGGGCTTGTTTAGTTTGGAAAGGAACACACTGAGAAGGGACATAATAGCTATTTTCAGGTATCTAAAAGGGTGTCACAAGGAGGAGGGAGAAAAATTGTTCTCTTTAGCCTCTGAGGATAACACAAGAAGCAGTGGGCTTAAACTGCAGCAGTGAAGGTTTAGGTTGGACATTAGGAAAAACTTCCTGACTGTCAGGGTGATTAAACACTGGAATAAATTGCCAAGAAAGGTTGTGGAATCTCCATCTCTGGAGATATTTAAAAGCATGTTAGATAGACATACATCTATCAGGGATGGTCTTCTAGACAGTACTGGGTCTCGCTGTGTGGGCAGGGGACTGGACTCGATGACCTCTCGAGGTCTCTTCCATTTCTAATGTTCTAAGATTAATAGCAGTTACAGCAGCATACCAGTTCCCAAGAATCCTGGGTTTGAGACTTGTTATTCTTTGACTCTTAAAATCTCCTGTTCTGGTTCAAGTGGAGCTGGGCACTGCAACCTTGTATACCTTGGTCAGATTGAAGCGCATTGAACAGGGAGCCAAACTTGGTCATCACTAGGGGACAGGAGCTGCAGGAGCCATTGTGTAGCAGGCTTGCTCTGTAACTCCCCAACCACCATGTGTGGCCCTGGCACCTTTCTTCCCCCTTGTATAGCTTCCCATGCTCTCAAGAGCATGACCTGGCCTACTTTAGCTACCTTAAATGGTGGGATGGGATGTATAGTATGCTCAGTCTGTTCATCTCAGACAGTTATGGGGTTTCCATTGTGTTAGCTGTCTTCATGCTTAATATTTTCTAGGCTTTCACATCATCATGTACTCTCTCTCCTTAGGAAGGAGTCTATTGTTCATTAGTAGCTCTTTGGGCCTCTGCCTTGGATATATCTCAATGCTGTCTAAGGTCACTGTTTTTCTGGCATTCGTGCAGAAAAGCCTTGAATTCTGAATTGTGATTTCCATGTACAAATATAGTTTTCTTCATGAGCATATGGCACATTTGATTATTCTGAGACGGGTAAGACTTTTATATCTGCTTAAAGATTTAAGTTAATGCAAGAATTATCAGTAGAAAAGTTCAGCCTTCAAACTCTTAATTGCACCACCGAAGCATGTTTGCAGCCACTATGTAAAGAAATGGGTGGTAGGATTTAAAAAAAAAAAAACCACTTTTACTAGAAAGAACTTTTTCTAATGACCTTCCCTGTATAGGAATGGAATCGTGGCTGTAGCAATTTTTTATTGCTTGAGCTTGCATGTGTTTTATTCTTGATACTCTGCCAGCACTGCACACAGCAAGCAGTCAGCTGTGTACTAGCAACGAGGCAGTGACTCAGATATGAGTGGTCCAGTGTCCTGCAACTCTTCTTTTATTCTCTGTTCAGTGTCACTACTTGCACTGTAGATCGTATGGAGTCACCAGAGGGAGGGGAAGAAAACTCAGCAGCCAAATTTTGCTAGGTTACTCTGTGTAATAAACACACAGGAGGTGGAGGAAAGGCAGAGACAAATAAGTGTAATAATCAAATTCAGTTCTAAAAGAAAAACTAGATAGATTAAGGAGATAAGGGACTTTTCTTTTACTTCTGTGGTCCCCTTCCTTTGCCTAATGGTAATGGCATTCATAAATCAGAGTGGCTTCTTTCTTAGGGCTCATGTAGACTATGCTAACGTATCGAAAGAGGTTATGCAGATTCTGTGGAAATTTGCATATCTTATCTCACTTTCGGAACCTCCTCCTTTTGAGCCATGTAAACCTCATTTTTTGAGGAAGAGTGTCTTTTTGAAAGAGAGGGTTTGATGAAAAAGCCACATCCAAACTACTTTCACTTTCGAAAGCTCTGCTTTCAAAAGTGCAATCCTCTTTTGACACTTTAGTGTAGTCTAGATGAGCCCATTGTCTCCCCAGATCCTAAGCCCACACAGCCTAGTGACAGTTGTCCCAGAGAACTTCAAATGATTGCCTTATAAAAGCCAAAAACAAATCAGAAACAACCCCCCCACCCCCCGAGCTGTGCTTGATTCTATGCATCTATTCTCAAAGACTTAACAGGTGTGATAAATGAAACTGCTACACAAAAAAGACGAAGAACGCAACATAGCCTTCTTGAATGTGACGCTTCAGATTCTATATCACTTGAAGGAAGGAGATTTGTCAGAAACTGACTCTGAAGAATCAGATTCTCTCGCAAAACAGTCTATTTTCCCATGAATATTTTAAAACCACAGTAAGGAGACATTTATCTTAGTTGTACCTCCAAAATAAACCAAGCAGAAATGCCATCTCCTCATAAGAGAAATATTTTCCCTCTAGCTCAAAAACTGAAACCTATTTCCCATCAATGGAGTTGTTGAAGTGATCAGTTTAGAATCAAAATAGCCAATGAAAGAGAGGTGCTTTAATAGACATCTCATGAAATATTATAACTTCCAGAAGGGGGGAAAACATCTGTGTGGTGCAGATTCTGTGTATGTTTCCATGACTGCTGAGACCAAAGAAATAGTCATGCCTATTGACAGATTATTCCTTTTCCCCACTGACAAAGTGTATAGGAAAATACAATTCTCATTGGCTACGTCTACACTGGCACCCTTTTCCGGAAATGCTTAAAACAGAACAGTTTTTCCGTTAAAAGTATTTCCAGAAAAGTGCGTCTACATTGGCAGGATGCTTTTCCGGAAAAGCACTTTTTCCGGAAAAGCGTCCATGGCCAATGTAGACGCGCTTTTCCAGAAAAGCCCCGATCGTCATTTTCGCAATCGGGGCTTTTTTGCGGAAAAGACTATTGTGCTGACTACACTGGCCCTTTTCCAGAACAGTCTTTCCAGAAAAGGACTTTTGCCAGAACGGGAGCAGCATAGTTTTTCCAGAAAAACACTGACAATTTTACAGTAGATCGTCATTGCTTTTCCGGAAAAGCAAGCGGCCAGTGTAGACAGCTTGCAGCTTATTCCGGAAAAGCGGCTGCTTTTCCGGGATAAGTGGCCCAGTGTAGACACAGCCACAGTGTACGGATAATTAAGCCACCGGTGAATCTTTTCTGTCTGGCCTCCTATTTTTGTTTGAATAGATCAAACCTGGTTTAGAGCAGTGGTTCCCAACCTTTTAAAACTGTTCATGGACCTGCTCTGATATATTTGCATATTCATGATGGTAATTTTATCCCAACATTTTAGAAGGCAAATCAAAGGAGGGGGGACATGATGGTTACCAAGAATTTGAAAAACTGCCACGCACACACATTTTAAAAAACCAGTAAAAACTTTTGTAAAGTCTGAAGACTGTTCCTGAAGCTCCAACTTTTGGGGAACCAAACAGGATAACAGACTGATTGATTGCGTGTGTTCCAAGGGTCTTAACCTTATTGTACTTGTGGCTGACAGATTAATCACATGGAAAATCTTAAACCTTTACAGTACTTTCTTCTTTAAAGACTTGTTGACACCTCACATAATGCCTTAAAATACTCTCTTGGCCCTGGCGGCTGGAGCAGCTGCTTTCCATGTGGCGCTTGGCCCCCGTGACCAGGGTAGGCGCTTTCCAAGCAGAGCTCAAGCACCACAGCCACTCTCCGTGAAATCCTAGCAGCCAGGCTGTGTAGCAGCTACTCCATTAGGGACTGCCTAACCAGGGCCCCGGCCCTGGCTCCAGCTAGAGCACACCCGGCTGCCAGCCCCACCACTCAGCCTACTGCTGCATTGGGAAGTGATTTTTGTGCATGCGCAGGCATGTAGCTTATAAGAAATCCCACTGGGTAGGGCTAATTAAAAATTGAGGGAATGGCCTGGCAGCCGCAGACCGGCAGTTGGGAACTGCTGGTTTAGAGGACTGCTCCTACTGAAATATATGGAGGCAGCCTGCCTTAACATAAAATCTGTCACATCATCCTTCAAGGAAAATGCCACTGTGGATTCAGTCACATTCTCCACCTAGTCAAATGCATCCAGGGTAATTACCAGAACACCTAGGAATCCTATCTGAAGAGCAGACAAGTGAAACAAACACAATTTGTGGAAACAACCTGTGGTTTCCATTTCTTCAGCTGAAAAGGTGATACACACACACTAAGGTGGGTGATAGAAACTCAGAAAAGAAGTAGAAATCTTTCTGCTGTAGAAGGCCATAACATGGGATTTCAGAGAGTTCCATCATTTTCTATTTTGATACTCCAGGTTCAACAGAAAAAAAATCAGATACCAAGCATTAATCAAGCAGGAATTTCATGGGAGGGAAGTCCTGGCAGGAGTGTGGGCAGTCCTTTAGCTCCAACAAATGCACAAGCTCTTCTTTGAAGGTTATCAGTACTGTTTTATATTAAGCAAAATCAAAACCATTCACATCAGAGGCCTGGGCCTTAAATATTTGTAATCTCATTAACATAGGCACAGTACCAAAACCTTGTCTCTTTACTTACTTTTTTTGTTTTAAGGTTTAGTATATTTAACTAAAGGGCTTGATTAATAAAATGTTAAATATATTACCTTACGTTACTCCATTATTAAACCTAAAATGCAAACCTAAAAAGATATAACCCTCTTACTCCAACATCTCCACTTGGAAGAAACAGCATCTCCCTATCTGATTGGAGGATATGTTTCTCTTTCTCTCTTCTTCACTCCCTCCTTCCAATTTGAAAGAACTCCATTGTAGATAAATAGGTTCTTATGATAGAGCGAGGGTATTTGAGTTTGAAAAGTTCCCAAGTACTTGTATTACAGACATTTAAAAAAACTAAAAAATCCTTCAACGGTTTTTGGCAGTAGAACCACTACTTTCCATTGGGACAGTAGAACCAGTTCCTTAAAGAAGTTATTCAAATTTAATTCTATCTCTTTTACCATAAAGAAAAGATCTGGAGTGATTGGGCTTTTGTTGAACATCATAGATGCTCAAGTACAGGGGATTCCAAAGGAGACATTTCAGAATACAGGCAGACCCCGACTTATGCGGATCCGACTTATGTCGGATCCGCACTTATGAACGGGGCTTTTCTCGCCCCGGGGCTCACGGGCGGCGGGTCGCCACCCGTGTCCTCCGGGGCGAGAAAAGCTTCTCCCGGTCTCCCTGGTCTGCTGGGGGGGTCCAGCAAAACTGCTGGACCCCCCCAGCAGACCAGGGACACCTGAGCAAAGCCGCCCAGGCGGCGGGAGTCCCGCTGCCTGGGCGACTTTGCTCGTTTGCCCCGGAGCAAAGCCGCCCAGGCAGCGGGACTCCCGCCGCCTGGGCGGCGGCTTTGCTCTGGTGTCCCTGGTCTGCTGGGGGGGGGGGGGGGGTCCGGCGGCTTTGCTGGACCCCCCCAGCAGACCAGGGGGACAGGAGCAAAGCCATGGAGCATGCCCGCAGCGGGACAGCCCGGGCACGCTTGGGCTGTCCCGCTGCGGGCGTGCTCCGCGGCTTTGCTCTCCGTCTCCCTGGTCTGCTGGGGGGGGGGGGGAGGGGGGGGGAAGGGTGCAGCTAGTGGGACCCCCCCCCCCCCCCAGCAGACCAGGCTTTTCTTGCCTAACCCTGGGGTAGAGCAGCTGGGGGCTGGCGGGTTGGTCCCGCAGCGCCGCTCCGGACCAACCCGGCAGCACCCAGCTGCTCTGCCCCAGGCGTCCTGATTCAGCTGCTGCTGGTTAGTTTCAGCAGCGGCTAACTTGGGGATGCCTGGGGCAGAGCAGCTGGGGTGCTGCTGGGTTGCTCCAGTAGCGCTGAGGAGCCGCGCTACTGGAGCAACCCAGCAGCTCCCCAGCTGCTCTGCCCCAGGCGTCCCCAAGTCAGCCGCTGCTGAAACTGACCAGCGGCTGACTGCCTCGGGCTTCCTGTAGTCAGCTGCTGGTCAGTTTCAGCAGCGGCTGACTTGGGGACGCCTGGGTTTCTTAAGTTGAATCTGTATGGAAGTCAGAACTGGCATCCAGATTCAGCTGCGGTTGAAACTAATCAGTTTCAGCAGCGGCTGACGCCAGCTCCAACTTAAGAACAAACAAACATACAGATTCAACTTAAGAACAAACCTACAGTCCCTATCTTGTACGTAACCCGGGGACTGCCTGTACAACAAAAAAATCCCAAACCTTGAATTCAATCAAAATCAAAACCTAAAATCAGGTTTTGAAAATTTAGGAGTGGTATTTACATAGTAAACAAGATAGAAATACCATCAAACATACCAAAACAATTTGGAAAAAGTGTAACTGTGTGTATTTGTTAATTCTGTGATGACCCTCCTTAACCTTAGTGTCTCCCGTGCTTACTCACTTCAGAGGCTCCCAGCAGTTCTCAGGTTAGACATTGGCTTGCTGTTTGTTGAGCTACTTTCATCATTGGCCAACATGGGGAAAAGAGGGAAAACCAAACATCATAGTCTCTGTGGCCCCTCCAGGTTGTACAGCGTAGGACAAACCCTTGTACCAAAGCCAGTCTCTTCCTATTACTGAAATGGGCAGTTGGTGGAGGGGGAACCCAGGACCTGCCCTCTATGCTGGCTTCCAGCTCAGGAACTCTGTAATAACAACTGTCTATAAAGTTTCTGGTAACAGCTGCATGACAGCTATGCATCCCTGGCCCACTTCCCCGCAGCCTTCCCTGGCACCAGATGTTCTTCCTCCTTGTATCTGTTTGCCTTTTCTTCTCCCAGACTCTCCACCACACTTCCTCTTATCAGCTTCTTCCTCTCACACTGAGCAAGCAGAAGGGAAGCCCTTTTTAAACCAATCTCAAGAGGTTTTTAATTGGACCCCAGGTGTTCTAATTAACCTGTCTCCCTTGAGTCTGGAAACCTCCTAATTGGTTCTAGGTTAGGGGTCGGCAACCTTTTCAAACCAAAGAGCCAAACTATTTCAAAATTCAGAAAAGTGGTCAATGAAGAACCAGTGTGAGAGTGCCCATTTATATGACTGAAAATATGCAATTTAATATTATTATTTGACATAATTAGTAATAGCATAATTGAAACATTGTATTCACAGACTTTATTTAATGGGACTTCTGTTGCTACATCTTTGCACACATTTCTTTGAAGTTTATATCATAACTGGTCAAATTTAGCTTCATGCACACGTTCAGGCTGTGTTCTGTCAATCTTGAGCACAAATTACCTTATACTTCATGGCTTTGTATGTGACAGGAAGTTCTTTCCAAGTTTGCAGATTCAGATTATCATCGTGCTCCAATTTCTTCATGTCAGCCCATTTGTGCCATTTTGCCAGTTCTGCACGTTGTTGAGCAAGGCATTCTAAATCAGAATTCAGCTTGACGAATTTTTCCATCCAGGTACATAACTCACTGAAATCTGCTATTTCCATTTTCAAATCGCTGACTGAGATGCCTGGAATGACTGTCAAATCCAGTTCTTCAACAGACGCTTTATATGAACAAATCAAAAACTTAAACAGAGCATTGGTTGCAAAAGTCAACAAAATGAGACTTGAATGCCATCAAGAGCTCAGAAACAAACCTGGCAAGCTGTTGCAAATCAAGGCTGTTTATTTGTATTCTCTCTCTGATACAAATCACGAAACATTCACACCTTTTGAAAGATTACGAGTCTTCCCATCTTGATATCTTTGAAGAAAGTGAATTTTAACTCAAATCCAAGCATTGCCTGCTGCAGTCTCAGGACTGTATTTTCTTGCCATGTAGCTTAAGATTCAGCGTCTTCAAACAACCAGTTATGTTGACAAGATAGTAAAACTTGAGCAAAAAGTCATAGTCTGAGCGCTTGGTGTGTTTGACACCCTTCGTATCCAAAAATGACTTAATTTCATTAATGCAGGTGGCAAAATAAGACAAAATTTTGCCACAAGATAATCAGCAAACGTTGTGCATTTACAGATCTGAGTGTTCAGAATCTACTTCCTCGAACTGTCGCTGAAATTGACTGTGATTAATGGCTTGTGCAAGAATCCAGCTGACAATGCGAATGACCAGTCTCATTAGATTTCTGACTTTGGTTCCACAAGATTGCGTACAAAGTGCACAGTGCAATAAATGTTCAAAAGCGGGTGGTTCAGTTGTTCTGGCAAGAGTAGGGAATCCCCGAATTTGCTGACAATGCTAGATGTACCATTTGTACCCACAGACACAAGATATCCAACTGTATTTTTCTTGTTTACAAAGTTCATCACAGTTTTAACCCTTTGTTTGATTTTTTTCATTGGTAATATTGCAATTACTTCTTTGTGCACAGCACTTCCGCAAATATATTGTCCCAGAATACACAACTGATTGTCACATGTCAGTTGTCTCATCCAAAGCAAATGAAAAATAAGTAGCTGTACTTAAATTTTGCATTTGTTCCTTGTAGATTTGATGGGCCATTTTCACAGCTCTGTCATGATCTGTTTTTGCAGACAATGGCATGTCTTGAATTTTCTGTAAGATTTTTGTCCTTGCTGTGAAACTCGTCAAATAGCTCATGACCAAATTTTAACATGCAACTCTTCACGTAATCCCCTTCAGTGAAAGGCTTCTCCTCTCAAATAGTGTTGTAAGAGCTCACAAAACTTGCGGAGTTTAGGCTCCCGCCTTTCTTTGACCAAGCCAGCGGGCTATTTTGTCCAATGTTCATTTTTTTGCTGCAGCTCCCCACAGGCTTTTTTGTGTGTCACCCTTCAGGTATATTGTAGCAAATGCGGCATGTTTTGTCATGAAATGCCATTCTAAATTCGATTTTTTTGTTTTGTTTTGTTTTGTTTCATTTTCCTTGAGGACAGTATCTCACTACAAATGAGACTGTGGAGATCCAGACCTCTCCATGAATGCATAGAAGTCTGTCCACTCTTTTTTGAAAATTTTGGTACATGTCATCTCTTTCTTTTACTGTTAGGGGGTCAGAGTTCACCATCACTTATAATGATGGAAAGATTTCTCAACCAATCAAATAATAAGAGAATATACATTACCTTCAATGAGTGGAGAGGATTGATGGTTGTTAAAACGAACAGTTAAAGGTGAAATAGACAAGGGCCATCTTGACATGAGTAATTACCTGTTTTTAAAATTTTGAATTTTTCATTTTTAATTAAAAAAGTTGCATGTATTTTGGGAATGACAAAAGAGCCATAGGTTACAGACCCATGATCTAGGTGTTTTTAATTGGCCTAATTGCTCTGAGTCTACCAGGTTTGTGCTGCTTCTGGATCAGCTGTTGTTAGTCTACCCTAAGAACAGAGACCTATTTAATCTGGGGCTAATATATTTCCCCTCTACTACTTTCCTGTACCCCTCTGACCTGACTGTCATACTTCAGTACATTCCATTTAGTTTGTCAAAATAAAGAAAATAAAGATTTGAGTATCTTGAAATGTATATAAAAAATCTCTTTGTAGTGTACTGAACACTCTGATGGCACTCAATAAACAGTAAATATTATAAACTAATTTTTCCCTCGTGTTCCAGGAATTGTCAAGTTGTGGGTGGAATAAGAAAGAGAAGTACAGTTCTGCACCAAATGCAGTTGCATTCACAAGAAGGTTCAATCATGTGAGTTCTTGCATATTATAATGGCAACACGACTATGTATCTGTTAAAAATCATCCAAGTGGAATGTTTAATCTATATGCTATTTGTCATTTACTACTAAAGATTTGGGGGTTGACATGGCTGTGATGTAAATGACTTCCTTAGGTGAAACTGTGATTAATTTAGAGCAAGTCAACTTTGTAATAATTCACATTCTTTTTAAAGGCCTGCTTGTTCTATAAACTGGTTTGTTTAATAATAAATTTTGATGAATAAAACAAGGAAAAGAGGTTAAGTGGGTTTTCCCATAGATATTTGCTATACACTTCCTTTTATAAGGCGATCTGGGTGAAGGATTTAATGTAAAAAGGATTGTTGATGAAATAGAAACATTTTCCCATTATAAGACTATTTAGTGACTTTGATTTATGTAGCAGTTCTTGTCCAAAAAAAGATGTTGAATTCCATCAGAATGATTATTGAGCTTCTGAGAAGACTGTTGAAAATGTGGCTAGATGGTCATATACCGCCGCTAATCCCAATTTATGAAAGGTAGTGAGAATCTGACCACTGAAAGCAGATGGTTTAAGTTTATTACAAATCTCAAACAGCCTGTCCTACTGTGCTAAAATGAATTGCCAATGAATCTCCTATTTGAGCTAATTTCTCAGCCAGAAATGACCTGAAGAAGAGCTCTGTATAGCCCAGAAACTTGTCTTTCACCGGTTTCCAGTTTGTCCAGTAAAACATATTACCTCACCCACATCTTGTGTCAACCAATATATTTCCATTTGCTTAAGCTTATGAAATCAGTTTGCCATTTTTGTTTAGTTTTATTTTAAACTAACTTTTTAAATAAGTCCTTGATGTTATATTTCTATAATGCCATATTTTTGTATATCAGATGTGGTAATTCTCCCCTCTGGAGTCTTTCAGGGCTCTTTCCTTGAATGACTCTATGCTTTAACCTCGGCTTTCCTTGTTCTCATGCAAGAATTTAACAGTTGCTTCTGTGATTAAGTCTGATAGCTTTGAATCTCACCTCCCACTGTCTCATCCCTCTGTCATCTTCCCTGGGCATCCATACTCCTGCTCCGCAGAGGAGCTCTCTCCCTAGGGCCCCGCCCTGCTCTTTTCATCAGAACAGGTCGGATTTTTCCTGACGAAGGGGCTGCAACAATAATAGAAGCAGCAGACGTCCCTCCCGCTCGTCTTCCGACAGGAGGGCAGGCCCCTGCAGCAAGCCCCAAGGCCCCAGGCCAAATCTCTGAAGGTGCAAGCAAGGACAGTGCACTAGTCTCAGACTGGAGACCCTTTACCGATCACCTTTTCATCTTCCATCCTGCCTGATCCCATATTACGATGGACCACTGGGTCCTGGATGTGGTAAGAAGGGGACACTTTATTCCCTTGTACTTCCACCCCCCCTTCCCATTCACCCTTCCCTTCCCTCTTCAGGGACCCCTCTCACGAGCATCTTCTCAGGGTGGAAGTGCAGAAGCTGTTACCCATCCCCAGAAAAACAGAAGCTAGGGACACCATTCCTACCCATCCTGACTAATAGCTATTGATGGACCTAACCTCCATGAATCTATCTAGCTTTTTTTGAACCCTGTTAAAGTCCTAGCTTTCACTACATCCTCTGGCAAGGAGTTCTGCAGGATCTCTCCCTCCAAATCAGTGTCGGGGAACTGAGAGCTATTCACCTTGTCTGGGGGGGGGTTTCCTTCCGCAGCTTCAAAACTGGTGCATTTTGATTTTGACCGGCAACACGGCTGCAATGTTTTATATAAACAGACAGGGTGCAAGGAGGCTCTCCTCCTATGGGAGTATTCATCTGGTGGCCACTAATCTCCCTGGAGCCCAGAAGGAGCTGAAGGATTGCCTCAGGTCCTTCAAGGGGCACGAGTGGTGTCTCAGGGCAGATGTAGCCCTCTCTATTTTCCGCAGGTGGGGGTTTTCCCCCTGTACCTGTTTGTTTGTGACCTGCATCAATAGGAAGTGTCCCCGGTTCTGCTCTCTATTCAGCCACAGCCTGGGGTCTCTGGGAGATGAGCTCATGATCCCCTGGCCTCGGGGACTGCTGTGTGCCTTCCCCCTTTTCTGGTAACCCTCAGGGTCAGGGAATTCCAGGCCTCAGTAATCCTGATAGCCCCGGCAGCATTGGTTTCCAGACCTCCTCACACTCTTAGTGGAGTGTTTGAGTGTAAATGACTAACCGTTTAACTGACTTGGTTAGTGAAATTACTGTAAATTGGAGTATGAAAGACTTCTGTAATTGAGGACTGTGGAGAAAAAGAAGCAGGGAAGCAACCGAGTCTAGATCATCTGTGATAGAGCAGGTTAGATAGATTTCTTAAATATCTCCAGTGATGGAGATTCTACAACCTCTCTAGGCAACGTATTCTACTGTTTAACACCCTGACAGTTAGGAATTTTTTCCTAATGTCCAAGCTAAACCTCCCTTGCTGCAGTTTAAGCCCATTGCTTCTTGTCCTATTATCAGAGGCCAAGGAGAACAATTTTTCTCCCTTATCCCTGTGACACCCTTTTAGATACCTAAAAACTGCTATCATGTCCCCTCTTAGTCTTCTCTTTTCCAAATTAAACAAGCCCAATTCCTTCAGTCTTCCCTCATAGGTTGTGTTTTCTAGACCTTGTAATTATTTTCATTGCTCTTCTTTGGAGAAAGTGAAGGTGGTCCATCTTTTTTGAAATGTGGCGCCCAGCACTGAACACAATACTCCAATTGAGGCTTAATCAGTGCAGAGCAGAAGAATGACTTCTCGTGTCTTGCTCACAACATTCCTGTAAATGCATGCCAGAATCATGTTTGCTTTTTTTTTTTTTTTTTTGCAGCAGTGTCACTCTGTTGACTCATTTATTTAGCTTGTGGTCTACTATGACCCCAAGATCCTTTTCTGGAGTACTCTTTCCTAGACATTCGTTTTCCAACTGATTGTTCCTAAGTGGAGTACTTTCAATTGTCCTTATTAAACTTCGTCCTATTAATCTCAGACCATTTCTCCAGTTTCTCCAGATAATTTTGAATTATGACCCTATCCTCCAGAGCAGTTGCAACCCCTCTGAGCTTGGTATCCTCTGCAAACTTAAGCATACTCTTATGCTATCATCTAAATCAGAGGTCACCAACCTTTCAGAGGTGGAGTGCCGAGTTTGGACCGATTCACCTCTATGTGCAGGTTTGAGTACTGGTCAATAATAGTCCTACTTACAACAGCTTCATTAATAAATAAATTAAGATGCAGTTGTTACTGTTTAGTGTGATCCTTGGCCTTGCTCAGTTCTCCGATCTCGAGCTCATAGTTTGAACCTGCCAGCTCCATTTCCCAGTGGCAGCAACCCTCGCACTTGCAGCTTCAGCATTCCTTCCCCTCCCCCCCACTTTCCGTTCCCAACCTGCCCGTAGCTGCAACACCCCCTCCTGTCCCCAACCTGCCCGCCCATGGCTTCAGCATGCTGCGGCAGTAACCAGCCCGGCCGCCACGTGTTCTAGGCCTGAAACGCCATCCACCCCACAATGTGGCCTCAGCCAATGGCAGCTGGCCACTCACGGCTGCAACACTCCCCTCCTCTGCAGTCCCCAAGCTGCCCGGGGCTTCAACACACACACACACACACACACACCCTGGTCCTGAGGCCACTTTTGGCTTCAATACCCCTGCTCTAGTCCCCAAACCCCTCTCCCCTTCCCAGTGCAGCCCTGGGCCATCCCCGTCAGCAGAGCGGCCACAACACTTACCTTCCAGGAGCAGGAGGAAAGTGAGAGTTCCTGCAGAGGTGGGCAGGCTTAGATTTTTTTTGTGCATCATTGTGTAGGTACGCACATTAAAGGAATATTGGCACAGGCTGCCAGGGGAGGTGGGATGGGGCTGAGCTCCCATCTCCCATGCCAAGGAAAATCGGCTCCATGTGCCATTTGTGGTGCACATGCCGAGGGTTGCTGATCCCTGATCTAAATCATTGGTGAAGATATTTGAACAGAACCAGTCCCAAAATAGATCCCCTGCGGAACCCCACTTGTGATGCCCTCTGAACCGTAAATAACTACTCTCTGAAAATGGTTTTTCAGCCAGTAATGCTGTGGTAAGTTACCTTAGAGTAACCCCATCTAGGTTGTAGTTTAAGCTCATTGCTTCTTGTCCTATCATCAGAGGCCAAGGAGAACAATTTTGGTCTCTCCTCTCTGACACACCCTTTTAGATACCTTTAGATACAGTCTTCTTTTTTTAACCCTTGTCCTGTGGTGAGTCAGATAAGGCCTGAAAATCATTTAATGATTCTTCCCTCAAACTTGAGGAATGGGGTGGGAGTAGATCCCAAACAACTATACACATCCAACAAAATGCATCTCAGGGCTTCTTAGCATTAATACTTTGAATAGCCAATTTCCAGACAACCTCCTGGATCACTCCCATCTTCTTACTGATTCTGTTCCTCCCTTAACTATCCAGTTTTATACAGTTTCCTATTGCTGTATTAGTTAGTGACCTTGATGATAATGACTTATTTCCAGAGATTTGTATTTTGGGTGTAATTCCCCCATTGAAGTCATACAGTCTTTTTGAGGAGCTCAGGTTAGCTAAAATTAAGTGATCTATAAAATTACAGACTCTGTCTTGATTAGGTATACTGCATGTCAAACTTTCTCTGTTCCAATGTACACTGAAATTTTGACAAATTGTACCCCAAAGCAATACCCTAGCACCCTCATATTTACCATGATATAATTATGATGATTTTGTACAAAGTAGGCCTTGAGAGGTATCATTTTATAAGTCTTAATCTGCTGGATTGTATATGCTATCCTTGTAAGTGAAGTTGTGTTACTAAAATATGAGGCTGGGAATACCACAACCAGCCTTGTAGGTGCAACCGGGGAGAGGCCAGATAGTTGATCACCCACTAAGGGAAATGGAAATACACACAACAATTAGGGACTGAGATAGCACATACGCATTGGAGGCTGTTTGACTCTTATCACAGCAAATTATCTTGCCAGTAATCAGGAAGAAACTATAAAAGGAGACTATCACTTAACTTTTGTCTTCACTTCCCTGACAACTTGACACCTGAAAACCATGTTTGGAGAGCAAAGACTGAACAAGGGAGGTGGTTGCAGGGCTGAAGAGATTTCTAGTCTGTATATGGAAGATAAGTGGCCCGCTTATATTGTCTGTGAAGGTGAGATTCAAATCCTGTCTAGTCTATAAAACTCAGAATATGGTGTTGTTTTTTCCTTAGATAATCAGCTTTGAGTTGTATGCTATAACTTACACTCACTTAAAATCTACCTTTCTGGTTTACGTTTTTTACTGGAAACTGAGTATTGATTAAAATGTAAAGGGAAATCTGCTCAGGAATAGGAACTGGTGCTTTGTCCTCTCCACGTTCAAGGAGAGGTGGACAGGGAAATGAACTTCAACTGGTCAGGCTTCTGACTCGGGAAAGATGGTAAAGCTCTGGAAAGGAATTGGAAATGAATATTAAATCACTTATAGATGCTTTTCAGCAGTATTGATCCACTGACTTTGGAAGCAACAACGATCGTGTGCAGTAGACTGAAGTTCATCAAGAGAACTTTGTATCGAGCCACCAACTTTTGTCTATCATTCATGTGTATGCACATTTGGGCTCTTGGGCTAGCTCTGAGCATTCTCAGCTCAATTACTTGCATGGATATAAATGCAGTGCAATATGAGTGTGTACTGCAGTGTACCCCTTGCTGCGGTGTCTTGTTGGTCATTTTCTTAGTGCTTTGTGGAATGCCATGGATTCGCTCATGGATTGTGGGAACCAGATTCTTATTTCCCTGAAATGTCACTTTCATGAACACTACACAGCTCATCATAAATCATATTTATGCTGACACAGGATGCATTATCCTCCTGTATCTGTAGAACTTGCAAGTGCAGTGGCTAGATGCTGTTGAATACCAGTGGCAGCATGGCATTTTTCTGACATCATGTAGTATTACTGTATGGTGGATTGCTGCTTCTGTGCCCAAGAAACCAGCACTGATTGGTGTTATCACATCATAATGCAGGTGTGGAATGACAAGCAGTGACTGCAGAACTTGTGGATGAAAAAGCCAGAGTTTGGATCTGTGCACCAAGCTTTACCCAGACCCCTACCTGAGAAGTACCATAGCTAAAATTGCACTCATAGAGGAGAAGCAAATGGTGGTTACACTTTGGAAATTTGCAGTGCTGGATTGCTATTAGTCAGTGGGCAATCAGCAGAGTTGGATGAACAACTGCCCCCTCTCCCCCCAAATTAATTTTCCAGTTACGGCCATTAACTATCTACTGCTGCACAGGTCTGTAACTGGGTAATATACTAGAAACAGGATGAATTTGCAACAACAGAGGTTCTCAAACTACTGTGGAGTGATAGCATGCATATCCTATTCTGGCACCAGCCCATCTTGTGACTGAGTACATCAACAGAAATGGATACTTTTCCATGATTATGGAAGTTCTAGTGGTTCCCTGGGACATTTCTGTAATATCTGTGGAAAAGTTGGTAAAAGTACACGATGCTTGCATTATTAAGAACACAAGACTTTTCGGAAAGCTGTAATCAGGGATGTTCTTCCCAGAGAAGCAGATTACCATTGACGATGTTGAAATGCCAATTCAGATTGGACCTCCCTGATCTGGAACCGTTGGGACCTGACCAGTCCCAAACCAGGGAACTTTCCAGACCAGAGAGGGTTCCCTGCCATAGCCGCCAGCTGCCAATTCTGCCACCTCCCGGGGAGGGGGAGGATGGGCACTACCTCTAGCCCTGGCCGGACTGCCTGCTGAGTTTCTGACCCTGCTGCTGATGCCCCAGCCAGACTGCATGCCTGCTGGGTTTCAGTATTTCACACTGCCATGGGCTGCCAGAGACTCTGGCCCTGTGCTCTTGCGGGCTGCCAAAGGCTGGCTATAGCATTGGTTGGGCTGTCAAAGGCTTGGCCTCCGGTCCCAGCCCCGTGGCAGCCCTTGAGCTCTGGTCCCATTTCTGCAGGCTGCCTGGAGCTCTGGTGCCATGCTCCTGTGGGCTGGTGGGGCTGCTGCCAGCCCCAGCCATTGTCCTCCAGCTATGGGATGCAGAGGGCTTGGCTCAGGCTCCTGCCCCATAGCAGTCCACTGGCTGTGGCCTTGCTTCTGAGGGCTATCTGGGGCTCTGGCTGTGGCCATGGGCTGTCACCAGCCCAGTCCTGTGCTGCTGGAGGCTACCTTGAACTGGTACTACTGCTGCAGGCTGCTGGTGGGG
This sequence comes from Pelodiscus sinensis, assembly GCF_049634645.1. Classification (NCBI taxonomy): domain Eukaryota; kingdom Metazoa; phylum Chordata; order Testudines; family Trionychidae; genus Pelodiscus; species Pelodiscus sinensis. The sequence goes on along the minus strand of NC_134719.1, from coordinate 60,149,048 downwards.
CTGCCTCCAGCCTGTCCCTCTGCTTCATCCCAGCCCCTCCTGGATTGCTGTCCTGCTACTAAGCTGCCAAGGTTCTTTGATTCATGAATGTCCTGCTGGACCATGGATGTGCCAGACCAAATAATTCTGGTTTTGGGGGATGCAACCTCTAGTGATTCTGGGGGACCCAACCTACCCTTTCCTCCCCTGACTCATGAAACTTTTTACTGACTACCTGAATAACATCAAAGAAAGAGCCACCTTCTGGCCAAGCAGATGCAGGATGGTTGCTGAATATGTGTCTGGTAGATTGAAGGGACTCTGGTGCTGTTTACTCACTAGATTGGATATAAACAATGGAAATATCCCCTTCTTGATAGCTGCATGTTTTGTGCTGCATATCTGTGAGGTGAAGAGGGAAGAACTACTGTGAGGGTGTGAGTGAAGAATGAGCGTATTATCTGCTGAATTCCAGCCAGCCATGGAGCAATATAGCCGAGGGAGTCCTTAAGACACTTAACAGTCTGCTTCAATAGTGTGGTTAATGTTTTTATGAAATAATTATCCTGAGTATGGAGATTAAATAGCAGGAGGCAGTAATCCATCCATCTGAATTCTGTACTGCTTTGTGTTGACCAATAAAAATACACATTCTAACCCCCCCCTTCCCCAGAACGTTGCACACAATAAAGAAACAGACAAAATTGAAGTGCTATTAAAAAGCATCAAGCTGAGAACCTGTAGCCAGCTTTCTAAGGGGAGTGAATTATTATTTAATACTCAAAGGAAAAACTGAAGTAAACAGCGAACATTTTTGCTTAAGTATGTAAAACCTACGGCAATATAACATGAAATGACAAGACATGCGGTGACCTGTGGTTTTCATATATGCATGTGTGTATCTTTAGTGCTTCTAATTGTCACAGGCATGAAATGGTAGGAGTTAGGAAGTATACATTGTTGCCACCTAGGCTACGTCTAGACTGCAAGCCTCTTTCGAAAGAGGCTTTTTCAAAAGCTTCTTTCGAAAAAGAGCATCTAGACTGCAACCTCTTCTCTCGAAAAAGTGAGACACTTTTTCAAAAGAGAGCACCCAGGCAGTCTGGATGCTCTTTCGAAAAAGCCCTGTTTGCATTCAAGAAGGCCTTTTTTCAAAAGAACACTTTCGGAAAAAGGCGTTCTTTCTCGTGAAATGAGGAGTACCGCCATCAAAAGAAAAGCCGCATTTTCGATTTAATTTCAAAAGAACATAACTGTAGTCTAGACGCAGGTGAAGTTTTTTCGAAAAAGGCTACTTTTTTTTTTTTTTGAAAAAACCCTGCAGTCTAGACACAGCCCTAGTGTGTTGCGAGTGCTGACTATGGTGTTCTCCAGTGATTGGAAAGACTGCTGAGTCTTTTGATATGTAGGTCAATATTGCTTTGCAACATCTGAGTTTGTTTCATGAGAAAACCCATGATGTCCTGGTGTATTTTCTAATGACCCTGTTGAGTCTTTAACATCTCCTGCAGCAACTGTTCTCTCCGCTCTTGGACTTTTCCACGGTCACGGTTATATGGCTTGTCCAAAGCCATAGAGGATTGAGGGATCTTGGAGGCCATGTACTCCATAGTCCTTTTTTCTTCTTTCCGGGATCAGGCATGCAGCAGGTGTGGAGGGAGCCTCTCAAGGCCACCACATTAGAGGCTGCTAATTCTAATAGATAGACTCTTAGACTTAGTTACAGTAAAAGGGGAAGCGAAGCCTTAAAATCCCCTTGCATTTTCCCCATAAATGCCTTTAATAAGAAATACCAGTTGTCCTTTGGTTCTGTAGCAAGGTGCTCCAAAAACTAATCTACAGCTCTAATCATGGTGAATATGGCTTAGCTGAGTGGGGGGGATATACGTGTTCTGTTGCACTGAAGCTTAAAACACTGGGTGCCCCTCCTGTATTGGTGTAAAAATGCATTGAATAGTGGCAGTATTTTACAGACAGTGCGTAATATTCCCTCTAAACCTTTCTATCCATGTATGGATTTTTTCCATCCATGTGCAGAATCATTTTTATGTCCACCAAGACATGTGCGAATGTATACCACCAGTCGAAACAAAAACCACTAGTGTCCCTCAGAGCCTGGACTGTACAAAGCCACATCATGTGGTAGGTGCATGGGCTGAGCAGGCTGGGGGAGTGGCCCGGGGCAAGTGGACGCTGGTCAAGGGGGCATGCGGGGATGGAGGCACTTTGTCCTATTTCACAAAGTGGTCACATGGATCAGGCCTCCTGGGGATGCAGAGTGACATGCTGATGTCACTCAGTCGTCCTGCAGGAAATGTTTTCTTTGATATATAAAGAGAGAAACTAAAAAACCCTTTTTATTCTTAATCTCTCACCCATCCTCTGCCTTTACCAATCCCTCTCATCATGCTGGGTTCCCCTGGTTTTTAAATGTCTCATTTGTAGGCTATCAGTTCCTGTCTCTGGCTGTGCTCAGTGTATCAACCACTTCTGAGGAGGCGTGCATACTTCAGAAATGCCCCCACTGCAAAAAGTTACCAGCAAGGTCGCTGAAGGGACGATCTCTCCAACTAAAATATCTCTTCATGGAGAAGTCCCTAAGACCCTCTTTGGAACCAGTCTCTACCTCAGCAAGGGTCAGTGTCAGCAGCCTGGGATCTGAGTTTACCTATTCCTTTGCCTCAAGATTTAATTGTTGAAAATACCACGAAACTAAAATGGCAGTCGTCCCCATCGAGTGAACAGCTGGCAAAAAAAAGTTCCCCAGGGCAAAATTGCCTTGGAATCACTAGTACCATCCTCATTGGATTGACCGTCTGGTGCTATGTATATTAGCCATGTATGTGTCTGCAATAAAGGATTAATAGACACAAATCAGACATCAGGCATGGTAACACACATAAACCTGTAGGGGAGTATTTTAACTTCCCTGGACATTCAATAATGGATATAAAAGTAGCCATTCTTCTACATAGGAATTTTATCACTCCGTTACAGAGGGAAACTGCTGAATTGGAATTCATTTACAAATTCGGCACTCTCAATGTGGGCTCGAATAAAGATTGTAACTGGTTAACGTAGTACAAAGGCAGTTTTCCGCACATTTGACATTTAAATTTGCATATCAGATGCTACGAATGGGACACATGCAGCCAGACTCAATTAACTAACACACACGCACATGAGCACACACTTCTCTAATTTCTACTCCAACTCCTGTGGTGATGTGGGTTTACCCATAAAAGCTCATGATATATTTGTTAGTCTCTAAGCTGCCACATGACTGCTCATTGTTTTCAAAATTACAGATTAACATGGCTACCCCTCTTAGACTTTATCAGTAACCAGTTTGCTTAAAAATTAAATAAAACCGAGCTCCATAAGTAATGCTCTTCTGGCTGGCAAAGCCTTGGAGAAACAGACAAGAACAAAAATGTCAAACCCCAATGTCCTCAGCCATTTTTCGTTCATATAACTTCCCATTTCCCAAATTCCCAATGAAGTGTTGTTAGAGGAGGTTTTGGAACAAATAGAAAAACTTGACGTGAACAAATCACCGGGACCGGATGGCATTCACCCAAGGGTTCTAAACTCAAATGGGAAATTGCAGAACTGTTAACTGTGGTTTGTAATCTATCCTTTAAATCGGCTTCCGTACCTACTGACTGGAAGATAGCTAACGTGACACCAATATTTAAAAAGGGCTCTAGAGGTGATCCTGGCAATTACAGACTGGTAAGTCTAACGTCGGAACCGGGCAAATTAGTCGAAACAATAGTTAAGAAGAAAATTGTTAGGCACGTAGAAGGACATAGTTTGTTGGGCAAAAGTCAACATGGTTTCTGTAAAGGGAAATCATGTCTTACTAATCCATTAGAGTTATTTGAAGGGGTTAACAAACATGCGGACAAGGGGGATCCGGTAGATATTGTATACTTAGATTTTCAGAAAGCCTTTGACAGAGTCCCTCACCAAAGGCTCTTGTGTAAATTACATTGTCATGGGATAAGAGGGAAGGTCCTTTCATGGATTGAGAACTGGTTAAAAGACAGGAAACAAAGGGTAGGAATAAATGGTAAATTTTCAGAATGGAGAGGGTGTCCATTTAAATGGTGTCCCCCAAGGGTCAGTCCTAGGACCAATCCTATTCAACTTATTCATAAATGATCTAGAGAAAGGGGCAAGCAATGAGGTAGTAAAGTTTGCGGATGATACTAAACTGTTCAAGTTAGTCAAGACAGAAGAAGACTGTGAAGAACTTAAAGATCTCACAAAACTGAGAGATTGGGCAACAAAATGGCAAATGTAATATGATGAAGGCTAATTTGGCTATGACAAATCAGGAAGGAGATTTTGGGGTTATCGTGGATAGTTCTCTGAAAACATCCACACAGTGTGCTGCGGCGGTTAAAAAGGCAAATAGAATGTTAGGAATTTATTAAGAAAGGGATAGAAAATAAGACACAGAATATCTTACTGCCCCTGTATAAAACTATGGTACGCCTACATCTTGAATACTGTGTACAGATGTGGTCTCCTTACCTCAAGGATATTTTGGCCTTGGAAAGGGTTCAGAAAAGGGCAACTAAAATGATCAGGGGTTTGGAACAGGTCACATATGAGGAGAGGCTAAAGCGACTGGGACTTTTTGGTTTGGAAAAGAGGAGACGGGGGGGGGGGGGGAAATATGATAGAGGTATATAAAATCATGAAAGGTGTGGAGAGGGCGAATAAAGAAAAGTTACTCATTAGTTCCCATAATATAAGGACTAGAGGACACCAAATGAAATTAATGGGTAACAGGTTTAAAACTAATAAGCAAAAGAAGTTCTTCACACACCACATAGTCAACCTGTGGAACTCCTTGCCAGAGGAGGCTGTGAAGGCTAGAACTATAACAGAGTTTAAAGAGAAGCTAGATAAATTCATGGAGGTTAGGTCCATAAAAGGCTATTAGCCAGGGGGTAGGAATGGTATCCCTGGCCTCTGTCAGAGGATAGAGATGGATGGCATGAGACACAATCGCTTGATCGTTGTCTTCGGTCCACCCCCTCTGGGGCACCTGACTCTGGCCACTGTCAGCGAACAGGCTACTGGGCTAGATGGACCTTTGGTCTGACCCAGTATGGCCATTCTTATGTTCATTTACTTTGGTAAGGAATGGATAAAAACTGAGTACGGAATTCAGGATTTTCTTTTAAGAAGGTATAGTTCAGTTCTGAAGTACAATGAATATGAATGTCTGATGCTGAATCTTCATTTCATACAAGAATTATGTCAGAGCTGTTTTACTTTGTGATAGTGAATTTAGTTTAGACCAAATCAGTATAAGTTCAACGGGAATACAGTATTTTAGGGACTTGATTATCCTGGCACTGTTCTGTATAAACAAATAAGGAACTGTAAAACTGCACAGTGTGAGGCTAGATAGGATAAACAAGATTTTTTTTTTTTTACTGAAAGTAGACATAAGGATAGTGTCTGGTTATATATCCTGCCGGAGTCTGCATGAAATAATTTATTACTGTCTCAGAAGTTGAAGCAACAGTACAAGTTTGGGGATGGGAAGAGTAGAATATAGCAGAGAATGTTTCTATTTATCATGTTTATTTTTTAGAACTCTGGAAACAGTAGTTGTTACATTTTGTTAAGCCTTTTCCAGCATTTTATAGTAGTATAAGTTTCAAGATAAGATACATCAGTGTTCACTGTTGCTAATTTGTCACAACTAAAGTATTTTTATTCTTTGATATTAAAACTTTGTCAATTCTATTTTCATTTTTACATATTTAAAGTGAAAAATTTAAATGTTAATGCAGTTTTTGATATGTTGTATTTGGTAGCAGCCAAACTTTTAAAAAGAGTGTTCCAGTAACACATTTGATGTACACTTCACACAGTGTGGTATATAATCATACTACAGTAGAATCTCAGAGCTTATGAATACCTTGGGGGAATGGAGGTTGTTTAACTGAAAAATTTGTAACCGTAAATAAAACTTAATGGTTGATCTTTAAACAGTTTACAGCTGAATGTTGGCTTAGTACAGCTTTGAAACTTTACTGTGCAGAAGAAGAAAAAAATTGCTTTCCCTTTATTTTTTGAGATAGTTTAGCACACTACTGTACTTCATTTGTTTTGAGTGTGCATGTGCATGCGTGTGCGCTGCTGCTGCCTGCTTGTGTACTTTAGTTTCAAATGAGATGTGGTGTTAATCCATCAATTTGTAATGCATGTGTTCATAACTGAGTCTCCAGTAGTATATTTTTTAAAAATCACATTTGTGAATCTTATAAGATTTTAACAAAGAAAATGCATAGTGTAAATTACTTGTCAACATCAGTTTATCTACTGTGGACTCTAGAGTGTAGCAAGGCTTTCCTACTTTAAGCCTTTATTTAGTTTAAATATTATTGGTCAGATTTTCAGAAGCACTGAGCATCCACAAATCCCACTGAAGTTAATGTAAGGTGCAATGCTAAATACCTTAGAAAATCAGACCATATAGCTTTGAAGCTGTGTTAACTGTTATTAAGTGTTGTAATTGTTTGTCTTGCAACTGAAACTTTCCTCTGTGAGTGAACTCTTGGCCCCAACTGACAACAATGGGAGTTTTGCCATTGATTTCAATTGGAGCCAAAACTTAATTCAAAGTTTCAGCTCAAAACTGAATGTTTTCTGGGAAGTTTACTCAAAACATATTCATATATTTTTGAGATGGATGATTCGGGGGAAAAACACTTTTCCCATTTTAAACATGAACTTTTTATACAAAGTCAACTCAGACAGCAAAACTTTAAAGCTACATTTATACATGGCTAGTCTTCAGTGAGGAAATCCATGAGGTAAGTTTTTTGCAGGGGGGAAGGGAAGAGAAGAGGATTTAGAAACAACTTTCAAATAAGAAAGTAAGGAATTAGAAATCTGCATATACATGCAACACACTTATTTTACTGAAAGTTTTTAGTTAGGCCTTGAAGTATTGTGGCTACATAATTTCATAGTGAATAAATACATAATTTTGTACTTTCAAATTATATTTTTTCCTTAACTTCAGGATATCATAGGTTAAAATTTGTGGCATCCTAGAAAAACACAATTACATAACTTCATAAGTAAAATTTGTATAGCTGCTGTTGCTGCAGGGTCTTTCAGTTTATCACTATAGAATAGAATTATGAACTTCATATTGTAGAATAGCATTTAATGTATTTTTAAATGCTAGCAATGTTAATTGTTTTGCATTTTATAACTTAAAGTTGCAAATATACTTGGTTTGTAGTTTTTAATATAATTTTTTTCCACTTAATATTTGAAACAAATATGCTTTAACTACCTTTTTATGTGTTTTAAAACGAGGTGAATTTTCTTTTTCAGGTGAGTTTCTGGGTGGTTAGAGAGATTCTTCATGCACAAACTTTAAAAATAAGAGCTGAAGTTTTGAGCCACTATATTAAAACTGCTAAGGTAAGATTTTTATTTGTTTTGGGAATTGCAATGCTGAAACTTTCATGTCTGAGTTCACCCTTTCAAAAATGTATGTGCATAAATATTTGTTTAACACTCCATTTGGCTGCAGTGGTGTCTGTTAGCATGTGGTAGTGTTTGGCCTCATCAGTGTGGCCACATTAGCGGAAAGGGTGACACACGGAATTTACATGACTAAAGAAAAATTAACTTCATTTAAGAAAATGCTCTGATTATTTATTTTAAATGTTTACTAATTCTGTTTTTCTGTTCGTATAATTTATCATCCATTTTGTTGGATAATCCTGATAGGCTCTGACTATTTACTTTGCTCTGGCTAAGCTGTTTAAATACATTGTTTATTTTTGCTTTTGAGAAGGAAAGGACCTGAGACATCCTTTTCTTCTAGTAATATCATGGCTAATATCAATCTGTCTATTAGGAAATATTTACATCCAAAAGAAATACAATTTCAAAATACTACTTTGAGTAAAGAGGTAATAGGTCAAGCAGCTGCTGGCCATGTTTCCCTTGTCTCGTAATGTTAATATCTATTCCAGTACATTAGCTAATCATTACTGTACAAATCCTGTTATTTCCTGTGTGAATATCCTTCACCTGTGCAAGAATCTGGGGAGGCTTCCAGAAGAGTGCAACCTCTGCATGGGGTTGAGCTCCCTATGAAGCTCTAGATAGCTCCCTACAAACCACAATCATTTTGAGGACAAGGCCAATGTGCTATTACACTTCCTCATCCACATGTTTCTTGGTTTTCTATATCAATCATTAGTTTCCCTCACTTCCCCCATAGATTTTAGCACCCATTTGAAAGTCGGGGGGGGGGGGGGGGGAGTGGGAACAGTGGGAATTACTTGTTTAGAGTTCAAAACCCAGGTATGTCTCAACAGTGTTGCTTGGGTTGTAGTGATTAGGATTTGTCAGATGTCTTGCAGAAAAAATGTGGAAAATACAGATATCTCCTAGGGAGGCAGTGGTTAACCGTGACCCAGCTGAGCTGAAGCAATCCCCTGCCCAGTGCAGTCCGAGGCCTACTCTAGCCTATCTAGGCTCGCTGTGCCATGAGGAGGGGGGGCATTCCACGACTTATGGCAGGCCTGGCTGGGCCAGAGCAGCTGCACTGTGGGTATGGAGGCTCTCCAGCCCACCCTGATTTAAACAGTTGACCAGTTAAACATAATATTTAACTGGTTAGCTAATTAAACAGAATTTTATATCCCTAATATTTCCTTATGTGAGTACATACAGCTCAGAGTCAAAGGCCTTGTTTACACTGGCACGTTTTGTTGCCAAAAACAGTGAGAGCATTCATGCTACAATGCAACTTTTGTCAGAAAAATCACCAAGTTTGGGTGACACAAAAAACTTCCTTCCCTGCAAGAAAACGTTGTCTTTCCCCCTCCCTTTATTGTCAACAAAGAGCCAGTGTGGACTCCATTTGTTTTGTTTAGAGAACTGGCTTCTGCCATTACCTCACAATGCCTGCCCTAATGGCTGTGCTCAGGGTTTTATGATCTCTGCTGCCCTGTAGGTATGCGCCCCTCCCCTTTCAAAGCTCTGGGAAGTATCTGAGAGTTGAGTGAGCTGCTCGGTCGGCTTGTTCCCCAAAGAACAGATCATTGGAGTGCTCCTGTTCTGTCCTGCACTATGAACACAGTAGCAGGCAGACTTCTGTGCTGCTTTGACATTCCTTGGCAGGGAGAACTCACAGCTATAAGGGAACCCCAGGAAATTCAGGGATCAGCTCTGCTTTCCCACAATACTGCACTGTGGGATACTTACACATGTTGCTTTGCTCTAACTGTTGACAGGGTGGTAGCAACATGGCCATGAAATGTCGACAACGGGAGGCAGAAAAAGTGGTTTAAGCAGTTTTCACTTTTGGCAACTTTTGCATGTCAACAGCATTTTTGAATAGTAATAGAGATGTAGCCGTGTTAGTCTGGTCTTGCTGAAACAAAAGACAAGACTATGCAGCACTTTAAAGACTAACAAGATGGTTTATTAGGTGATGAGCTTTCGTGGGCCAGACCCACTTCCTCAGATCAAATTGTGGAAGAAAATTGGCATGACCATATATATCAAAGGGATACAATAAAAAAAAAGTGAACATATATAAAATTGACAAATCAGATTTTAGAACGGGGGTGGGGGGAAGGGTGGAGGTTACTGTCTGAGATGATGATGATATTAGGGGTGATAATTGGGGAAGCTATCTTTGTAATGGGTAAGATAATTAGCATCTTTAAGGCCCATTTGTAAAGTGTCAAATTTAAGCATGAATGACAGTTCAGAGGCTTCTCTTTGAAGTCTTGTGTTAAAATCTCTTTGAAGCAGGATGCAGGTAATCAGGTCATTGAGACAATGCCCATTCTGGCTGAAATGGTGAGAGAGTGTTTTTTGTTTGTGAAACTGTCTGATGTCGATTTTGTATGCATTGATTCTTCGGCAAAGTGTCTGAGAAGTTTGTCCAATATACATAGCAGACGGACACTGTTGGCACATGATGGCATAAATTATATTTCTGGATGAGCAAGTATATGTGTTCTTGATCTTAAAAGTGAAGTGGTTAGGTCCACTTTAAGAATAGGCCTTAACAAAGATGCTGATCTGAAGAAGTGCGTCTGGCCCACGTAAGCTCATCACCTAATAAACCATCTTGTTAGTCTTTAAAGCGCAACAGCATTTTTGTGTGTAGAGCAAGAGCTTCACATATGATCTGTGGAGAATCACAAAGAAGAAAATGTCCATGAAATTCAAAAATTGTAGCTACAATCATCCAAGGATTCACCTGTCATACACTGTAAAGATTTAATTAAGACACCATTTTTACACTGTTGTACAATGGGTCTTTTATGTATGAGCTTAACTTGTCTTCTGTGTAATCTTAAAGTGTTTGATCAGTATTTCAACCATTGCATTTCCATCACTTTACTGCATTCAGAGTATTTTTTCAGTTGAATGTGTTTTCATCCACAGAAACTTTATGAGCTGAATAACCTGCATGCCCTTATGGCAGTGGTGTCTGGATTGCAAAGTGCCCCCATCTTCAGGTTGACTAAAACTTGGGCGGTAAGTAAACTCAAATAGGGCAACTTGTGATTCCTCTCCCCCCCCCCCCCTTCTTGAAAGATAGATTTATTATAACCTTTTGTAGCTTGCTTCAAGGATCCAATGATTATTAAAGATAATTTTGAATCCATTTATACTGCATACAGTGTGTTTCCAGTCATTTATGTCTCCATTCTCCTCTTGAGTCTTTTTTTCATTTTGGCATTGAAATAATTTCATTTTAAAAATTGTTCCCTGCAGATCCCATTATATGCAGTGGTTCCTAATTTGGCCAAATGCTATTTTGTTTTAGTTGTTGGAATATTATAAGAGCCAAAGATAATTTGTATTTTAATTATGGAAGGTATCATACTGTTGGAGTTTTTTTAGCTATGGAGAATAAATGTCCCAAAATTCCTTGATCGTGATCACGTGCCATAAATAATTTTCTTATTTATATCACTTATTTATGTCTTATTTATATCTTTTTGGGTGTTTCCAAATATATTTCATAGTTAGTTAATGTACTGAACAGTATATGTGCACATCTCATTTTTATACCAGATTTTGAAAGAGTGAAGTTCTTTTAGTTTGGTGACCCCTACCCTCAGACTATATTTGGCTAAAGTAGAAAGTTTCATGATCTTTCTATTATATGGGTTTCATTGGTTAGCACAACTTTGGGAATAGCTTTTACTAAGTACAAAGCCAAGAAAAATATTGTCCAATTTTGCCATAAATTATATGCCCGCGTAGCTATACAGATGGGCTTCCACTTTTGCAATGTGTTAAAATATGGTAAGGTTTAATCAGCAGTTGCATTATTTCCATGTGTAAGGCATCCACAGGAATTGACTTGTAAAATGAAGGCTGATAGTTCTTGGTGCGGGCATGTCAGTAGATAGAAATTTCTCACATGCTACTAGAGTTGTCAGGAGGCATTGTGAAAGATAGTATTTTTCATTTAACATGAACTATTGATAATGCTTCTGATGAGGTGCTTTTTTCCTTGAAAGCTTGTGCCCAAATAAATCTGTTAGTCTTTAACAGACAGAGCCCCCAAGGCTGGGAACAGGTCACTGATTCCTGTGCTGCCTCAGGGAGCATGTAAAGGCGGTCATGTTGCAGTGAGGAAAATGGTGGCAGCCTGCCTACTGCTGGTGGGAGTGTTTCAGGATCTAGGTCAGGAATGAGTAAGACAGCATCCACAGGCTAGGTCCAGCCCACCAAGCTGTTTGGTCTGGTCCACGGCTCCCCTGCCGCTCCCCCACCCCCAGGCCAATCAAGACCTAGGGATGGGGGAGCACACAAAGTCGCCTCCCCCAGCCAGGGGTGCGCAGTGCCTAGAGGGAACTCCAGCGGTTCAAAACAGCTGGTGGTACTCTTGAGGCTCCGTGTACTCCTGGCGGGGGAGGGAGGAGAGATATCACACGCTCCTTCACCCCAAGCTAATTAGGGTCTGTGGGTGGGGAAGCACACCCTGCCTTTTCCATCTGAGACCCCTCCCTTTCTGGGGCAGCCCGCAGCCACTTCAAAAATTTGTGGAATAGCCCTCCTTAAAAATGATTGCCCACCCCCAATCTAGGTGGTGTCTTCTCCCCCCTCCCCTCCCATTTCATGAAATTGGCATATCGGTATGTAACTTGAGGCAATTTTGGCAAAATTCATCATGACAATTTTTTAAAGTTTTTAAAGTTACAGTCTTTTGAATATGTATATTCTGTTTTTGTGCATGTATACTTCTTTTTTGTGAAGTTAGAAATATGTAGTGGGGATCTGTTTATAATTCTAAATATTTTAGAGGGCTAGGGATGTTAAATTTTGATTAATCAACTAATTGAGTACTCAATGGAATTTCTATTGACTACTTGATTAGTTGATGAGGGAGACACTCGCTGTCCTGCTGCACCTCTTCCTTTAAAATGTACAAGAGCTGCCCAGGGAGATGGTGCTGGGGGGAACCAGCTTTTAAGCTGGCTCCCCACCAGCACCAGCTCCTGCTCCCCCCCTCCTTGCTGCCTCTGTCTGATAGGCGCAGTGGGGGAAATGGGAGGAGTAGAAGCAACTAGTCAAGTGACTACTTGCCTATCCAATAAACTTATACTTATCCGGTAGTCAACTAGTTGCTTACATCCCTATAGAGCAGCATTTCCAACCTTTTCCAGATGGGGACCCATTTTGACAATTCAGGAAGACGTGGTGACCCAGGGCAATTCAAAAACAGGGGGAGGAGGGAGGGCAGAGCCACCTGGGGAGACACTTGGTGACCCTTTTGAAATGTAATGGCGACCCATATTTGGGTCCCGACCCATAGGTCGGGAAACCCTGCTATAGAGGGATGTTATTGATACTCAGGAAACATAATAGCTGTGAGCCCAGACTGTGGGTTGGACCTAGAAAGTGATGTGACCATGCCACCTGGTGTTGGAATCCATCTTTAATCTGGTATTTTTCCATGGAGATGAGCTTAAACAAAGGGCTTCCATCATGGGGGAAGTCTATTTAAAGAAAGTCTATTTAAGGAATGAAAAACAATCCGTCTTTTGTCTTCAGCTGCCTTTTGAATTTGACTAAGAATTCTAAAGATACAAAGAGCTGTAAACTCAGACCAGAGAATAAATCAGTTTTATCTTGAATAGTGGTAGAAATTTAGCCGTGTTAGTCTGGTGCAGCTGAAACAAAAAACAGGACTGTGTAGCACTTTAAAGACTAACAAGATGGTTTAATAGGTGATGAGGTTTCGTGGGCCAGACTGGTTTTTACCTGAAATAAGGTCAGAGAGTGAGCTATATTCTTTGAAACAATTTATCTAAGATACGTGTAAGCAGCAGGGCTAAAGTTGAATTAAGATAAGGCAACTTCTGCTACGTCAATTGTGTAATTTATGTCAAAATAGCTTAATTCGGTTTTTGGCGTTGTCTATGCAGCAGGAAGTGGAAGGAAGAACACTTTTCCTTCAACTTCCCTTTCTCCTCATGAATTGAGGGTTACCATGAGTTGGAGTAAGAAGTCTTATAGCTCAACATTGTTTTGAGATAAAGGCTTATACTGAAGACGCACCTTTTGTTATTTCGGAATAACACCATTATTACTGAGCATGAGGTGCTGCTAATTCAAATGTTAGGGCCTCCATCTAAATATGGACAAGAAAGTGATGACGATGCTTTGAAAAATGAACTATTCTGAAGACATGGTACCTAAATTGTCTAGGGACTGCTTTTCTCTCTATGTTCTGGCACAGTCTACTCTCTGCAGAGGTGTTTCAACTACTACATATGATCCCAACAAGCCATTATCCTCATGGCTGTCCTCAGCTTTATATCTTTCCCTGGAAATCTGAAAGAACCTAGATATAGTAAACTGTCATAGTAGATGTAAGACTAAATTTTTTCACAGATGGGCGTGGGGCCAGAACTTTAAGTAACACAATTTTCAGAATAGTCTCCCTTTAAAATGGTGTTTCTCTGAAAGTTGGTGTAATGCTTGCTGTATCCTAGAAATGTTAGTCAGCAGAAAATATAGGAAAGAAAGCAAAAGGCATGAAATAAATGCAATTACATTTTTGCAGGCGTTCATAGATTTGTTCAGTCATTGTAATGGAAAGCCAGGTAGATTTTGGTTGTAGTGGCAATGTCAATTCTCAAGATTAGGTACAAAAGTGATTAGGGAATGTATCAGCTTTTTTATGAGGAGAGATTAATAAGACTGGGTCTTTTTAGTTTCAAAAAGAGATGACTGGTAAGGGGGATATGATTGAGGTCTACAAAAATCATGGCTGGTGTAGAGAAAGTAGATAAATGCTGTTTATTCATTCTCATAACAAAGAACTAAGTTTCAACAAATGAAATTAAAAGACAGATTTAAAACGAAGTGTGTGTTCAAGCAACACAGAGTGAATCTGTGAAACTCTTTGCCAGAGGATGTTGTGAGGGCTAAGACTGACAGGATTAAAAAAAGAACTAGATAAATTTATGGATGATAGATCCATCAGTAGCTATTAGCTAGGATGGGTATGGGATGGTAACGCTAGCCTTTGCCAGAAGCTGGGGATGAGTGACTGGGAATGAATCATTTGATAATTACTTGTTTTGTTAATTCCCTCTGGAGCACGTGGCATTGGTCTCCTTTGGAAGGCAGAATACTGGGATAGATGGACTTTTTGTCTGATGCAGTCTGGCCATTTTTGTGTTCTGTTCTTATTTACTAACATTAGGATATCTCTTCATTGGGGGGAAACCTTTGTGACCACTCAAAGATAGTGCTGTTAAAGTTCATTCTCTCTCTCTCTCTCTCTCTCATAGTATTTTGTCTATAGTTAATTCTGCTGAGTACAGTATAGATTTACAGTAAATGATAGGTTAGTTTTTAAGTTTTGGTGTTATAGCTGATGATTCTATGACATAAAAGATCCAGTACAATTATCTTTTTGCTTATAGAACAAAATACACTGATGGTTTGTGCTCAAAACATTGTACTTTTTTGTGGATAAGGCACATCAAGCCCCAGTGCATCTTTCTCTTTCTAAACAGTATTTTTTATGTCTGCATTAGGCAATACATTGATTTCAAAGAAGTATAAGGCATTTTAAAATTTTCACTATATTTTAATGTTCCTATTTCCTTCACTAGAAAATAAATTTATGGGGGAAGTTCATAGCTTACAGACTATTAAGTTACAAGATTTAAAATGTCAATAGTAACTCAACCAAAATGGCGTAATGGTGAAATGGGGCTTTATTATTATACACTCAAGAGTAAGAGCTGTGATTTCGGCTGTTATATTCCGTGTTCTTCGTATATAACAAACTGAGTAAATCCCTGCTTTAAGTGCAAAATTTAGCTCAACTCTAAATGAACTGCAACCCTTCTAACTTTGTGTCTCTCTTGTAGTTATTGAGCCGAAAAGACAAAACAACCTTTGAAAAGTTGGAGTACGTTATGAGTAAAGAAGATAATTACAAACGACTTAGAGACTATATCAACAGCTTGAAGATGACTCCTTGTATTCCTTATTTAGGTAGGTAAACTTAATAACTTTAGTGTGCAGTATTAAGTCAACAGTACTTGCAAAATGACTTGCAGAAAAACTAAAAGCCATCTTTTAAACAGTATTTGAGAGTATCTTAGTGCTTTAACAAAGACTGTAGAATCATCTGGATGTCTGTAAATGTTTTATATACAGAAAGAAATAACTTCTTTCTTTAAGAAAAATTTCCATTAAACCTCTCAAATACTGCTAAGATTTTATATAGAGTATCAGTTTTCTTTCGTGATGTATAGATTTAATGGTTGACTCATGGAGAAGCAGTTAGAGACTGTTAAGCCTGGCAGTGCTTTTCAAGAACTGAACATTTCATTATAGATTTGATTTAATAATGAAAAATTTTCAGTCACTAACTTCAGAGGTAAGCATGACTTTTGGAATCCATTTAAAATGCTGTGGAATCTGATTACTGTATAAATTGTCACTTTGATTACACTGAAGTTACTAGGAAATTAGATTGGCTCTACAAAGGAGATTTATAGAGCTTTATTATGAATAATTTGCCTTCCTATGCTTCTAAGAGGGTATGTCTATACTACAGCATTATTTCAAAATAAGCTATTTTGAAATAACGCATCTAGACACAAAATGCATTTCGAAATAGCGTTTTGCTATTTCGAAATAGTGCATCCACACTGATAGGATGCTGAATCACATTTAAGGCTGGCTGGAACTGGTTCTGGCAGGGCATCAGGTCAGGAGTTACCTTGTATGGCTGCTGCCTGAGGCTATCTGAGACCTGTGCTTAAAGGGGCCCCCCGGACATCCGGTTCTAAGGTTTCCCTGCTTGCTTTCCTACTTGCTGATGGACAGCAAAGCATTTTTTCTCTCTCCGTGCTTTGGTTGCCCTCACTCAGGGTACCACAGCACTCTGCAGCATGGAGCCGGAGCCGCCCCTGGGCACTCTGGTGCTTCTCCTGGACATGTTGCTGCGAACCTGGCAGCACGTTCTGCAGGCAGTAACAGTCTCCCTGGTGTGCTCCACTGGGGCCTTCTGCCTCATTCCTCCCTCACATCCTTCCACTTACCCCTCCCTAACCCCCCTTCCTGTTGTACACTAAAAGACACATGTGATCATTACAACAAAGCCTCTATATTGAACAAAACTGGGAGAGGGGGGAATGAGACTGAGGAAAGAAGGTGGGAGAAGGGAGGGAGCTGGCAGGGAGAATAAGGGGGAGAAGTTCAGGGCTCAGGGTTGGGGGGGGTCTCACTGGTTCAACTGTCTCCCAGTACTGTGGATGTGGGGACCTCGGCATCCCTGGGGATGTGGGGAGGGTGGGGAAGAAGTGGGATGGGGAGAAGAAGTGGGAGGAGGAGCAGTAGCTGGGGAGGCAGCAGGGGCTGGAGCAGCAGGAGGCAGCAAGCTCTGCCTCAGGTTCAATGATCACCTGGGGGGCACGGACAGTCCTGCCCCCCAGGAAGCGGTCCATGGCATCAAAATAGGGGTAGGGATCTGGATTTGCCCCTGGTGGTGAGTGGCCCCCTGTGGCCCTGGTATATGCCTGCCACAGCTCCTTTATTTTCAAGCGAACCTGCTCCTGGGTTCGTATGTGGCCTTTGGTGGCCAGGCTGGCAGCCATCCACCTGTAGACAGCTGTGTTCCTCCGTTTAGTGCGGAGATCATGGATGTTGGAGGCATCCCCCTAAACCTGAATTAGGTCCCTGATCTCCACACTGGACCAGGAAGGCACCTTTTCCAGCCCCTGGCAGGCTTCTGGGAGCTGGCAGACTGGTCCTGGGGAGCAGTGGAGTGCTGGCTGGCACTGGCTGCCTGGATCATGCTGGGGCTACTGGGTCAGGTGCAGCAACTGCTGGTTCTGGGCTGGCAGGCTTGGAGCTGGCATAGGCACTGTGGCCAGTGGCCAGAGTCTGCCCCTTTAAGGGTTCTGGGGAGTGGAGGAGGGAGAGGAGTTTTCTTGGTTGTGGCCACCAGGACACCCTGGGAAGGGCTGTAGGCTCCCTATTTTGAAATAAGCATCTACACTGCGCTTATGTCGAAATAGCAATTTCAAAATTGGCGCTATTCCTTGTGGAATGAGGTTTACCAATTTTTAAATAAGCCCTCCGCTATTTTGATTTAATTTTGAAATAGCGGTTTGGCTGTGTAGACGCTGGTCAAGTTATTTTGAAATAACGGCTGTTGTTTTGAAATAACTTTGCTGTGTAGACATACCCAGAAAGCTTTATTAATTTATTTCTATGATTTCTTAGTGTATATAGTTTTTTATTGTCATAAATAAATATTTTCACCAACTTTTTTGGATTACTTGACTGGAAAGAACAGATTTAAGCAAGATTAGCGCCTACCAGTGTGTGTAAGATATTTGTCACTGAATGTTAATTTATATAAACTTCTCTTCTGAGATTGTGGCAGCTGATGTCCCTTCAGTTGCTGGGGGGGAAAATTATGCCAAAAAAGCGAGGTTTATTCTTTGACTTCATCCATTCTTATTAAGTGTCACAGTGGGGAGTTTCACCTCCCCTGGGGGTAAAATACATAATTTTCCCCTCAGCAATCCGGTCAAGGTAGAGGTCTCCATGGCCTCCTTTCTCTGTAGCAGTGTCAGTCATGATTGACTTGGGCGGCCAAGATGCAGGCACATGGTAGCAGCCCAATGTGGCCACTCCATTGGGAAGCACCTTGTCTTCCCTTTTCTTGAGAGAAGTGCCAGAACAGCAGTACGCTAGAAGGAAAATCACATCTAAGTGCCTAAAGCTCACACTTGCGACTACCACTCCTCACTGTGGTGCTCTTAGGTCACATGTGAAGGGCTTTGAACACAACATGAATGCCAGAATGTTTAGTAAGGAGCCTTTACTCCTAATCCCATCCCCATTCCTGTCTTCTCTATATCAGACCTCTTAAAGATCCCCTATTAATAACCCAGGTAAGGACACATTTGAGAAAAAGAGAAAAAGAATGTTCCAGTTGTTAAAGTGCTCTCCTATGCTGTAAGATGCAGGTTCACTTCCTGCTCTGCTACAAACATCCTGTGTGGCCCTGGACAAGTCACTTGGTGTTTTTGTTTTGTTTTGGGTTTTTTTGTGGTTTGGCTCGCTATTTGCAAAATGTGGAAAACCTCACTACAATGTTGTGATGCTAAATGCATTAAAAATTGTAGGTGGTCAGTCATTACTGTGGAGGGGACCACATAAGACAGGAGAATGTTGCCAATGTGGAATCCCATGAGGTAGAATTGGACAAACCTAATCCTAGAGCAGGGGTGGCCAACAACCCATTTAACAGAGAGAGCCAAATTAGTGGCGGGAAAAAAAGAGCTGTACCAGAATTGTTGAGGAAAAAAAAAAAAGGAACCCCCCCCCCTCGCCCTGGAATTGTTGAGGAAGGGGAAAAAGGGAAGCCCCCCCCAGAATTGTCAAGCTCCCCCCAAAAAGGAGGCTGCTTCTTTAAGAAACAAGCTTAGGCTTTTTGGTCATAGCAGGTACCCATTGACAGCTACCATCTTGGGTGCCATTTTGAATTGCTGCCCCGGTGAGCACAGGAGGGCTGGGGGGAAGCTGGGGATGGGGGCCATTTGGGGGGGGGGGGCGCGCAGGAGTGGCTTCACAAGCTGCACTTTTGGGGGAGAAGCGCCGCGGGTTGGCCACCCTTGTCCTGGATCATCATGGTTCTGAGGATTCCATTCCTGACCCCCAGCCCACTTCTTGAGATCCAGAGTGAGACTGAAAACAGTAAGCAAAATCTCAAAGAAAAAGGAAAAAGTGGAATCTTACTTGAGAGAAGGGCTGGCAAGAGGATCAATACAGCAGATATTTAAAGTGTAAAAGAAAGCATTATCAGCTAGGCTTGCAGTCATAATGCTATGAAGCTTTGATTAGTAGTTCCATGGCTGTCCTCAGTCTCATTTTTCTATAAATCCACCCTAAGGCTAAAATAACTTCAGAGTTTGCAAGAGTCAATTCAGGCTGAAAAGCTTCATATGACTTTCAGTCAACAAAGAAGAATGGGGGAAAGGAGGAATACTGCATTCAAAGATACTCTTGGGAATCAGCTTATTGAACCTACTTTCTGTCTCTTGGGCAATTCCAGCTTGATTTTAGCAGTGACTCTGCTCATGATTTCATGTGTAGATAGGTTGATCATGTACTTTACAAGCAAATTTTTCAGGTATTCAGATATATTGCATAGGAGATTGATTAATGTGATTTATAATCACTGCTATCAAATCCAAACTGAACTTGTATGGAGGAGGCAAAACATATCAGAATGGAATTTAAAGATTTGACTTCTTCTAAACCTCCCAGATTAGAAAATGTTTGTGTACATTTTTAGAAAGCTCCAACTTCCAATTATTCAAAGGGTTTTTAGCATTAACTTTTATCTGTTATAGACTTGAGATATCAGACCATGCAAAAACAATTTATCAGGTAGATCAGGCTGCATTGAGCATCCCGAGAATCCTTCGGATTCTCTGCATCTTGCTTAGACAGTCTTTGTTATCTAATGTTTGAGAGAATATCTATTTCACTTCTAAATCTAGTGTATTTGGATTTTTTCCTGTTGCTTCCTTAAGTGTACAAAATATAAATATGTAAAATTGACAAAGAAAAATAGAAAATAATGGAAAACTGTATGATTGATCTTACTTTTATTTCCAGTTTGTGCCAGTGCAAACATCTCTCTTTAGACTTTAATTAATTGATGTGTTCTATCCAAAGATTTACTCTGCGGAAGAATTTAGAAAATAAGGTGTTCATGTGTCTAATGTGTATTTTCTTTCTGCTTAGAAATTAAAAAGGGTTTTGTTGCCTCTTGCTGGGACCAGCTGTAGTTTAAAACCTAATCGATCATCTGACTTTATACAGTAGGAGTTTTTGTTAGTGATAAGAATGCCTTATGTTTCCATTTTAATTCTCAAGAGGGATATTAAATTAGGTAAACTTTTTTGGGGTGCTTTCCCTAAAGTGACTTTAATTTCTTATGGTTAAATGGCTGGAAAAGCGAGTGAAAATGGTTTGGAACAGTAATTTTGGTAAATCTTGGAAGTTTAACTGTTCAGTTCAGTTAATCTTGCCCTGCAGCCAAAAGTGTAATATAGTAAAATCTATTCAGAATTTGAGTATTCTTTCTAAAGCTTGTTAACTAGGGACTTTTTTCTGAAATTAATAGAAGAATATTCAGTAGAAGAGCAATTCACTAACCTTTTGATTTTCTCTTTGTAGACTATAATCTTTAAAAGATTTTTTTGTTTTGTTTTTCTGTTCTTTGGTATATAAAATGTGTACAGGAGTATTGCTTCTGTTTTAAACCACATAGAAAATGCTGCTAAAAGATTAATTGATTTAGTGGCTGTGCCGTGGCATGAGAAACATAGTTTGGAAAGCAACTTTATAGATATCATACTCCAGGAACTGGGAGAATGTCATTGCTTTATAAAGGTAACTTTCTGGGCTTACTAGTCAGATTGATTGCCACATGCTTTCTGAGTTCTCTGCTGCTAACAGAGAAAGTTGCATTGGTACTGGTTATGAAGGACCTTGCTGGGAGTGAGGTTAGAGGACTCTGCTGATGGTGGGGTTAGGAAGGACACAGAAATAGGAGGATTGTTTCAGAAATTTAAAATGAGTTCAATTTTGTATTCAAAATTAGTATGGGTGTATCTTCATGGCAAAGTTAACTTTAGCTCTTATTTGCATGTTGTCTCTAAACTGTCTTTCATCCGGTTACACAAACCTCTAACATGAGTTTGTTGCTTTTACTCGGGGCTTGCTGATACACCTATGGTTATAGGCTAAAGCACAAGTGAGCATGCAAGCAACGCCATTTGTGGTGATATTTCTTCGATTCCCTTTCATAATTCCCCACTGCTCCCTGAAGGTCAGACACATGCTACCAAATTCACTGGGAAACAAATCAAAGCATTTACACTTATTACACAGCTAAGAACCTTAGGTTTTGCTCCTAGAATTCCTAATGACATATAGGCCAGTACAGCACCAGAGTGCACCCAGTAATTAGAATCATAGAACCATAGAGCTGGAAGAGACATCAGAAGGTCATCAAGTCCAGCCCCCTGCTCTAGCTAGGCAGGACCAATCCCAACTAAATCAACCCGACCAGGGCTTTGTCAAGCCGAGACTTAAACACCTCTAGGGATGGAGACTCCACTACTTCCCTAGGTAACCCATTCCAGTGCTTCACTACCCTCCTAGTGAAATAGTTTTTCCTAATATCCAACCTGGACCTCTCCTACCACAACTTGAGACCATTGCTACTTGTTCTGCCATCTGTCACTACTGAGAACAGACCTTTCTCCATCCTCTTTGGAAGCTCCCTTCAGGAAGTTGAAGGCTGCTATCTAATCCCCCCCCCCCCCCCCCACTCTTTGCTTCTGCAGACTAAACAGACCCCAACTCCCTCAGCCACTCCTCATAGGTCATATGCTCCAGCCCCCTATCATTTTGGTTGCTCTCCGCTGGACCCACTCTAATGCGTCCACATCCTTTTTGTGGTGGGGGCCCCAGAACTGGACACAGTACTCCAGATGTGGCCTCACCAGAGCCGAATAAAGGGGAATAATGACATCTCTGGATCTGCTGGCAATGCTCCTCCTAATGCAACCTAATATGCCATTAGCCTTCTTGGCTACAAGGGCACACTGTTAACTCATATCCAGCTTCTCATCCACTGTAACCCCCAGGTCCTTTTCTGCAGAACTACTACTTATCTGGTTGGTCCCCAGCCTGTAACAGTGCTTGGGATTCTTCCATCCCAAGTGCAGGACTCTGCACTTGTCCTTGTTGAACCTATTTCTTGTGGCCCAATCCTCCAATTTGTCTATGTCACTCTGGACCCTATCTCTGCCCTCCAAGCATATCTCTCTCTCCCCCTAGCTTAGTGTCCTCCACAAACCTGCTGAGGGTGCAATCCATCCCCTTCAAATTTGGCTTTTCAGTGTGGCCGCTTGCACCTAGGCTAGGCTAACCTGTGTGCTCAGACTTAGATGCCAATCACCCAATTCTGCAGTTAAGACATATCATCTGACCAGTTTTTAAAAGGCCAGTGCAAACTTAGAATGTGTAAGCTATGTTTATTTTATTCTGTAGCAAAAAATAACCTCTCTGAAAGGTTTATAATGGAAATTCTTACAAAACCCTAGTTATAGTTGTGCTGCCAGACTACACAGTAAAACAAGTGGGTCATTCTGCTAGAAATAAAAGATGTTTTCTTGGCTTAAAATGCACTACTTCTCGAAATAGTCTTTTATATTTGTGTTTCACTGAAGGTGAGCTCAGTTGTGCTAATCTGTGGGAGGGTGTTCTCAGAGTAAAGGTGTAAATATTTGTCTGGTGAGTACTAGTTTGGCAAGTCATAAGGAAAAAATTGTGTGTGAATTATTGCTCTAAATCTGAAAATCATTAAAAATGTTTGTTTATTCTTGTCATAAATTACAGAACAATCTTAAGTGTTGTATTGGGAATTTGGCACTTTGACAATACTCACTCTGTAACAGAGAGAGAGGAAAATTGTGCCCTGCATAGGGGTATGGAACATGATAGATATCCTCCATGTATAATTCTTGTTATGCCTACTTCACCTGCATAATAGGAAAGCAATACAATTTACAGTACTGTCAAGTCTGTTCTCCACTCTGGCACTTGGAGTGTAGAGGTGGGGGCCTGCAAAAGACATTTAAAATACACCGCCACTAACTGCTTTTGCTTAAAAACTCCCCAAGGTTACTCATTTCCTGTCCTTGACTGGTATGCTGCCACCACCCAAATGCAAAAACCACTTTGAGAACCCGGGAAGATGCACTTGGGAATTTCTTCCTGTGAGGTACCCCTGTGCTCTTTAACCTTCTCTCAAAAGACAGCTTTAAAAAACCCCTCTAATTTTATAATAGCTGACCGTTCAGTATTTGCATGTGCATACAAAACCTCTTGCCTTCTAGGACACAGGAATCAGATTAGAGTCTCTTTAAAAAGGCAATTTTATTATCAAAACAAAGAAAACATAGTTGGCAAAGCTTACTTGTTTGGAAGAAGGAAGATTAAAAACACAGAGAATCGCTTTGCTGGCATTCAATTTTAAAAGTTAGTGTACAGGAGGGTGATAGAAATGTAGCCGTGTTAGTCTGGTGTAGCTGAAACAAAAAACAAGACTAACAAGATGGTTTATTAGATGATGAGCTTTCGTGGGCCAGACCCACTTCCTCAGATCAAAAAGTGGAAGAAAATAGTCACAATCATATATACCAAAGGATACAATTAAAAAAAAAAAGAAGACACATGAAGAGGACAAATCAAATTTCAGAACAGAAGGGGGATGTGGGAAGGGGGTGGGGGAAGGAGGTAAATGTCCGTGAGCTAATAATATTAGAGGTGATAATTGGGGAAGCTATCTTTGTAATGGGTAATTCTCTATAGTAGTTCAGAATCCTCCCTAGCTAGCTTTCTATCTCCAGCTGTTGGAGATGTCTGATAATAGCAGTTATAGATGGGCCATATCCCATTGTAGACAACCTTATCAGAGCATCTCCTCCATAAAATTATTAGACTCAGCTTTGAAACATGTTAGCTTGCTCATATATGTTCCAATTAGGGGTGTGTGTACTGTATGCATGGCTGCTGGAAAGTTATACCCCAACTGCTAACTGTTGGGTTGACTGTGGCGCCTCCTGGAATGGCGCTGGTGCGGTGCCCCTATATATGACCCTGCCAATTCAATTGGCCCTCAGTTCCTTCTTGCTGTCAGTGATGGCTGTTAAAACTGTAGCACTCTTGCACAGGGCAGGGGCAGAGCAGAGAGGGCTTAGCACGCTCTTCTCTCCCCCCCCCCCCACCCCTCCCCCGTTCCTAATTAGCCTGGGGATGGGGGAGCACATGAAGTCTCCTCCCACCCTGCCAGGAGCATGTGGCACTTTGAATCGCCGGGTGCTGTCCGCAGGGTGGGGGGAGAGTGGAGGAGACTTCACGTGCTCCCCCCGCACCCAGGCCTTATTTTGCCTAGGGGTAGGGGAGTACAGGAAGTCTCCTCCCATGCCAGAGGCATGGGCACCTAGAGAGAATGTGGGGCGGGTGGGAGGGAGGCACTCCCTCACTTCCAGACCAATCATTGTCTGGGGGGTGGGAACCAGGAAATACTTTGGCCCCGCCCCTTCCACTTGATGTCCCGTCCCTTCCTGTGTGGCCCAGGGCCACTTCAAAAATTTTCAAAGTGGCCCCGAGCAAAAAATTATTGCCCACTCTGCCCTTAAGGAATCTTCAGTCTCAGAGACAGGAGCCGGCACTGAGTGCCATACCTCTCTCAGTCCCAGGACTAGCACTGAAGGACTCCCGTCAGCACTGGTGCTGTTCTAACTCACTAGCACGGACTTCCTGTCAAGCCCTTGGCGTCGGCGCAGACAATACCTGCCACTTCATCCATGCCTTCCACATGTGCGGGCCCTGACACTTTGGCCACTAGGCACCAATATGCCAAGCACCTCCCATGCCCTGAATTGTTTGAAATCATCCATATTTGTAGCTTGAATATGGTGGAAAAGATTCTCCCGGGCCAATTTCCATGCCTAGTATTTTAGAATATTTAATGTACTTCAAGGCTAAAGGGTTATCTATCTCCTCTTTGAAAGTTCATTTGGCAGCTGTGTCATGCTTACTGTGCTTTAATTCTTGGTAAAATGTTGTTTAGGCAGTATACAAATAAAATGGGGCTTGTCTGATATGTATTCTCTCTTTGAGGGTACCTGTCTCCCCTTAGGATCTTAACTTGGTCTTATCTAAACTCTTGAAGCCATCTTTTAACCATTTGGCTGAGTGTCATTTTTTGTTATTTTTGTTAAGGTGATATTCATTATTTTATTATCCATGTTAGCTAGAGAGGTGAATAAATTAAATGCTGTGATGGCTGATCCCAGATGTTTGCCAAAAGTAGTTCCTGAATTTCACATCCATCAGACAAATTTTGTCTGATTCTTGTTCCAAAAATGACCTGGGTCATAGGGTGTATTCCCAGGCTACTTGTAGATGGTTTAAACAATGCATTGTTGAAAGTTACCCGGTAGTAGAAAGTACCATTGTAGGCACAGGAATATCTCATTCAACCAGAGCTGTGACAATGTCTTTTGTTTGCCTTAAGCAAGTCTCTGTTTGATGAGATTTGCACTGCTGGTACCTGGAGTTCTGTGCACACTTATTTAAATACTATTTAAATTGATTTAGGTCCAAGGGCTGATGGCTAGTTTTGATAGAGCAGTGCTTCAGTCTCTATTTACATAGGACTCTGTTCCTTCCTTCAGGTTATTTTCAGCACTGCTTATCAAACCACCTATATATGGACTATGTAGAGTCCCTCAGAGAAGAAATTAAGGTTACGTAGTTGTAACTGTAGTTCTTTCAGATGGCTCTGCCTGTTCATGCTTCTGCTCTTCTGATGTTTTCTCTGGGCTGGCAGTGGAAGGAACTAAGGTAGCGGGTGGGCCCTGTAACTGCTTATGAATATGGAGTGAGTGTGTTTTTACTCTGACACTGCTTGGAGAAGGTTTTACAGTTAGGTACCACAGGATGGTACAGTACCCATAAGAGTGGATACGTAGAGTCATTGCAAGAAACTTAGGTTACAAGAAGAAAAATTAATTTCCCATGGAGATGCCTAGCCAGTTCCACTCTCTCCCATATCCCTCTCCCTTTCTAAAAAGCATGGTTCATTGGGGACGTAGAATCATAGAATCATAGAACTGGAAGAGACCTGAGAAGGTCATCAAGTCCAGTCGCCTGCTCTAGGCAGGACCAATTCTAACTAAATCAACCTGGCCAAGGCTTTGTCAAGCCGAGACTTAAACACCTCTAGGGATGGAAACTCCACTGCTGCCCTAGGTAACCCATTCCAGTGCTTCACCACCCTCCTAGTGAAATAGTTTTTCCTAATATCCAACCTGTACCTCTCCCACCACAACTTGAGACCTTGTTCTACCATCTGTCACTACTGAGAACAGCCTCTCTCCATCCTCTTTGAAACCTCCCTTCAGGAAGTTGAAGGCTGCTATCAAATCCCCCCTCACTCTTCGCTTCTGCAGACGAAACAGACCCAAGTCCCTCAGCCTCTCCTCACAAGTCATATGCTCCAGCACCCTAATCATTTTGGTTGCCCTCCGCTGGACCCTCTCCAGTGCATCCACATCCTTGTTGTAGTGGGGGGCTCAGAACTGAACACAATACTCCAGATGTGGCCTCACCAAAGCCGAATAAAGGGGAATAATGTCATCTCTGGATCTGCTGGCAATGCTCCTCTTAATGTAACCTAATATGCCATTAGCCTTCTTGGCTACAAGGGCACACTGTTAACTCATATCCAGCTTCTCATCCACTGTAACCCCCAGGTCCCTTTCTGCAGAACTACTACTTAACTGGTTGGTCCCCAGCTTGCAACTATGCTTCGGATTCTTCCGTCCTAAGTGCAGGACTCTACACTTGTCCTTGTTGAACCTCATCAGTTTTCTTGGGGCCCAATCCTCCAATTTGTCTAAGTCATTCTGTACCCTATCTCTGCCCTTAAGCGTATCTACCTCTCCCCCCAGCTTAGTGTCATCCACAAAGTTGCTGAGGGTGCAATCCATCCCCTCATCCAGGTCATTAATAAAGATATTGAACAAAACCGGTCCTAGAACCGAACCTTGGGGCACTCCACTAGAAACCGACCGCCATCCTGACATCGAGCCGTTGATCACTACCCGCTGGGCCCGGCCTTCTAGCCATCTTTCTATCCATCTTACCATCCATTTATTCAATCCACATTCCCTTAACTTGCTGGCAAGAATATTGTGGGAGACCGTATCAAAAGCCTTGCTAAAGTCAAGGTATATAACATCCACTGACTTCCCCATGTCCACTGAGCCTCATCATAGAAGCTAATCAGATTCGTCAGGCACTTTGTGAATCCATGCTGACTATTTCTAATCACTTTCCTCTCATCCAAGTGCCTCAAAATGGATTCTTTAAGGATCCCTTCCATGATTTTTCCAGGAACTGAGGTAAGACTGACCGGCCTATAGTTCCCTGGATCATCCTCCTTCCCTTTTTTGAAGATGGGCACTACATTTCCCTTTTTCCAATCATCTGGGATTTCTCCCAATCTCCATGACTTTTCAAAGATAATAGCCAAAGGCTCCTCAATGACATCTGCCAACTCCCTCATTACCCTCGGATGCACTAAGTCCGGACCCATGGATTTATGTACGTTTAGCTTTTCTAAATAGTTCCTAACCTGTTCTTTACCCACCACGGGCTGTCCATCTTCATCCCATCTTGCGTCCCTTGGCGCAGAAGTCCAGGAACCGACCTTGTCCATGAATACAGAGGCAAAGAAAGCATTGAGTACCTCAGCTTTCCCCACATCATCTGTCACTAGGTTACCTCCTTCATCCATTAGGGGACGCACACCCTCTCTGATCACCTTCTTCTTGTTAACATGCCTGTAGAAACCTTTCTTGTTATCCTTCACATCCTTAGCCAGTCGCAATTCCATTTGCGCTTTCGCCTTCCTGATAACCCCCCGGCATTCTCGAGCTATACCTTTAAACTCCTCCCTGGTCATTTGTCCAAGTTTCCACTTTTTGTAAGCTTCCTTTTTGTGCTTAAGTTCACCAAGGATTTCCCCTGTAAGCCAATCCGGTCTCCTACCATGTTTGCCTCTCTTGCTACGCGTCGGGATGGTTTCTTTCTGTGCCTTCAATAAGGCTTCTTTAAAATATTGCCAGCTGTCCTGGACTCCTTTCCCCTTCATGTTAACATCCCAGGGGATTCTGCCCATCAGATCTCTGAGGGAGTCAAAATCTGCTTTTTTGAAGTCCAAGGTGTGTATTTTACTACTCTCTTTTCTTCCTTTGGTCAGGATCCTGAAATCTACCATCTCATGATCACTGCTTCCCAGGTTGTCACCCACCTCCACTTCCCCTATTAGTTCCTCCCTGTTTGTGAGCAGAAAGTCAAGCTGCGCACGACCCCTGGTCGGATCCTTTAGCACTTGTCAAGAAGTTATCCCCAACATTCTCCAAAAACTTCCTGGATTGCCTGTGTACTGCCGTATAGGTTTCCCAACAGATGTCATCCCATCATTGAGAGTAAAGATACCAACACTAACAGACGTCATTGAGAGTAAAGATACCTACACTAACAAGTTTTGTCAAAAAAAAGTGTCAACACCTAAAAGTCGATAAAACAAAAATTGGCAGAGGATGTTCACACTTGCTCCCTCTGTGGACAGATCATGTCCATACTGGGGGCATCATCATTGCCAACGTGAGCAATTCATTATGGGTATGTGTTCCATAGTGTCATGTTGTGAGAAGGCAGAGCTGATCCCTGTGCAGTTATCCTACAGCCTCTTCAGCTGCTAGGAGCAGCATCATGAGTAGCTCTGTGAACTCTCAGGGCTGAGGAATATCAAAGTAGTACAGCAACCTACCCCTCCTCCTCCAGCAGCAGCAGTCTGCCTGCTGCTATGTTCCTAGTGCAGGGATGAAGAGGAGCTGTCCAATGATTTGCTCTTAGTTTGTTCCCCAAAAGGAGTAGCTCACTCAGCTATCAGATACTTCCCTGAGATTTGAAAAGGGAGGGGCACATGCCTGCAGAGCAGCAGAGTTCTAGGCTGAGCAGAGTCATTAGGGCAGGCATTGTGGGATTCTGGCGGTAGCCAGTTCTCTTGACAAACAAATAGCAGAGTCTGCATTGGCTCTCTGTTCAACAGTAAAAGGAGGGGAAAAGAAAATACTCTCCCATAAGATTGGAAGTGTTTGTTGCTGAAACTGGGCATTTTCCCTGACAAAAGTCCCATTGCAGTGTGTACGCTCCCACTGTTTGTTGCCAAAAGACAATTTTGATGCCAAAACTTTGTAATGTAGACATAGCCAGAGTACTCCTGCTCTCATTTTTGGTGTGTGGCCACATTGCAAACAGAAGCAGAAATTGAAGGGAATATCCTCTGTGGCCCAAGCATCCTGTGCTCGGGCACGTTCAGAGTTGATGGACTCTACAGAAGATTTCACTGTAATCAAAAAACTCCATATTGAGCATATGTGAAGCATGATTTTTTCCCCCCTCAAAAACTACTTCTATTTTTGCCAATTTTTGGTGGATTTTCACAGAGATGGCAACAAGGAAGCACACCCCTAATACAAATGTCATGTCCCTATCAAATTTCAACTTCCTGTTCTAAACCAGTGATCAGAGGCATAGAAAGGGTGTTATGCACCTGGGGGCAAAAGCAAAATTTGCATCCCCATCCCGCCACTGCTGTGCTGTTGGGCCCCGAACCTGGCACACAGCTGAGCCCAACTCTGGGGAGGGGGGGGGGGGGAAGGGGAGCTTGTACTGCATCTTCCCTGCCCCCTCCAGTTTGGGGCTGGGTCCCCGCATGCACTAATCCACTGGTAGAGATGGAGGAGGGTGGAGCTGGGAGCAGAGAGGTGGGGAGGAGTTTCCAGCAGGCGGCAGTAGGAGGAAGAGGAGCAGGCGAGCTGAGGGATGAAAGGAGAAGTGGAGGGGGACTAACTTGCCTCCCCCCCGCCCCCCAGTGTGGCACTCGGGGGCAACTACCCCCCTCTACCCCTGCCAGTGGTTCGGTCCACAAACCCCTGCACTGCCAGGTCACGCCCCCAGATTCCCCACATAGCAGCAGGGTGAGTGGCCCGGTGAACAACCGGGTATGTGGTGGCTGGAGCTGGGGCTGCAGTGAGACTGTCCATACTGAGGCAGCCTCATTGTGGCCCCGATTCCAGCTCTAACAGCTGCTACATGGCCTTGCTGGTGGGCCCACGTGATGGGTAGCTGTAGCGCTCGGCTGGGGCCAAGTGCTTCATGGAGCCTGGCTGCCGCAGCACTTAAGCTTCCACATGGCGCTTGGCCACAGATGAGCACTGCAGCAGCCAGGCTCCATGTGGCATTTGGCCAGAGCTGAGCACTGCAGCTGCGCTCTGCAGGGGCCCGGCTGACATAGCACACAGCTAGGGCTAAGCCCCACATGGATCCCAGCTGCCGTGGCACTCCGCAGCAGCCCAAAACACCGCGGGCTCTGTGCAGCCCTCCTGCCGTGCAGGGAAACACTCAGCTGGCGGCTGGGAGGCAGTGGAAGGGGTAGGTGGGGGGGCAGGGGAAAGGGAGGCAGGCATGGGGGGGCATTAGAGATGGGAGGACTGACACTGAGGGGCACTGACATCCAAGATGGGGAGCTGGCATTGGGGGGGCTCTGGAGGTGGGGCTAGTAGTGAGGGGTTTGGGGGGCAGTGTTGGGACTGGGGGCTGGCTTGGGGGGACCCAGGGGTTATTGGATGCAGTGGGGCTTTGGAAATGGGAGACTGCAACAGAAGCATTTGGGACAGGGGAGCCGGCACTAGGGCACTCTTGAGGGTAAGAGGCTGGCACTGGGAGGGTTGTGTGCAGGGGACTCTAGGGTCAGTGGCTGGCACTGGGGGAGGGTAGTGAAGGGGAGAGGTGCTCTAGAGTTAGGGCTGTGTCTGGGGGCTGGGGCTTTTTGGACCAGCAAACCCATTCACAAACTTTTGGCAGACTGTTAACATTTTATTTGCATATATGAATATGCAAATGAAGTGTTACAGGTCCACTATAAGTTTGTGAATCGGTTTACCAGTGCCTGGTATAAAAACTGTTGGAAACCACTGCTCTAAACCAGTGTCTCAGAGAAGTCAGTAGCTTTTAACTTGGGCAAAACAAATTTCACACATCTCTTTTCTCAGAAGCTGCTGCATTGTTTTGGTGTGCTACTAGACTGTTTTTTAAGTTTTTCAATTTTCTAAGAATCAGGTTATATTGAAGGAAGTCTAAATTGATACAGCTGTGAAATAACTGTCTTAATTATGAATGTAATTGTAATTTAGATCAGTGGAGGGTGGCCAAACAGGGTAATCTGATTGCGGACCATGAAATATTTTGTTGATTGTCTACAGGCACTGCCCCCTGCAGCTCCCAATGGGGTGGTGCCTGCAAGTGACACGGACACAGGGACGTGCTAGTCACTCCTTCCCATAGTTCCCTTTAGCAGGGAACAGAGAACATTGGCACTGAGAGCTGCGGGAGGGTGCTGCAGATGGCTAATGTCAGCAAAATGTCCCACGGTCTACAATCAGATTTCTCTGATGGGGCCGCAGATTGCCCTCCACGGATTTAGATAATGTGTATTCTCTACATTTTTTCTATCGAAATATTTAAATGAACTCTGATGTGACATTGAGGTGGTAGTTAAAAAGGAAAGCTGAAAACTATTTTAAAGTCCAGTGAAAGCCTTACAGAGAGAATGACATGCTGCATTTAGTTCTGAACAACAAAAGGGACATTGGGAGACAAGACAAGTGAGGGAATATCTTTATTCGACCAACTCCTGTGGGGGAGAGAGAAAAGCTTTCCAGCTGTGCAGGGTGCTTCAGATCTGGGAGAGTATCACAGTTGAATACAGGATCAAACAGCTTAGCATAAGTAGTTAGCACATATTCGGGACCAGTTAGGCTGAAGTAGCCCATGCACAGAAAATACTTTTATATTGGTGATGGAAGAATGCAGCCCCATTTTGAAGTCATAAACTTCTATTTCTGAGAGCAGATTTTTGAGGTTTTTTTGTACTCGTTAATATTTCCCAAGAAATTTCAATTAGTAATTAATGGAGGAAAATCTTTTTTGAATTCCATTGTTGCTAACTGAATAAATGTTACATAAATGTTAGCTAATGTTACTCTGTATTTTTCAAGAAAATATTCCAACCTGCAATATTTGTAACCATATTTTTAGTTTTATCTTGTGACTTATTCTCATGAACCTAAGTCTAAAGCACTTAATTAAGCAGGTTAGATTTGTTTAGTATTCACATTATTAGCCAATACATATATGTTAGGCATAGTGCACATTGCTTAAATATTGTTTTATTCAACATGTGCACAGTTACATTAACTGAATTATTTCTTTCCCACAATCCTGTCAACTTCCATTCACTAATGTCAGCTTTGCAAGGCGGCATGTCTATATAGCATGAAGTCAGCTTTGGCACTGGAAAATATGAAACATTCCCAAAGACCAGATATATTTGCTCTCTGTTCTTTTACAAGTTCGAGAGATGTTCACTGGAAACTGGTTTGAAATGTAGTATCCGAAAGTGAGAGAGAAATGTACATCATGGTTCCAGAAAAACAAGATACAAAGATAATTGGTAAAGCTTAGTCTTAGTTGATGTACTAAATGCCTTTACTTAGTAAACAATCATGATGCAAATATCAGGTAGGTAGGCGGAAGGAAGAGGGAATGTATTTTGAAGTGCTTCTTCAGGGTAAAATGAACAGGATGCTGTCAGAAACAAGCTTCTGTAAAGGAGTCTGTAGACTAATAACTTTTCTTTCTGCATTGAACTGCGTCGTCTTTAGTTGATAAACTTGACTAGGCTTCACTGTTTAGTCTCAACTTTTTATTATCAATTCACAAGTGTAGTTAAGCAGTTGACTATATTATAAGCAGTAACTTTTCAGTTTACCTGTGTATTGATTCTAAACATGAAATGAATAAAAATAAAATATTTACAAAACCATCACTAGTTAATCAGATATATTACTCTACAAAGATTGTGTTTCACACTGTAGAGTGTAGATGGATTGATTGATTCTGAATATATTTTAATTGAAAGAGCTTGCTATTGGTGTGCCAACCACAATACCGTTATACATAACTATCCTAGAACTTCACTCTCAGCACTTCCCAATTAGCTGCTGTTTGATTTACTCTTGTCACTTCTACTGGAAATGCAGCCATCAGTTGTTGTTTAAATATCAGGCTTTAGCTGTCTGGGAATCACTTATTTCCCTGAAAAAAACCTGAGAGAGACTCAATCTTGGTAGGTGTGAGATGTGCCAGATTGCTATCGGAAATCAGTGAGTACTTCTAATTAATGCATTTAATTTAGAAACCTGCATATCTGTTTATATCTAAATCTAGTTTACTTGGGTGATTTCTAGAGCATCTGTTTTGTAATATCTGGCCATCAACTTGGACCTCTTCTGAAGCTGAATTTATAATGTTTACTGGGTGTAGTGTTCCGAGATTTTTAGGGAAGAGTCATAATTCAAACTTCAGAAGTCAAAGTTCCAAAGCTTATTCCTCTAAGCAAGGGATGGAGAACCTTTTTGGATTGGGGACCACTGTCTTACACAAAAATCAGTCAGGGTTGCACATGTGAGAAGCGAACCCCTCCCCACCCCCTACCCCAAAAAACCCCTCCCAAAAAAGAAAACCTTCCTCACTGACATGGCCCCTAACTGAGAAGGAAAAAGACACTCCCCACATTTCCCTCACGTTTCCATCACCAGGGCCTAGTGGGGCCGAGGCTAGTAGATTTTGTGTGCTCCAGTTCCACAGTAGGTGCCAGGCTCTTGCATGTTGATGGGGGGGGGGGGAGCGAGCCCTGGGCCTCGTGTGCCAGCTCCAAGCAAGCCAGAGGCTGCATCCAGCTCCTGGGCCTGAGGTTCCCCATCACTGGTCTAAGCCACACAGCCTCTCATCTGTCCATAAGATGCTGTTTCTTCTTTTTATTATTGTTTCTGCTCTCCCCGTTTCAGGTCAAGGTAACTATCAGTTTGCTTATCTAGATTTCAATAAGATTAAAGTTGTTACAGCATGTATTACTTGGTGTCTTACTTTTTTTTCCCCAAAAAACTGTAGAGGGGTAGCTGAGTTAGTCTGTACAGGATAAACTTAAACAACAACAAATAGTCTGATAGCACTTGAAAGACTAATGAAACATGCTTTCGTCGGCACAGCCCACTTCTTCAAATGACTGGAGTGTTGGATGTCCAGAACCAAAATAAAATGGGGGGGGGGAGGAGGGAAAAAATGTGAAGTGGGGTGGTGGGGGGTGGAATAAAGAGGCAGTGGGTATATAACTATCAAAGGGAAAACCTGAGCTGGTCCCTTTGACAGTTAAGAGGCTGATAAGAACCATTAGTATGCACTAGGAAAGGAAGAGTACTAACACCTACTAACAGTGCAGGTGCCAGTGATTCTTGATATCTGTGTAGAATCTGAATAGAGATGTAGCTGTGTTAGTCTAGTCTAGCTGAAACAAAAAACAGGACTAACAAGATGGTTTATTAGGTGATGAGCTTTCGTGGGCCAGACCCACTTCCTCAGAACAAATTGTGGAAAAAAATAGGCATGACCATATATACCAAAGGAATACAATCAAAAAAAGAACACACATAAAAAGGACAAATCAAATTTCAGAATGGGGGGAGGAGGTAAATGTCTGTGAGCTAATGATATTAGAGGTGATAATTGGGGACGCTATCTTTGTAATGGGTAAGGTAACTAGTGTCTTTATTAAGACCGTGGCGTAAAGTGTCAAATTTAAGCATGCATGAATGACAGTTCAGAGGTTTCTCTTTCAAATCTGGTGTTAAAATGCCTTTGAAGCAGTATTCAGGTAATCAAGTTGTTGAGACAATGCCCTTTCTGGTTGAAATCGCAAGAAACCGTTTTTTCTTTATGATACTGTCTGATATCCGTTTTGTGTGCATTGATTCTTTGGTGAAGCGTCTGAGACATTTGTCCAATGTACATAGCAGATGGACACTGTCTGCACATGATAACATAAATTATATTTCTGGATGAGCAGGAATATGTGTTCTTGATCTTATAACTGAATTGGTTAGGTCCAATAATGGTGTCAGCAGCATATTTACTCTGGCCATGCCTATTTTCTTCCACAATTTGATCTGAGGAAGTGGGCCTGGCCCACGAAAGCTCATCACCTAATAAACCATCTTGTTAGTCTTTAAAGTGCTACATAGTCCTGTTTTTTGTGTAGAATCTGGTGTTTTAGTACTCTTCCTTTTCTAGTGCATACTAATGGTTCTTATCAGCCTCATTTAACTATTTAGTCTTTAAGGTGTTAATAGACTATTGGTTGTTTTTTAAGTTTTTCCTGTTAGACTGGCTTGGCTATCCCTTTGAAACTTATCTACCCACTCTCTCCCCCTACATTTCCCCCCTCCCCTTCTTTTCTTTTTTATTCTTGGTTCTGGATTTCCAACACTCCTCCAGTCATCTGAAGAAGTGGGCTGTGCCCACGAAAGCTCATGATACCATCTACGTGTTTTCTTAGTCTTTAAAGTGATACTAAACTATTTGTTTAAGTTTTTTTTTCAGGTTAAGAAATAATAGGCTTAAATTGCAGCAAGGGAGATTTAGGTCACCCATTAGAGTGGTTAAGCAGTGGTAGAAATTATCTAGTGAAATCTCCATCACTACAGGTTTTAAAGAACAGGTTAGAGATACATCCATCAAGAATGGTATAGATAATACTTAGTCCTATCTCACTGCAGGGACTTGGCTAAATTTCTTACTGAGGGTTCCTTCCAGTCCTGCATTTCTATGATTCTGAATTCAGAGCTGGCAAATACGATATTTATTTAAGGACCCAAGAAAAGTCTTAAAGTACATGACCATTTTTGTCTTAAGTGCTGAATTTCTCTTCCTTATAATTCCCCAGATATACTTTGTTCCTTAGACCGATGAGATCATTCAGCTAGAGATACAATTAGGTAGAGATACAATATGTCTTTATAACAGATAAGCAAGATAAAATTTAGTCTACAACTCTGACTCTTACTAGGTATTACAGTGTAAGCTGCCATGTGTATACTGTGCAGAACTTTTCTGTCTTCAGTATAATCTTCTATAGATGTGGTGATGGGATTTTCACACATCTCTTAAATTGTGATATAAGCTTGTTTACTGTGATTTTTTTTTTTAATCTTTAAATGGTATTTCTCAGGCTAAACAATCTGTTCTTATAGTGTTCATAAAGGCAGATTTGAGATAATCACAATTTTGCATATATTCTGTTGTAAATGTTTCAATTTAAGAACTCCTCAGTTCTTAACGTCAGGTCTTTGTAATTTTTTCTGATAATTAACTTTTGAGGCTCATAACATAGAATTGGATTTTAAAACGTTTTGTTGAGCCAACAGTAAATAGTGCTCTACAAGGGACTGTTTTTTGTTAATATTTGTCAGTCAACTTGAGTCTATGAAATGAAGAAACTCTTCACTTATTCTGGCTTTCTTGTGTACCTGGATGGATGAAATGAGATCATAAAAGTATATATCCCTTCCTTCAACTTATATCTGGATCACAAGAGTATCAGCCCAGATTTGCATTAGAAATATCACTCTTGTCTTGTATGTTGGTTGTCTTTCGTCATCTAGGAAAGCACAAATGTTCTTAGGCTGCATTTATATAAAGTTTAGAGACCAATTAACATAGTAATTAACATTAATTTCTTCAGCTACATCATATTTTCTGAATGAACTATGTAGTGCCAATATGTTATAACATGCTAAATTCTGTTCAAGTCATGGAACTAATATTTACAAAAATCAAATTTTAACTCTGTCTTGGAAACTCAGATTAGATTGGAATTATTTCAAAATGCCAGTTGGATCCTAAATTGCAAAAGGTTGAGAACACGTGTGTATTATATATTTTAATTAAACTGTTTTTACCTTTTTTGCTGATTGTCTGAGTTACAAGTCATCAAGGATTATTCCCCCACTCATTAGTATGTATAAGCACTGTTTACCTGCTATATTTGTGTTGAATAGAGAGACAAATAGAAAAGACATGAGCACTGAGGAATTTACTTATGCATCTATGAGAGTGTTTGTGGTGTTGGTTTTTGTTTTTATTGTGCTAAGAAAACATTTCACCTAAATGCTTTGAGGGAAAACTGATACACATTTCCTGTAAGAAACCGTCTACGTTATTAGCAACTATTTTATGTTGAATTCACAACTTCATGAGGCTATAACTGTTATGGTTTATTTGCAACAAAATACATGTCTGCTGACAAAACTGGAATTTCTCTCCAATTTTCTGTCTACTTTGAAAACATATTCCATGTATTTGTAAATGTTAAAAGAATAACAATCAGATTTACAATGAAAGTAATCTTATAGTAATGATTTTTAGAGAGAACCCATTAAATAACTGAAAATGAATTCATTTTCATATTAAAATAAGGCACATAGTTGTTTCAGATATTCACAGAATCATAGAATACTAGAACTGGAAGGGACCTTGCGAGACGATCAGGTCTAGTCCGCTGCTCTCCTGGCAGGACCAAGCACCATCTAGGGATGTCTAGCCAACCTACTCTTAAATATTTTCAGTGATGGAGATTCCACAACCTCCCTAGGCAATTTATTCCAG
Source organism: Pelodiscus sinensis (assembly GCF_049634645.1). Taxonomy (NCBI): domain Eukaryota; kingdom Metazoa; phylum Chordata; order Testudines; family Trionychidae; genus Pelodiscus; species Pelodiscus sinensis. The sequence continues at coordinate 60,111,266 of NC_134719.1, read as the reverse complement.
TGTTTCACTACCCTGACAGGATGTTTTTCCTAACGTCCAACCTAAACCTCCCTTACTGCAATTTAAGCCCATTGCTTCTTGTCCTATCATCAAAGGCCAAGGAGAATAATTTTTCCCTCCTCTTTGTAAAACCCTTTTAGATACTTGAAAACTGCTATCATGTCCTCCCTCAATCTTCTCTTTTCTAAACTAAACAATTCTTTCAGTCTTTCAATATTTACATTTAAAGATTGAACTTATTTGGAGAATCTTGTACTGTAGCCTAAAGACTACTTTAATCATTTTAATGGCTGCAATTAATGTAACATGTAGGGCTTTAATCATGTTAAATATTTTATTTCAAATGTTTAAACCCTTTGATGTTTTGTAAATTATTATATGCTGTATATTTATCACTTATTGTATCACAGTGAGAGTTTATAAAAGCAAAACACCACAAATAGTGGTAGCCCAGTGCAGGGCTAAATTGTGCAAAATAAAAGTTTAAGTAATTTTTTTTTCTGAAGCTCAAACACTGAAAAGTTTTAATATTTGAATACTTGAGACATTGGTTGTGGTATTTTTTTTTCAGTCAATGGGTCTGATCATCATCTGAACTGCTTTCAGGGAGTATGAACCTCCTCTGTACTCAGCCCAAAAAATCCCATCCTGATATTTGCTTCTGTAATGGCCTCCTCTGTACCACACGCCATTAAGGTTAGAATGTGCGCAAGCATTGTACCACCAGCCTCCTTTGTGAAAATGGGCACAATTTCCTGTTGGGAGAGAATAAAATAAGTGAAATCTTAGCACTCCAGAGGGGAAATGATAGACGAGAGGTTCTCAAACTGGATTATGAACTGCATATTAATAGAGTGCTTGTTTTCCAAACCATTTTGCCTCTCTTTGATGATCAGATGTTATCCACTTACAATTCTCTAAACTCCATTGCAATTGCAATAATTGTTTACATAGGAAAGTAATAAAGTATTGAATGTGTTTTTAGTTTCATTTCAGCAGCTTAGATATATTGAAAGAAAGTGGAGAGCCAGTACCATACGATCAGCCAGCGCTTCTCAAGTTACCAACAGTGCTCTGTGAACTGCAGTCGAGTTTAGGAATGTGTGCTGTAAACTGTTTAGAAGTACTGTGGTGGGAGCAATGTGACTTGCGTCTTGGGTTTTAATTTCAGTGATGGAATGGAAATAGTGTTTGGTCTTTTCTGACGTTTTAAAAGTAACAACAGCAATTGTGTTAAGTCCTCATTATTTCTAAGGTACTGGAAACCGAGATGCTATAACATGGTGTGTTTTTCTGAGAGTCTTTTTCAGTTTTTAATCAACCAACAATTTTATATTACGTTAAAGCTTTTTATCATAAAATATTTTAGATTATTTCCCTTTAATCTGAAAATGCTGCACTTATTATAGATGAAATATTTAATTTTATACACCTACAAATAGTTCCATCAAAAGGGACTACTGAGTGATTCAAGTTGTGTGCATAAATAAATCTCTGAAGGATTGGGGTATAACGTTGCTACTAATGAAGTAGATCAGAAAAAATAGTAGTTTTTTTTTTTCTTCATTTCTTTACTCTCCATATATTTGGTTTTGCTGTTTCCTGTATATAATCAGTTGGTTTCTCTCTTGGGGAAAAAAGACACTTAAAAATAAAAGGTTGGGGACAGAAAAACTGTTGTAAAATATTTAAAAGTAATTCTTTCAAAGGGCACGCCATTACATTAGCTTTAGTGTTCCTTTGAGAAGTACATACAAAAGCACATATAAGTCTCCCTAATCCTTAGAAAAATAGCCTTTTCTAAACTGCTAACCAAAAGAGTGCTTAAAGAGACCCAGTAAGTTTTGATTTCTATTTTTAAAATAGACTAGATTTCAAAGTAATCCATCCTGGAAATCTTTGAGTCTTTATAATTGCATTCCAGCACCTAGCACAGTGGTAGGTGGCATCGAGGCCTCACTTTAATAATAATCCTATTTCCAAAAATGTTTTTCTCTCCTCTTTCAGTATAGGAAAACTCTCCAGAAAACAGGAGACTGACTGATTTTTGGAGGAGAATCAATAAAGTTACCTTGCAAAATGCACAAAAAAGAAATATTTCTTTTTTTTCCTATGTTTTGGTTATAGCAAAAGGTTATAGGTTAGATGTTGTTTGGTAATAATAGTAAGTACAGCATTTGCAGAGAAGTGTCCCTGCAAGGGAATGGTTATATAACATTGTCAATTAACAAGCATAATAAAATAGGTAAGGAGTCTTGATTTTTTTTCACGTGTTGGTTAAAACAAACTCCAAAACGAAGAAGTTTGCTCCTTTGTAGGATTGCATTTGGCCTATACACAACTAAAATCCCACTAATACATCCAAACCAGGCTTAAATGGGTATTAAGTTATATATAGACCTAGTGATAACTTTTTGGGTGAAGGCTCAACAAGAAAGAGAAATGGCATGATTTCTGAGAATAATGGCAATGGTTTTATATGGAATGGAACAAGCAAATGGCTTTATTCAGTCTGTTTACTCCTGTTGAAACTGACAATTAAAATAGCTACTGGTAAGTCCCCAGTTGTGCAACAGGCTTCATGCAGATGCATGTGTCTGCCTATATGGAGTAATTTGGAGGGTTGAGGTCCATGTTGGTATCCTTTACTACTGAGTGGATTGACTGAGTCATTGTCTATAAGAGAAATTCATCTCAATAAGAGTCTTTAAATTCTTCTGGATCATGAAATATTTGATCTGAGTTTCCACCTTCTGAATTATTTCTTGAAACAGTTATTTACGTAAAAGGTGGCACTACCAATAGAATCCGTTCCATTGAACAGCTTTTACATGTATCATTAAAGTTCCCTTACCTGTGTATGTATCTCTATCTCTATCCAGTGTTGTAAATTGTTTTCCATTGTGCCATATCATGGAATCCCCTGCATTTCCCTGATAAGTTCCCAGACGCAGCCTATAGAATTCACTTTCAGGCTCCAGACGAAAACTGCTGTATTCTGCATAGACTTTCTTATTACTCCAGTCTTCTAGTTCGATCAATAGCCTGTAATTGTCCTGATTGGTCAGCATATATATATTTTCTAGTCCCAGCCAATACTCTCCATCAACATTTCCAAATCCTTTCTGTACAAAGAAAACCAGAATGTGAGGTTAAATCTAGTGGATTTTCTGAATAGATTGAATGAAGACATTTACTAGTAGTATATCCCAGTAGAATTTTTGTGTCTAACCTAAAAAACTGTTAGGCTTTTAATCTTCTGCTCTACCCTTTCAGTTATTTTTTCTGGGACATACTCTGTGTCCCTGTTATTCAATTTGAGTAGTACTTCACTCCATGAGTAGAATTAATTTTATCAGTGGGACTACTGGTAGTGTAATGTATTAATCAGCATGAGTGAAGGCGTCAATCTGGTCCTTTGCACCTTTGATTCCCCATGATATATGTGTGTGTGTTGTAGGTGAGGGTGTGGTTTTTTGGTTTGTTTTTTTTTGGAATACTGGAACAATAATTTCTGTGGCACAATAAATGCTATCTATTAAGACCATATCAGTAACCCATTGCATGAAGTATATGTAGGCCATACAAGCTAAGACAGCACTCAAGCTGCGTAACTTTATGTACCTTTTACTAGGCAGGCTAGTATTTCGCTATATATGTAATTGGGTAATTTGTGTGCAGTAGATTTCAATTCTAGTAAATCGAATGAAAACTATTAGTCTTGAATCACAAAACTCATGGTTTAGCACCCTTTTCCTAATATTTTCAAGCCAATGTTTCCTTTCCCTAAGAAAATATCCATTTTGCTACAAACATCTGAAGTATTTGGGATTATTATAAATACCGGTAAGTCATTGTTTTTAATCATGTGGTGTTTGGTAGGATTACAATTTTTTCCCCCCGACAAAACGCTCTAGGTGAGAGCTAATTTCAGGGCCATTTTCCCCCCCCCCCCCAACAAATTCATCGATTTAAAATAAATAAATAAATTAAATGTGTACACACACCGCAAAACTTTCACTTTCTACTGAAATGGTCAGAGTTACTCTTTGAGGCTATTAATCTGAATGAAGTATTTACTTCTGTGTATAAAAAGTGTTTGGTTTTGTGCTTTAGTGTCTTAATTTACTTTTTTTCCTTTTATAAAGGAATGAATTAAAAAAAACCCATGAATTATGTTGTCATCGAGGATGCAGCTTTAATATCAGATTCTGAGAAATGCAAAAGTTAAACCTCTCGTAGTTACCTTAATTGATTTCCTGTGCACATTTAAGAAGTAAAATTTGTAACATGATCAGCTACATATGATGATCTCAGTTCACAGAAAAGAAAATTAGTTTTTGTGGCTTAACTCCTTTTTAGATTTTATTTTTCTGTTTTTATTAATCTCCCCAATTTTTGTCAGTTCTCAAGTAATTAACCATTTTACACCTGATTCTTTTTTCAAATGTTGTTCTTGCAGCACAATTAACTGCAATGAAGTGTTGCCTTGAAAAATAGAATCTTGTGAATATTGATAGCAGATACTAGTGGTTACTGTACCCACCAAAATGAAGCTGTTACCTTTCTGAATTCTCAAATTTACCTTGTAGTTGTCCCAATTCCTGAAGAAATTAACAGATCCATCTGTCCTTTTTTGAATAACTGCCCAGCCTCCAGGGTCCAGGTTGTTCTCACACCATAACTGTACAGGTTCATTGCTGTTTTCAGGTTTGATCATATATATCCCACTGTTGGAATGCCCAGCTTCTTTGGCTTGTTTACAGTCTTTGAATGGACCTGTTTGAAAAGTACTGCCTTAAGCTTAAACTTATTTTTTTAAATATATAGGCAGGTCATAAGCTGTATATAACATGTATTTAGTAGCATATGTACAAGAAGGCTTTGTATTGCAACGCGCAGCTTTATCTTAGAGGTGGTAAATATCTAAGATCCCATTTTATTGCTGTTTCCTAATAAAAATTGCTTATTTTCTCATTGTAAATGTGCAAATATAAATCTTCCCTGGTAAACATTGCAAAATGTCCTTTCCAGTTTAGAATTTTTTTTTTAACATTTTGTCTTTCCCCCAGTAACTTTACAAATAGACCTATTTTGTGAAACGGGATGAATTTTTGGATCTTTTGCACCTTTTATTTTGGTAACTTTTCTTGACCGTGTGTATACCAGAGTTACATCTTGATCTTAGACAATTAATGCAACTTACATTTCATAACTACTTTATTGTGTATAGCCTTACCAAACATTGGATGCTGGCTTACTTCTTCCTTATAGTGCCATGGTGTCCAACCAGTTCTGAAGCAGTAGCCACTATAGTGACTACTGCTACAACAAATTAGCCACACGCAACCGGACAAATAGCCACAAGTGGCTAGAGGCTAGCATGTTGGGCAACACGGCTATAATGTCTACTTTTGAAGTGGTCATAAAGTAAAATATGAACTGAAATTTAATTAGAAAACATTTGTCAAAATTTGCAAACAGGAACCTTTATAAAATGAATGATTTTTATACTTCCCTTTCTTGACAGTAATGATATACATGCATACTTGTTAGCAAAGGCAGCGTGCAAGAAGTGGACTATGTGTATTTTTACAAATAGTGCTCATTTATTGAGTTTTGAACCTACAGTTATATAGAATGCAGCTACTGATCTTGAAAGTTCTCTTTTAGGTGCTGAGTACTATATTTACAAAACATAGTCTCGACTTCTGAAATAATGTGTTTGTTCAGTAGGAAACACAATCAGCTTACATTTCTGAGATCCTTGCTATATTGGTGTGTCACTCTTAGATTATAGCTGGATTTCTAATCTTTTATCACTAATCCTCCCCTCCCCGAAGAAATTAATGCTATTAATACATCAATATAAATAGTGATTTTTGACTGGTATTAGAACATCTTCTAATCAGTTTTTTCATAATGAGGGAGTGGATATGTTCTATTAATGGCTAGCTAGTGATGAATCCCTAAAATGCAACTTAGAAATAAAAGTTGTTTGTTATGTTTAAAGAGACTTTTTGTCGTGTTAATATAAAAATATTCATAAATTGTGCAGTTGTCCCCTATGTGCTCATGCTACATCTAAAGTAACCCTTATTGAGTTACTATTATGATACTGATTTGAAACAAATAAACTTAGCCTGCCCAATTAATAATTTAAACAAATAGCAATATAGTGATCTTTTAAATAAATATTTTGAGATGTGTATTTTTCAGTCCTATTTAATGACTAAGATGATGGACTAAGTGCAATTGTCGTAATTTGAGCTCGGCTCTGTTTTTGAATGCCAATGTGGATGTGTAATGACCTATGGTAACCCACCTGCAGAGAGAGAGAGTATATTCTGTGTGAGGGAAACGCAATGAAGTTTGATACCCTTTCATTGTTCTTGCTTAGTGAAGACCATTTTTACCCTTAAATCCATCTTAATGTTCTTTACCTGTTCTTTAAAAACCTGCCAGTAGTAGTCTGGTATTAAGTGTGGAAGCCTGTGACAACTGGGATATCCATAGAACTAGTCCACAGCTGTTACAAGTTGATACAGAGCTTGCATGATCATACAGTTTGATATTCTGGGCAAATAGAATCATGACTTATTTATTGCAGCTCTCAAAGAGATTGCATTCGTTATTAGCAAGTCATTAGGGCCTGTAATTCTCCAGAGTCATGCATTTTACGGGTCATGATTATTAAAAGTTTATTTAGTTATAATTATAACTACGTTGAAACATGACAGTTTAAAGGAGTTGGGAAAAAATAGTAACCTGATAACAGGTTACAGAAACACCAATAGAACTAAGCTCTTTGACAATTGTAAATAGTTCTGACTACTACAAGATGTTCTACAGGAATTGATTAATGGTTTCAAGAAATTGTGTTGATGTATTATCAATGTTTGTAACTGACCAGACCTTTTGTCCAAGCTAGTGGTGCATGCACACACCAGGTCTTGGCATAGTAAAGGACATGTGGCACTTTAAAGCCCCACTGGCATATGAACAATCCACTTTTACTGGTCAGAAACACTGCCAGTATACTGCAACATTAAGAAGTTTACAATGCATATGACAATAGTTCATCTAGCAAACTAATGCTTTAACACTGAAGAATTTTTACTTTAAGACTTGAAAATTGTATCTATCAGAATTCTGAGACACCTAGGTAACTAAAATAGATTTTGAAGTATAAAGACTGCTTCTTTAACAAAAAAGATGCTTATATTTCAGAGAAATGTTCATTCTAAAATCTGAAATATAACTTGTTTAGGATTTTCTTTAAAGTTTCTCAGATTCTCCCTTGCCAGTTTTATTATTCATGAGAAATTTAAACGTGAATTTTAAAAAGTTGGATGAGTGGAAAAATAGGGTTTTTAAATAACAAACTAGGATATAAACTAAATGATTGCCGCTTCCTTCGCAATATATCCAAAGCAGTCCCTGCCTTTTGGTCATTACTTCCACCACCTTTGACAATACCTTAACAGTCTACCACTTTGAGTACCATAGTTTTCTTTGCCTTCTAAATACTTCTTCCTATCCAATGCAGCCAAAATGCTGCTGCCAAAGTCATTTCTCTTGCTTGCTGCTTTGAACCATTTTGCTTACTCTCTCTCCGTTCCCTTGCCTATTTTAATTTTCTTCATTCTTTTGTATTATGCCTGAATGTGTCCTGTTGTGAAAATTCCCTACGGCACGAGGAAATTTCTGTAAATTGGCTTAGCACAGTTTGAATGGTGTGTTTAAAAACAAACAAATAATAGTGGCTCCATGATGAATACTATTCTAAAATAATTTTTTAATTATAAAAGATGCGATAGCAGAAAAATAGAAATACTTTATAATGAAGATTGAAATACTGAAACAGTTGAACAGATCTATTACTGTAGCTAAAATACTATATTCTGTGTAGAGGGAAAGAATTTAGGATTCTCATTTCCAGGGCCATTAGAGACCAAAGCAGATGGTGGAGCTGTTTTGATTTGCTGCCAATAAGGTTGCAACAATCTGTTTACATAATAGCTTTTGACCATTGCTTAAATTCAGCTGGCATTAGTCTCTCAGGATGCAGTTTGTCTACATTTTGATGCTTAGGATTGTAGACACTGTTGAAGTAGAATATTAGAGTGGTAGAAGAGGTTTCAAAGTTATGTTGTAGAATAGAGTTGAATGAATCCAACAAATCGCTTAGCTTTGATTAATTATCCTACATCTTTCGTGGGGCAAATACATCCTTTGATGCATTGTGGCATAGGAACTATGATCCACTTTTTTGTGTTTGCTCATTCAAATACTAAGGTGTATGACTTGATAAAATTTGCTCTATTAAAGTAAAGGGGTATGTTTCTATGCTAATGAAAGGAATAACATATCCAGTGTACAATTCCTATTATCACTTCATGTAGTATTATCATCCTTGAAGTCTAGTTGTGAAAATGATAATGCCCAAACGTAAATTATACCTTTCTTCCATCAGCAGATTTTTCTGTCACTCAAATTCCATCCAATTACTAAAGTTAGATGCCGGTGTAATTGAGAGCATAATATGGCCCCGTGTTTCTAAGATACAACGGTTTATTGGAAAACCATATTTTTACTACTATGAGCTGTCATTAGCATTGAAGATCCAAATACAGATATTAGAGCGGGATTCTTTTCTGATTCCTACATCAAGAAAATTAAGTTTAAATTACCTATTATTATTTTTATCATAGCCAGAAAAGTTTACTATTTCCTCATGAAAGCCAAATACATACGTTTCTTTAATGGCTTTTGGTTTTTAAGAATTAAATACTGATATGAACAAGACTGCAATTTTGGAATTTTGCTAAATATGGACATACAGTGCCCTCTCTTTGGACATACAATGTATGTATATGTTCAAAAATGTAAGATCTTGAGAGGAGCATAGGACCCATATCTAACTTATTTCCTTGGATGCTGTTGTTAATTTGCACTCTTTGAGATCACGTTCTAAATTATTACTATTGCAATAACAAAAATGCATTCTACGCGTGTAATTTAGCAAATGGTTGATCTCTAGCGCGTGATATTTTGGCATGTGTTGGTTGGTGACAAAGGAAAATGATGGAATGTTACCTTTTTTTTTTAAATGGGATATAACTTTTTTTAAAAAATCCCAAGCTTGATTTGAGTGGAACAGGTAGTTGACGCCCTAATATAGATTGTCCAGCAACTTAGTTATTGCTGAGTTACTGCAATTTGTACTTACATGTCTTTCATGAGTATTTTGGAAACAATAAAGAGAAATCCACAAATCAAGGGGGGGGGGGGGAACTAAACTAAAAATCTGATTATAGAACAAAGATGTGTAAATGTAAATGTTAATTTGTCTTATAAGAAACACTGAAATACAGACGGAAACTATGCTTTCCTTGTTGTGATTTTAGGAGGAGTTAACACCTATGTATATGACACAACTATCGTTAATGTGCCTAAACATTTATTTTCTAAATGCATTTATCATTTGCTCAAAACTCTCTCAATTTTTCACCTTTCTGGCTATTTCTGGTTATTTCCCAAGTCTGATCTTTGGCTTTTTTGGTGAGTTGGTTGTTTTTTGTTTTGGGGGAGTTTGGAGTTAAGGGGAGGAGTTTGGGTAAAAATGTTTCAACTGGTTTTTGAGTAGAAGAACAGTAGAGGAAAATACTTCATTCCCTTAAACTGGAAATAAGTCATAACTTTTAATAGTGAGTAATTATTCATTGGAGTAATTTACCAAGGATCATAATCAGTGTTCCCTTCACAGGTGATTAATCATCCCTTTACCCAGTCAGTCAGCATCCCGCACAGAGCCCTGAGCCTCTGACTGGGCAGTGCAGATTAATCACCTATGAAGTTGTGCTGGCCTGCAGTTTAGAGGGAACACTGGATTCTCCATCACTTGCTTTTTAAATCAAGATTGGATTTTTTTTGAAGATATGTACTGGGAATTATTTTGATGAAGTTCTATGAACTGTGCTATAAAGGATGTCAGACTAGATGATCATAATGGTATATAACTTTTAAAAAAGATACACAATTAAGTAAACCTTCTGGCCTTACACTTTAGGAAATTCAGTGTTCTAAAGCTTTTATTAAAGCAGCTCTGATTCAAAAACTTGGAAATAGACATTTGAAATTGGGCATAGAGGTTGATCTTAAGGTGGAAAGATGCTTTGAATATTCCACTGAAAATTGGTTTTGATTTGACCAAGTTATGAGCAGCGGAAGACTGTAGTTCACGTACGTTTTACTTTCAACCAACAATTTAAATAAATAATATCTCTGTAGAAATTAAATTAAGTACTTAAAATAAGGCCCTGCCCTGCAGTTCAACTTGTACTGGCGTAAGAGTTCTCCTCCATAGATCCAATTAAAATGTAGGATCAGGTTTATCAATAATTTGTTTTGATAAAATAGTTCCAAATATAGATATTCAGTTTAATTTTCATGCAGAGCAATTTTGTTTTAATTTTTTATAGTAAATTAATTACCTTGCATGCAGATTTTCTCTATCTGTAAGAAGATACTTACAATTGTTGCATTTCCTTATTTCCTGTGCATTCTAACTTTTTTGCTGAGCCTGAATTTTCAGAAAGCAACTTAAGCATGTACACATACATAAGAATGAAAATGGCTGCACTGAAGTTTAAAATTACACATTTAAGTATATTGCTTAATTGAGTGTGCCTGAGTTAATGATTTTGCATTTACATATGTATCTTGAATTTGTATAGAAAATGTGTTTTGCCCCTTTAGGAACTTGTCTTCTGTGGGATTGACTTTTCTAATATTTTCACCTCCCTGTAAAAGTAGCTTTCCCAGTGAGCTATGAATTTTCCTCCTGACCCACCACTGAAGATACTATTACATATCCAGAAGACAATTTTATCTTTCATGTGTGCATCTTTTTTTCCTGCATTTTAACAGTATTTATCTGATGAGGACAGCCATATTGGGTTTGCTAGTCTTATTTGGCAGCCTATCCATTTGCAAATATTTTGTCATAATCTTCTAAACTAATCTGCTCTATCACATACTGGCACCTTAATTTCAGGCTTCAGAGCAAGAACTAGGAATAACTCCAATTTATTGTATACTGATACTTTAATTTTAATTATCTACATTTTACCAGCTTTGGAAATACTCAGTCCTTTTTCTTCTACTTCCATTAAGGTTGCACATTCCTAAATTTCACAGACCTCTTTATTTAAAGAAAACACTCAGCAAATTAAACTATTCATGATAGAATAAATTGACTGAGATTCCTTTATCTTAGTTTCCAGAAATGTGTAGAGGTGAGAGATTTTTTTTGATAAACGTTTTAATGAAAACATTCATATGTACTGTTGGTTTTCCTCATATGTACATACCTGTCTGTTTATAATTATAAAGCTGGGGGAATGGGTTTATAATTATAAAGCTGGGGGAATGGGTATCTGGGGAAACAATAAATCACTATGCAGTTTTGCTTTAAAGTTCTTTTTTAAAGAAAATGTTGCCGTTGCTGACTAGACATTAATACAGCTTTTTTATATATTAGCTGTGTTTCCTTTGTGTCACTTACAGATGATTAAGTTTTCATGACATCTGGCATTTCATTTGTACTCTGGGTTAATTTTTCTCCAAATCCCAAGCAAAACAGTCCTTTTTTTTTTTTAAACAGCTGATTGGTTGTAGTGTGTGCCAAATAGCCACGCAGTATAGGTGTTCTTGCCTCAGTAACCCATTACCTCTGAATAGGGATGTAAGTGACTCAATTAGTTGCTTCCTCCCGCCCACCCTTGCTGCCTCTATCAGAGAGAGGCAGTGGAGAAAGGGGGGGGGGAGGAACAGGAGCCAGTACTGGGGGGAAGTGGCTTAAGAACTGGTTCCCCACAGCACTGGTAGGGTTCTTGCTACATCTCAAAAGCAGAAGGCCCTTGTACATTTCAAAAGCACAGGACCAGCAAGGGACTGCTTGACTCCCCCAGTAGCCCCATGCTTCCCACAGTGCTTCCACCAGCGAGGCTCTTGCTACATTTCAAAGATGGAGGCGTCCTTATGGACTAATCCAGTAGTCATTGGCAATTCCATCGACGGTTCGATTAATTTAAATTTAGCATCCCTACCTCTCAATGTCCAAATGAGTTTAAAACCTAGTGAAGAGCATTTTGCAATGTAAACTCATGAAAGGCAAGAAAAAAAGATGGTTACTTTGGAAAGCCTGGATTTAAAAAAAGATAATCCAAACTTTCAGGATTGAGAAGAATAAATTGCAACTGTGTGATGAAGTTGGAAATAATTTATTTATAATAAATATATATATATATATATATATATATATATATATATATATATATATATATATATATATATATATATATAGGAATCATATCCGAGTTACAGTAACTCCCAAATGAAATGCACTTTTCTTTCATTGTCATTGGTTTTGTGTTTAAATGCTATATGAATATGTATGTAATTGGGTGAAGTAAGACAGTGAACTGAAACATTCAGCAAATCTCCTAAATGTATTGCCATGATATTTTCATAAAAAACTCAATATTGTCTTTCCTTGTTAAGTATGTTGTTTTAAATTTTAAATATCCATCGTGTAGATTTTTAAAAGGATCCCAAATGAGACAGGCACCTAACTTCAATTTTGGAGGGAGTTGGGTTGTCTTACTACCTGAGGCTCCTTTGAAATTTGCAGCCTAAAGAGGATCCTTGTAACATCAGATTGTCTTACTGTCGTAAAGTCAAAATCAGCTGTAGGTTAAGATTCATTAAAGCTGGAAATATGAAAGTGCAATAATGAACAGTGAGTGTAAGTAGAACTGGAGAGAATAGCAAATATTGCTACATCCATTTACTTCCAGGAAGTTTGTCTCTCACTTTGTTTGCTATTCACAAAATTTTAATGTAACTTATGAACACTAACATTATCTACAGGTCAAGAATTAGTCATAGAAATTACTTGACAAATAAATTGGAGGAAAATCTAAATCTGATGTCAATTTATTTATGATCAGAAGAGGCTGAATTTGTTGAATAAAGTATTTATTTTGAATTATTCAATCCACTCTAGTTATAAATTAGCATTGTAAGTGGGTTGCGTATTTTGTAACATGGCATTCTCTTTATTTTGGACATAATGTTAATCAACTCACCTTCGTTGATTAAAGTTAATGGTGGTATCCTGAAAGGACTTTTTGTAGGAGAAGTAGCTGCATCAGGTGGTGGCCTTATGTCTCTGGGATAACTTGGGTCCCTCTGTATCTCATTACCTCCTAAAAGGTTGGGAGTATAATGCTGACTGTTAGGAATGTGCTGTGGCACCACCTGAACAAGAGGAGGAGATCCGTCGGTGTCCTGTCGTGACAGCATCTGCAAGCATTGCTCTTCCAATAAAGAGATAATCACAGACTGATTATTTACAAGATCAGTTAGTGATGCATATTTTATTTCAAGCTCCCTGTAACGTGTTGCCATCTTCAGCATTTCTGTTGTAACATTGAGGATTTTGTTTTCCAGTTGGGAAAGCTCAAGTGAATTATCACGCTTTCGTATTATCTCATGCAAGAGCTGCATGTAAAGCTGAGTGACCCGGGAGTTCATGTTACGGCTTTCTTTTCTCAGCAATTTTACCTCATTCACAATATTTCCATCCACATCCACCACTAGCTGCAAGATATCAATCTCCCGCTTCTGCTTGGACAATACTTCCTTCAGGTTCTCTATGTCCATCCTTGTGATTTCATCTTTTCTGTTATCTGCTCCTAGTCCTTTGGTGTTTACACAAATTGGTCCTGTTATTTTTTGTTCAGGAACCAAGAACGTGTAACCACATTTTTTCCCTTCCTCTCCACCGTCTGTTGAACGAGGGTGTCTCTTTGGGGATATTTTATTGAGTTTAGACTTTTCTATACAGTGTCCTGTAGACAGTAGTAGGAATAACAACACACTCAAAGTCCATGTAGATCTCTTCATTTTGAGGTGAACGCAGAAGACTAATCATTGGATAAATAGAAAGAAAGTTAATATGAATCCAGTTTCACACCATGGAAGAGTACTAATTTTTACTTATGACACAAATGCAACCGAGACTTCTCTGCTATAGATATTGGCCAAGCTGACATTTTCTTACCATGTTAAATTTAATATCACAAAATTGCTTATTTATTTGGAATTACATCACACTGACCAACTTGCCTCCTTTCTTGAGGCATATTAAGACCTGAAAGATTTCAAGCAGTAGGTATTTTTTGGCTTAATTCAAATGAATAAATGTTCAGAAAACAAGCACCAGTATATTCAGGTAAAAAAGTAGGTTTTGGTCATAAGCCTGACTGCATGCACATATTTATAAATATTAAAATACAAATTGGAATATTGTAAAATACTTTTGTAGCTCCCTTCCCCAGCAAATTCTGATTTGGGCTTTCTAAAAAATCTGAAGCTGAAACTATTTTTATAATTTGTGTAATATTAGCTTTAGTACTACATATTTTATACTTAGGTCTATAGCAAGATTTATAACTAGTGGTCTTGAAGATCACTATATCATGGCTTGCATAATTTTGCAAGTACTATTAAAATGTATTCAAGAAAATTTGGTTAGTAGGAAAAGATCATGATGGGATTAGCTGTGAGATCATATGCCCTGACTTGATTAAAATGTGTCATAGCCTGTTTTCATTCATAAATGAAAACAAGTAAGTGATTAACTTTGTTTTTGTGAAACTAAATGTTTTCTTTTCTTCAGTAGGAAATTAGTTTGGGATCATTAGATGTTTAATATTGACCACTAAACATTACAGAACATTGAACCTGCAAGCGGGGACTACCCAGACTAGTTAGTGTGCAATGTGTTGCTTTACTTGAGAATATTCACACCCCATCCGTGTACATTACTGCACCTTGTGGACAAGCCCACCATTTTAATGAAAATTCTGATGAAACGGTTCATTAACAAAGCACATTAAACTTGTGAAATTTTCTCCTATAAATTTGGTTTCTACTCTGAGGTATAGTAAAACAAATATACCACAACACTACAAATCATGGTTGAATGAAATATGATAAAAGGGGAAAAACATTTCCCACAAATGGTTTTGTATTTCAAATTATATTTTCTTCAAGTTAGTTTACTTTTCACAAAACACAAGAGTTGGCTTATGAACTACATCCTGGCAGAAGTGAAGAAACAATAGGAACATACTGTTAAAGTTATGAATGCTTTTAGGTGCCCTAAAGACTATTATGGGATTTTTATTACCAATTTTTTTTTCTTAATGTATTTAAGTTTTTGTCATTATTCCAGGTAACGTGTAAACAAGCATCCCATTAATCTGTAAAAATATCAAGCATGTTTTATCAGCTGTAACTAGTATACACCTTTTTAAACATGTCACATTAAAATAACGTATTTACTTAAATTATGTAGGGAAAGAAGAATGCATTGACAAATCTGAGAACTATTGATTACATTTTTCCATTTCTCTGTTTTGATGTTTGAGGTTATAAATAGGGAGTGGTACTCAAACCCAGAATAAATTAACTATTTTTTTATCTTTGACTAATTGACTTGTGGGAAGGTGATGGCTTCAGAGTTGATTCTCTTGTCAAAGGAGATCTCTCTACTCTATTGGCGCTTGTCTTGGCTATGGGTGAAGCTGAAACTAATTTTTCCTCCTCAGCCTAATCAGCGGATTGTACAAGATACTGCACCGTGGTCTCTGTGTGATTTAGCTAAGTCAGCAGAGTAAAACTGAACAGTTCATCAGTTTCATGCTACACTTGCAACTCCTGCACAAATGCTTTATGTAAGGGTACGTCTAGACTATATGCCTCTGTCTCCAGAGGCATATAGATTAGGCTACCAGACATAGTAAAATGAAGCGGCAATTTAAATAATCGCCGCGTCATTTAAATTTACATGGCTGCCGCGCTGAGCCGACAAACAGCTGATCAGCTGTTTGTCGGCTCAGCGCGATAGTCTGGATGTGTGGGTGTCGACATCAAAGGTATTTGTCGACCACCCAGGTATGCCTCCTGGGATGAGGTATACCTGGGTGGTCGACAAATACCTTTGATGTTGCCACCCGCGCGTCCAGACTATTGCGCTGAGCCGACAAACAGCTGATTAGCTGTTTGTCGGCTCAGCGCGGCAGCCATGTAAATTTAAATGAAGCGGCGATTATTTAAATCGCCGCTTCATTTTACTGTGTCTGGTAGCCTAATCTACATGCCTCTGGAGACAGAGGCATGTAGTCTAGACGTACCCTAAAAGTATCAACCCAGTCACAATCCTCCCTTTCAGGTGTAGGTATCCCTTGATACAATAGATGCCCCACTAAACCCCATTTTCATTGGGCAATCCCTGATTGGAAACAGCTGTTCTGCATCCCACGACCAACAAAACTAAACTGGCAAAGTCCAGAGAGAGACAGAGACTTGTCATTTAGAAGAAAAAATACCCTTAAACCTAAAGGAAGGTGCACTAGGATGCGATTCACTTAGCCACAACTTCTTGTCTTACCTGCGCTATTCACTAATGCTAGGATTGTAAAATGGATAAAAGTTGGAACACTCCTTAGTAGGGAAGGAAAGAGGACAAGTAGAACTTACTTTACTTACCTGATTTTACAGATTGGATGGCAAATGAGATGTTGCACAAAATCATTTCTGGTAGTCGTGGAAAGAAACCAGATCTCTAAGTGAACAATATTTGAGTTTGCCATGCTTAAACAAAAGGCCTTTCGAAGTAAAAGTGACAAATCTATGGTTGCCCTATTTATAGTCACTGCTCTAGTCACTGTATCTCACAGCCCAGGAACTAAACCTAGGCATATTGATTCCCAATATTCTGTTGCTGTCTAGCAAATAATTGTGTAAACTACTGGTGTATTGGCAGGTTCCCCTCTATGATTTGGCCCATATGAAGGATGCCTATTTCTGTTGTCAATTACTCTTTAGCTTAAATTGTAGAGATCTGTGCTATTTATCTCCTGGTTTCAAAAACTGTTGATGACACACGCAGGAAAATACTGCATGTGGCCATGTAATAAAAGGTTACAGTGTATTTGAACAAGGTGTCAGAATTCAGGCTGCTGTTAGGAAATGCTAGAATTAAGATGACTGATTTTGAGTAATTGATTTTGCAAATTTCACATTTTAACATTGTTTTAACATTCAAGACCGTCTCTTAGTCAATGAATTTAGAACATTTACAAAAACAATAGTAATGAAAATGTAATTGAAATAATTTAAATGTTTATATTCATGCATATTTATATACTGCAACTGTTTTTTTCAAAAACAAAGCATTCAGAAAGAAAATACATAATTTTAAATACTTTTTCCATAAATGGAAGTTGTGTTAAATATATAACATCTTCTAAAGCAGTGTTTCTTAAACTGTTCCAGGGCACATTGGTGTGCTGTGGAGAACAGAGTTCAAAATGGCCACCCTTAAAGGAGTAGATGACTTTTTTTCTGTTGCTCAATAACTCTCTCCCCCCCACACACACACTCTTCCCCCCCCCCCCCCAACAAAAAAATCCTTGGTGTTCCTCAAAAAGAAAATTGTTTGGTGTTCTTCGGTCTTAAAAAGTTTAAGAAACACTGTTCTAAAGGTACACTGTCTATGAAGTCAGTAGACAATAGCAATGTTTTTTGTCATGCCATATTTCAGAACAAGTTATGGGGTAATCCTAGTGAAAAGGACAAAAAGTCATAGTTATGTTACACTGTATCACTCATCTGTGTAGCCTAATACATATGAAGGTAATCGCCTCTCCCACATGTGTAATGAACGTAAAAAAATTGTGCAATGCTTAGTGTTGAAAGCTCAAGGTAAACTTTTAGGTGAGCCATGGTAAAAATATCAGAAATTAGCGCCATTTTGTGTCATATACTGTATTTTTCAATAGTCCCTGGACCAACTGAATTAATCAAAATAAACTTGTAAACCTAACCTGGCTCTCTTAAATCTCAAATAATTTTATAACTGCGGTGGATGGAGATCTTAGAAATCTTCTCTGTCAATACTATGCTCTAGTCCTTTGCACACAGACATTTTAAAAATAATCTTGTAAAATTAAAGTATGAATATTATGGAATTCATGGTAACTGTCTCAGACACATCCTAAATAACCATTTTTAAATAACTGAAAAAATTAAATAAAATTGGTATACTAAAATACAAGTAATACATGTTTTTAATAGTAAATGCACAGCAATAAAGCACTTAGTCCAATCAGATATTCTGCAGTAATCTACTTTTGTACATTTTTAATGAACTAATTACATATATATGTCTGTCCTGTAAACATGTAGTGCTCCCACTTTATTCATATGATGAATGATGTACCAAATATACTGAAGTGATTTTAGGATTGGAGCTATAGACATTCTGTCTGACCGTAAATGAAACTAAACGATCTAAAATAGAATAACCAAATGTACAGTTGCTCAAGCTGTGTTTTAGAACTCTAAAATAAACACGTTACAAACTTTCGCTATATGGACAGCTGGTCTGAAACTAAGATGTGTCAAACATGCAAAGAAGAGTTTCTTTTAAGACACAGACATCATTGTTAACCTGCGTGCTGTTACAGACGCTTCCAACTGTGAAAACTTTGGCTCCCTTATGTGTGTGTGTTATTCAACAGTTCAATACAGATGTTGGTGACTGACACAGCTGGGGTTCCTAATAAGGTTGTAATAACGAATTATTCTTCATGTGGTTCTGCATATTCTCTCACCAAATAGTAAAATCTTCTCCAAGCAGTGGCCATTGGAGTGCACTTGTGCCCCTCTTCTATCTCTCCTCAGTCTTTCTCAGCATTTTGAGAATGAGGCTATATTGGGGACACTGTAATGTCTATCGCTTCATTTCCTACCGACCTTTGCACGAGATCAAAGTGAACTGTTTCAGTCTGTTTGAATCTGGGAATTTTCTTTATTGATAGTGCCTTCGGTAATTTATAGTTTTTAGTTGTTCGTTTAAGTATAGTGATAAGTGTAGGCAATTTAGTACAGTTGGTAGGCTTGCTTCTATGCAATGATGAAACCAAAGAACGAGCCAGGATTTAAGAGACGTGTTTAATACACAGCTATCTTCCTGGTGCAGGATGAACATTTTAGGAGCCTGAAGTGCACGTGAAGGCTGTTCTTCTGGGTGTTCGTTTGCAGAACTTTCACATCCAGAGGCACAGTGCTTCTAATTAAGGAAGTGCAGGTTCTTCTACTTAAGGAAGATCTAGCTGCAAAACCTTGTTTTGAATGATTGTTTGATTCATAGCTTTAGCTGTTGCAACTGTGAGTTCAGCTTTGAAGACCCAGACATCTGAAGCTGAGTATTTCTCCAAATCTGGTACTCTCCAGGTCAATGAGATAGGAGTGGAGGACAGAGCCAATCTGAGGAGATCTTTTACTGTGGTGACAGATACTCACCATCCAGTGTCTCAATGGTTCTCTGATTTGACCGAGAGGCAGTTGATAAGGAAGAAACAGGCTTCACCAGCTCTGCAATCGGCATTCATTCCTTATGAAGAAAAGAGCAGAGGAGACTCACTTTTTCTGTGAGTTCATCTATTCTGCGTTGTCCTGAGAGACTCCTTATAAAATGATCAAGGACAATCTTTTTCTCTCCTTTTATTTCTTTTCCCCTTTTTTTCAGTCTCATGCTCCAGTTCAGTGTTTCCCAAATGGTGTCCCGCGGAACCCCAGGGTTCTCCGACATGAAAATAAGGGTTTAAGGAGAAAATTCCATTACAATAACATTTTAGGATTTAAAAAAAAATTAAGCATTAATTAATTTTATTGAAAAGTTTTCATTTGTGTTTGCCATGATGTGTTCCTGTGTAATGCCAGCTTAGCCAGAGAGTGGGGACGATGATGCCACTACTCAGCATTGCGTGCGCAGTCAGTTAGTGTTGCGATCGTCTGTTATATACCACCGTAAATCCCCGTTCTCACTCAGGGAGTGTGGATCACGTGGGTGACTGAATATGTATATACTAGCGCTGCGTCAGACAAAGTTGAAGCTTCAGCTGTCAAACTGGTTGCTGCTGTTAGGGGTTACACAAAATTCTTTCTTGTTTAAAAGGGTTCTGTGGTCAAACGAAATTGGGAAACATTGCTCTAATTGATGCAGTCCGTGGTGCATCAAAGATCGGATCCTGATTTTGAGGAAGAATTAAGAGACCTGATTTATTCCAGTTCATAGTTACTCATCTAGAGTTCCCTGACTTCTTTTTTTTTTTTTTTTTGCTCCTTCTAAAAGTATATTTCCTATTGTAGAGACTGCCAGTAATGGAATCCATGGTCCTATTCGGTTCCATCAAAGGACTGAGAAACCATGTTTCATCTAATAAGGGATATGTCTGCAGCTCAGAAAGTTGTTCCTGATATGCTATCTGAAGAAGATGAGGAGCTCCTTTTTGAATGAGAACTGAAAAATGAATTTGATATCAGTTTATCACCTGATGAACTGGTGGGTGTGGCTTCTGCTTTTTCTCCTTCTGAAGCCACTCTACAGTCTTATGACGTGATAGATCAGATGGTATCCACATTAAGCCTGTTTTTGGTGATTGTGGAGGAAACCTCCCATATGGTATTCAATATTCTTGGGGCTACATCAAGAAATCAGCTGTCACTGTCGATTCTGGTTGGTTCTTCACAGCCTAAGATTGTTTGAGCAATTCCTGCTTCTTGCCATCTTCTTTCCAAAAAAGTGGACAAACTGTATCATCTGCCCCATGAGAAGTTTTCTTAGTTTGATACGTATCCTGTGCCTTAACTCGCTGGCGGGGGCTGCCAATCAAGAGGCTTAGGTCCATCCAAGCCCACTCCAACTCCTACTGATGCAGAGGAAAAGAAAACTGAATCTGGGAGATTTTTTTTTTTCATGACTCTTCTTGCAGGATAAGGATGGCTAGTTACCAGGCAACGATGACCCATTATTGGTTCCATCCATGTAAAAAGATGGCTGTGTTTGTCCAAGATGATGAAAGAAGACTCATGAATGCTATTTTCACAACAGAACAGAGTGGCAAAGCATGGTCTAATTTGGATGCTTTGGACTTTTCCACTAGAGCATTGACTTCCACAGTTAACTTGATCATGCTTGGCTGTGTTCTTCTTCCCATTGCTGTGATCACAAGAATTCAACTGGAAGATCTCCCCTTTCAAAGGGGAGCTTTTCTGCAAGAAAACAGGTGAAGTGTTGGAAAAATTGAAGGAGACTAGCTCCACTGCTCAGTCACTGGGTCTTTATCTCTGTGTTAAAAGTAATCCTTCTATGTTTTCTTTCTGCTGTCAGGCAGTTTCACCTTCATTCTTAGTTTTTCCTCAAGTCATGTTATCAGCAATACTATCAGCAAGCTATGTCTTTATGCCAAAATCCGCATAAAACCAGGTCCTAAGAGGAAACAACTTGCCCCTTCCTTTTTGTCTTCCTTTGAATGCCAGGCATTGGTTTTCATGTGAGGATTGAGTCTCATGGAACAATCAGTGAGCATCTATATTTTCTTTTATTTGGAGACAAGCTATCCTAATTCATGAATAAATGGAGATTTATTGCATAGGAGAACTGGGTCCTAAAAGTTGCATAGACTGTGTCTTTCAATTCAGAAAAACGATCATCTTTCAATTTGCCACCTTCTAACCGTTTCAGGAAACCTTCTCACAAGGCTATTCTACTTGTGGAAGTACAAAAGTTGTTCCTGATAGGAACTGTCAAGAAGATACTTAAACATCTGTCGGATCATGGTTTTTATGCATATTTTCATATTTCTCTCCAACATTCATCAAAAATATCTCCATTTCAGTGCTAAGAATCTGTAAGTGCCTTACTCTGGTAGCAGCACATCTGAGGAAGTACAGTATTTTTGGTTAGTCATATTTGGACAATTGGTTGCTGAAGTAAGCTGCATGCAAAGATCTGTTTCTGTACATCAGTTGTATAACCTTTCTTCTTTTGGATCTGGATCTGCTTCTGAATGACAAAAAATTGAATTTCTGACCAACCAGAGAATTCTTGTTATAGGTACTGTGTTGGACTTGGTAATAAGGAATGTTTTTCTGTCATGGGACAGTTTTCTGAAAATGAGAAGTCTGTTTTGGAAATACAAACTTGTCAAATCTGGATAGTTATCTGCCTTGGTCTCATGGATTGAATGGCACGGCACCTATTACTTATGTAATTGTTTACTCATCTCAGAAAGAGGCTGATGCAGCACTAGATATCTCAAATCTAAAAACACTATGTAGACAGACTTCAGATTTTGTCACCATGCCTGGTGATTAGTCCAAATTAATTAAAACAATCATGATTACAAAAGTTAATTGCAGTTTTAATCACCACACTAAACAATAAATACCAATTGAAATGTAGTAAATATTTTTGGATGTTTTTCTACATTTTTAATGACAGAACATGAAGTGTACAGTGCTCACTTCAAAAAAAAATTTACTCAATTCAAATATTTGAATAGTAAAAATGATAAACAAAAGAAATAGTATTTTTCAGTTTACCTCATACAGGTACAATAGTACAATTTCTTTATCATGAAAGTGCAACTTACAAATGTAGATTATAACATAACTGCACTCAAAAGTAAAACAGTACAAAACTTTAGAACTTACAAGTACACTCAATCCTACTTATTCAGCCAGTCACTTAGGCCAGTTTACACTACACCCAGGAGGTCAGCTTGAGTTACGTAACTCCAGCTACATGAATAACGTAGCTGGAGTCAACGTACCTTAAACCGAGTTTGGCACCATCTCCACAGTGAGAGGTCAATGGGAGAAACGTTCCCATCAACTTCCCTTACTCTTCACGACAGCGAGGACTACGAGTGCTCATGGCAGCACTCAGTATTCGATTTAGCAGGTCTTTTCTAGACCCACTAAATTGAACCTCAGATCAATCACCAGAGCATCAGTGCTCCAGTATGTGGAGATGCGGCCTAAAATAACAAATGTACATTTGCAAAAGATAATGCTACCAGGTTCTTATTTACAATGTTACTTGAAAGTGAGAAGAGGGTTCACATGGCATATTTGTACCAGGCTTTGCAAGGAATGTACATGCCAGATACACTATACACACTTCATAGTTCATTCTTTAGCCATCTTCATAGTTCAGCCACCATTCCAAAGGACATATGTTATTAAATTTACGACTCAACTGCTTGGGAGAGAATTGTATGTCTCCTGTACTTTGTTTTATCTGCATTTTGAGATGTTACAGCAGTCTCGGATTATGACCCAGCAAGTTACTCACTACAGATTTGACCAAATTTAAAGACTGAATCAATGCAAGATTTCTAAAGATAGCAACACACTTGGCCCAAGGGTTAAAAGTCTGAAGTGCCTTCCATAAATCTGAGGGACAAGGTGTTGGAAAATGCTTTGAAAAGTCTTTAAAAGAACAACACCGTGGAAACTACAGAACCTGAATGCCCTCCCTCCCCCCCAAAAAATCAATCTTCAGCTGGTGGCATGTGACGGATAGGAGGAAAATGTACATGAGTTGATCCGTATGAGACTGGAACATTTATTGAGCAGAACCCACTAAAAACCAGGATGGATGTATATCCTCTGGAATGGTGAATCTTTAGTACATTTGGTACATAAAGCACGTGTTGCAAAATATTTAACTTTCAGTTGTCATTGTAAACAAGAAGCAGACAGCATTTTTTCCCTACAAACTTAAACTTGTTTGTCTGAGTGGAGGAGGAGGACTGAGTGGACTTGCAGGCTCTAAACTTTTACATTTTCGAGTGCCATTATTTTTTGTAAATCTACATTTGTAAGTACAGCTTTCATGAAATGAGATTGCACTACAGAATTTGTAATAAGACCTGAAAAATGCCATCTTTTTTACAGTGCAAATATTTGTAGTAAAAAATAGTGAGCACTATTCATTTCATATTCTGTGTTGAAATCGAAAACATTTGAAAGGGTAGAAAACATAAAAATATAAATGGCATTCTATTGTTTAACAGTGCAATTAATGTTTTAAATCATTGAGGCCTATTTCTAAATTTGTTGAGGAGAAGGATGGACAGATCAAATGTTCTGAGAGGTGATTTGTTCAATCTACCTTCACCATTGGTCACCATAACTTCAGATTATTAATCAATTTGGAACACATTTAGGTTGTGTACAATTCAAATACACTGAGCTTTTCAGGAAATCCAGCTAGCTTTTAAATGTGTTTGAATTAAGAACCCTTCATTTGATTCTTAAGTATTTCCTTCCTTATATTGATGTGAAGATGGTTCAGATAGAGATGGACTATGCAACTGTTATATGTTACATCTAACAAACAAGTAGGTGCTCACTCCTTCCAGTTATGTGCCAAAGTCAAATTTTGGGACTGGCGTATTCTTTGCAAAGTGTACCTGGTGGCCCTGCATTTAGCAATGTATTGGTAGATAATCTAAGCAGGAACAGTTTTCAGATGCACAAGTGGTGGTCCTTAAATGTCCAAATAGTACAAGACCTTGTCTCAATCAGTGATTGCCTCAGTGTAGAGCAGTTGTTGCAAGGTTCAGCAAAAACAGTTCTCTCATGTTTAAAGGCAGGAAGGGACAGTCATTCCATCTTGCACATCTTCTTTCTCAGTTGGGGAAAAGGGTCTTCTGTATGCCTTCCTCTACCTGTTTCAGTTAATTCAGAACGTGGCAAAGATTTGTCAGGTCAGCATGAATTATGCTGATTGGTCCAGTTTGACCAAGGGAGCACTCGTATACTGATTTGCTTCAGCTGTCAGCCAGGGTTTGCTTTCAACTCCCTCTGGTTCGATTTCTTATCCCAACAAGGCCAGATCCTTTATCTGGATCCTCAGCCTTTTAAATTACCAGCCTGGGCTGTTAGACTTGGACTAATCTTGAACAGCCCTGTTCCTCATTGTTGCAGAATGTACTATTCAGTTCTACAAGAGAGTCTGCTAGAAAGTGTTACTTTATAAAACGGTATAGATTTGTTGCTTGGATATAGAGAAATATGATTTTAAAGTTCAGCTTCCATTCTCTGTATTTTGGAACATTTAATGGAGCAATTAACTTAAAATCTGAAGGGCTATCCAGTTATTTAAAAGTTCACTAGGCAGCTATCTCAGTTTACCATATGTTGGTTGATAGTCGATTATGTTCGTGCATAGTATAGGTAAAAGTTTTATGAAGGGCGGGTTAACTAAAACAAAACTACTTCTTGAACTAAAATGAAACCACCTTTTGTCATTAAACTATGAGAGGTAAATACCCTGAAGTGTAGGGATAGGGTTCAGAGAGACCTAGAGAAATTGGAGGATTGGACTAAAAGAAATCTGATTAAGTTCATCAAGGACAAGAGCAGAGTCCTGCACATGGGGTGGAAAACTCCCAAGCACTGCTAGAGGTTGAGGACTGACTAGACAAAGCGCTGGTTGGGATTGGCCCTGCTTTGAGAAGGGGGTTGGACACAATGATCTCCTGAGGACTCTTCCAACCCTATGGTTCTATGACAGGCATGTCCAAAGTCCGGCCCGCGGGCCAATTGTGGCCCGTGTTCCGGTTTAATACGGCCCCACATGTAATTTGGCAATATCTATCTTTTAAGGCCCCCAACGAATCCATATGTATTGAGATGAATACATTGTAAAATCTCAGTTAATGTCAGTTGGTCTAAATCAGTTATAAATATATTTGGACACAACATGTATACTTGGTGTTATGTTCCTGTTCATATTTTCTGAACTTAAAAGTTGACAGACAACCTTTATTACCAATAATATGTAACGTACTTTACAGTGTTCCTGACATATATTTCAGCTTCCTGGATTTTTTTTTCATCTGGCCTTCAGATATGAAAGGCAGAGTGATTTAACACCTGTTTAGATTTGTGATCCATGTGACGAAATGAAAAGTATGCCGTTTGCAATAAACTTTGCATAAAATAGTTAATTTGCATTTAATTTTAATGGTTCAAAGAATGTTAGGCAAAATGGTCGGCCCTCACGCATGTTCACTTCATCAAATCTGGCCCTCTTTGAAAAAAGTTTGGACTCCCCTGTTCTATGAGTATAACCCTTGGCCAGTTCCTTCTTTTATTTATCTAGTAAAACAATATTCATTATTGCTATAACATCAGCCAGAAGAGTGAGTGAACTGCATGCGCTAATCATGCCATTTATGATTTTTCATAAAGATAAGGTGGTTTCTTAAACCTGACTTGGATTTATACCAAAAACGATTTCATATTAATCAAAACACTAATTCACCAGTACTTTCCCTAGTCTTTGTGCTAATAAAGGGGAATCCGTATAACAAACTTTGGATTCCTAAAGGATTCTTGCATATTATTTAAATAGAACAGAGAATTTTAGAAAATCATCTAGATTGTCATGTTTGTTTCTTCTGCCAAGAATCATATAGGTCACTCTGTTCAGACTATTTCCAGATGGGTTAAATAATGTGCTTTATTGAATGTTACTTGTTAATAAAAATTCCTGTGCCTGTTGTTGGGTTTATTCTAGTGTAGCCGTAGCAGCATTTTTTTGTTTGTTAAACATTTTCTGATTGGAGAAATGTGCCTGCTTCTTGGAGGTCAGCACATCCATTCATGCCCTTAAGTTAGGCAGAGCATTGTCTAAGAGTATAAGAATGGCCATCCCGGGCCAGACCAACGGTCCATCTAGCCCAGTATCCTGTCTGCTGACAGTGGCCAATTCCAGATGCCCCACAGGGAAAGAACACGTGAGGTAATCCTCACATGATCCCTCTCCTGACACCCATTTCCAGTCAAAACAGAAATTTTGTCTGAAAAGCTTGAGTCATTAATTAAATGGTACTCTGGTTCCATGTCCTGAGCTATCAGCTCTACTTGTGGAAATATGCAGAGTCACTTGAAGAAATAAAGGTTATGTATTTGTAAGTTGAATTAATCAAGATGACTATGCATACTCCTATTTTTTTTTTCTCAAAATCATGTTGGTGGAACGAACTGAGGCAGTAGAGTGCATAGTGCGCATTATATAGCTCACCCTCAGAACTTTTGGAAATGGTGAGAAGAGGGTTAGAAGGGGATGCACATTCGCTCTCACAGGCACTACTTAGAGAGTGTTCTGCCATTAAACACTATCAAGCAACTCGGTATCTACAAATACATGTAAAAGGCATGTCTCATCCCCTGTGATCCAGTCCCAGCATCTGGCAGCAAGAGCATTAGGATAACTCAATAGTTGCCCTGTTATGTTCATTCGTTCTGAAGTACCTGGCAGTGTCCACTATCACAAGACAGGATATTGAACTAGATGGACTATTGGTCTGTTGCAGTATGGCCATTCTTACATTGTGTTAAGTAGCCTTCATTTCTTGCTTGAATAAATAGATTGTTTTATTTAAAGATTAAACTGAAATGTTTTGGAAACGTCCTGCAGCACCTTAGAGACTGACAAAAATGTAGATAGTATATGAGCTTTCATTTGTTTTAGACAAATACACCTACCTTTCTGAGACTTGAAATGTTTTGAAAAAAATCCAAAATTGATGATAAAATGACCTGAAATTGACACACACTTTTTTTAAAGAAAGAGATCAAATGAAAGGTGTTTTTTTTTTTTTTAACCTTGTTAGTCCTAGATTGAAGAATTCAGATTCATATATGTTGCCATTAGCTGTTATAGGGATTTTAAAAGATTTTTTTTTAAAGCAGATCAAGGGTCTCTGTTTCATATCCAAGTCTAGAAATGCCTACAACTACAAGGGGACATATAGAACTCCAAGAGCTTGAACTCAAGTCTTGACAAGCAAGTGGGGAGAGATTGCAAGCACTGCTGGTTTAAAATGCATTTATTTGTAGTGTTTGACTGTGTCCATGTATCCTGCCAGAGATTAAAGATCACAAACAACAAACCAGGTAGTGCTGGAACTCAGCGGTAGACTCGTCTGGCAGAATATCCGTTTCTGCAGAATATTCACTTTTAAATTTTCTTAAGTTTTGAATACTTAACACAGTGATGGAAATGTACTAAACATGAACTAATGCAGTTAGTGTCTTAATGAGTCTGTAAACAAGCAAATAAATGTTACTTGTTTCAGTATTCGTTATTGTTGAAGAGACAAGTAGTGGAGGTAATATCTTTTAATGGACTGATTTCTGTTGATGAGAGAGACAAACTTTCAAGCCACACAGAGCTCTTGAACTGTTATATTGGTAAGCATTTTAGCAAAAAAATTCAGGTACTGTGGATTCGGGGTGTAAAATCCCAGTTAGTGACTTAAGTGGGATCCTGATCTGGGGACCACTCCAACCTGCTTGGATCAGCTCCCTGCCCATAGGGCTCCCATGGTTGGGCTGAGACTGCTGTGGCTCCCAGCCCAGCCCAGAGCAGCCCCTGTCTGTGCAGCACTCTGGCTCCCTGTGGACGAGGGCTGCTCTGGACAAGAGCCGCCTCTCTCCATGGCGGATTACCTGCTTCAGTCCCCTTTGCCCTCTGTTACCGGTGAACTGGTACGCAATACCCATTTTGGGTGATGCTTACTGGGTAAAGGGTTAAGCTTTCACATCTTTACTGTAGATAGAGCTTGATTTAGAGTACCATGAGATTTTTTTTTTTTAGACTCAATCTTAAAAGAAAATACAGAGAAAACATTTCAGTTCATCTTTATTTTTGTTTCAAAATTCATCTGGTTTATTTATTACAAAGCTACTATTTAATTGGTAATAAAGAACATTATTCCTATCTTTTTTTTAAAAAAAAACAAAGCCCCCAACCCAATTTTTCATTTGCAAAGTAGCATTGGTTTCTTAGTATTTGTGATACCCAAATAAATACAATATATTTTTTAAATAACGTAAGTCAGTGCTGGTAGAGGTATGAAGAGGGGGTAAATGTGAAGGGTATAATTTTGTAATCAGTATATTTGAATTGTACATAGACAACTATTTTTTTCTGATGTGAATTGATGTGGTTTTCAGACTATGCATACAAGAAACTGTAATGTACATTGGTTTCAGTCATGTTACTAAATGTGATCTAACACACTACATATTTTTCAAGCTTTGTTGATTTAAGGTTTGCAGCAGTCTTTCAGTCATGTGGAATTGTTCCTGTTCTTTTGCCCTCGCTTTTATTACTTTATATATTTTAATTACATTTTGTATTTTGCTTCTCAGGATAGAATTTGAAAATCTAAAACACTTAGCTTCTCTAGTAGGGATGATTTGATTTTTCTAATTGATACCACTTTTTTTAATTAGATTTTCTCCTCAGTTATGCATCAGTTATTGCCATTGAAACTGTTGGGAATTTAACGTGCGTACGAGGACACGTTTTTGGCTTTCATGTTTGAGTGGAGAACATGTCAGTGCATTTTTTACTTTCTGGACAGTTCACATTTAAAATGTCATAAATATTAGACATTCTAAAAAAGTTAGAGAAAGGTTGAGGTGCTCTGTGCACATATATGCACATAATTCTGCAGTTCCATAACAAAGCAAACGATTTTTCCACATTGCATTTTTATATTATTTTAACATACATCTGATCAGCTCTGTCCTTGTTGTTCAGCAAGTGCCTCTACTTTGGACTGCATAACTGGATTATATACATTTGTGTTCTCTAGAATCCAGTAATAACACAATCTTGAATTTAGTACAGGATATCAGTATAATGGCACAACAGAATTATGTTTAGCATTTATATTCAAAATATTCCTTTAGACAGACAAACAGGCTGTTTACAAAAATTAAAAGTAGGTAGGCTATAATCTTAGATTTTTTTAAATAGTTTTTTTTCAGCAGGGAAACTTGCTAATTGCTTTTAAAATTAAAATTGAAAGAAAACCTCTTGTGATTTTAAAGACAGTCTTCCCATACTTTATGAAAATTCAGAAAAAAATCAGTGAAATCCTCAGGGTTTGTTTTAAAGCTATTCAGATTGAAAAGTCCCATTGTATTTCTGATAGCCAGAAGATTTGTTTTTGTTTGCAAATATATTAACTCTATGTAACTTTTTAACAAGCAGAAATACTAGGCTGGTGAGCATTGCACATATTTAGAAATTCCCTGCAGTACTGATATTGAAAACATTAGACTTAGCAGTAGTTAAGCTCTGAAAATTCTTGGTTCATTAATCAGTATATCTCTCACAGACCAGATGAATAACAGCACATCTGAGGAACACCAAGTTAAAACCAGTTATTGCTGTCAGAGAAAACTTGGTAACAGTTATGTAACAGTTGGCAGAAGCTACAAGTTCCAAGAGATTCAAAATATTCTGGATCATTCTTGTTTGGTGACTATGAATATTTGATATTCCATTGATTATTTAAAATAAGCACTTAAGAGTAAACCCCCTTAGTTTAGGTTCCAAAACATATAGCTTTATATTGCTCTGGAATGATTGACTCAGCTGTTCAGATTATAGGAACTGTTCTAAAATGTGTATAGCAAAGACCTTGAATAACAAAATGTGTCAGTAGTAGTAAAGACTACTTTACAAAACACACAATGTAGACTTTCCAATGGCATTCTGCTTTCTTGGTTGCACTCCATAGAATATTTATAAGGGGGAGCCAGAGGAGGATTAGAAACAGTAATCATTTATCTTTTAAAGGCTATGAACCGGTTCTCAAGAATGTCCAAGGCTTTTGTTTTATGCCATACTTGTTGTTTTTCCCAAAAAACTTTTTTTTGCCACTTTTACATTTTCCTTCAGTTTTTTCTCTAGTATCTCTTAACCCGCAGGTGATTCCTGAGGATTGGTAATACAAAGTTACTTCATATATTTTCCATTGTTCCAGAGTTTTATCTGTTTATGTATTTATCCATCTTGAAAAATGCATATGGAGAGATTAAAAGTGCAAACTGTTTAAACTGTTGATATATTTTAATTCTGCTTTTTTCAGTACTAATAACTAAATTTTAAGTTTAACCATTTTGGTTTTTCAGATATAAAAACCACGAGTGGTTTTTTCCATTTAGCAATAAAACAGTGATAAACTAGGATTCACAAGATTATTTATGAAACATTTCAAGGGCTTTGCACTTTCAGTAATAAACTTCCATTCTCTTAAATTTTAGTCCTGTCGTTTTTGTAATGCATTGAGCACACCAGTAGCCAAATTTATATACAGCTATCCTTTATTATATATACATAGTTAAAGCTTTTAAAGGAAAGAAAAAGGTGAGTATTTGGCTGCAAGAATTTGAACAGCTTGATTATCAAGTTACAGGTTTAATGTTGTTTTGAACCCATATATTCTAATATTAGTCTTGTTTGTACAACTTGAATAATTTAATAGAAAAAATGCAACTAGTAGTCTTAGAAATTCTCCAAATAAAACATCTGTTGGATTGATGTGTACTAGTAGCTGTTTGAGTAATTAACTATGCTGGTCTGTTTTCTTTTGAAGTGGTTTTACTTGGATATTCATTTTCTAGCTCTTAGTAGTGCTAACTATCAGTTCACTCTGTGAAATTGGGTGAAATCCTGGCTCTTTTAAAGTCAGTGGGAGCTTTGCCATTGACTTAAATAGAGCCTCAGTGTTACCCATTATGTGCAAGATACATTGATTACGTACACTAAATAATTTATTTTATGCTATCAGCAAATTTTCTATAACAATGTATATGTACTAAGTCAATAAGCTAATCTAAACTAAAATTTACAGATGTAGTAGAATAAAAAATTGATTAGAAAGTGTTTCAGAACAACTCAAACAAATGAATTGGTTAATGTCATGATTTTCCTCAGTTACTCTGGTCTAGAGTGGTAGAAGTTTTTAATGGTTATCAGATGCTATAGAAATGAGTTTGAGTTGTCAAATAACTCTTAGGATGGTATTATATACATAAATGTGTCAATCTCATGCAGAATTGTATATATGTACCACATCCACATGCAATTTGTTTGCAAATAATTCACGTATGGATTAGCAATTAAGCTTAAATAAAAAACTTACCAAAACAGATTTTGTTGCTGCTTTTTGCTTCTACAAGAGATTGAAAATCCAGAAGACAACTTGTTTTTTTTCTTCTTGTTACCAATGTTATTGTTACTCTGTAGTTCTAGTGAAAACTTTTTTGTCTTGCCCCATTAGATCCAAACTGTTTTAAGGAATTAGTCGTCTTCCTGCTGATTTAATAGAATAAAAAAAACTAACTAAATCACTTTAAGAACCATAACTGAAGTTCCAGTATATTCTATTCCAGAAAAAGGGATAGTAATATGTTTGAAGCTGCTGTATCTTATTGTCTGTCACATGCAGAAATGCTAACCAGCTACAGCTGACCCAAATTCCATATACAGTACGCTTGGATGGTTTTGTTTCTCTTAAACACACACTAGACTTAGATGTTCAGCCCACCTCTGACGTCACTACGAACTCACTGAAGAGCAAACAAAACTCCTTAGGATTTCCTATCGTAGCCTTTTACCAAAAGGGCAGGGGGAGGCTAAAGAGTGATGCACGAGAAAAGATTATTTGCAGGTTAGAGGGAGAACACTCTATGGAAACAGACTGTGCAAGAGTTCAGCAGGCAATTACAAAACTAACATTTTATTGCACAGCCGAAACATGCCTTTCAAGTTGTTACAGTACTGGGCTTCATTTAGAAGAAAGATTCTTTCAGACTGATGAATTCAATTTGTGTTCCCACGAATAAAAGAAGCAGACTGACTGGGTACAACAGGAAGAATGAACCATTTGTAGTCTAGAAGAATGCTGAACAGAACGTCACATTCAATTCTTGAAGCTCACTTAATAGGAAACAGTTTTAGCTGTTATACTCACAAAGAATCTAATACATGTGGAAAATGTTAAAGCTATGTTTGGTGTCGGGTAGGTATTGGAATATTTGATGCCATCTGATTGGTATTAAAAGAAGCAGAAGCCACATGGATTATATACTTTTAAGAAGCAAAGGTTACCATGTTCAGCTTTTAATTCTGTCTCTTGGCAGTTTGTGTATAGAGTAGAGACATTTTGGAGTGTTTTGTATAGCTGTCAGTTTCTTCAGAAATTACACATTACATTTTGTGTTGTGTTTTTCTTTTAAAATTGTTTTAGATTTGATAAATAGGTCCAAGGATATACTATGTTGCAGAGTTCTCTAGAAAGGTTCTCTTAATTGTGCCAAAGATTAAAAAATGCTGTCACTTAACTTTAGGCAAGAAATAATTGTCCAGATATACTCTGTTCACTAATTTAGACTCCTAACCAATCCTGCCCTTTATACCATATGAATCTCTGCTCTATGACCCAGGAAACATTATTTGCTCTTTTTTTTTTTTTTTTTTTTTTTTTTCCTATTTTGCATTATAGACGGCTCAGGGCAAGGACTTTCATTTACTGTCTTTGGACACTGCCTACCACGATGGGGCCCAACATGGTTAAAGCATTTAAGTTCCGCCACAATATAATTGTTAAATTAATTACGTCACAAAATGTTATTTATCGGTGTAATTAATTAATATTCCAATATTAGCTGAACAAAAAATCTTGAATAAAAAATGAGATGAAAATAAAATTAAACTCAATATTAGATGCTGTTAAATAACTTCTTGTTACCTTTCAGCCAGAAGGATTATAACTTGCTTATATGTGCATACAGATTGATTGTATATTAATATTAGAGCAATGGGCAGAGACCTATTCAGCATGAGGAGCTCTAGTGTGTTAGGTGTTGTAGAAACACAATCACTGTGCCCAAAGAAGCGGGTTTTTTTATATATTTTTTTTTAATCTGTAAAGCCAAAAGTTTTTATTATTCTTACCTAATTATGCAGGTATCAGAAAAAAGAAGAATCTAACTAATTTTAGAAGCCCTCTAAGTATTACCTAAAATAGCATTTTTTGTGCAACGTATTGAATTTAAGAGTGATTATATTGAGACCTTCGAGTGATACAAGTGCTTTATGTCATTAGAAAACTGAGATCTTCCCCGTTCCCAGGGTAATCTGTAAAGTTCATCTCACTCTGTACAACCATGCAGACTGTACCTTGAACAATGAAAGGAACTATTTCTGTAACAGAAGTTTTACATGGTAGCAGAATCAAATTACGCCGAAGTTTGGTGTTGGCATAGTCACAGTAAAGAAGGATTAGTGAGCAGTGTGTAAGCAAAGCAATACAATTTTCTTGAACCTCTTCACTCCAGGAAATATCCATATTGTATGTGCATGTGCACTTCCATCCCTACAGTGAAATGTGCAGACCATAAAAAACTATTACCATGTGCTAAAACAGCAGTAGATGTAGAAATAGTAAATAGAAGACACACAGTTCAAACAAAGACGAGATTTGTACAGCCAGTGTGGTGGTAGAGCAGCCGAAACAAAAGCATTTACTGCTAAAGAATCCAAAATGAGGAAATTTGAGAGAACTGAAAGAAATAAAGACTTTCCTTTCTCCCATAGTTTTGCACAGTTTTCCTTACTGATTTTAGTGGAAAAATATTAGGAATAGTTATGATACATAGCAACCTGCTCTTAAATCAATAAAAATAATGGCAAAATTTCAGGGGGATAAAACCCATACATAACTGTCATTTCTTTACCATAGACAGATGTTTGATATTGCATCTATCCCTGCTACAGAAAAAGCTTTTCAGCACTTTTGAAATCTTGTATTAAAAAATAAGCTATTAGTGAAATGAATTTAAAACTTATGTTGGTAGATTGGGACATTTATGTATATATTTAGAGTGAAATTCACCCATCCTCCCATAAAGCATGAGGCTTTGCATTGATAACTCAGCCAAGCTTCGAGGAGTCCTGTGGCACCTTATAGACTAACTGAAGTGTAGGAGCATAAGCTTTCGTGGGCAAAGACCCACTTCGTCAGATGCATGCATCTGACGAAGTGGGTCTTTGCCCACGAAAGCTTATGCTCCTACACTTCAGTTAGTCTATAAGGTGCCACAGGACTCCTCGTCGCTTTTGCAGATTCAGACTAACACGGCTACCCCTCTGATACTTGTCAGCCAAGCTTGTGATGGAAATGAAATTCAGTAGTGTTTTTTCACTCCTTATGGTGCATTCTTCACCTGCTTTATTTGTGGATGGAGGGCCCCTCTTCCAACATGCAAGGGTTGGATTAAAAGGCAGGTGATGCAAGAGTCATGTTGGTGAAAGGGAGTAATGTTGCATTTGTTGCATCAATACAGTGTTATGGCTGTAACAAGGCTTTTGGAAGTAGAAAGGAGAGGAATATTTGGACATGATGTAATCACCTCCCCTCGCCCCCTCCATTCTTCCCACACACTGCTGTTAAATCCTCCTTGCTTTAACTCCAAAGTTGTGAACCTTTGGGGGACAGAATAATTAAGTTACTAGTGGTGAAGAAAGAAGATGGAAGAAGCTTCATAGATGAAACTTGGAATTAAAGCACAAAGTACTCATAATCATTAATGATCCTTAGGAGCTTTTGCAAAGTGAGTGAGGTAGGGCTTCTGGAACAATTTAAGTAATGGAGGTACTGAAAGCTGTTGAAGCAAACTGTAAATCCTGTATCTAATGGAAATCATTTGAAGTCAGGGATGTGACAGACCCCGCCCCCCATAGATCCTAGTTCCAGCACCTGTGTGGAGAGGGTTGTAATTCAAGTGTCCTAATCAGATTTCAATTTGAGCATATATTATGCGTAGCAAATACTTTACTTGTTGCTGCAATTTTGAGAAGTTTTTCTTCTTTTGAATTTGTTTAGTTGTCATAGAAAGGGAGATTCTTCCTTTGGTCTGTTTCAGCATAGCTAAGCTGGAGGAATTAAATATTCATAGAATAAAAGATAATTATCTAGTCTAATAGTAG
Source organism: Pelodiscus sinensis (assembly GCF_049634645.1). Taxonomy (NCBI): domain Eukaryota; kingdom Metazoa; phylum Chordata; order Testudines; family Trionychidae; genus Pelodiscus; species Pelodiscus sinensis. The sequence continues at coordinate 60,075,469 of NC_134719.1, read as the reverse complement.
TATATAACAGGCATAGAACTTCTCCAGATAATTTTTAATTTGATAATATTTTTTAGAAAAACATTCCATCTTTAAGTGATAATTGCTCATGAGTGAGAATTCATCATAACCACTGATAGTGTCATAGTGGTAGTTGCCCTCTCCTGTTCAAAGCTTATACCTTATTATATTTTAACACAATGAAAATGTTTAACAGAATTAATATTTTTGAACATTCTGTGTTGAATATCATTACATACATGTCAAGTGAATGATGATTAATTGTTGGATGAAACAAGCTTAGAAATGAGATCTTGCATAGATGCACATAGTTTGATGCCGACTTTGAAGATTCTGAAATGTTAATATTTTTCCACTGTCAGAGGCCTCATCTATGCTGGCCTGTTTTGTCACCAAAAACCACCTTTTGATGGCACAACAGTGAGACACTGCAATGCAACCATTGCTGGGGAAAAACACCTAGGTTTGACAACAAAAACTTCCGTCCTGGAAAGAGACTTCTGCCAGTAACCCATAATGCCTGCCGTGATGGCTGTGTTCAGCTTTTTGTGATTTTTTTTTTTGCTGCCCGCTGACATGCACCTCTCCCCTTTCAAAGCTCCAGGAAGTATCTATGGCCACATCTATATTTACTGCACTCAAGATGGATCTTCTGGCATTTCATTTAATGGGTCTAGTAATGACCCACTAAATCGAATGCTAAAGGTTCCCCCAGTGGACGCTGATTCACAAAGAGTAAGGGAAGTTGACGGCAGCTGTGGAAATGTTCCCAAGCTCTGCTTAAAGCACATCAACTCCAGCTGTGTTTATGTAGCTGGAGTTGCATACCTTAAGCCGACCATCTAGGTCTAGTATAGACCTGGCCTGAGAGCTGAATGAGCTGCTCTGTTTGGGGAACAAAGGAAGAGCAAATCATTGGTATGCTCCTGTTCTGCCCTGCTGGGAACACAGCAGCAGGCAAACTGCAGCTGCAGGGGGAGACGTGGAGAGATTGTTGTGCTGTTTTGACATCCTCCAGCACAGTGCTACAAAAAAATTCCAAGAAGCGCAGGCATCAGCTCTGCCTTCCCATAACACTGCACTTTTGTGGGATGCTTACCTACATTACTATCCCCTTTTCAACAGATAGAGCAAAGCAATGTGTCCATGAAATGTCCACAATGGGAGGCAGAAAAACTGATTTGACCTGTTTTCACTTTTGGCAACTTTTGCGTGTTGGCAGCACTTTTGTTGCCAAACCTTCCGAGTGTAGACATAGCCAAAGAATAAAAGTCAGTGTGTGCCTGGCCCTAGTATATAAGGAAAGCTTCTAGTCTTCCACTGTTCCTGGCCTCTGTGGAGAGAATGAAAGTCCTTACATTCAAAAAGCACAACGCCAGTATTACTTCTTAAGCTGTTCTTTATAAACAGAGCTGAGAAAGGGGAGAGGCAAAACTACTGGACATGTGATGAAGAGGAGTATATACTGAATCCTCTAAAGGGGTAGCACATTACCCCCAAGGAGCTCAAAGCAATATTATTTGTGCCTCCTTGAGATATAAACCAGCACAGAGCTCTTGCAAGCTCAGGGCTTTTTCTCCATTGTGCCCAAAGCAAGATAAAAATGAAATACCCCTTAAGTGTGAGAAGTTATGTTCAAATTAAATTGCTTTCAAAAAATATTGAAACATTAAATAAAAGAAATTCTCACTCTAATCTTATTCATTCAGGTATTTATCTCTCGGACCTGACGTATATTGACTCCGCATACCCATCTACAGGGAGCATTCTGGAAAGCGAGCAGAGATCAAATTTAATGAACAACATACTTAGAATAATCTCAGATTTTCAGCAGTCCTGTGAATATGGTAATCTAGCTCATTTATTTCCTTTGCAACATTACTGAGGGCAACTGATTAAGTAAATATGTTAGTCTTCTATTGTACTTTTATTTATTAAGTCTTAACATAAGAATATAACCCATTAATGTACCATTCACATATACAGGCAGTCCCCGGGTTACATGGATCCGACTTGCATCGGATCCCTACTTACAAACGGGGTGAGGCAACCCCGCACTAGCTGCTTCCCCCCAGCAGACCAGGGAGATGCGAAGCTAGCGCCCCCCCCCTCCCCCCAGCAGACCAGGGAGACACGGAGCAGCTTTTCCCAGCAGACACCTCAGCTTGAGAATAAAGGACTGAGGGAAGTGAGGTGTGGGAGAATAAAACTGAGCTCTGGAGAAATGTTTGGCTAGAGTTTCCCCTACAATATGTACCAGTTCCGACTTACATACAAATTCAACTTAAGAACAAACCTACAGTCCCTATCTTGTACGTAACCCGGGGACTGCCCGTAAACCATAAGCACTAGTAAAATGAAATTCTGGAATTGGGCAATCCTCTCCTGTCAGCAGAGAGAGGCAGAATGAGAACTATTCTCTACTTACATCTTCTGTATTTTCAAAATAACTAAATACATTAGTTAAGTTCTCACATAATATATGAATATTTTCTTTCTCACACTTTCAGACATCATTAGTAATAAAAGTAGCAGATATACTTTCTGCACGAGAAACATTAAAATATATGCTGTTTATACTGGTCTTTGTTTTTAGACATTTCAGTAGTTAACAGCAAAGAAAAGTTTGAATGTATTTGTTAACAAACGTGGTCTCCCTAACAGACCAGTTTCTCCTCTGTTTGAAGCCTTCAGTGAAGTGGTATGGCTGGATTTATGACAGTGTAGTCATTTTCTTGGCAACTAAAGATCACTTGTAGGATCAACATAATAAGAAATGGGCTGTGAGTGGGACAGCTGTTACTCCAATAACATCTTCAAAATTCCAGACTTGGTACTTTAACTTCCTCCTGGACCAATGAGCCCCTCTGGCTAACTCCGTATCATAGGGAATATGCTCTGAAGAGGTTCACATCTGGCCTTCCTTGTGTGCAGAGGTGACTTGCCCTGCACACAAGCATAGTTATGGTTGAGGGGAACAAAAAACTGCAAAAGAGTGGTGACGGATTGTATTTTATGGCCCCACCTAAGGTCAGCAAGAGAAATGTCTGTTTGTATACAGGTGTTTTCAAGAAAGTACTTTTATCTAACAATTAATGACATTGTGATAACTGATATATTGTGTCTTCCCCAGATATTCCTCTGTTGCCTCATGTTCAAAAATACTTGAACTCAGTTCAATACATAGAAGAGCTACAAAAGTTTGTTGAAGATGACAATTACAAGTAAGTATGAAATTTTACAACTGACACTCTAAGGCTTCTTTCCTTTTTTAAAAAAGTGAGTTTTACGTTACAAACCTTGCATACAATAATGAGCAGGCAAGATAGCTTACTTTCACTTAGGTAAATAAATCCACACTCTTAATTCCGTAAGTCTATTTTTTTTATGTAAGGTAAATGAGAAGAAACTGCAGTTAGAAAATAAGCAACAGTAGTTGTGATTTAAATTTTTGCTTTAACCATGTTATTTTCTGTTATTGTGTGAGGGATGGATATTAAGAAAATTAAACATTACAGTTGGTTTAAAAAAAATCAAGGATAGTATCTTTGCTCTCCCATAAAACTGCAAAATATTTTCAAAGGTAGAAAGCGAACTGAACAAAATTGAAATGGTTTTTTGTTACTCTATTTTAGTAATTGTAGGTGTTCTAACAATAGAAAATTAAAATTGTAGAGTGGAATTAAAATTGTGTTGTGTATAAAGATACACAAAGTAACGAATGGTAAAGAGAAGGTAAATTTGACATTCCTATCTACACTTTCTCACGTAAAAAGTAAGGGGTATATAATAGACTGGAAAGCAATATATTTACATTTGATAAAAGAAAATTGTAATACAACACTTAATGTATAGCTCATTTGCCATAAGATATAATTGATTCTGATACTTTAGCAGAGTTCCAAAATGAACTACATGTATCTGAGTAACAAGAACATCCATAGGTTTATGAGAGTTTAAAAATTACAAGGTATATAAATTGTCATGCTTCAGGGCGTAAGCCAATCAGCTAGAAAGAAAATTCCACATAAGGAAGCTATTTTCTAATTGTGTTTTAGAGATTCTTATACTTTCTTGTGAACCATCTGGCATTGACCACAATCAGAGATTAGATGTAGTGAATTGATCCAAAGTAGCAATTCTTACATTCATTTTATGGACTAGGGAAGTCAGTGGAGCTGAGTAATGTGGTTTAACCAAATGAGGAACATACACCTTTTGTGTATTGAGAAAATTGTGGAGATGATGATCTTAAATCTCTCGAAGGTAAAAGAAGATGGCCATAGTTTGAGGCAACCACCTGAAACTTAAATCTTGTAACACTAGCTTTCTCTTCAAAGCATTACTACCCCTTTCTCTGACAGGCGAGGAATCAGAATGGTAACTATATATACAGTTAAAATAGTTTAAGTAACTTTTCTTCAAGACTTATTTTTAAATAACTATTTCCTTTGTCATGAAGCTGTATTGAACTGGTAATTTTAAAAGTTTAACAATATTGTACAAATTTATTCCGATGGCTAACAAATCTTTTGCTTTCTGTTTTCTAAAAAGTTCTTCCTAAATTCAAGTTAATTTAAAAATTAATTCACCAAAATGTTTAGCAAGCACCAGACCTAATCTGAAAAAAGCAGTTTGCAGCTTTCTTATGGTATTGAAGATAGCATGGGAAAAATAAAGAGCTGGAATTATTAACTTAATCAACATGATTATATATTGTACCAAAAAATCTACGGAAGGATATTTCATTTGTTTTTTAAAATAGTAGAGCACATTTCACTGGTAATGTTTACCATTTCACATAACACATGAACAAGAGGTCATCCAGTAAAATTAATAGGTAGCAGTTTAAAGCAAAAAAGTAGAAATACTTTTCCCGGAATGCACAGTTGACCTGTGGGACTTATTGGCAAGGGATGTTGTGAGTACCAAAAGTATATTAGATTAAAAAAGAATTAAATAAGTTTATGCACGATAGGTCCATCAGTGGCTGTTAATCAAGATGGTCAGGGATGCAACTCCATGCTTTGGGTGTGTCTACACCTCTGACTTGCTACACCTTGAGATTGAAAGAGGGAATGGATTACTTGATAAATTCAGTTGCTGTCTCTTGTTCACTCCCTCCGAAGCATCTGGCACTGGCCACTGTCAGGGTACTGGGTTAGATGAATAATTGAACTGACCCAGCGTGGTCATTCTTATGTCTTTATAGGTTAAAACTTTTATCATGGTTTCCGAAAAAATTAAAACAGAAATCAACAAATGACTTTGTCTACTGTAACTCTTGCACATGCGCTTTTATTGTATTTTCAGATATAGAAAGCAGCACAATAAATATAAACGTGTGTTAAGTAAAAGAAAATATGTGAATTGGTTGTTGTCCCTTTTTGGTTGTGAGTGATATTCATATCTGAAATGCCTAGTACATGTATAGCCTTTCTTACACTTATGGTAGCAAACTTATTTCAGCATAAGACAAAAAGTTAGCTTTCAAAGCCTTACATTAAAATACTTCAGGTTCCTGATCAATTAATACTTCAACTTCTATTCTTTTTTTAATGTAGGCTTTCATTAAAGATAGAGCCAGGAACCAGCACCCCACGTTCTGCTGCGTCCAGAGAAGATTTAGTAGGTAAATGCTTATTAATTATCAAATGCTTATAAATTTGAAATCCATTCTCCACTGCTTTTGAGATGCTGGTAGAAAAAATATTTTCCTAAAAATAAAGTGAGAGAGAAGATTTACAAACTATATTGGTCATAAAATTCTACATTTTATTCTGTATGTAGACTCTGATTGTCATAGGAAACTGAATCAGTTCCTTGGTTTAAATATTACATTTAAGTTCAAATTTAAATATTCCTTGTCTGTTTTGTCACACTAAATAGCTTCATATTTGCTGTTTTCCTTTTAAATTTATTTTCTTTCTTAGAGCAGTGACCTGTCAAAGTGTATATCTTGTTTGAGCTGCAGCATCCAAAATGTACTTTTAAAAAAATTTTATGGTAGGATTTTCAATCCAATAATTTTCAAAAGAACTTATGTTCCAAATTCAGCTGAATGCTTTTGAAAATCCTACTCTTAGACTAAAAGTACAATTATTTCTTTAAAGTAAAAAATTTAATATGTTAAGGAGCAGCTTCTAATATATAATAAAAGAAATGCCATTAAAGAAGATATCTTGTTAATTAGCAAAAGATTCAAGTTATATAAAGAACTGGTGTAACCACTTATTTTTACAGCAAAATGATTATTAAAATTTAGTTCCAGGGTATGCAGTAACACAAAATGTATAGAATTAGGGCTGGAAGGGACTCTGAGGAAATCATCTAATTCAGCCTTCTGCTTTGAAACAGTATGGTTTCAGTGCTTTGACAGGTGTTTAAAAATCTCCCATGACAGGGATTTCACAAACTCCTTTGGTAGCCTGTTCCAGAGCTTAGCTGTTTTTATACAGGAGAAGCTCAGTAGTTACAAACACTTCTGGAATGGAGGTATTTTGTAACTAAACAAAATCTTATGATTTACAACCGAACGTTGACCTAATGCAGGTTTGAAACTTGACAATGCAGAAGAAAAATGCTGCTTTTCCTGAATTTTTAGCACAGTATTGCACCACATTTGGTCTTTGCTGCTGCCTGACTGTATACTTCAGGTTCCAAATTAGATGTGCAATTGACTAGTCTGTTCATAACTCAAGGTTCCCCTGTAATTAAAAAGATTTTCATGCTACTTAATCTAAATCTTCAGATTAAACCCATTATGTCTTGTCCTATGTTTAGTGGATATGGAAAACAATTTATCACAATCATCTTTGTAACAGCCCTTAATATATTTGAAGTCTTTCCTTCTTTTTCTTTTCTCAAGACTCTACATGCCATTTTTAAGTGCCTTTCTTCATAGGTCAGATTTTCTAAATCCTGTATCATTTTGGTTGCTGTCCTGTGGACTTTCTAGCTAGTCCATGCTAGATAGTCTTTCCTAAAATGTGGTACCCAAAACTGAACATTACTCCAGCTAAGGCCTCACCAGTGCCAAGGAGAGTGGGGCAATTACGTTTCATGTCTTACATACACATTCCTGTTAACACATGTCTGAACAGTATTAGCCTTTTTTCTAGCTGAACCACATGGTTGCCTCATATTCAGTTTATGATCCACTCTAACTCCCAGATCCTTTTCAGCAATACTAATGCCTGACCAAATATTGCCCATTTTATATGTACGCGTCAGTTTTTCTTCATTGCACTTTATTGAATATTATCATGTTGATTTCTGACCAATTCTGTAATTTAAGTCACTTGCAACCCCTCCTAGATGTCATCTGGATTTTTTTTAAAGGATACTCTTCACTTCAGCTAAATAATTAATAAAAATATTGAATGGTACTGGGTATGGATGTTAACTATTGATTATTTTACTTGTCGAGTAGTTGATGGAATTTCCATCGACTACTTGACTAGTCGATAGGCATTTCTGCATTCCTCCTTTGAAATGTACAAGAGCCCCTGCTGCAAAACTCCTGCTGATTCTGGGCTGCACATGGCGTGCCAGCTTTGAAGTGTACAAGAGTCCCCAGTGGGGGCTCTTGTGCATTTCAAAGTGGCAGTGCAGCATGAGTTTGTGATCGATTTGAAATACCACGCAGATGACTGGGGTTCCATGCAGCATTTCCTCAGAACCGGGGGTCATCTGGGGACTCCCCAGCTGATCCTGGGTTCCGCAGAAATGAGGGCTCCATTTGCAGCAATGCCGTGCAGCTGATTCCAGGATAGAGGTAGGTTGGTGGACGGGGAATCGACTAGTCGACTGCCCGTCCGATAAGCATTTGCTTATCAGATAATCGACTAGGGCTATGTCTACACAAACGGCTGTTTCTTCCAAAAAAAAAAAACCCTTCACTTACGTCCACATTGAAATCGTGTTCTTTTGAAAAAAAATCGAAAGAACAGAGCGGATTTTCTGACATTGGTAAACCCTTTTCTATGAGGAAGAAGCCTTTTTCCGAAAGAGCTCTTTCGAAAAAAGGCGTGTGTGGACGGGGAAGAGAGAGTTCTTTCGAAAGAAGAGGAAAAAGCAAAGGTGCCCTGGTGGCCACTCCGTCCATAGCAATCACAGTTTAAATGTGCGAGAGCATCCATTCAGTGTGTACGCTATCTTTCAAAAAAGCAGATTGCTTTTTCGATGTGCTTTGGCAGTATGGATGCTCTCTTTCAGAAGAAGTTTTTCTGGAAGATCTCTTCCAGAAAAGCTTCTTTCGAAAGAAGCCTGTAGTCTAGACGTAGAGTAGTCAACTAGTCCTTAACATCCCTGGTATTGGGTACTAACGGCTGACTCTTGCCAAACTCCGCTGGAGTCAGCCTCCAAGTTTGGTAGCAATCATTGATAACTGTCTGATTAGTCTTTTAGCCAGCTTTGGAACTACCTTGTAGTAATTTCAGTCACACCACATTATCTTAATTTCTTTATGAGACTGTCACATGAGACTTTTCAAAAGCCTTACTAAAATCAAGATGACATGTCACCATCGTTCCTGATATCCATTAGGCCAATAACTCTGTCAAAGAAGGAAATCAGGTTGGCTTGGCATGATTTATTCTTAATAAATCAAGGCTGGCTATTACTTAACATCTTATTATCTAGGTGCTTACAAACTGATTATTTAAAAAAATGTTTGCAGTATCTTTTCAGGTATCAGCATTAAGATAACTGGTGTATAATCCCCCTGGGTCCTCTGCATTCCCCTTTTTAAATACAGTTGCTGTGTTTGCTCCTTTCTGTCCTCGGGGGCATCATGCATCCTCCATGATTTCTTCAAAATAATTACTACAGTATGTGTCTTTAAGTTACAAGATACTTTTAAAAAATTGTATTTGGTTAATTCTAGAATTGTAGGACAAGAACAGGTCTTGAGAGGTCATCTAGTCCAGTTACTTATGCTAACAGCAGGCCTAAATATCATTTAGAGCAGGGGCAGGCAGATGTTTTGGCCTGGGGGCCACCTTGGATAGGGAAATTTTATGGAGGGCCGCGTAGGGAAGGCTTAGGAAGGCTGTGCCTCCCCAGTCAGTGAAGGATGACCTTAGGTCATGCCCAAAACCCACTTCCTATTCAACACACCCATTCCCTGACACCCACCAAACGTTCTCTGCTCCATGTCCAACTCGACGCTTCTTCTTCACCTTCTGACTCTCCTGACTGCCCTTCTGAGATCTTCCCCCTATATGCCACCCAGAGTACTGGGACTGGCAGGGTTGCAATTATGCTGCAGAGCCAGAACTGTAGCCTCAACACCTGGAGCATCAGGGCTGGCTGCGCAGCGATCACACTACCCAGGTACTGAGGCTGGAGTGAAGGAAGGGGGACCAAAAAAGGGCCAAGGGCTAGCCACACCTGTTTGCCATGCTACCTGGGAGTTGGTCTAGTTCCTTCTGGCAAGGCTGTCCCAACTCCACTCCCTAGTGGGAGCTCTGGCCAGACTGATGGGTTCGAGAGGCTGGATGTGGCCCATGGGCTGTTGTCCTCCCCTCCGCCCCGGATATAGGCCATCCTTGACATTTATTTGTCTAAGCTGCTCTTTAAAGAGATTCTACAGCCCCTCCAAGCAATTTATTTCAGTACTTTAAGAAGTTTTCTAAATTTGTTGCTTCTTGTCCTATCATCAGAGTTTAAGGAAAACAATTTTTTCCCTCCTCCTTGTAACAACCTTTTATGTACTTAAGCTGTTATGATCTCCCCTGCTCCCCTGTCTTCTCTTCTGCAGACTAAACAAACCCATTTTTTATCTTTCTTCTTAGTTATGTTTTCTAGACTTTTAATTATTTTTGTTCCTTCAGTTGTTTGTCTACATCTTTCCTTAAATGTGGTTTCCAGAACTGGACACAGTACTTAAGATGAGGCCATATCAGTGTGAAAGGATTACTTCTCTTGTGCTGCCTACAACACACTACATCCTGGAATGAACTTTTGGGTTGTGATTTTGTTTTGTCGTTTGTTGTCTTGCAACAGTATTACACTGTTTACTGATATTTAGCTTGTGATCAACTATAACTACGGCCCTACCAAATGCACAGACTATTTTGGTCAATTTCATAGTTACAGGATTTTAAAAATAAATGTCATTATTTCAGATATTTAAATCTGAAATTTTACAGTGTTGTAACTGAGTTCTGAGCCAACTCTGAAAGCAGCAGCACAGAAGTAAGCATTTTATGGTATGGGATTGTCATCTGGACTTCTGTGCTGCAGCTGGTGAGGTGCTTCTTTCAGAGCTGTGTGCCTGGCCAGCAGCTACTGTTCTCCAGCCACCCAGATCTGAAGAAGAATTATTGTGACATATCCCCCCCCACCATTACCGTCCCCACACACAATAACCTTGGCTATGTCTGGACTAAATCCCTCTTTCGAAAGAGGAATGTAAATTAGGGAGATTGAAAGTGCAAATGAAGCACGGATTTAAATATCCCATGCTTCATTTGCATATTTGCGTCCAATCGTTTCAAAAAAGGGTATTTTGAAAATGAAACCACAGCCCAGACGTGGTTCTTTCAAAATACCCTTTTTCGAAACCATGTTCGGACATGAATATGCAAATGAAGCACGGGATATTTAAATCCATGCTTCATTTGCACTTTCAATCTGCCTAATTTACATCCCTCTTTCGAAAGAGATGTCGTTTAGACGAGCCCCTTGTTGCTCCCTCAACTCTCTTTTGGGTAGGGACCTTGAATTTGAGGAACACTGGTCTTCCCTGTGAAATCTGGTCTTTTTGTTTACTTTTACCCTATATTATACAGATTTCACAGGGGAGACCAGAATTCAGTCTGTCTCCGTTTTCCCAGCCATGGATTTGGTAGGGCCCTAACTATGACCCCCAGATCCCTTTCTGCAAGAAGTCTATCTCCAATTACCATATCCAGCTCAGTTGGCATGCTCTACCAGATTCCTTAAAGCATGGGTGGGGAACCTTTTGGGGGGCTGCTAACCCACAGAAAAATCAGCTGGGGGCAATTCAAGTGAGAAGCAAAACAAAAACTCCTCACTGACATGGCCCCCAACTGAGAAGGAGAAAGATACTCCGCACATTCCCCTCACACACCAAACCCTAGGGGGGCTCAGGCTAGTAGATTGTGTGGGGCTAGAGCGCCAGCACAGGCTCTCCAATGTTGGGGAGGAGCCTTGAGCCTCAGAGACCAGATCCAGACAAGCTAGGGGCCACATCCAGACCTGTGGCCTTAGCTTCCCCACCTCTGCCTTAAAGACACTATTTTAGTTCGTACAAGCAAAGGAGCAGAATTAATGTGGTGGTTGGAATCTTGAATCTGAATTTCTTGATCTATGTGCAATAAAATAACAAAGTTATTATTTTCTGAAAACCTTACCCATCAAGAAATCAGATTGGGGTCCAATGCTTTCAAAACCAGTAAAGTTCCTATTAAGATAAAGTTGAATGTGCTTCTCCTGTTTTATTTATTACTTTGAAACAACTATCTTAAGAACAAAAGATATGTAAATGTGCAATACAGTATGTCTACACTGCAATTAGAGACCTGGCAGCTGGCTTGTGCCAGCTGACTCAGGCTAACAAGGCTTGAGCTTTGGAGATTGAGTTTAGGAGTTGTGTAGACTTTTAGGCATGGGCTACAGCTCAGACTATAGGACCCCATGAGATGGCAGGGTCCCAGAATTTGGGCTGCAGCTGGAGCCTGAACGTATACTCTGTTAAACAGGTATGGGCCAGCCACCAATTTTTTAACTGCAGTGTAGACATACCCAGTAATTCCTTTCTAGCTAGCCTCTCCGTTCCCTGTGGATTTAACCTAGCTCTACTTGACCTTCGTAATGCTCCAGGTTTTTTAGCATATTTATTAATCAGAATAATTATTATTTTAAAATGGCGTAGACTAATATAATGTATGGTATTTCCCTCTCTGTGACCGACAGAAGGCTCTTTTCTTTCACAGTGATGTTTTAGAAGGACTATATGATGGTGATATCATGTTAATAAGGATGCAAAGGTTAAGACCAAAATAAACCTTTTCCTTATTCGTTTAGGTACTTCCTTTGTATCAGAATGTCAAAAGATACATTACTTGTCTAATGGGAATGTATCATATAACAGTTTGACTTTTAAAAAGACTCAACAGTTTGACTTTTAAAAAGACTCAAATATTTATATACTTATTGCTTTTTTAACAGTAATTATTGGCTCCTCTTAAACTGAATCTTAATTTTGAACTTTAGCAAGATCCTGCAATATTTTATAATTATTTTCAATAAAATACAATGAACATTCTAAAAATTGTATAAGATTCTTACTGAGATATATAACCCTCTGTATTCTTGGAGGACTGATGAATGGCATTTGAAGTAGTCACATTAGTATTTTTCATTTTCAGGATTTACTATTTTTCCTTTGCTCACAGGTTCTGAAGTGGGAGCATCTCCACAAAGTACACGGAAAAATGCTGCAGCTGAAGGAGCATTGCTACCACCCACTCCCCCATCACCTAGGAACCTGTTACCACATGGGCATAGGAAATGTCACAGCTTGGGATACAAGTCAGCATTTTATTTACTTTTAAGTGTTTGAGCATTTGCATATTGGACTGTCTTCTGACTACAAAAGTTTTTAATTAGCAATCTTCCTACGTAAAGACCACAAAACACAACTAATTTGCTGAAAGGAATTTGCGCAAGAAACATGTCTTCTCCATTCATTAATCAGTTTTTTTTAAAACTTGCATTTTCATATCTTGCTGCTTGCCTCTGAAAAGTTTACTTCTTTATCGCTAACCTTCATTGTTTTCCGAGTCAGGCTTACTCATAGAAGATGATCTTCCACACTTAGAGAACTTGACCTGTATTTCCTTATTGCACACACAATATAAAACAGCTTTTTAAGTAAAAATAAAAAAGATATGATATTTATGTAGTTAAGAGCTTTCATGGCTTTCATCTTTTCTGCATCTGGGTTTTCTTTTGGAATTTGCAAGAACAGATCCCATAAAATTCCAAATTTGTGGAGTACAATATGATTGGTCAGAACCAGAGCACCTATCTGCATATGAAGCTAAAATAATTCTCTCTCACAAGGTTGCTTGTATAGTATGGTACTTCAAACAGTAGATTATTAAGCTTAAGCAGGTAATATCAGTTACTTTTTAACCCATTATCACTCCAATATTCTCTCCTTTCCTTTATGCCTTCCATAAATTACACCTGAAAAGAATTGAGGCCAAAACAAAGTGCATCCAGATTTTATTCTTCTTCTTCTTCGAGGAGTGTCCCTAAGGGTGCTCCATCTTAGGAGTTTGAGAGCCACTGTGCCTCTAGACGGAGAATTCTGATAGTAGTGCTGTTGGCAGACTGCACGCATGGAGCAGCCGGCACATGCTATTTGGAGCAGCTACTCTGCATGCACAGCCAACTACCCCTTCAGTTGTTCTCTCTGCCACTGCTGTCTTCAGTCACTTTCAACAACCTGTTAGATTTATAATTAGTTGTAGAAATTAGATAGTTACTTGTTAGTTTATAATTACAAATAATTGTTAGTGTTTTTCACACCAAAAAAGGGTCTTTGCTCTTCCCATGTCTGCAGTAGTTTTTGGATATGCCTGGATCCCCAGGTTTTAAAAAGTCTGTCTTGCAGACTTTCAATTCCAGTATCTGAGGGACACTCACAGTGTGTCTGGTGCTTGGGTCAGCTGCACTCAACTAGTGAGTGCACATTTTAAAAAGCTCACAGCAAGAGCAAGGAAGGCTAGCGAGCTTGAACTTAAACTCCTGCTCCTGTAGTCACTCAGTGCAGCCTCTGATCCAGAGCATACAACACCACCAAGACATCTGTCGCCAATGGCAGTGTCAGAGAAGGCAGCTCCCTCAGGGTTGAGCTCCACGGACTCTACTTCAGCACAGTCCTCAAAGAAGTGTTCCCATTCTTCATCCTGGGGTGATTTCCTCATGAAAAAGCACTCTGTCAAAGAATGCGGCACCTGTGTCACCGGACCGTGAGGCACCGGGCACATCTAGCATGGAGACCTACTGAGGAGCGAAAAACCCGGCATGGGTCAGCTCTAAGGCACCTTCCAAGGCAAAGCCTAAGTAGGCACCGTTGACACCAACACAGACCTCCTTGGCACCAGCAAAACTGTTTTCCACCTTGGCACCAAGCGCCTCCATGCTGCCACTTACTACATTGTCAAAATATACCGAGCACTCGGCACCGCTGGTGGAACAGACCATACCAGTCTGGCACTGGTGCCAGCACTGACTCCCTTGGTACCCTTGTCATTTACTACAAATGAGGACATCTTAGTTACCTCAGTGCCTAGAACACCGCTGTTAGGCAGCGATGGCACTCCAACTACCTCTCGCTTCAGCTTGTCAGCCACACTAGCAATATCAATACCCCACTTCCTTGGGCCTTCACACTCCTCGCCACTTTTCACCAAGACCAACACAACAACCACCGTAGTGGCTACCCCCACTGATGCCAGTGCCAACCAATTGGCCATACTGGGACCCATGCTGCTTTATTAGCCAAGTACACACACAGTGTGATCAAACAAATGTCATCATTTATTGAACACTTGCTGGACAGCAAATGAGAACAGTACAAGGCAAATGTTAGTGATTGTGTACTTATCTCTCACACGGCACTCCAGGCTCCGCTAGATTCAGCGGATACAGTGGCACTCTCCATCTTCACCGCAATATTTACTGCTAGTACTGCCACTATTTTCTTATTTTGGGGGTTCTCCAGGGAAATCCAGGCTATGGTAGAAGATTTGCCATTTGAGTGTTTAAAACTCTTCACCAAATACACCAACGCTTTTCTTCACACCTTGAAGGACTCCTGGTATACCCTCAAAATCCTGATGATACACATACTTGTAACCAAGAAAAGACGGGAGAGATTTTTTTACTCAGATACAAAACTGCCCCTTTCACACAGTCCCAAAGACATTACAGCAACAAGCACAGACAATGTCAGACCAGAGGTAGGCAACCTGTAGACAAGTCATCAACTTTGAAACTCTCAACATCTAGACAAACCTTTTGAAGGGTTGGTTGAGGGCCAGAGAGCCCCAAACACTCCAAGACAGCATCTGATCATCTCTACCCCATTTGGGAACTGCCTAAAATCCTTATATCTAGTACGATCACCATGGACAGATGAGTGCTAAAAATTGTGCGAACCAGTCTTTGCCTGCTTTTTTCATCTACTCCCCTTTCCACCCTGCTCTTCCATCCCTCTTCAGGGACCCATCTTTATGACACAAGCGGTCATTATCACCAGAACCCTCTTCAACAAGTTTGGCTTGCAGCTAAATCTGCAAAAGTGCACATTAACACCAAACATAATGGTTGGGAATTCATCAGTACTCAGGTAGGTTGTATGTCTGCCTCAAGATCACTCCCTCATCAGAGGTTTCTAATGCTCGCAGATCTTGTAGCAGCATCACAGGACAGGCCACAGGTCATGGCAAAACTCTGTGTACAACTCCTACGCCACATGGCAACAGCTATATCTGTGGTCCAACTCGCTCGACTACACATGAGGCCATTACAGTCATGGTTACGAACAGTATACAGACCACACTATCACCGCATCAACTAGCAGTTGTCTATACCAGCCAGAATACAGCAGTCACTATCTTAGTCAATATAGACAAATCAATGCAATGTCTGTAATGATATCCCTTTCCACCCCAAACCACTGTCTGGAATGATCACTACAGAAGCTTCCCTCCTCTGCTGGGGCACCCATATTAACCACAATACCGTTCAAGAACAATGGTCTCCGGAGGAATCTAGGCTTTATAAATATGTATCTCCTGGAACTCAGAGCGGTGCACAATGCAATTCAACGCTTTCTACCCTTGATTCAGAATAGAACGGTACAAATTTCTACAGTACTGTACAATGTAGTACATAAACAGTCAGGGCAAGGCCCACTAGTACCCACTAGGCTCAGAAGCAGTTCAGCTACTGAAGTGGTGCATTCCTCACATCATTCATCTGAGAGCCACTTACTTGCCAGGCAAGGAAGATGTTGTGGAAGAAAACATTGTCTTCACTCTGAGTTTGTAAGCAACAAGTAGCCAGAGGCAGTTTTATTACGAGCTGCAGCAAGGGAAAAACTGGTTCGGACAGGGGGGGAGTTCCTCCCCTCACCGAGGCAGATCTTCGAATACAAGCAATTATGAAGCAGTTTATATACTGTCTATTAAATATAATAACAATAACAATTAGTCTCCTTCCCATTACAAACACCAATGGCTAACAGTTATTTAGTTCCACCCTGATGCTCCTTATCTCAAGGTCCTTACCAGAGTCAGCATTCTATCCTTATCTCTGTATGGAGGCGAGAGGCGAAGGCAGCGTCTAATTACAGATCTCGCGTTGTCAGGCCACAGACTTAGCCTGACTCTTGCTCTCTTGTTAACAAGACCAAGATGGCTGCACACAAATTCCTTTATTCTTTTTTCCTGCCTCCACAATGTCATGGCAGACAAGGTTAGCAGACATTTTGCTTTAAATCACAAGTCGGAACTCCATCCCAAAATGCTAGTCCTGATAGTCAAATGCTGGAAATACCAGACAATAGATTTATTTGCAACCAGCACCAGTACCAAATGCTCACGTTATAGGCATCGGCCCCCAGTCTTTAGGGAGTTCCTTTACAATAAAGTGGGATGCGTCCCTCGTGTACGCTTTTCCACCACTGCCACTTCTCCATCGCATACTCAGCATAAAACAGGACAGAACCACAGTCTTTCTAGTAGCACCTGGTTGGCCCAGACATACTTGGTACCCTTAACTCCTCCAAATGACGACAGTGACCCCGTGGTGCTTTCCATTCCTCACCTTCTCATGCAGAACAAGTGTCAGCTATGTCCACCCGAGCCTAGAGACTCTGCAACTCTAGGTGTGGCTCCTTGCTGGCTGACATTGCTTGAAACGTTTTGTTCTGCATCTGTCCAGGAGATCCTCCTGAATTGCCGCACACCATCTACTAGAAAATCATATTTGCAGAAATGGCTGATTTTCCAGAAGGTGTGATGATCGCCATGTCAGCCCCACTTCCCTATATCCTTGAGTACCTTTTATTTCTCAAAGCCACAGGTATCATCCTTAGTTCTCTAAAAGTAAATTTAGCTGCAATCACAGTATTACGTCTTCCATTAGAAGAGCACTCTGTTTTTGGTCATCCCAGCATCAAGCAATTTATGAAGAGAATTCAAAATTTATACCCCCCCCCCTAAAAACTCCAAATCCAGCCTGGAACCTTAACTTAGTGCTAAGAGCATTAACAGACAGACCATTTGAACCCCTGGCTTACCTGTTCATTATTACACCTATCCATGAAAGTGGCCACCTTAGTAATCATTACTTTAGCAAGAAGGGTAGGTGAGCTTAGAGCCCTTATGGCATACCGCCTCCTCTTATATAATGTTTTCTAAAGACAAAATTATTCTCTATCCATATCCCAAGTTTCTCCCAAAAGTACCAACCTCCTTCCATTGCAATGAGCAAATATACTTACCTGTGTGTTTTTTTTACAAAATCTCATGCAGACAACAGAGAAACAGCTCTGCACACCTTGGATGTCTGCAGGGCAATTGCCTTTTATTTGGAAAGAAATAAGCCATTCTGCAAGTCTTCAAGACTCTTTGTTTCAATTACAGAAGAGGTCCCAAGGTACAACTATCGCTAAGCAGAGATTATCCAAATGGATCTCTGAATGCATTCAGTTCTCTTATCTCACCTTTAATCAAGACTCTCCAACAGTAATGCAGGCTCACTCCACAAGGGCAATGGCTTCCTCTACAGACTCCCTAAAGAATGTGCCTATAACTGACATTTACAGAGCTGCAACCTGGGCGTCTGCACACACCTTTACCAAGAATTATGCTTTAGAAAAAATACTCAGCCTCTGATACACACTTCAGACACTGTACTTTCTACGGTACAGATTGAGAGTCTGAAGCTCTGTCCTATGAGCACGAATACTGCTTCATAATCGCCTAAGGTGGAACACCCATAGGGACACTCTTTGAAGAAGAGAAGGTTACTCACCTTGTGCAGTAACTGAAGTTCTTCAAGATGGTTGTTCCTGTGGGTGCTCCGCCACCGACCCTTCCTCCTCTCTGCTTTGGAATGTTTCATTTCTGAGGCAGAGAAGAAACTGAAGGGATGGCTTGGCTGCACATGCAGAGTAGCTGCTTCAAATGGTGCATGTTGGCTGCTCCACTTGCGCAGCCTACCAATGACACTGCCATCATTCTCCAACTAGAGGCGCAGCAGCATCCGAACACCTAAAGTAGAGCACCCATAGAGACAACCATCTCGAACTTCAGTTATTGCTCGAGGTGAGTAACCTTGTCTTTTGAACTGTGCTAATTATCTATTATTGTAATTGAATGATTTCTTTCTGTGTACTTGCTCACATGACATTTAACATTTATAATTGTTGTTTAACGGAGTAAAACTTATTATTATTGCAGTGAAACCCTCTCTATTCCAAAAGAATGGAGAGAGAGAGAAAAGTTCCTTTTGTTTTGGACTGCTGTGCTCCTTAATTTTGTCCAACATCTAAATACCATGGTGTAATAAGTCTTGTATAAAAACTAAGACATACAAATACACTTCAGCGGAACTATCAATTTATAGTGGTAGTAAAGCCATTCTCACATGTGTTCTGTCCTAAAAGAACAGTAAAGGAATCACATAGAATTTATTATTATTTACCAAATATTAATATATAGGATGGTACCTACAAGATTTCTATTAATGGCAACTCTAGTCACAAATCTCTCTGCATTGCACTGGAAATTTACTCCAAATAATTGGTTTCAAAATACTTCTGGCTCAGTAGTCTCCAGTAATAATAATGTTTACCTACAGATAAATGATAAACTGCTACTTTCATTTTTTTTTAATATATCTTTTGTGTATTCATAGCAGCTCTTGCTTGCTTCTAAGATTCAGGGCAGTAGTTCTAACAGAGGCTTATAATAAGAAGCTAACTACTATGTGTTCATATACCCCTTAGAGCCCAAAGCCTCTGTATAAACTTGTATGAGACAGGATCTATAATTTCCTGTATCCTTCGGCAGTTCTAAAGTCCACATGAACTTAAAACACGTATCTGTGTAGAATGCTATTTTTGGAGAACAAGATTACACTGTTTTTCTGTGTATTTTTTGTTAGTCTGTGGTCAGTCTCTGTAATTAAAACATATTTTGATAATTTTTTAAATAGAAGCATTTCCCACCAAGATACCTATTAGGTTTTGACTTTCTAAAGTGGGTTTGTGCCACTTTCTGCTCCACTCTGAACTAGATAGGATCCAACTGCATCATTAGCACTCTAGCCTTTAGGCCTATTTATGTCATTCTTTTAAAGAAGCAGATTCTTCATGAAGCATTGATTTTAAAAAAAATCCCATATTTAAAGTTTAATAAAAATCATAGAGTTTTTATCTGCTCTTTGACTACTCTTAAAAAACACATCAGAAAAAAATCTAGACCAACTTTATATCTCTCATGCAATAAGAATATTTGTATTTCATTTGTTCCAGTTTCATACATAAAATGAATACAGCAGAGTTTAAAAGTGCAACATTCCCCAACGCAGGACCAAGACACCTATTGGACGACAGTGTCATGGAACCTCATGCCCCATCCAGAGGGCAAGCAGAGAGTTCCACCCTTTCTAGTGGAATTTCAATAGGTGAGGCATCTTTTAAAATTTAGCTGTGCTTGTAAAAATGTCTTTTAGTACAGCTGTCTTGAAGGTGTGTACCAGCAGGACTATTATAAAATCAAAATAGCTTTTTAGAACAAAGGTAGGTAGCAATATGAAGGGGAGGGACAGAAGGTGGACTGTGTGTGAAAAGAGGCAGAATAAATAGCATGGCCTAAAACGCTTGACAGATCTTGTTTTTTTTAATTATTGTTGTTAAACCTATTCAATGCAACATACAAAATTAATTGTTTTACCTCTTTCTTTCCAGTTATTTTTCTAGCAAATAATTTGTTCAAATTATGCCAAATTAAAACTTTTGATCATTATTTAAAATGTGACACTGAATGAACAACAAATTTAAATTTAGAAAACAAAGCGGTCTGCTGACTTTGTTAATGAAGAGGGTAGTAGTCTTCAGATGTTTCAGATAAGCACACATTGAGTGTACACTAGCAAGTTATTGATGCAAGTTTCAGGCACAAGAATCAAGTTTGTTAATTATGTGTCTTGAAATTTTATAAAGTATTGCTCATTATTTTGAGTTCCAGATTCTGAAACAGTCTTGGTAGCTAAGGGAGTTTGAGCTGTATCCTTCTATTGAGAGAAATAGATTCTGGCAGGTTATGTGGTGATAGAAAAAGATTAATTACAATAAATACATTCAAAGTAATAGGGGACATTGCTTGTTAAAATTTTCTGCCAATTTTTGTTTCTAAATTTTCCCACACCATTAAGGGCTTGCCTACACTACTGCTGCATTATGTTGCTGTAACTTAGGTTGCTTGGGTATGTAAAAAAGCGACCCATGCAAGAGATGCAAGTTACATCAACCTAAGCGCTGTCCACACTAGCACTGTATCAGACCAACATAGCTTCCATCCCTTGCTGAGGTCAAGTAATTATGCTGACACTATTGTGCTCCCTTTTCACCATATCTTCACGTCTTCACCATATCTGATGCAGCTTTGCCAATGTAACACAGTACTGTAGTCTAATCCGTTGGACTCTTATTTCCTCCTTCTATCATTCAGAAGCCAGGCTACCCTTTAAAGTAACATTTTATGCCCCAATATCTACATTTAACTGACCTTCATTGACTTCATCAGAAGTTGCAGTTGTTGCCTATGAAGTGACTCTCCTGAAATACTTGAATTCCAAATGAGATTTTTTTAAATGAAGTGTGTGTGTGTGTATAGATGTAGAGTACATACATTAGCTTTCATTTTTGGCACCCTGTCAAGTAGGAAACAATGCCACAGAACTTGTGTGTGAATTGGCCCCATGAACTGCACTGTTGAGGTGTTTGGAGTCCTCCTAAGCCGTGAGCAGCCTGCTTTGGGAAATGAAATCTAGGGCCTAGAACAAGAAGAGAAAACATACAAATGTATGAACATACAAATGAATGACTTTGTTTTCTCCTAAACCTGGATCTCATACTTGGTATTGTATAAAGATACGTGTAAGTTAACTGAGCTTGTGGAAAGGGCATAAACTGAGGAAATAACTGAGGGCTGTGTACACACAAATTTCATTTTTAGTGTGTTACTACAAGTCCAAGACACGCAGCATATCCAATGTGTTGTGTATATGTTTATCTCTTAGGGCAGTATTACAGGCTATGTCTATACAGCTTCCGGCTTCTGCAAAAGCCTCTGCAAATGAGTCATGGATTAGTATATTGTCGTGCTTCATTTGCATAATTAGGAGCCATTTTTGTGCAAAAAGGTGCTGTGTAGACAGCGCCTTTTTACGCAGAAACCTCTTGTGCAAAAACAGACCCTAATTAATTATGCAAATGAAGGGCAGCAATATGCTAATCCTCACTTCATTTGCATAGGCTTTTGCAGAAGCCGAAAGCTTTGTAGACGTAGCCCCATTTCCATCTCATTTTGACAGTAATATTGTTAGCAGTAGATATGTACTACTGGGTCACTTTCTTTGTCTGCTTAATGTTGGTACTATATTCTAAATATTTATTTGTGTTTAGGCAGTTGTGTGTAATTGCTGTTCCAACTAAAAATTCTAAAACCCATTATGATGGACTTGTGATAGGATAGAATTGAATAACTTGGAGCTTGAGAATTTGTAGAGTAGCCTTATTCCATCAGATACTTGCATTGGGACCAGATGCCTGGCTGGGGCATCTGTCCCTCAGCTGCAGCAACTCTCTGCTGGGGACAGAGGAGTGTACCTCTCCCAGCCGATAGATAGGGGACATAAGAAAGAATGATGAAGTTAGTGGCCTGGGGCAGAGAAGTCGGTGAGGATGGGAGTTTGGACCGTTACATCTCCCAGTTGGGCTGCGTTGGGGGGGGGGAGAGAGGAGAGAGACTACTTGGATTACAGAACTGGGTTTGACTGCAGCTATCTGTTGAGAAACCTAGCACTCTCTCCCAACCCTAGGCTGGGCTAGAGTTGGGGAGCAAACTGTATGGTGTATGTGGGGAAAATACGGGGGTAGATGGGTGGTTGGGGAGTATGAGCTGTCCTGACTCCCACCTGGGCTGCAGCAAGACTCAGACCCTCACGCTCAGCACAACAGCCCTAGCAGGACCACAGCTGCTGGTGCAGGGGAAAGATACATGACACTCTCCTGGGCTGGGAGTGGGGAAGCGGGCTGCAAGAGGGGGTGCCAGAATTTCAAGTGGATTATCATGGCATTCTGGGGCATGTGCCTATATGAGAGATGGGGTACTGAGGTAACTCCATTGTCTCATTAATGCATCAGAGGGGGTGTAATCTAAATAAATCTTCTCCTTTCTTGTTGAGTCTAGTGTGAGGACAAGTTGGTGTAATTACAAGATCTAAAATATGCCAGGAAAATATGATGGCGGGGGGGGGGGGGGGGGGGAATAATGTAGCACCCTGCTGTTTCCTCTGTTAGACTTACAGAGCAAAAACAAAACAGTGAATCATCTGTTGTTCTAGACCAAAATACTTTTCACCTAGTATCAGCAGGAATAGATAAGCCTCATTTGCATTAGTTCTTGTGCAAGAAAGCACAATGTAGATGTAGCGCTTAAGTTTTGGAATTTACTTGGGGAGGGGTATTGCAGACCATGAAGGCCTCCCCCCCCCCTTTTTTTGTGTGGGTAATCTGGTATAGTTCTAGTTCCTGAGAGTCAATGGGCATATTCAGCAAGCACTCATTGTGATGCTAAGTATTTTATAGGATGAAGATGTTGTTTGCAAACTCTTTGAAGTATGGGTCTGTCTACAAACTCTGTAGCCATATGTTAATGTGCTCTGAGGCTTCTACTGTTTAAGTTGGTGTCACGCATACAATGTGAGGGTTTCAAACCAGAACTTTTATCTGTTTTTATAGGTCTTTGTTTCACTTGCATATCATGGATCCTTAATATACATTTAAAATACCTATAATCAAACAGCTGATGTTTTACATCCCTTCGTATTTTCAGTGTTGTCAGTTGTGATTGCTGTCTGTTGCTTTACTTTTACTTTTACTGTTCTATGTTTGTATCAAATTAAGAGTACAACCCTGAGTGAAAGCATTTTTCTCTCCTTTCCAGTGTAATAACTGTTTCTAGTTGACTTATAGATTTGTTTAGCATCTTAAAGTTGAGCTTATATGCAGATAATATGCATGCAAAGGCTAGTTTCGTGAACTACAAAAGTCTGTAGATGCTTAATTTTTGTGAGAGCCACTTTAGTGGAGATTCTGAGGATCTAGTGGTGTCTGGGAGTAGGTTGTTAACTTGGGGCTCTAGCACATATTTTTTTATGCTTTTACTTAATGCCCATGTCTTTGATTTATTTATATAGCTGTCTTCATTATGCCCCATTTTTGTGTGTTTACGAGCTTGAGTTGTCAGGATGATAAAATCATGTACTTTTAGGGTAGTGTTAGTTTTCTTTTTATTTGATTTTATATTAAATATACATCTAAAGTATTGCTCCTTGTTAATTACCCCTCATTTTAATATTTTTTTTCTTTTTTCATACCGATGACTAGTTTAAAATAGATATTTACTAAAAGACTTACCTGACATTGCCAGGTAGATCGTGGGGGCAGTGCTGTAGGCTGGGTACAGGGGGTGGGGGAGTAAAGGTTGTGGGGTGAGGAGTGGCTCAGGGCATGGGGGGGGGGTCTGATCCTTTTCTTTCCCTCTGGCTCTCCCCCACCAGCTGCCAGGAGTCTTTTCTCACCCTCTCCTGGCTGCCAGGGGCATTTTCATTCTTCTCTCATCCTCTTCCCCCCTCCCCCCCCCCCCCCCCCCCGGTGCTGTGGTCAAGGGCCGGGAGCAGAGGAAAGGATTTGGGGCAGACGGACTACTTGCTCAATGTACTGGCAAACAAGATGGCAGAATCCCAGCTGTGCTGGACACTCCCTTGGTAGTCTGACTGCCCCAGTGGACACTCTGCAGGACAGCTCTCCCCTGTGGGCTCGCTGCCCCTCTAGTGACCACTCTCAGTATTGTATTCCTCCGAACAGGCCCTCCCTTTCCATGTTATGGAAAATAGTCACTTTCATGGCACTTCCAGTTGTGCTGGCACAATCAAACCCTGACCTTTCTTTGTTAGGAGAAGATGGTGTTCTTTGATTAGAATAACAAATCTTTTGGATAAGGAAGAAGCAGTAGACATGGTATACCTAGACTTTAGTAAAGCTCTTGATACAGTCTCACATGACCATCTTATTAATTATAGGAAAATACAACCCAGATGTGGCTACTACAAGGTTGGTTAACCAGCTAGTTATGCACCCTTCTCAGAGAATAGTGATTTTAACAGTCGACAGTCATTCTGGAAGGTTATAATAAGTGGGACTGGTTCTGTTCAGTATCTTCATCCGTTATTTAGATAATGGCATAGAGAGTACGATTATTAAGTTTGCAGATGATACCACGCTGGGAGGGGTTGCAACTGCTTTGAAGGATAGGGTCATAATTCAAAATGATCTGGACAAATTGAAGAAATGGTCTGAGGTAAACAGGATGAAGTTTAATAAGGACAAATGCAAAGTGCTCCAGTTAGGAAGGAACAATCAGTTTCACACATACAGAATGGGAAGCGATTGTCTAGGAAGGAATACTACAGAAAGGAATCTAGGGGTCATAGTGGACCACAAGCTAAATATGAGTCAACAGTGTGACACTGCTGAACAAAAAGCAAACATGATTCTGGCATGCATTAACAGGAATGTTGTGAGCAAGACACCAGAAGTCATTCTACTGCTCCACTCTGCTCTTATTAAGCCTCAGTTGGAGTATTGTGTCCAGTTCTGGGCACCACATTTCAAGAAAGATGTGGAGAAATTGAAGAGGATCCAGGGAAAAATTACTAAAGGTCTAGAAAACATGACCTACAAGGGAGGACTTAAAAAAAAAAAAGGGGGGGGGGGTTAGTTTGGAAGAGAAGACTGAGAGTGGACATAATAGCAGCTTTTAAATACATAAAAGATGTCACAAGGAGGGAGAAAAAATATTCTCCTTAACCTCTGATGATAGGATAAGAAGCAATGGTCTTCAATTGCAACAATATAGGATATTTAGGTTGGACACAAGAACAATTTTCCTGGAATAAGTTGCCTAAGGAGGTTGTGGAATCTCTATCATTGGAGACATTTAAGAGTAAGTTAAACATCTATCAAGGATGATCTAGATGGTTCTTGATCCTTTTGAGAAGGCAGGGGACTGGAGTTGATAACCTTGAGAGGTCCCTTCCAGTTCTAGTATTCTATGGTTCTGAGAGGAAGCTGCATACCAAATTTGGTGGTTTTAGTTCTTACTGTTTCAGAGGAGTTCTTGAACAAATGGACCCCCAGACATACAGATGCACAAATCTCTGAAAAAATATAAATCGATATCTAGGTTTTTTGTTTGTACTGGTAGTGCACATCCACATACCACCTTAATATTGGTGTTGCACATAAGAAAATTCAAACTGCCCAAGGACTGAAAATGTTAGATGACATACTGATTGGGACTGGTGAATTTTTATTAATGATTTTGACAAAACTGTCAAATATATGGATTAAAATGTACAGAAACCAGAATAGGTGTGTTAGGACTTAGCAGTGTAGCTGTCTTATAAATTTAAGTGGAATATGAAATATGATGGACCAAATTCATCGCTGTTGTTAGTCAATGGAGTTACATAAATTATGAATTTGACCCAACTCAAGTCTCTGTAAAATAATGTCCTCAAGTATAAACAGAGTACGCTACAAAATTGAAATACAATTTAAGTAGCCCTCAATTGCTGAAAATATTGTAGTGAAAGAGTCTTATTTTAATAACAGACTTAGGGACACCCTCCCTAACTTCAGCAGAACTGTGCAAGTTTACAGTAAATGAGGATCTGGCCCAACAATTAAATATTATTTAATTGAGCTTGTCCTCCCCCCCTTCTGCATGATGTACAATTAAGGCTGACTTTTTTTTTCCTGAGAAAGGGATCTCTTTCTACTTGTTTTTAGGTGAAACATTCAGGTGCCTTTTAGGCTAGAGATTATCTATGGTGACTGGAGCATTAGAAAAAAAGATGTCATGGGAGTCAAAAAAGGGGAAAAATTTTACTCTGAATTTTTTTAAAAACTATTTGAGCATTGTTTGTGTGATTGGTTTTATTATCACTTAACTTATATGATGAACATTTGGATATAGAAAACCTATGTTAAAGATTTAGTACCATCATCCTTTCAGTCAAGGTCACAGTAAATAATATGAGACTTCTTAGAGGTTATCCATCCAGATCGGTAGACTCCAAACTTGCTGTTCCTGATATTTTGAAGGTTACAAAAAACAAACCCTTTCAGGCCTTGTTTCTGCTTTACAAAGTAGCAAGTATGTACAGAAATCCTCTTTTTATTTAAAGCCTGCATAATTTAAATTCTGACCCCAGTAGTTATTGGCACTAAAGAAAGCTAATGGGATGTGGACTAGTATGTTGCATAGACAAAAGGATTTATTCAGATGAAGAATTTGAAATAGCTAAAATTTCACGAGAAGGATCAATTTGAGATCTTTGGAAAGATCAGCTATTGAGTACATAAAAAAGAAGAATTTAAGATGGTGGTATTTTACAGAAAGTCAAATGCATTAAGTGGGTTTCCTGTTGATAGTCAAATGGTACATTTGGGGTTATTTAAAGAAATGTAGATAGTTATATATAAAGTTTAATAAGTTAAAGTGATTTTCACTTTTGTAGGAGAGCTCCTTTTGATTAGGGTGCAAAGGGGTGCAGCTCTGAGAGAAATGTTTTCTTTGTGCTTTTTTCTTTCTCTGTTTTGGGGATTTTATTTTTCTGGGGGTGGGAGAGTGAGGTTGGTTTTTTGTTGGAGTGTTCTGCTCAAAAGTTTAAAAATCAATATTTGAATGTTGTGTAATGGGGGAATGTTGGGCTTTTTGTGCCCTTATTTTTACTGTTTTAGGATGTGTAAAACTGGTTTAACATTTTTAAATGGTCCATCTTAGATGTGTAAAGAATACAAAGTTTGTCTCTTCCTTTGTGTATTTTTTCAGACCTCTTTGGAGGACTAGCCAACAAATGTAGTAAAAACCTTCTCCAGCCTTGTAAATTAAAGAAATTGTTCATATTTGTTCAGGTATTTGAGGTAAATAGTGTGACTAAAAATCCCTTCCTCTCCATTAGTCAGACTTCACTTCCTTGGTACTTGTGGTGTTATGATCCTACTGGTGGTTGTTGTTGTTGTTGGCCTGCCAATTTCAAAATGGTATCCAACAAGGCAAATAATGTACAAAGATTATTACAGTGACATGTAAAGTGTGAATATAAGGGTGTATTTAGTCACCATGACAGCTCAATTTGAAATAATGAATCATAGAACACTAGAACTGGAAGGGACCTCAAGAGGTCATCAAGTCCAGTCCCTTGCCCTCATGGCACGACTCAGTACCATCTAGACCAGAGCTACTCAACATATGGGTCACATGCAGCCCGTTTGTTTGCGGCCCACAGTGGGTTTGGGTTTACATGAGGCTCAAAGCGCAGCCCACGGGTGGGAGCCAAAACAAAAAAGTACTCACTGTAATGGTCTTCTGTTGATATACGTTTTAGTAGTTAAATTCCTGGACAGTCATTGCTCATTAAAAGTGCTGTCATATGGGTGGAAATCAGGTAAATATTGCATTTTATTAATATCAGCAGAACTGACTTAAATGGGGCCTGTGTGTTGTGTAGTCTTGCCTTAATCTTTGTATTCAAGCCCATCAGCGTGAAAGAAGCTATTTGTATATATTTGCATATATATGCAGTCACACTTAAATTGCAGCCCTCGGCATGTGCTGTATCATTGTGGTCCCCAGGACTTCCAAAGTCGAGTAACCCTAATCTAGCCCATCCCTGATAGATGTCTATCTAACCTGCTCTTAAATATCTCCAGAGATGGAGATTCCACAACCTCCTTAGGCAACTTATTCCAGTATTTAACCACCCTGACAGGAAGTTTTTCTTAATGTCCAACCTAAACCTCTCTTGCTGCAGTTTAAGCCCATTGCTTCTTGTCCTATCCTCAGAGGCTAAGAACATTTTTTTCTCCCTTCTCCTTGTGACACCCTTTTAAATACCTGAAAACTGCTGTCATGTCCCCTCTCAGTCTTCTCCAAACTAAACAAGCCCAGTCTTCCTTCGTAGATCATGTTCTCTAGACCTTTAATCATTCTTGTTGCTCTTCTCTGGACCTTCTCCAATTTTTCCACGTCTTTCTTGAAATGTGGTGCCTAGAATGGTGCACAATACTCCAATTGAGGCCTAATCAGCGCAGAGAAGAGTGGAAGAATGACTTCTCGTGTCTTGCTCACAACACTCCTGTTAATGCATCCCAGAATCATGTTTGCTTTTTTTGCAACAGCATCACATTGTTGACTCATATTTAGATTGTGGTCTACTATGACCCCTAGAAACCTTTCCGTAGTACTACTTCCTAGATAGTTGCTTCCCATTCTGTATGTGTGAGACTGATTGTTCCTTCCTGAGTAGAATACTTTGCATTTGTCCTTATTAAACTTCATCCTGTTTACCCAGATCATTTTTAATTATGACCCTATCCTCTAAAGCAGTTGCAACCACTCCCAGCTTGCTATCATCTGCAAACTTAATAAGCATGCTTTCTATGTCAATATCTAAATAGTTGATGAAGATATTGAATAGAACCGGTCCCAAAACAGACCCCTGCAGAACCCACTTGTTATGCCCTTCCAGCAGGATTGTAAACCGTTAATAACTATTCTCTGAGAACAGTTATCCAACCAGTTATGCACCCACCTTATAGTAGCCCCATCTAAGTTGTATTTGCCTAGTTTAAGGATAAGAATGTCATGCGAGACTATATCAGATGCCTTGCTAAAGTCTAGGTATACCACATCCACCGCTTCTCCCTTATCCACAAGACTAGTTATCCTATCAAAGAAAGCTATCAGATTGGTTTGACATGATTTGTTCTTTACAAATCCATACTGGCTGTTCCCTATCACTTTATTATCTTGCAGGTGTTTTCAGATGATTTCCTTAATTACTTGCTCTATTATCTTTCCTGCCACAGAAGTTAAACTGACTGGTCTGTAGTTTCCTGGGTTGTTCTTATTTCCCATTTTATAGATGGGCACTGTATTTGTCCTTTTCCAGTATTCTGGAATCTCTCCAGTCTTCCATGATTTTTCAAAGATGATAGCTAAAGGCTCAGATACCTCCTCTATCAGCTCCTTGAGTATTCAAGGATGCATTTCATCAGGCCCTGGTGACTTGCAGAAATCTAACTTTTCTAAGTAATTTTTAACTTGTTCTTTTTTTATTTCATCTTCTAAACCTACCCCCTTCCCACTAGCATTCACTGTTAGGCATTCCTTCATCATCAGACTTCTTGGTGAAGACCGAAACAAAGAAGTCATTAAATACCTCTGCCATTTCCAAGTTTCTTGTTACTGTTTCTCCTTCCTCACTGAGCAGTGGACCTACCCTGTCCTTGCTCTTCCTCTTGCTTCTAATATATTTATAGAATGCCGTCTTGTTTCCCTTTATGTCTGTAGGTAGTTTGAGCTTGTTTTGTGCCTTTGCCTTTCTAATCTTGCCCCTGTATACCTGTATTATTTGCTTATATTCATCCTTTGTAATTTGTCCTAGTTTCCACTCTTTATATGACTCCTTTTTGATTTTTAGATCATGCAATATCTCCTGGTTAAGCCAAGGCAGTCTTTTCCCATACTTTCTAACTTTCCTACGCAGCAGAATAGCTTGCCTTTGGGCCCTTAATAATGTCCCTTTGAAAAACCTCCAGCTCTCTTCTGTTGTTTTCCCCCTTAGTCTTACTTCCCATGGGAACTTACCTACCAGCTCTCTGGTACTCGGTGTCATATTCTTTAATCGAAAAAGGCATCATCCAAGGGCTCAAATAAATTATTCAAAAATATTTTTTATTTCTAATTAAGGGGCACTTATATCTGGATGAAGTCAGACATTTGGGTATCTAAGTTTCTTAACTGAAACATGTTCCTTTCCTGTTATGGGTTTTGTTTTAAATGGTCTATATGACCCTTTTGGGAGATGTGCTCATTTGTCTTTTTAACTTAAGTGGTATAACTGTTCTTCACTTCAGATTGGCTTTTAAACAGTTACAAGAAATGAAATTAGTATGTTCTGATTACTTTATATCTATGCTGGGCAACCTGCAAGCCACATGCAGCCCACTGGGGCTCCAAGTGTGGCCTGCAGAACCACTAGCCCTGCTCAAAGTACATAACCATATTATCCCAGATAAATACATTTCAATGAAACATATCAAACAAAAGAGGAAAAGATACAGAATAAAAGTTAGAAATACCGAAACAAAGGAAATTTTCTGGAGAAACTAAATAAAAAGCAAACTCAGACTTTGATGACATCAGACAAGCTAAGTAGATTTTTGTTTGCCTCCACAAGCTGCATAAATGTACAGTGCTGAAAGGACAAAGCATTAGAGAGCCACAAGGAAATCTTTAGTGATATATTTTCTACCCCAGAGATAGGCTTCTCGAAGTACAACTTTTATTTTGATTTTTTTTTAAAGATTCTGAGCGTTATTGAATATGTGAGATAATTAGAACTGATATAGCAAATACCAAGAACCAGTTTTCTTCCTACATTTTTTATCCATAACTCTGAAGTCATTCCTAAAGTGAGCATCATCTACAGTGTTTGTTATAGATTTATTTCTGCCTTATCTCTCTCTCATAGAAATTCTAATAAAAATGTCACAATTGGAACAGTTAGACTACAGATGGTACAAATGAGGAATACAATAGTTGATTTCAAAGTATTATGCATTCTGGTTTTAGGTAGCAGTGATGGTTCAGAACTTAGTGAAGAGACTTCATGGCCAGCATTTGAAAGGTAAGAAAAACTGCTACATCTAAATCTATCTCCAATTCCATTCAGACCTCACTAGTTAAATCTATCACTCAATTCTTTGCAAATGAAGTGTAATTTTAGTGATGTGCAGGACTCCATTATGTAATACACTGGGTAAAAACCATTGCCTCTAGCATACAGTGAACCCTTTAGTTCTTTTACAGCCAGCTTAGGGGGGTAATACCTTCTGGTTATCAGCTAACAGAGAGCTGTGTCACATTATCTGTTTATTGTTCAACTTTGTCTCCTTAATTAGCTGGACCACTACCAAACCCCTGAGAGATTTCCCTTTTGTGTATACCTGCATCTCCTGTTCAATATCCTCAACATCTTCACTAGCTCTCAGAACTCCTCTATATATATCTTGTATTCTTGGCTTTCTGCATTCTCACCAAAGTCCTGCTGTTCTAGATGCTTCTTCCTCTGCTGTTCTTCTCTCCTATTTCCTTTCCCAGCTCCTGATTACTCCTTCATCTATTCCTTAGGGAAATCCTGAAGCAATCCTAGCTATATATATGATATAATATGCCCATTACCATGGCACATGTGCACTATTCAGGTGACATTAGCCACTCTAATTCAACTCCCCCAAGTATTCAAGAGAATTAGATGAACATTAAATAGTTAAGTAGAAAATAGTAAAAATTGAAAAGCTAATCTTTTCCTGCAAACTAGTAAGTTGAACCATGAATAAAATATATTGTGTCCACTATGTATACCCAAGAGTCTGCTGGTAACGTGGATTATAATTCAGAGAACCCATCAATCTGGAAACTGACTTGGGTAACCATGCCTACCTAAATGCATGGAGACATTTTTGCCTAGAGACTTTACTCATTATAGCCGGGAACTGTATATCCCAAGCCAGCATTTTGCCTCTGTCTTGTAGAAGCAATTCGAATTGTACCAGTTCCTTATGGAGAAGCGACTGAAGTTGTTGTTTGTACCAAAGGTGAACCCCTCAATACCATATCTTCCTAGAAAATCTGTTGCCATGGAAGGAACCATTTCCCTTAAGTATCCAGTAGCTGAGAGACTAGAACAGTCTCTTCAGAGAAATAGACTACTCCTTGGTTACCTGCATGCAGCTCTAGCATACAGCATCATTTGGAGATTCTTTAAAGTGCTCATCCATTTTGACACATGAGAAGAAAGTCAGAAAGAAGAGGATCTGGAACTTGCATATAACTCATTCTTATATGTAATACAGCTTGTGATATCACAACATTTCATTTTGCTTTTCCTGCTGTGTTCCACTTTTGGCAGGAAGTGCATTTGACTAAGATTCTGAGATATGAATTCTATATTAAGTGCCCCTTTGATTCAAGTTCCCTGTGCTAGCCAAAAATTGTATGGGGAAGCTTCAGATACAATGGTGAAAAAAGTCATGGATCTGAGTAAGCTTCTTTTGGCTCACGGAAGACACAAATTTCTGTGTCAGGGTCAAGAAACTTAAAGATTTTAGCAAAACATTGGATCTAATCCTTTCTTGTCTCCAAAGGAAACTTCTCATGGCCCTTATCTCAAGAATTCAGAAGAAAGCAGGTTACCTCCAGTCCCTCTCCCAGTAAATAAGTGCCTAGATTATACTCTCTCCCCAACTTAGGGCATGTTGAAAAGTTGCCTACAGGTCTGGGTAGGAATTATCCAGGACAGTTTTTCATCCTGCACTCATCACCAAATTCCACATCTTTTTGACACTTCATTCTGTCCTGACCAAAAAAGCTTTTTTGGTCTCTTATTTGATATAACCACTTTTTCTGAACATTATCTTTTGTCCCATCCCAGGAAAGGGGCTTAAGATTCTTTATGGACAGTGGGAACATATCTTTCAATTGCTCAGATGGTGAAGCAAAGCTGGGAATTGGATGCAGGGTGTTTTAACTGAAATACCTAAAATTAAAGTTACTGTGGTACCTTCCTGAACAGTTGGAAAGTTCTGCAGTAGAGTTCCATTCTTGTTTAGGAAAAAGGTCCCTTTGTGAATAAAGGAGAAGCATTAATTAGCTGCAACTGATTGCTTTTAGCAAAATGATGACTCACGAAATGCCTTTGACTACCACCAGCCTGGTTCAAAGCCAGGGAGGGAACTGAAAGCCAGTGTCCTTCAGCTCGTCTTCCATAGTGAGTGGACTCAGCAGATTAACTATTTGTTTCAAGAACTAGAAATTCCATTTCTGGCTCTGTTGTATTTTAAAAGGTTAGTATGTTGAACATGGTCTCACTTGAGAATCAATGTTAGTCAAAGCTTATCTTAGCCGCTCACTTGATAGATTCACTAAAACTGTCCTAAGGCTATTAAATGCCTTAACTCTCTTAGGCACTTTTGGAACTTCCTTTCTGTTTTACGTGTAATTGTAGTAAGAGCTGTCTACTTAATTACAAGGAGTTAGAACTTACACTCCTATCCCTTGATTCACTAAATTACGTCTGGGGGAATTCTGTGCCACTGTGCATGTGCAGAATTTGTCCACTGTAGAATTTTTTGGTTCCCTGCAGACAGATTACTTTCTGATGGGGAAGAAAAAGGAAACCACAAAAGTGGTCATATGACACTCCCCAGCGGTATGTTTTGGGTGCGTAAGGTAGCCAGCTGAGGTAAATCACTTAGGGTGTGTCTAGACTACAGGGTTTTGTCGACAAAAGTGGACTTTTGTCGACAAAACTATATCTGCGTCTACGCTGCCGCTGAGTTCTGTCGACATAATGTCGACAGAACTCATCAGTTTTGTTGATGGCTGTAAACCTCATTCTACAAGGAATAACACCTTTTGTTGACAGAGTTCTGTTGACAGAAGGCATTATTGCATCTACACTGTCCTTTGCGTCTACACTGTCATGTCAATAAAGCAGCTTGCTTTGTCGACAGAACTGGATGTAGTCTAGATGCTCTTTGTTGACCGAAGCTTTGTCCACAGTATCTGTTGACAAAACTTCTGTTGACAAAAGCTTGCAGTCTAGACGTACCCTTGTAGGCGGGAAATGGGACTGGGGAAGTCTCTTGCAGAGTCCCATTGCCATTGAACCCAGAACCCCCCAACAAGTCCCTGTGCCTTCAGATCTGTCACAAACACTTAACTCCCCCTCCAGCCACTTGCACCCAGAGTGCCCCAAACAGAACCCTCTTACCTGAATTTCCTCCTTCTCCCCCTCCCCCTCCCCCCCCCACTAAGCCTTTTCACACTTGGATCCTGCCTGCCTGGCACAGAGGGGCCAGGCTCTGGGATTTTTCTGGAGCAGACACAGTTCTTGTATTGTGTCACAGTGGGGTGCAGTATCACCGCTGAGTCTGTGTTGGGATAGGGATCTGCACAGTGATCTCCAACCTCTACCCAGCCAGTAATCTATGCTCCCCAATGCCATGGTATAGCGCCTCCACGTTTATTTGACAGGTATAATTTGCAGAATTTTAAATACTGTGCACCAAATTTTTAATATTTTTGGCATAGAATGTCCTCAAAAGTGAAACATAGTCAGGATTACATCTTTCAGTTAAAGCTCCTACAGACAGCCTGGAGCTCAACTTAAAATAGGGACAATTGACATAACAGCCCTTTGAACTAATGGCTATGATTTTGTTGTCTTTTCTTGTCAGTTGCCTTTATTGTTGTCATCACTTTTTCAAGGAGAGTCAGTGAATTCAATGCCTTGTTGTTAATAACTTTTTTATTTTCCTGGTAAAGTGTTTCTCAAGACAGCATCATCTGGGGTTTTTACTCAAGGTTGTTTTTCCTTACCATTTAAAGTGATGTATTTCATTCCCTTTATTTCCCCCAGTCTTTCTCATCCTGATGATATACAATGGCATTCCCTGGATGTCTGCAAAGGTATTTTAATTAGGGAGAGCACTCTCTAAAGCCAAACTTTCAGTAAATCTGAGTAGGAGTTGTAAAATTGTACAGATGAGCAGGTGAAACTCCTCTATTTAGTTTGAGCTAATTCTATGAAATCTCTATTTCATTGGTAGCAGGAAGTATAGGTTCTTATGAGAAACACTGCGAAATGACAGCCTGATATATTTTCATGCATTTAGCAAACAGCATGGAATCTCTGTCAAAAGCTGGGAATGGGCAACAGGAGATGGATCACTTGGTGATGACCTGTTCTGTTCCTTCCCTCTGGGTCACCTGTCATTGGCCACTGTCAGAAGACAAGATACAGTGCTAGATGGACCTTTGGTCTGACCTAGTATGGCTGTTCTTATGTCTCATCATCAGCAGCTACTGGCTTTGGTTATGGTATCTTGCATATTGCCATCCTCCCTTAATCTCTGACTTTTTCTCTCTCCATCTTCTGAGTTCTGAACTGCTTTCTAATCCCTAATATTCCATTTCTAGACTGATGGATTACTTGCATTTGAAAATAAGACTATTGTGTCCTTACTGACTATTTGTTGTTTTATGGCAGGGAATTGATGCTCTGGATTTTCTCTCATTTGTAGGGAAGGTAGCTATATTTAGATTGCCAAAAGCTTTCCATGATCAAAAGTTCTTGTGAGGGTAAGCTTTTGAAGCTCATTGAGGGGAGAGCCTTCTGGTGAGAAGTGCCTTTTCTGTGTCTTCTGAAATTCTGTGCGGTTTTGGCAAAGGGATAAACCAGATATAATCACAATTTCTCCTCAACTGTTCTTATTGTCAGCTAAATTTTGTCACTGTGTTACCTCCTGTGGGAGGTCGTACCACAGTATATAGGTCTGTCATCTTTAGTGCTAGTGGGCATATTTACCAAATATAGTCTGTGTTCAGCCTGATTTCTTGTTATACAAAGACAAATTTAAAGGTTAGAACACAGCTTATTGCCATCTTTGCGTTAGTCAGACAGAAGTCACAAACCTCTGATCTAAATAAGTTCTTGATGCAACAGTTATATTTAATTTATAAAAATTGTTGGCATAGTTTATAATGTCTAAATTATTAGGATCTTTTTAGAAATAAAGAAAACTGACCATATCAAATTTTGCAAATTCAGTGGCACCTAGGTTGCTGAAGGGCAGAGATTAATTATTTAGAACACTGTTTCTTTGGGAAAGAGAGTGGGGTGGAAATGTATACTTTACAGTTCATCTATGATGAGGGTTCTTATTACAGCATATGCAATTATTTGAATTAGTAAGGTAATGTCAACTTTATATTTTGTTTAATCTTTTTTTATATTACTGTGTTTTCTTCAATACTGCAAAAATTCCCCAAGTATTTTCTGCAAGGCAGATTTACTTATTTACAGCTGGCAGGTTCAGTCTTCTGTAACCCAGAGTGACTAGGAAATCCAGGAAGCAAGAGAAGTATGGGCTTGATCCTTAGCTGAAATAAATCAACATATCTCCATTGTAATATATCACCATCAATTTACATTACACCAACATATCACCATCAATTTACATTACACTAGCTAAGGACCTGACTCTATATAACCAGCTTTGAATCAAGCACAGAACAATATTCAAAAATAAGTGTAGTACCCAACTGCCAGAATTGGACAGCAGAACTGAAAACAGCACTAGTGATGAAGGGCTTAAAAATTTAAAACTTCCTGTGTAACATTTATACTCCCTTTAAACCAAAGCGGTGAGTTATTACAGGTTTGCTATCTTAGAGCTTACGTAATTTGTATGTGACCTTGGACCCATAATATATTAAGCTACATATATTATCCACTTACAAAATTTTGCTTTGTTGACCTTTGCTAGCCAATAAAGATGTAGCCAAATGAAATCTGTTTTAAATGTATAGCATTTTAAATAGATATTGTATCATAGCAGAATGTGTGATTTTTCTTTGTAAGTCGTTGGCCTCTGTTGTTGATTTTGAAATGGTGCCAATACTCAGGATTGAGTTAAGAAGTCTTTGTTTTCCTCTAACTATGGTGTGCCTGTTTCTAAGTTTAGGGGTCTGATTGCCCTTTGCTTCTTGTCACAGAGTATGTATCAATATCTGTAATCAGCATTAAAGGCAGCAGTTTCCAATTTAGTGTCTTACAGGATTTTCATTTTTATTCTGTAAGTTAAAAGAAGCTTTTCTCTTCTCAAACCCATTAATTGAGATGACAGTAAAAATACCCCAGTGAGATGAGCACTGACTTCAAGAACATCAGTTCAAATAAGAAATGGATTTTGAAATCTACTACTGCATGTTTTTTCTTAATGAAATCATCCGCTACTGCTTATTGTAGGAGCAGTAGATATGTGGCACAAGAGAGACTTTATTACACTGTTCTAGCAAATTATGCTGCTTGTATGGATAAAAGTATATGTAATGTATACAATTTATAATGGAATCCAACAGGAACAGATTATACCATTCTCTCGGTCCGGTGACAAGAGTGGCACGAAATGGCTATCGAGGCCACATGAAGGCCAGCAGGTACAATAACCCCTTGCACACAGGGGCCACAGATTTTTCCTCTGGTGTTGGTGACTGACTTGATAATTAACTGGGTGTCTTCTGACATTTCTGATCTTTCTAACTTTCAAGGCAAAATTAAGGTAGTGGCTTATCTTTGAAACAAATTTCCTCTTCTGCGGTTTAATCTATATCCTCATATAGGCTCTCACTCATTCTGGTCTGCCTATTCAGTTTCTAAATATTGCATCTCTACATAAGCAGCTACCTATAGTAAAGTATTGTTAAGTGTTGATCAGGGTAACGAGGTGGTGGTGGTGATAATGATGGTGGTAGACACAATGATGGCAACAAAAGTGTACATATTGTGCTTGAGATTACACTCGAGGTATTTTCTTTAATGGTTCTTCACTGAATTTGCCTTTAAAATAGGACTGACGCGGTTAAATTGCAAGTCATGTATTAAAATGGGCCCTCTGTGTGGTCACACTCTAAGTAGCACTATATATAAAACTGCATGCTCACTCAGCTTTTCGTTCTAAATAAATTACAACTCTGCAGCAGTGTGGTACTGTAGTTGTAAAAGAGAAGGGAGTAACTTGTAATGAATAGCAAGCATTGTGTGTAATTGAGTTAAATTCATGTTCACATTAATGGCTGAATTTGCCAGTATGTCACAGTCAATTAGTAGCTGCAGTGAAAATATTTGCCAGATTTCTGAGTTCTTCTTTGGGTGATGACCCCGTGGGTGCTCCATTTTTGGCAATGGGTCATCCCTGGAGCCGCAGTTCGGAGCTTTTTCCCTAGAAGTTTACTGTCGGGCTGCTCATATGCAGGAGGCAGCTCACGCCCTTGGCAGTTTTGATAGCTGCCTTGCGCACGACCCGACCCCTCTCCTTCAATTCCTCTCTTACCACCCTCCCTCACAGACGGAGTTCCTCAGCTGTCTCTCTCCTCAGAGACATTCTTTTAGACCAGCGCTTGCTTCTTTCAATTTTTGCCTCAGAATTTACCCTCTCTATATTTCTTCTGATAAAATAGACAAAAAAATATTTTTTTTTCTTTTTGTTCTGTTTGGACCACTTCATAAGCTGCATCTCCACTTCTCCTCAGCCAGCTGCCCTTCTCTCCCCCCCCCCCCCCCTTCCTCCCTTACTATCTATTATTTACCAGAGGGGAGAAGGGGGGAGGAGAGGGGCAGGGAACACATGCTCCTGCTTATCAGCTGTTAACAGGGGGAGCTAATTATGGCCTTCAGCTGCCTCATAAAGTGGCTTCTGCTATCTCCTCAGCATGACACCTTTTAAGAAGTATCAACAATGTAAGGAGCCTATGCCTACTTCAGACAGGCATAGCTCCTGCATTCGCTGCCTGTGTGAGTCCTTCACACCTCAGAAATTAAAAAAAAAAAGTCATGTAGCTTTAAAGACTAACAAGGTAGTTTATTAGGTGATGAGCTTTCCTGGGGCAGACCCACTTCTTCAGGTCATATTCTGAAAGTGAAATTGGCATGACCATTATATAACACTGGGATACAATGATTAAAAGTAAACAAATTACAAACTAAGGAATCAGCTACATAGAACAGAAGGTGAGGTGGAGGGGACAAGGAGAAAATTGCTTATTGTAAGAGTCAGTTAAGTGGCTAATCTGGAGTTACTACAAATATCAAAAGGTGGGGAGGCTGTCTTTGTAATGTGTAAGGTAATTCTCATCTATATTAAGGCCCATTCGCATTTAGCATAAATAAAAGTTCTGAAGTCTCCCTCTGTAATCTGGTGTTAAAGTCTCTTTGTAATAAGACACATGTTGTCAGGCCTTTAAGGGAATGGCCACTGCCTCAACCTGTTAGCCAAAGCCAGAAAGGACTGGGAGCTGAATGATACTCTTTGAAAAGGTGCTGCAGCCTTCATAGAAAGATCAGTCTACCTGGTCTGAGAGAGATCCTGAGACAGAGGTGCCAGTTAGTCCCAGTAAAAGTTGGGGCAGGAAGCCTTCCACCTTGAGGTCATTGCCTCTTACACTGTCCCCCAGTGGGACCAGGGGATATGTGCCAAGCACTTCTATAACTGTGGTGCCAGCACCAACCTCAGGCACAGTGACTGCAACCCCCAGAACTGAAGTGGAGCCAGCACACTCACTCTGTGCCGAAAAACCGCGCTGCTGCACATCAGCACTGCCGCCCACAGTTCTTATAAGCACGGCGCTGGGAAGGAGCAGGGAGCCGCCTGCCACGTGGTCCTGTAAGACTCCAGCACTGCCTGATCATAGGCCGTCATCCTCACATAGCTCTCGTGCCTCAGAGGCGCTGTTAAGGGGGCGGCTATCAGTGTGCCCGCACCATACTGACTTAGCCATCAGTAACCCCAATTTACTGACATGGCGGACCAATGATGTATCTTTATGCTCTCTTCCCCCTTCGAGGGAGCCTTCCCCAGTGCCCCCTTCCCCTCATTTATGCAGGGGCAATGCCAGGTCTCCATCACCGCATGAGGGGCTTCATTATTATTACCAGAGGAATGTTCTCCTCACAACACTCCCCCCAGCTGCATCTCGACAGTACTATCACTACAATGACCGATCATGCCACACACTGAGGTATCTTGAATGGCACTAACTGCCCTCCCCTTGTTACCTATGCTGTTGGGCTCCATGAGAGCAGTGGGCACCCCGTAGACACCGTGTCATAGAAC
Organism: Pelodiscus sinensis; assembly: GCF_049634645.1. Taxonomy (NCBI): domain Eukaryota; kingdom Metazoa; phylum Chordata; order Testudines; family Trionychidae; genus Pelodiscus; species Pelodiscus sinensis. Next base: position 60,035,319 of record NC_134719.1, on the reverse strand, counting down.
TGGCTACCTCCTCAAAATGGCTCCCTCCAGCCTCACCATCTCTCACTATTCCCACCACGATTGACTCTGAGGAGGAAGATCAGATCCTGGGGGATGACGATATGCAGGTGCCTCATCACTCTCCAGGCAACAATTCATCCTCAGCCCCAGAGGATGCTGTAATTCCAGAGGATAGGCATGCCTCTGATGATTAACACAATTCCAAGAACTTTTCAAAAGGGTGGCCACCTCTCAGGAGGTCCAGCTCCCAAGAATTAAAGTAGAAGCAGCATCGCCTTTTAAAAAACATACATCCAGCTGCCCAAGGACGAATAGCATTGCCAGTTGATGAGCCGATCATGGAGGTGTCTGACATCTGACAGACACCTGCTTCCATCCAACCAACCTGCAAAAAGGTGGACCACAAATACTTTGTTCCCCCTAAAGGTCTAGAATTTCTCTTCTCTCATCCACAACAGAACTCCCTAGTCGTGGAAGCAGCTAATCAATGCTCAAAAGCCCCTCAAGGGCACACTTTATGATAAAGAGCACAAGAAATTAGACCTATTTGTCAAAAAGATCCACTCTTCAGCCACATTACAGCTTCTCATAGCAAACTATTTGGCCTTGGTAGCAAATCCTGATTTTGATAATTACTCCAAGCTGGCTGAACTGATTGAACACCTGCCAGACTCCAAAAGACCTATTTTCAGGGCAGTGATTCAAGAGGGCCACGCCATTGCGCAAACAGCCTTATTATCTGCCATTGATGTGGCAAACACAGCTGCTATAGCCACGGTCATGGCCGTGATCATGAGGAGAGCCTCCTACCTACATGTTGCTGGGGTGCCTCAGGCACTTCAGACGAGTTCAGGATCTCCCATTTGACAAGTCAAAACTTTTCACAGCAGATACAGATGAGATCCTTCATAACAGTAAGGACTCCCAAGCAACCCTCCGCACATTAGGCATGGGCACTTCTCCATATCATTGCAGATACTACTTCCCTAACAAGAACAGGGACAGCTTCTATAGCTGCCCCCACATGAACCTTATGACCATAACCTTCCCAGAGGAAGTGTCTGCCTCAGTCACATTCCTTGGGTTCTCAGGCTTCTAAGCAGCGAATTTGAAGTCTTGGTCGGGGGGTCTGTCCGACCTCCTCTATCATCTAGTGCCAACAAGCCAGAAACAATATTTGACCACAGGCTCCGCCCCTTTCTACATCGTTGGGACGCAATAACATCAGATCAGTGGGTTCTCGAGATTGTTCATGCAGGCTACTCTATCCCACTCACATTGCTTGCCCCTTACCTTCTCTCTCTCTCCCCTCCCTCTTCAGGTACCCCTCTCACAAGCCCTTTCTCAGGCAAGAGATCAATTGACTTCTAAACATAGGAGCAATAGAGAGGGTCCCTACTCCTTATCAGGGAAGAGGGTTTTATTCAACGTACTTCCTGACCCAGAAGCACAAGGTTGGAGACCAATCCTAGATCTGCGCAAATTGAACAAGTTTCTGAGAAACAGCATTTCAAGATGGTCACACTGGCTTCAATCATCCCTGCACTGGACAGAGGGGACTGGTTTGCAGCCTTCAACCTCTAGGATGCCTATTTCCACATCTCCATACTACTAGCCCACAGACCTTTTCTCTCTGTTTTGCAGTTGGGGAGGACCATTACCAATACACAGTCCTCCCCTTTGGCCTCTCCTCGGCACCTTAAGTCTTCTCAAAGATCCTCGTAGTAGTGGCAGCCTATTTCTGCCGACAAGGGGTCGTCATTTTCCCGTACCTCAATGACTGCCTCATCAAAGGACAGTCGTATGCAGAGGTGATAGACATGGTGTTAAAGACCAGGTGCCTCTTCAATTACCTGGAACTTCTGATAAACGAGAAGAAATCTATGCCCAGTTTGCTCCAAGAAATAGAGTTTATAGGTGCTCACCTTGATTCCTTATCAGCTCTAGCCTACTTACCTCAACAGTGGCTCAATACCCTCCGTGGTCTTGTCAATGCGGTATCTACGAACTCAGTCACTGCTGTTCATAACTGTCTCCAAATATTGGGCCACATTGCTGCCATGACATGTTGTCCAGTTTTCACGTCTCCATTTTTGCGCCCTGCAACATTGGTTGACCTCCATTTGCAAGACATCTCATCACCCATTCCACAAGTCAGTTACCGTTCCTGATCACATGCTCCAATCCCTCAGGTGGTGGACATCCCCCCATAGTCTCCTCACACGGGTCCCCTTCCTTAAACCAGAACCCTCTGTGCAAATCACCACGGATGCCCCACTCATAGGCTGGGGTGTACACCTGAGTCACCATACTGTGCAGGGAAAATGGTCACAGTATGAAGCCCTTCTAAACATCAATCTGTTAGAACTCAGGGCTGTCAGAAACACCTGCAAGCACTTTGCCCAACTCATTATCAATCACACAGTCAGCATACCAACAGACATTACGGCCACTATATTCTGTATAAACAGGCAGGGGGGTGCAGATTCCTGGTACCTCTGCACAGAGGCCACTCACCTTTGGAACTCATGTATCCAATATGGTGTTATCCTGAGAGCATCCTACTTGCCCGGCATCAAGAACATAATGGCGGACACTCTCAGCCATGACTTTCCCACAGATCACGAGTGGGAGTTACATCCATCAGTGGCAGCTTCTGTCTTCCGCAGGTGGGGATATCCACTAATCTTCGCAACCAGCAACAACACCATGTGCACAATTCTGCTGCCAAGTGGGTCTCGGTTGTGATTCCAGGGGGGACGCCTTTCTGATCCCATGGGACAAGCCACTACACTATGCCTTCCCTCCAGTGCCACTCATCTCCAGAGTCCTGCTCAAGATACGACTAGACAGCTCTTTTGTCATCCTAATAGCACCATCATGGTCCAGGCAGACCTGGTTCCTGTCCCTCCAATACATGTCGGTCAAACCACCTTATCTGCTTCCTTCCAGAAGAGATCTCCTATCCAAACACCATGGCATGCTACTGCATCCCCGGCTTCACACGCTCCATCTTCATGCCTGGCTCCTCTCCAGTTCCAGGGAGATGAATCCCTTCATGCTCTGAGTGCGTGAAGTCAGTTCTTCTTCTACCAGAAAGACTTACCTTCAAAAATGGAGACGCTTCACATCCTGGTGCTAATAAATCCACCTTGATCCTCAGAATGCCCCATTTCCTTCCATTCTAGACTACATATAGCACCTTAAGGAAGGGGGCTTGTCTGTCTTCATGGTCAGGGTACACTTTGCAGCAATTGCTGCATTCCATGAACAAGTGGATGGCTTATCAGTTTTCGCTCATCCTTCTGTTACCAAGAGGTTTTTAAGGGGCCTCCAGAACCTTTATTCCTCTCTCCCTCCCTCCCCCGCCCCTCCCCCAGCACCTGCACCCTGATGGGACCTCAATTTAGTGCTGCCTTATGAGACACCCCTCCCCCCATTTGAGCCTATGGCCACATGTGCACTTTCATTTCTCACAATGAGGGTGCTGTTTTGGTAGTCGTCCCCTCCACAAGGAGGGTCAATGAGATTAATGGCTGGTCCATCCTACACCATTTTTGCCAAGGACAGAGTGACTCTAAGACCGAACCCTTCCTTTCTCCCTAAAGTCAGCACCTCATTCCACATCAGTGAGCCTATAGTCCTGCCCACTTTCTCCCCCCCCCCCCCCCCCCCCCCCCCCCCAACGCTGCATATGTCCCCTGGGACACGATGCTTCGTATGCTGGACATTCGTCACATTCTAGAGTTCTACATTGACAGAATGCAGGTGTTCCACAAAATGGCATGCCTTTTTGTCTCAGTTGCTAACCATTCCAGGGGCACACCCATCTCCTCCCAACGCATCTCCAAACTGATAGCGTTCTGTATCATCCACTGTCATGGTCTTCATAATAAGCCCTTGACAACTGCCGAGAGCCGTGCCCTGGCAACAACTACTGCTTTCCTGAGCAGTGTCCCTTTGAGTGACATCTATCAGGCAGCCACCTAGTCATCTGAACATACCTTTGCCAGGCATTATGCCATCATGCCGCAACTAGCAGGAGATACAGCAGTGGCTACAGAAGTCTTATCCTCTGCCAGTAGGCAGTAACTCCGATTCCCACCATCCACAGTGGGTACAGCTTTGTAATCATCTACAGTGGAGAATCCATGGGGACATCACCCGAAGAAGAAAAGGAAGTTACTCACTTCATGCAGTAACGAGTGTTCTTAGAGGTGTGTGTCCTAGTGGGTGCTCCCTGACACTCCCTTTCACCCCTCTGCTCGGGTGCAATTGAGGAACGGAAGGTGAGGGGTTGGACCATGCGTGAGACGGTTATTAAACCACCAAGGGCGTTAGCTGCCTCCTGCGCATGTGCGGCCCAACAGTATACTGCTAGGGAAAAAGTTCTGAACTGATGCTCCAGGGGATGACCCTTCACTGGTGGAGAACCCACGGGGGGACACATACCTCAAAGAACAGTCGTTACTGCACAAAGTGAGTAACTTCCTTTTATTTTGTATATGCGTGAAGTTGGTATGGGATTCATTCTGATTTACTTCAACAGAGATGTCAGAATTTTCTCAGCATATATCTAAAGAGCCTTTGCATAACCCTATTTAATTGTATAACTAGTTGATATGAACTGAAATTATCCCTATTGTGAAAATAAAAATCTTTCCTGTTTTAAAATAATTTATAAGCCAGTCAGTTGCTCATTATTAATAAAGTTTGTTTTCCTTTTCGCGATACTTGACATTGGTTTTGTCATATTCTATTTGGGCATCTTTTAGATTGATAGGGAATTAATAGTGCTCCAGCTGCATTAAAACACCCACAATTTACTGCTGCGGGACACACATTCTGCTCTCTACTATTGATGCTGCTGTTACTTCTTTCAAATATCTTCTAATTAAATTGTGCATGTTTTGTTGCAATTCTGCTTTTTTCTTTTGTAATTTGTTATATTTATTCTAAAAAAAAATTACTTTTCCCACTAGGATTTAGGAAGAGTCTAATAAAAAAAATCGAACAATGACACAGCATTACATAGTCAAGGAGTAATGGAAAACCTATTATTTTTTTACCAGTTAAAATTAGTTATAATAGAAATATGTCTGTATCCTGAGCTTTGGGAAGTACTTTTTAAAATAATAAACCACTTTTTGGCCTGATTGTTTTTTGTTCCTCTGCAGCATGGTCACTTGCAGATTTAAACTAGTGTAAATGGCGGAGTCTCTGTAACTTGAAGTATTTTTAAGTCATTATTTAAAGCCTTTGGTAACTCAGCCAGAGATTAGGGGTCTATTACAGGAATTGGGTGGGTAAGGTTTGGTGACCTGCAATATGCAGGAGGGCAGAGTACATGATCATGCTGGTTCCTTCTGTCCTTAAAGTCTATGAGTTACAGGATATGTCTGCATTACTATGTATGTCACTCAGAGGTGTGAATAAGCCATCCCCTCAGTGACTTTAGTTACACCCAGCTAAGCACTGGTGTGGACAGCACTATGTTAGTGGGAGATTTTTCTCCTGTCAGTGTAGTTGCCACCATTTTTTGGAGGTGGATTAATCCAGTCCATGGCAGAGTTCTCTCCCAGCAGTTTGAGCAGCTACTCTAGAGAGCTTACAGTGGCACCGCGTTGCTGATGTCCCTGTGTCATTATATGCTCTCTAATGTAGCCATAGCCTGAGTAATCACTCACTTGTGCTTCTGACTGTAAATTCCACAAGAGCAACCCTCACCGCCACCAAAGTTTTTTTTTTTTTTCCTCCCATGATGAAGTGTAATACTTGAAATGCCAGCATTTCTAAATTAAAGTACAGATGTTTACATTATGTTTGGGTAATGATTGGGAAACTGCTTTGGGAAAAGGATTTTTATATATTTTTCACACTATTTTCTTACATCCTTCTTGTAGTTCTGCAGAATCTGAAGATTTGGCTGTTCATTTGTATCCAGGAGCAGTTACTATTCAAGGTGTTCTCAGAAGGAAGACTTTATTGAAAGAAGGCAAAAAGCCTACAGTAAGACTTCAAATATATGCTTAAACCATTTTTCCTCTGCCTCTACTTTTAAAACAATATCTTTAAAACAGAGCAAAGCTATTTGGTTAAATTCTGGAAGTCTCTGCTCACTTTTTACCCACTCCTTAGTGAAAGAGAAATCCTGCTAAAATCAGTAGGAATTATGATTAAGTAGGAACTAACTTTTTAAAAAGTGTGTAAAGACTTCTATGTTTGGTAAGTTATATATTTGCCACTTACAAAGGCTCGTGCTCTTAGATTTGATTTGTTGGAATTCATATGATTTGTCTAAATCAAGGAGTTACTGTTATAGAAGATGGTTCTTCACTGTTCCTTCAAAAGTATTCCATTAATCCTGTACTAACATTTTTGCACTTGCATAAAGTATGTAACTTAAACATTTAATTTACCATAGTATAATCTGCCACTAAAAGAATGAGAAAATTTCTTTAGAGGGCAAGAGCCTGGCAACTGTTGAGATTAATATTTTAACAATCTTTTTGTTTAGTGTTGATATAACCCTACTGACACAAGAGAATTCACATATATAGCTTGTAGAATTCGGTCTCCACTTCCTTGCATACACAGTCTATAACTTCATAAATTATTGAGACATCTCTACAATGCCTGAATTAAATAACACTGGATGTATTAAGGAGGATGCATCCTTCTCAGAACTTTTGCTTTGAACTATAATGGCAACACACTGTTACGATATGTAATAATTATATTTATAACTACTAGATTCCCCCAAGCCAAAGCACTTACAATGCTGCACAATAAGGTACAGTACTGGACACCCATGCTACAACTGAATCCATGTGGCTAGACCTTTGTGTGTCTGCTATTGATACAACTGCCAGCTTATGCAGATACAATTACAAGATCTAGGTCCTTAACTAGAATGTCAGTTTTGCTGCCATTTATATCCAACTGGAGTGTGGAAGTACTAATCATTTATTTCACTCCCTAACTGTTGAACTGATCCGAAGAGTGAACAAATTAAGGAACCTCGACTACAAAATGTCATCATTCCCTCTCATTTATTGATAGATCTTTAATGACGTAAATCCCATTGGTTACGTGGGCGCTGTCCCAATGAATACCAGCTAAGAATCTGTCCCTTAAGATTATTTTTTTTTATTCTGACTGTCTATAAATATGATTTCTTAATCTATGGCACAAGCATCATGTCTATTCCTATATTTCTTATGTATTTGCAATCTCATTCTACCTTAATATTAAATGCCCTTGTTCTAATATATCAATTTATGCATACATTCAACTGCTTAAAAGTATTGCAAATTATATTGTAATGTAAATACTTTAACTTTATTTGGTCTGAGTTTAGTCATTTTATATTTTAAAAAACCAAAATGTCCTTGTTTGCATAATCCATTGCTTGCATACACTTGTTGACAAATCCCAGCAGTAATGATGTTAACAGGTAAAACCGTGGATTCTGCTTACATGTTTCAGACTACAATGTTTTCGCACATAATAAATTTAGAAAAATAAGCTCACTGGCCATTTAAAAAAACTCATTATTGTGTCTTATTAAAATATAGTATGAATGCAGACTAGAATAAATGCAGCACGTTTTTGTCATCATAATTTGAAGTTCCCAGAGAAGAAGAAAAGCATCTCTGTCCTTTCATAATTAAAGGTTTATGATGCCTGGAATCAGCATGTTACAATGCTGATGCCATACAATAAAAAATGCTGCTTTTTATTAATGCTGCTTCTATCAGCAGGTGGTTTAGAAATTTCTTTTTATTTAAACATTGTCATTGCTATTTGACAAATAGCAGCACATCAAAAATAATCTGTGTAGCTTTTTATAAGCCACAAAAAATGACTATTATTGTAGCTCAGTTGGCTGGTTGGCTGTAGGTTAGAAGTTAGTTCCCATTACACTAGCTAATAGGGATGGCCACGTTGTAATAGACTCCATAGTTAGTGAGAGATAATTGTACCACTACATAAGCATCAATAATAACTTTGGAACAGAAAGCATGTTCTTCTTTGAGTATTTGCTCATGTTGATTCCATGTAGGGGTGTGTGTCTGTGCTCAGTCATTGGAGATTTTTCCCTTAGTGGTATCCATTGGGTCAACAATGGTGCCCTCTGTTGTGCTGCTGGAGTAAGAGCTTTCATCTTAGAACAAAAATGGAGTGCACCATCGTTTTGAAGGCTCTCCTCAAGGAGGTTGTTTTCCATCTGGTGTCAGAGCCCTCCGGGCTAGACTGCTCAAAGGGTCGCTGTGGTTATGATGCTTATTTCCGAGTCTACCTATATAGTGTCCTACAAGGACAAGGTCAAGCTATGACCACAAACGGCTTTCTTGCCCAAAGTAGTTTTGCAGTTTCATACAGGTCACGATGTATACCTACCCATGCGCTTTCAAAAATCTCATAAGTCGGAAGAGGAGCACAAATTGCACTCTCTGGACATCTGGAGAGCTCTGGCCTTTTAAAGCGAAAGGACTAAGCTGTTCCATAAGTTGACTCAATTGTTTGTAATGGTGGTGGAGAGAATGAAAAGTGTTCCAGTGTCTGTCCAGAAATTTCATCCTAGATCACTGGCAGTATCTGTCTCCTATTATCTGGCAAAATTAAACTAGAGTGAAAACCTTGTTGTTGGTCTTCCTGGCCCAAGGGTCTATTCAAGATATCTGTAGGGCTGCTTCTTGGTTGTCCATCCACACATTTACATCTCATTAAATTCTGGCTTCAGTGGAGCAGTGTTGCAAAATCTGATGGCTGTGAATTCTGAACCTCCTTTTAGCGATACTGCTTTTGAATTACCTAGAATGGAATCAACATGAGCAAACACTCGGAGAAGAAAAAGTGGCTACCTACCTTTCATAACTTGTTCTTTGAAGTGTGTTGCTCATGTCCAGTCCATCCAACAATTACGCACATGGGCATATGCACACTAGAATGGAATGGTCATGAGAAGCACATCTCGAAAAACAACCGCTTTTCTTCAAGTGCTGGCTCGTATCCATTTCATTCTAGATGTGTTTGTGCCCACCCATGTGCACAGCTTTAGTGGGGTTACGGTTAACTGGTGGCATGGCTGGGCTGGAACAGCCTGCTGCACTGTGGGTGGGAGGCTGTGAGTGGAGAGACTCTCCAACCTGGTTGGAGCAGCCCCTACCCATGGCAGGGATAGGCCTGCCATGCCACAGGCTGGGGGCACTCCAGTCCTGCTGGGCTAGCGTAGCACTTCAGCCACCCCTCTTTAAGCAGTTAACTAGTAAAACATAACATTTAACTGATAAAATGGGATTTTACATCTGTAAAATGCAGCATGTGACTCAGGAACCAGCAAAGGCTTCTCACAAGGATAAGTCAGCACCCTGAGGGAACGATGGAGTGCTGCCAAGCCCCCAAGATAAAGCAGTGCTCTGCACCGCAGATTGCTGGAATCACAGCCTAGACCCTTTGGGGCTCTTCCTTGGTCACCAGACTGTGTTCATGGTTTCCACCATCTAACACAGGTTGCCTAGAGGAGTGTGCTGGTCCCCATAATACCAGAACCATTCATCTGCCTGCCAGTCATTCTCCCAATTGCTTGCCTGCCTCATGGGAGTGCTCCCCATGCTTCTCCAGTCCCAGTTCTCGATATCTGCACCTATCACCTCACTTCAGGCACCAGTCTCGGGTGATGACAGTCAGTCCACAAGCCTAGGCATCAATGGTCATGCTGTAGTCACTAGAAGGGAATTCTTCCACATAGAAGCTTGATTCAGCCTCTTGCCAAGATTTCACTGGTGCGAATGGGCACCCAAGTCCACGTTGACATCGACTGTGCCAACTTGGCCAGTGGCTAGTGTAGTAGCCTTATAGGAGCAAGTGGGGAATGCTTATTCCTGTGATTCCCCCTTCACACTCCTTGTCGACGGCTGCCTTTGAGCAACAGCTGGCACACCGATGGCACCAGGTTCAGTATATGAGGCATGCTCGGAAGTCAAAGCAGAGGGAACTACAGCCACCTCTAAGCCACCCTTCCCCCACGGGGGAAGATACCCAGAGTTTCACCCAGCAGTGCGGCCATCATAATCTTCAAATGTGGCAATTCCCAGACCCTTAAGGACCAGTTCATTGGACAACTTCAAAGAGCACCAGCGCCCTGCTGTATTGGGTGGCCAAGAATTTGGGCCTAAAGGTGCAAGAAATGGCTAAGCAAAGAGATATCTTCCTTAATGTTTTGTCAGCCTCTAACCCAACCCATGTTGCATTACTAGTGCATGATGGTGTCTTAACATTGCCATGGCCCTCTGGTTAACTTTTTCCTCCATTCCTCCGACCTCAAAAAGGGCCCAAAAGAAATATTTTGTCCCAGACAAATGGTTTGATTACCCTTATACCCACCCTCCGTTGGGCTTACTGGTGGTCTCTGCAGCCAATGAAAGGGACAAATGGGCATGTCAGTTGAACCCCCTCCCCTCCCACAAAAAAAAGAGACCAAAGTAATGGACCTGTTTGGAAAGAAAATGTATTCAACAGCCTATTTGTAGTTCCGGGTGGCAAACCATCAGGCCCCTTAAGCTGTTAGTATTTTAACTTACAGGACTCCCTCCATAAGTTCAAAGAGTCCTTCCCACAGAGTTTGGCCCAAGAATTTGGCACCCTGCTGGAGGAGGACGCTGCGGCTGCCAGATGTTCCCTCCAGATGGCATGGGATTCAGCAGATTTGGCAGTCAAAGTGGTTATGTTGAGATAGTAGTAATGAGGCTGCTGGTTTCAGGCCACAGGACTATCCAAGAAATACAGACCTCAATCCAGGATCTCTCATTCAAAGAGAGCAGTCTGGTTTTGGACCAGACGGATGCGAGGCTGCATGAGCTAAAGGACACCGGGGCCAACCTTGGCTCACTGAGCATGAATATGTCTCAGCCTATGAGAGAGCAGTTTTAGCTGCCCCATTGCCTGTGCTTTAGCAGTCTCATCAGGGGTGTGCAAGGAAAAGAGAAATAGTGACATTAGTTTCAGCCACAGTTGCCCTTTCTCCTCATACTCACTCTTGCAGCCTAATCTGGCAAAACACCCTGGGAGACAGAAGTGCTCATTTTGAGAGTATATTCAAGCGTGACACCCATTCGCCTTCTAAGATCCAGCCCACTCTTTCCTCAACTGCCTTCATCCCCTCTGTTCCACCTGGTCCCAAGCCACCTCAGACTATTGGTCGTTGGACGTAGTGTCTCAAGGTTACACCCTGCAGTTTATGGCTGCTCTTCCCTTCATCCCACCTCTTTCCTGTCCCTCTTCAGGGACACTTCTCATAGGCAACTCCTCTTCAAGAGATTGAGAACCTCCTGCCCATAGAAGCAGTGGAGGAGGTTGGCAGGGAAAGGTTTCTATGCCAAGTAATTTCTGATTCCAAAAGGGAAAGGGAGTCTCAGACCCATTTTTTTTACCTACAATGCCTTAATAAGTCTCTAAGAAAGTTGAAGTTTCGCCTGGATTCCCTGGCCTCCATCATATCCTTCCTGGATCTGGGAGACTGTTAATGTGCCCTCAACTTGAAGGTCACCTATTTCCATAACTCCATATTCCAAGGTCCCAGAAGTATCCTCTGTTTTATAGTGGATGAATGACATTTCCAATTTACGGCATTTTTCTTTGGCCTTTCATCAGACCCAAAGGTCTTTGCAAAACATATGATGCCAGTGGCTGCTTACCTCAGACATAAAGGGGTCCAGGTATTCCAGTATCTCGACAATTGACTCAAGGGCAAGTCTGACGATCAACAGTAGAGAAGCCTCTATCTGGTGTGTTTCATCTGCCATGACCTGGACCTGTTGGTCAATAATAAAAAAATCCTCCTTAAAGCCAGTCTAGTGCATATTGTTCGTAGGGGTGGTACTCAGCTCCATTCGAGCCAGGGCTGTCTTCCTGGAGGCACGTTTTTGGACCATGACAGACCAGATTTCTCATTTGAAGAACCACCCACTCAACATGATTTACACATGCCTGTGGTCACATGCGTGGTCCCATACCTAGCTCCACTTCCAGCCTCTGCAAACGTAGCTGGTGTTGGTTTATATCCCAAACAGACATGATCTAGAGGAGGTAGACAGGAGTGGTGATGGTGGGTTGGTGATGGAGGTATCCCCTTCATGGCCCCGATTTCTTCACTGACCCTGGTCTCATGCTTCAGACCTGCATTGGGGAGACCACTTGGGAGAGCTCAGGGCTCAAAACCACTGGCTCAGGGATGATTTGGCCTTTCACATCAATGTCAGGGAGCTACAGACAGTTTGCCTTGCCTGCCAAGTGTTCTTGTCCCACCCGAAGGGCAACGTGGGACAGGTCCTCATAGACAATACCATTGCAACATATTACATCAACAGGCAAGGCGGAGTTCATCTTGCCAAGGAGCTCTTAGCCTTTGAGACTTGTGTGAACAGCATGCCATTCATCTGGTAGCCATGCACATGCCTGGGATTAAGAATGTGCTAGCAAATTGCCTCCGCAAGAACTTCTTGACCCACCACAAGTGGACACTCCATCTTGAGGTGGCCAATATAATCTTCCCAAAGTGGGAGACTCCCAAGGTTGACTTGTTCATATCCTGCTAGAACAGGAAATGCCACGTGTTTTGTTCGCTCCGGGGCATGAACTGGAATTCCTTGTCAGATGCTTTTCTGCTTCTGTGGTAGAGACCACTTATGTATGCCTTCCTGCTGATGCCATTGATCCACAGAGTCCTCATGAATATGAAACCGAACGAGACCTCCAAGTGGCCTCACCAGCACTGTTTGGACATGCTCCTGGACCTTTTCGGTAGCCACATGACTGCTGTTCTCTCACTGGTTGGACCTGCTGTCCCAGAACTATGGCATTCTCCTATACCTGAACTTGGAGGCTTGTACTTGACAGCTTGTACTATGGCTGTTACATAGTTGAATGTGGAAGAGTGGGAATGTTTGATCCAGGTGCAACAGGTTTTACTGGGCAGCAAGAAGCCTTTCACCAGAGCGACATACTGGGCAGATTGGAAGATTTGTGCGATGGGCTTTGGATTGATACATTTGGGCCAAACAACTTGCTGCAGGTGATCCTGCGCCTCAAACTGTAGGACTTGTCCCTATCATCAGTCATGGTCCACCTGGCTGTTTTTAAGCCCATTCCAAGGCAAGTTAGTCTTTGCACATGACATGACAGCTGAGTTCTTGAAAGGTCTGGAGCATCTTAACCCTCACTTTGGGGATCCTGTCCCTCTCTGGAATTTGAATTGCATGCTGTTGAGGTTTCTGGGACCTCCCTTCAAACCTCTGGCTTCCTGCTTTCTTCTCTCTTCCTGGAAGGTTGAATTCCTGATTGAGGTTGCATCTGCCCTCTGAGTATATGAGATCAGAGCACTTACCTCAGCTTCTACAGTGTTCTACAAATATAAGGTTCAGTTGCAGCCTCCCCAGGTGTTCCTGTCCAAGGTAGTTTCCCAGTTTCATACTTTCCAGGACATTTTTTTACCCATCTTCTTTCTGAAGTCACATAAATCTGTAGTGGAGAGCAGGTTACATGCCCTGGACATCCGGAAGGTGCTAGCCATCTGTATTGATAGGACACAGATGTCCTGTAAGTCAATGCAGCTGTTTGTTGCGGTAGCAGATAAGATGAAAGGGCACTAGGTATCTGCTCAAAGGATTTTGTTCTGGATCACAGATTGCATCCAGTACTACTACAAGCTGGTAAAAGTGCCTACATTGGCAAAAGTCGAGGCACACTCAACTAGAGTGCAAGTGTCATTGGCAGCCTTCCTAGATCAGGTGCTGATCCAAGAGATCTGTAGAGCTGCTACTTGGTCATCTGTCAACACGTTCATGTCCTATTATGCACTTTACACAGTGGGCTTGGGCTGGTTTCAGCAGAACAATGCTGCAAGCTTCAAGACTGTGAACTCTGAGCTTGCCTCCATTGGCACTGTTTGAGAGTCCCTTTGTTTGGGATCAACACGAGCAAGTACTGGAAGAAAAAATGGTTACCTACCTTTCATAGTCATTCTTCTAGATTGATTGCTCATGTCCATTCCATTACCTGTCCTCTTGCTCCTCTATTCAAGTTGCCAGTAAGAAGGAACTAAGAGGACATAGGGTCAGTGGAGCCTAATATATCAGCTCATGAGCATGGATCCCAGAAGGTGTGAGCAACACATCTCAAAGAACAACAGTTATGAAAGAAAGCTAGGTAGGCAAGCAATTGTTTTTACCAGCTTGATGATGGATGAGTTCTGAAATGACATCAGCACCTAAAATGGGTCTTAGTAGCTATATTACAAATATTTTATTATAAATCAGTAATTTCCAAACAAATCCATAGTCTAATTCTGGATGGTGTCCTTTGCTGGGAAATATATGATTTTTTAAAAAGGTAGTTCTGTACTCAGTGCAGTATTGAATAAAATGTCTTGGTAAAGTAGAGAAAATAAATATTACCTTGTTTGATGTCTGGATCACTGACATGTTATCAGGACCTCTGTGCACTGCTTTCTTGAGTTATACTGTGTTCCTGGGGGGTATGTATTCTTAATCTAACTAGAAATAGCATCAGTGAAAAGGCAGCTCTTTTTGGCTGGGCTAAGTTCTGGGCGGTTGCTATCCAAGGAAATTTGTGAGAGGATAAGGTATAAACGTACATGCATTTTCCACAAGAAGACAGTTTGAAATATTTTGCTTTATTAATCTGTTCACTCTTTCTCTGTAGGTAGCATCCTGGACAAAATATTGGGCAGCACTGTGTGGAACCCAGCTTTTTTACTATGCCGCAAAGTCTCTGAAGGCTACAGAGAGAAAACATGTATGTGTTAATAGTGCATCTTCTAACACTGCCTCCCAAAATTGAAAGTAAATGCGCTTTCCTGGTACTCAGACCAATGAAATAGTCCAGGACCGGTGCGCCTGCAAGTGAAAACTGTCTTGTCCTTCAGTCATTTTGTGTCATCTCACATTGCTAAAATGTAATAGAAGTGGCCACTGTAATAGGCTATACAGGGAACATGTGCTTAGCATGTGTCATTTGAGCTCAGTGAAATGTTATATTAAACACATTAAGGAAGACATGGAAAAAAAGCAATGACTAATGGTCTTCCTGTGTTTTTACCTATAGACCATATCTTCCTACAATATCTAATTAGAATGTATCACTGCCTCTTCCCAACACCCAAGCAATCAATGACAAATATGAAAACTGAAATGTGTTAAAGAACTGGAGAGTGTATTAAACTCCAGCTTTTGTGGATTATTCTTCCTGCCTGGCCCATCTAATCCAGTAATACCTGGATTGTGGTTTGTGAACGTCCAGTGGTTTCAGAGCAGTTGGTGGTATAGAGTTAGCTTGTCATGTGATCTGGCTCTCCTGTCTGGTTTCCAGCTGTTAAATTACATTGAAAGAAGTAAAAATTAGCTTAAATGCTTCCTTATTACCACTTTTTTACATAACATTTCTTGGGCAAATAAAGCAATTGCTTATGTCATAAGGGATCTGCCAGAGGTGAGGGGAAGGCAGTGTTGACAGCTGGCACCCAGGCCCTTTAAATTGCTGCCACAGTCCTGTGTGGCATGCTGCAGAGCCCCAACTTGTGCGCTCCAGATGGTACTTGGGGGAGGAGTGAGGTGTTCCAGGCTGAGGGCTGACTCTCCTTGCCCCACTCCTTCCGGGAGCACAGATTCTGCTCCCGTCTCCACCATCCCTAGGGGCCCTGTGAGTTTCTTGGCTTGCCTGTACCATAACCAGTGGAAGGAAACAAGGTTGGCCTATGTAGTCATGAAAAAGGAAGTGGTTGTATCTGTTAAGAAATGGAAAAAATTTGGGAGGCCCTGATGGCATTTATGTAGGGCTTAACTATTTTCAGTGTTTTAAATCTTCATTAGCCATCTGAACTTTGTCAGCTATGACTGTACATTAGGTCATTGCTTTTGCATAAAGCTTTATAATTTTAGAAAATTAGAAGCTGTGCTCTGAAATCCTTGAAAAGGGGCTATCTTGGTTTTTTTCTATAGTACAGAATGTTCTTTTCCTCTTATGTGCAGAGGGCAAAGGTTTGAGGCTTAGGTATTTTTATTAAAGGATCTTGGATCTCAGAGTTCTACTCTACTTTCTGTATAAGGATCCACTAGAAATTGTCTATCATTTATATAATAAAATGGGTGTCTTCCAGATTTATTTACACTAGTTAATTTTATCAGGAAACCAAATATTAATATGTAAAGTAGCTTAATAACAGCTTCTTAGTGCACTAAAAAGGCTTACATGACTTCATTATTTTTTTCTCGTCACTTAAATTGGCATTCTGTTTGCTTAGCTGACAGCAATGCTCCTGATTAATTAAATCTGCCAACTCCTACTGTTTAGCTTGAAACAAATGAAGTGCGTTTTTTGACAGATTTATATATGGTATTAATGAAAAAGTTTACATAGTCAAGTCTGCCTCACTATAAGTAGAATTAACAGAAAACCATGGATAGTACAAATGATTATATTAAAAGGACAATCAAGAAAATAATGTATTGCTAGCATTATATTGTCAAGGGTTTATTGCTTGTTTTTCTGGAGGCACTGAAAATTGACTGTCAGTATGTCATGTTTTGTGCTTCTGTTGCTGACTTGATGCTTTAGGTTTTATTCCAGAGAGTGTACTTTTCAAAAACAGAATCATCATTCTATAAATCTCTCTTGGGCACCGCTGTCTTGCCCCTCCGCCCGCCCCCCAATGCTGCTGCCTCTGAGTGGGGGGAGAGGCAATGCTTGCATGTAACTGTGAAGGTTAACCAATGAGCTCACCGGTTAACTGTTTAAACATGTATGCTAACACATCTCTTCTCTGCATCCAATGAAAGTGCTACTAGTCAGCACACCCTATAAATCTGGGTATGTGAGTACAGTCACAAAACTACCTTAACCTGGAAGACTGTTTTGGTTACGACAATCTTGTGGCCCACTGACATGAACAGCCACTCATGCAGCCCATCCACTAGCCTAGGTTGCCTATAACTGCCCTAGGAGGAAGCAAATGTTCGTTTTGAGCAATCTATGTAGTGGCCGAGGAGGGCATCTCTATCTCTGACCCAGAGCTGGAAAGGTTGCATACACCTTGTCCTTCAGGTATGCAGCATCTACACTGTGAGGAGAGACTTGATACTAGCAAATAATCCCTGAGCTAATGACATAAAAGGAGTTGGTAAAAGCAGATGACTCTCATCTTTCTAAAATACCCATTTCAGTGGGATTTGCTAAACCAAGCACTTGAAAGATGAGTCCTTCAGAGGCTGAACATGTAGTGGGCTACTCATCCTCACATAAGGGAGAAAGGCAAGAATAGTTTACAAGCCCAAGGTGTTGATTCTCCTTGCCCCAAAGGAAATGACCAACTAGGCTTTGTCCTCTTTTTCCTCTAGGGCAGGGTTGGACAAAATACAGCCTATGGGCCACATTCTGCCTGCCAAACTGCTGGATCCAACCCTCAGGCAGCCCAGTCCAGCCCCTGGATCGTCCCGCCAGGACCCGCGGGCACAGAGCAGCCAACTGCTTCAGACCACAGTGCTTTAAGCAGCTGGCTGCTCCTGTGGCTCTCTGCTCTGGGTGCCGAGGGGAGGGGAGGGGAGGCTTTGCAGAAACCAGCCAGTGGGATCTGAGAGATTTTACTAGGGGCAGGGGGGAAGCATGTGAAGCGTCCCACCCCCAGCACCTGGAGCAGAGAGCCACAGGGAGCAGCCAGCTATTTAGAGCAAGCTGGTGCTGCAGCAAGCAGGGAGCCTCCTTCAGAGTCCTACAGGGCTGCTGGCTGGAAACTGCCTAAGGTAGTGCCTCCCAGCAACATCCTGGCTCTGGCACCCCAGCTCCTCCTCCTCCCCAACTCTCCACCACCATCTCCTGTCCCAGGTCACTATCCAGACCCTCTGCACCCCCTCCACTCTTTCCTCAGGGCACAATTCCCTCCCAGACCCCACTCCCCTTCCCCAGAATTCTCTCCTAAACCTCAAGGCACTGCCCCAGATCACAACCCCCATCTTCACCCAAATGCCCTCTCTTGCACCCCAGTCCTGTACCCTGAGCTCCCTTCTGCACCAAACTTCTGTCCCAAACCCTACACCCTCGCTATAAATCTTGGATTGTCTCTCCCCCCCCCCCCCCCCCATCAAAAAGTCCTCCCCATCAAAAAGTATTTCCCCCCTCCTTGCTCTAGGGGAAAAGTTCCGCAGCTCAAATTGAACTTCAGATACCTTGTCACATCCTTTTCCACCAATGACAAAGAATCATTCGTGCTTAAACGCCATAATTCAGAAACATCTATGGATAAAATTATGGCAGAGTAGGAAACCCCCAGGTAAGAGCGGGAGCTCCATTAAATATAGTTTTAAGGTTCTATAACTTGTAAAGGAGGGAAAAAAATCAACGCCCACCCCCATCCGTCATAGATGCAGTTACATCTCTCAGGACACAGAAATCTCTTTTACAATGGATTTTTTTCTCAAGGTCCAAACCAGTAAATCTTCCAGACTTCTTCATCAGCCACACGAGCTAATTTCCTTTCGTATGGCCATTGTTACATGGGCCAGCAATGTGGAAGAATCAGTCACATCCAAAGTCAAGTCTGGGCTATGTAAGGTATTCGAGGCTAGTAATTTCATGGCAAATGACAGTGAATTTTTAGAAAGACGTGTTGCCTCAAATATAGCTTCATGCAGAAAGCTGTGACAGAGGTGTAGAAAACAAATGGGTAAAAAAAACAACTCCTTTTCTCTAAGTTCACAGTAGCTGAACTTTTCGGAGAGACATTTCATAGATGCGTGGCAACAGAAAGAGGAAGAAGTCCCTTTTGTTCCACAAGGAGACGAAAAAGGAGAGCCAAGATTCTACAAACCAGGCTCGCTTTTCATGTCAACAGTGAAAAGCAGAGGAAATCTGCCATCATATACAAGCTGGACCTCCCTGGTCCGGTACACTCAAGACCTGAGTGGTCCTGAACCATGGAGTTTGCCAGACCAAGGGAGGTCAAGGCTCCCCATCTGGCTGTAGGCTCTGCTCCTGGCTAGGGCTGTGCTCCTTACTGTCTGCCCTGCTGCCTCCAGCCCTGCTGCACTAGCACAGGCTGCACACCCAGCCGCTGGCCCCATTATCTCCAGCCCCACCTGCTGCGCTCTCCACCACTAGCCCTGGCTGGTTTTACGCTCCCCACCAGCAGCCCTGGCTGGGGTGCACTGCTCGGGTTGCACCTCTGAACCTGGCCAGCCTGGGCTCTCTGGTCCAGCAATATCCATGGACCTACCGGACCACAGATGTTGCCAGACCAGAGACTCCTAGATTTTAGAGGTTCAACCTGTACTCAAGAGGCAGCTGTTAATCTAAAGAAAGGAGAGATACAACTAATTGTTCTTTCATTGCTTGCTCATGTCCATTTCATGTTAGGTGTGTGTGTGTGTGTGTGTTTCCCTCAGTGGTATCTCTAGGTGACTGGCTGTAATGCACGGACTGTTACTGTTACTCTAGCAAAATTTTGCCTTCTCACTTGTCATACAAACTTTAATGCATATAGTTGTTTTCTTCCCTTTGGGCACATCTAGGCAGCAGGGCTAAAGCCAAAATAAGCTACACAACTTGAGCTATGTCTATTGCGTAGCTTAAGTTGAAATAGCTTATTTTGGCTTTTTGTGCTGTCTACACAGCAGGAATTCCGAGAGAGAGCACTCTTCCTCCAACTTCCCTTGCTCCTTGTAAAATGAGAGCAAGACAT
This sequence comes from Pelodiscus sinensis, assembly GCF_049634645.1. Lineage (NCBI taxonomy): Eukaryota > Metazoa > Chordata > Testudines > Trionychidae > Pelodiscus > Pelodiscus sinensis. Next base: position 60,015,569 of record NC_134719.1, on the reverse strand, counting down.
CCTCCAGCTTGACATTATTTTGTCAGTTATTCCGAAATAACACTGTTATGTAATTGTACCCTAAGTGTGTTAGTTTAGTATCCCAGAAAGGGACTTTTCCTCATAAGACACATCCTGCTCCTTGGGATTTAAGAACTGCGACTGGTGCAAAAAGCCTACACTAGTCAGTGATCCTCAAACTAGCTGCCTATGCTTTCTGGATAAGGCCCATATTAGCAACAAGTGTCGCATTTGTAAAAGCTTTAAGTCACACACCAAAAAGGAGAGGGTCATTAGGCTTAAAGTCTTATTAATGGAGTCAGTGCTGACTCTAGCACCAGACCCAGCTCCAACCAGGATCAGCACACAGCACTGCCACATTGGTGTGGAGAATTCAGCCGGGTCTGTTATCGGAGCAGCAGGTATCTTACCCAGCACTGGCTCCTAAAAGGAAGCAAGCACAGGCCATTCCCCCCTCTCATAAGGGCAAAGACAGGGCTGATGGTGAGTCTGGACCGAAGAACGGCGGCTCATCCCCTCCAACTGGGTGTAGAGGCCCAGTTTCTGGTGAGTGGGCCAGCCCTCTCAGGCACATGCCAGCCACTCCGGACAGTGGCACAGGGTCAGACACCTCACAATGTCATTGACCCTAGAGGCCCTTCAAGCAGAGTTGGACTTCTTGTCCCTTCCAGCCATCCGTGCTGGTGTTAGCACCCAATTGAAGGGTTAAATCTGCAGTTGGACTTCCTCCTCAGTTCCCTTCAGTGTGGCTCTGCTCACTCTTGCAAGGAGCATTCTGTCTGTTTTCGGCTGTACAGAGCCACCATGAAACTGATGTAAGGCTGCCCATGGCACTGGTCTCCATGCTCCAGACACCATTCTTCGAGCTCAAAGAGTCCATCACCCATGAGGTAGTACAGACCAGAGGGGCACACAGTGCCACAGCCCTGGTACTGGGAGCATTGTAGCTGCTTGTCCTCAGTGTGGAGCCTCACTTGTGAGAATCATCATCAGGAATGCAGGTGCTGGTCTCCCACATACAGATTCGGGTTCTCACCCTGGTGTCCTTGTCTCAGCTGTGCTCATGCTCACGCCACCAGTTGCCAAACATTTGGCATTGATTGCTGGGTTACTCTACAGATCCACTGAATGCCATCACCCATCACTGGGGACTCAATGCTCTTGATCATCCCTGCCAGACAGATCCTTTATGACCCATAGTGATGAACATAGGCAGGAGTGGGATGCCTGATCTACCTCGGTATGGTCTCAGTCCCCCAAGTATGGGACTTCCTCCCTGGCTTTAGAGTCCAACCAAGAACTGCTGGTCAAGGGCCTCTGTCCCTGCCACCACCTGTCTCAGTGGCACCACCAATCAACCTTTTGGCCTCAGGGACAGTGACCAGTACTGTGGCTTGTTTACCTGTACTCCATGGGGCTTCTCAGAACTCCATAAGGGCACAAGCTGGCCGATGAGATGAGCATCCTCAATGAGCATCTTCCACCTACAGGAGCCAGAGTCTCCTCTGCTCAGGACTCCCAGACGACCCAGCCTGGGGAAGAATGCCCAGTGGAGCAGGCCATGGAAGTGGCTCCTATTGTGCTAGCATTATTTGGCTTCATCCTTAGACAAAGCTCTTGTGAGGCCATCACCAGTAGTCTGTCAGAACCAGGCCAAAGCTTTCCAAGAGCAGCTGAAAAGAGTTGTCTCAAACCAAGGGTTGCTAATGGAAGAGCTGGAGGAGCCCTCAGATACTGTTTAATGTCTTGAATGCAGCGGCCCTAGCCAGAGTTGTGCTGCCAGTACTCCCTCCTCCCCATTGCTCCCCCTGATATCTATGCAGCAGAGCAGAAGTACTGTGTGCCCACCAGTGTGTCAGAGTAGCTTTATATCCACCCTGCCCCAAACTCCCTGCTGGTGTCAACAAGATGGGGATAACCGGGGTCTGTTCCCAAAAACAAACAGGCTTTTTGGGGGAGAGGGTTATTCATCAGCAAACATTCAGCCTTCTCCCCAGCAGCATGGTCAGCATAAGCAGGACCTGTTCCCAAAGAGTCAAAGTGTTCTGATGCCGGCAGGGTCTTCAGATCTCTGCCTCTATGCAAGCCAGTTGTACCCCCCCTCCCCCCCAAAGGGGCAAAAACATCTGTTCTGAGGGTGCGCCTGTGTGCAACCTTCCATTTGTGACACCAGGTCCTGACCTTTCCTGCTTCTCCAACTGCTGTTCTTTTTTTCTCCAGGCCTGGGTGTCCATAACGTTGGACTGCTGGGTCCTCAGTATTATAGCACAAGGTCTATGCCCTACAATTTAAAATTCCACACAACCTTTCTCTGATCTCCATCATTCCCTCCCTGGATCTAGGCGACTGGTATGCTGACCTCAACTTGAAGAACGCATACGTTTATGTTTCAAAAGGGTAGCCGTGTTAGTCTGTTTCAGCAAAAGTAACAAGGAGTTCTGTGGCACCTTAAAAACTAACACATTTATTTGGGCATAAGCTTTTGTGAGCTGGAACCTACTTCATCAGATACATAAAGGCGAAACTTCAGTTTGGCAAGTAGAAATACATATGCAAAGATGAATGTGTTACATTAGTATGTGGAGGACCAGGGTTAATGAGTAATGTAACACACCCATCTTTGCATGTGTGTATATATATACCTGCCAAACTGAAGTTTCCCCTTCATGCAGCTCCTTAAAATTAGTTTTAATAACTTGAAGAGTTTGAGACTATTGTCATGCTTATCATTTCCAAAGGGTCAATTGCTTATACCTAAAGCAGAGTTCAGAATCAGATTGTTGATGGGGAGACATTAGAAAAGATTTCTAAAATAATTGTTTCTGTTTGGAAAGCAAAGTCCAACAGCTAAACTCTAACTGCTGTGGTAAACCTAAGTCCTTTTTACCAGCTGCTTCCACTCATTCTAAAGCAAGGGCATTGCATCATTACACTGGGTAATTTAAACAACATGTAATTTCCAGTCGCATTTCATAATGTGCATCTGTCAAAATTAATCTGAAACACATTGTGGATATTAATAAGTAACTTAAAGAAAAGGTTTGCTTTACTCACATTTTAAAAATGTCATATATTCAGTAAAAATGGTATAATTGTGTTATAAAAGTAAGTATTTAGATGTGTAAAGGCCTCCCATCAAATGAATGCTCTGGACACAGAGAATCCAAGTTTTGGTCACAAGCCTTTAGAATAGTATTAGGAGAGCAGCAGCATTTCCAAAAAAGCTACCTTGACCCAGAAGAAGGATAGCAACATTACAGCTACACATGTGGGAGTGGGGAAAGAACTGGGATAATCTTGGGGGTGTCACCCAAAGAAGTATTGATTTGTGGGTTTGTATTTCACACACATGATGGTAGATAATTGTATCATAAATATTGTATTGGCATGAGTTTGCATTGTTCTTGCTATTTACAAATGGCAATGCCACAAGTCAGTTGTAAAGGTCCTAGTAAGTCTTCGTGCCATTTTGCACTATTATGCATTGTATTCATGTGTCTCAACATTCCTGCGGAGCTGGGCCATCAGTCAGCCACCACCACTCTGGGAGCCCAGGTCTGTAGGCAAGAGTGATATAGTATGGTGGTATGGAGGAGTGGGGAAGTTCCTAGGCCCTGCTCCTCTGCCAGATGTGACTCTTAACCAGCAAGTAGAACAGGTTTATTCTTTCACAAGGATTCAGCATAGCACAGACTTGTTAACACAGGAATCGGAAGTAGTCAGTACAGTCCATCCTAGGGTGAGCAGGTAGGCCCACTCCCTGCATCCTAAACCAACTGAGAAAACACACACCCTCCACAACCAGTCACAGCCCCACAGACAGCCCCGCCTCCTCCTTTGTCCACTTCCTGGGCAAAAAGGTGTCACCTGATTGCATAGCCCTCTCCCTCCCCCATCTAGGCTCAGGTTACAAGAAAGCCTGAGCTCTTGTGTATTTGCTGAGCTGAGGCAACCTCCCCCTCAGTGAGAGTCACTCCCATCCCCAGCTGGGCACCAGTGCAGTGCCCAGGGAAACTGAGACAAACAGTGTTACAATAGAGCAGCACAGGATAGTAGAAATCACATACAACATAACAAATGAACAGAGAATACAGTCCCCACTTAGTCTCACATGGTGTTGCTACCCTTATTTCTGTACTGTTCTCCAAGCTGGACAGCTGGAGACTAAGAGCTGTCAGCTGGGTGCTTAGCTCTGAAGGCAGAATTGCAGCAGTGCAGAAGCAATGATCTCCCCCCCCCCCCCAAATCCTTGTGACCACCATCCCTGCAACACCCCTTTGGGTCAGAACCCCTAATTTGAAAAACACTAGTCTCCCAATTAAATCTCTTTAGTATAGAGTAAAAGTATACGTAAGACCAGATCTCCAGAGGGGAGGGGCAGATTTCACAGTCATGCCACCTTTTCATGTCTGTGAATTGGATAAGACCCCAAAGAGAGAGAGAGAGAATAAATATGCACACATATAACCAGTATGATGGTGCTGAAAATACTGAGTCTTGTCAAATTGTACAGTAGATGTATTTATGATCACACAACTTAGTGGTTGTGTTGTTTCCTATTATTCCTTTATGGAAATTCAGAGTAGCATTATTTTGTATTTATGGCAGATTAGCAGAAAGCAGAATTGTTCCTGTATTTCTACATTCTTGTAATATGTGATGCTGTCATTCTGGCTGGACCCTCTTGCTTAACATAAATACATGCTTTCTTTTTCAGTTCAAATCTACACCAAGTAAAAATGTGTCAGTGGTAGGATGGATGGTGATGATGGCTGATGACCCAGAACATCCTGATCTCTTCTTGCTGACTGATTCTGAGAAGGGTGAGTTACATCAGGAATATGGTGATACGCATAAAAAAAAATTTCTAATTCACTTGACTTTATAACCACTTAATCTTTGTTAGGGATGCTCAAATACCAAAAAAAAAAAAAAAAAAAAAAAGCTTTGGAAGGGATATTAAATCTTAGAGTTTAACCCAAATTTAGGAACGCCATAAGATTCCTAACTCCTGCTTTCCTAATTTAGAAGTTTTGTGACAGCTCAGCCTAGTGTAAATCATGTAGACTTTATTGAAATTTCAATTACCTCTAGATGCTTCAACATCCAGTCCAAACCATTCACCTAACAACCCCCCCCCCCTTCCCTTCCAAAGACAAAAACAAACCCTATACTATTCCTGACCAGGACAAGTTTGGTGTTACTAGACTAGGTAGTTTTGAAGATGTCATGAACTAACAAAACAACTAGGAAATATTAAAAAGGAAAGCCATCTCATAAACTGGGCTCCTAATAAAAATCCAGCATCAGCCTTAAGTATGGACAAACTATTAACTCTCTCTAGTATTTAAAAAAATTCAGAAAGGGTATCAAAAGTTGTTCTGGTTAACGTATTCTAACATATATAATATGTTTCCCAGTGACTTAAGTTTTTTTTTTCTTGTTTGTCTACCAAGTACTGAAGGATTGACATGAGTGAACATTTGAATATGCTGATTTATATGAACATGTGAACATGATTTGCATAATTGAAAATGAATATGACCTGTTAGAATCAAGGAAGTTCATTTTAATCCTTATATGAAAAATATTTCTAACATACCTCTTGTAAGAGGTAAAGCAAAATACAGCAGCACAGTATATGAATTATGCCCATTGTCAGTTCGTCTAAATTATTATGCAGTTTGGAATGGGGTCTGTCAATGTTCAGGTAAGTACACCCGTATTCCCCTTCCAGGGCCTAACAGATGTACCCATTATTAGGCTGCCAGCTGCCCAACCATCACCTCTCTTAGACAGAGACTTGTCTTTCTCCTGACCAAGCTATTTCCAGGTTGCACAGTTCCTTGCCTACACTGAATTCCACAGCAAGTCAGACTGCTTCAGCCAGCTTGCATTACCTTCTCTTCAGAAACTATAAACAATATAATTGCAGAGTTAAGTTACCACATAGTTCTTTCTGAGACAGCACATATATTCTTTAAGTAAAAAGCATTACAGAGAGAACATATTAAAAACAACAAAACAATGTATACACATGCTAATATTCTTACCAGCAATCGCCCCAATGCCATTAAGTGCTCTGGCAGGTGAACTGTTCTTCAGACCTTGCCAAGAGATTTGTCTGTGGTCGCAAGTTCATAACAGCTGTTAGCTCAAAACAATCACACTGATGAAAAGAATACTCACCCCTTTATACAGCCAGGATCTTTGAACTGGGAATAGATTATTTGTGTGCAATGGGTCTCTCCTCAGTTAGTAGCTTCAAAAGGTTGAGTGTTTACATAATCAGAGGAGATATTCGTATACTTTTCCCTAGAGATTTTTTTGGGAAATCCACTTAACTTTAAAAGTTCATTGTTTTGAATAGACCTTTGATGCTCATAATACTTCCTAGGGTTTACATTATTTATATCTCCCCTCTAGAGAGATTGTATACAATCTCACCATTATGCATAAACATTTTATAATGGACATCTAAGATACTTAAACTTAATTCATTAAGGTTTGTTCAGAATACTGCAGATAAGTACCTCATCTATCAGAAAGTCTCAGAAGGGTAGCAGTATTAGTCTGTAACTTTAAAAACGAGTAGTCCTGTGGCACCTTAGAGACTAACAAAAATATATATAGTAACATGAACTTTCATGAGCAAAACCTACTTCTTCAGATGCCCATGAAAGCTCATACTATATGTATTTTTGTCTAAAGTGCCACAGGACTTTTCATCTGTCAGAGGTACCATGGACAAAAAATACTTTTTAGACAACAGTCTAAATAATTTGATGGGATGTGAGAGGGAGGCATTTGGGGAAATTTTTGTTTTTATTGACATTTTAATAATTGGTTTGGAGGCTATGAAATTGTGGCAGAATATAGAGCCTCTTTTGTATGAAGTCAAATTATGTTGCTTAAATTAAGATCTGGGGTGGCATGATTGCAAAGTTATATGAATAGAATTATGTCTTTGCACTCTTCAATAATGTTTTAGTTTAGTATTTGTTTGAACTTAGGTAGAATTGAAGTACAGTACTGTATTTGTTCTTGTCTGATTTTTTGAAACAATTTTTTCCTATCCCTGTCACTGCAGGAAATTCATACAAGTTTCAAGCTGGTAACAGAATGAATGCAATGCTGTGGTTCAAACATCTCAGCGCTGCCTGCCAAAGCAACAGACAACAGGTGAGAACAATACAGGGAATTCCCAACTTATATATGGGTTGTGTTCCAAAAGTTCATTTGTATATCAGTTGTTTGGAACTTGGAGCACATTTTCCTGTAGAAATAATGTTATAAATGGTAGTTAAGTTCCCATAGTTAAATTCCTCAAAAGTATATTTAACCCATAATATAGCTGAAATACTCTATATTTGCAATGAAAAATAGTAGAAATATTGTTTTTATTTAACACTGAATGCTGGTACTTGAAGAAAGGCAGGTTTTAGTAGAAGAAGATGAAGTAAGTGCAGATCCTGGAGGGCACTTCGGGGCATCCCCAAACTGTCAACCCAGCCTTGTGGGCTCTGCACTGGTTCCTACTGTCAGCCCCCATCTCTACCCTTCCCATCCCATCCACTGTGAGCCCCCACTCACCAAAAGGTAGTGAGCAGGGGGCAGCCACGTAGTTGGCAGCTGGAGAAAAGCAGCAATTTTCCCCCATCAAAGCATTGCTTCTCTGCAGCTCCTAACTGCGCGACTACCCCCTGCTCCTCCAGAGTCCTTGGCCAGCACTTGTTTGTATATGCGGGTTGTTTAAGTCAGATATTTGTAAATCACGGAGTGCCTGTATTGTGAAAAGGAACTGAGAACTGCTCATGGGAACTTGGCATTAATAACTAGCTCTAAAAGAAGATTGAGTACTAGTTAGTCATTTTTAGGCAAAACAAGATACTCCTGCTGAGTGTTCCCTATAAGCTGTGCGTGGCTACTCTGAAGAAATACAGATGTCAATAGCTGATTAGCAGAGCATCCATAGCTAGGATTTTTGTTTTTACTGGTGGTGATATTTACTGGTGGTGATGATTTGTTTGATGCACATAAAAAATGTATTCCACGCATGAATGGAAAAGATTAAAGGAAACATTACTCTTTCCAATGCAGACAACTTGGTGATAACATAAAGACTGTATCCACAAACAAAGATTTAAGAAATTATTAGCATCAAATGAAGCAACTGGGCAATTTGGAGGGCAGCAGTCTATCGTCTTAATACTTCTCATATGTTGGCTGGGTTTTATGTTTAACATAATTTGCAGTAGTATATTAAAAGCAACATATGAGGCTATTATAAAGTAATAATCCATTACACTTTACTGGTAATTATCACTATTCTAAATTGTTGTAGTGTTTAGAATCAAGTCTGCAAAACTATGTGTAGTGTCATTTTGTTAAGTATTGGCTCCATAATATAAGTTCTAATTAAATTTTGTATTGCTTATTTATATTTCTAAAACTCATAAAGAAGCACCTGAGTCTGAGCTTAGGTGGCTAGCCTCTGCCTGCACCACCATGTCCCTGCTAGTTTTAGTTGATCTAGCACAAGCCTGCGTACCCAAGCTGATGAAAGCCTAGCTTTGAGCCTTAAGCTGATTTATGATGCCTATTATAGACACACTCATTCAGTGCTTCTGGTGCCTAGTAAAAGGTCACAGCCCCGACAAGTATTCAGTCTGCCTTGTCTTCTCTAGTCAGTCATACAAATATCAGGACAACCACCTCAAATGCTTAGAAGTCAAACGCTTTTTCAGGCCCAATATACAGAGTGCAGTATCAAATTTGGCACTGTCCATGCTGGGACATCTGTCCTAACTTTCACTGTGTAGACACACTCATTTTGAGGTATCAGTAATGGAAAGAGGGTAAGTTTGAGATGACTAATGACCTTGAAACAGCCCCTCAAATATCATATTTTCCAACTAAATGAATCTGAGTTCTTTGTGAACTGATTTCCCTTCCCTGAGTTTTACTGAGTCCCATTGTAGAGAGCTTAAACCTAGTACTTAGTCTGGTCCCAAGAAATCTCACAGGGTTTTTATTATTCTATATACCAAGTATCTCAGATTTATGGAGATCCCTTTTAAGCAAGGGTTTCATGAAACTGATAGGGAGCCTTTGGTCATCCCCAGATTCATTCTTCCAATTCTGAAACAGACAAAGTATCCCTCTGTACCATGTCACTGAAATTTTTTTTGAGTATTTTTACTTAGTGACCTTTAACTTTCATATAACCTTTCCAGCTGATGTGAGATGTACTCGAGAGTAGAACTACTCAAGAGAGATCTTAGAGTCATTGTGGATAGTTCTATGAAAACATCCACTTAGTATGCAGCAGCAGTCAAAAAAGCAAATAGAATCTTAGGAATCATCTTAAAAGGAATAGTGAATAAGATAGAGGATATCTTATTGCCTTTATAAAACCATAATATTGCATACAAATGTGGTCACCCCATCTCAAAAAAGATATATTGGCATTAGAAAAGGTTCAGAAAAGGGCAACAAAAATGATTAGGGGGTTTGGAATAGGTCCCAGATGAAGAGAGACTAAAAAGACTTGGACTTTTCAGCTTAGAGAAGAGGAGACTTAAGGGGGAGGAAGGATATGAGAGAGGTCTATAAAATCATGACTGGTGTGGAAAAAGTAAATAAAAGTTATTTACTTATTCCCATTATATAAGAACTAGGGGTCACCAAATGAAATTAATAGGCAGCAAGTTTTAAAACAAACAAAAGGAAGTGTTTCTTCATGCATTGCACAGTCAACCAGTGGAACTCCTTGCCAGAGGATGTTGTGAAGACTAGGACTTCAACGGGATTCAAAAAAGAGCTAGATGGACGTTAGGTCCGTCAATTGCTATTAGCCAGGATGGGTAGGAATGGTGTCCCTAACCTCTGTCTTAAATTGGATTATAGGAAAGGGATCACGTGATGATTTCCTGTTGTGTTCCCTCCCTCTGGGGCATCTGGTATTGGCCAAATATATATATTTGGAGGGGAGAGCTACACTGAACGTTTTAAACTTGCAGGGTGTGGGTTCTGAAAAGATGAAGCAATAAAAATCCAATTCTGAAATTAAAAATCAGATGATATTTGTTTTGTTTTTTTTGTTTTCAGGTTCCTGCCAACTTGATGACTTTTGAGTAAAAAAAAAAAAAAAAAAACTAATTCAAAACATGAAAGAGAACAATTTGATGAACTGTTTGTCTCATAATTTGAGCATGACGTCTTGAAGAAAGCGTGCCAGCTGTAAATTTATTTCTGTGCTTGAACAGAACCTACAGGCTCAATCTCTACAACAGAGCACTAGCAGTTTGGGGAATGGATTCCCCTGAGCGAAAAATGAGTTGCAACATGAACTGCCATGGACCATGTTTCTTAATATTTTCTGAACTGACCTGTGGAAACCACTGCCTTAAAGAGTGAAAGGAAAACCAACATGAAACACCAAATAGCGTGTGTGAAACTTATGGCGGTGTTGTGCTTGGGTTAAATAGATTGTAGCTAATTTGTGTTTCTTTTAACTTTATACTGATTTGGGAAATACACCTTTTTAGATATTCTTTAAAAAGGGTATAACCATATTTCTTCAGGGTTTCATCAACAGCTGGGTTTAGACTGGGGACAGAGGTACTTACACATTCTAGGGATGTTGTTTAGACTATACTACCAGCCTTCAATTGGAGCTTCTCTGAGGCTCACTAGATCTTGGAGTATCATTAATTCTTTCAGACCTAGAGTAAGAGAGCTGTAACAAATGTAACATTTTTGTTTGTTTCTGTTTTTGAAGTACTAAACTTGGTAACCTAACTGTTGAGGAACCTTGCTTCCTGCCAGTGGCACAAAGGCTGTGTGTCAATACAGCACACTTATTCTTATAAGCAGGATAATGATACATGCTTGTCTAATTCCTGGTTGAAGTATAGTCTGATTTTTTTTTTTTAAGTGGGCGCAGTGAAGTGACATCAGGTCAGAACTGAGTGTTTTCTTCCCATTGTATTTCTACACGGGTTACTTTCCTCCGTGTGATGGTTCCTCTATACAATAGACACTGGATATAACTCACAGGTGTTTTACTTCTCTGGAGGCATGTTTGCCTAGTTACAGTTAAAGGTAGGGAATAGCAGAAGAGCTTCTTTCAGGGTAAGATGCTTCCAAATATCAATTTTATAAGAATTTTCCTTAATTAAGGAGCAAAAATAGGGTGGACTATATAAACAAAACCTTCTTATATATGAGTAATTCTTTGTCCCTAAATTTATTCTCCCAAAGTATTTAAAATCTCAAACTGGAGGACAAATTCAGTGTGTTCTATACGTTAAATTTTCATTCATGCCTTATTTTGTGGTGTTACCTAATTGTAGACTCTTGTACACGAAGCCCTATTTAACATTCAGAACATTGATCTTTATAAATATGGAAGAAATTCCAATATTGTCCAGAAAAACTTATTGAAAAAGTGGTAGGTATTCCATGGACATTGTAATCCTAAAGCAGTAAATAAGCTTGCAAGGCTTTCTAAAACTATTCTGCGGTCTCTGGTAATGAGTTCTTGTCATAATCTTAAATGTTTCCAGAGGTTGTAGTTTGTTTGGTAATGAACATTCATTTACTAAATCAGGGTGAGGGGATGGAATTTCACACATTAAAATTCCCAGAATCAATATCACATATTCTTAATGGAAATCATTAGTTTGTTTGTGGCAGAGGAGGAAGGTTGCTGTCCCTATTGAGAAAACAAACTAGCATAAAGAGAGGACTATTCTGGAGAAAGGGAGGTGGAATTTTGTGGCATTTCCAAGTGTTATAAAATCTGTTCTTAGTATAAAGAGGATATAGCAGATGCACACTTGTGTCACACTTACAGCAAAGCTAAAAATAAGTTTTGGTTTAGTGACCCCTTGTATATCTTTTTCTGTGGAGGTTGCTCATGCTGAATCACTTTTCAGTTCACATGTCACTTAACCCATGTTGGGTGTGTAGCACAGCCAACAGTATTACTGTACAGTAATAGACTTTGCACAGCTTTAGTTTTGCATTTTTAAAATTACTTAGCGTGTGTTTCTTTTCAAAAGTGTTTTTATCAAAATGTATGTAATTTTTTTAAGCATTGTGTGTGGTAAACCTGTGGATTTTGAAATTTTTAATAAGCTAATTTAGATGCATTATGGGTTAACTATATCTATTCTTATGTTAGTGATAGGAAACTTGCATCTGGGAGCCACACCCTGACATCACATAGCTTTGCTAAAGACAGTCAGGTCAGAGGGTGTTTTTGTTCTTTGCATTTATCCATTTTTTTTCTTCTGTTTTTATAGTATGTAATGTAAGATGGGGAAAGCAGTGCAGAACCCTTGTCAGCAGTTGTCATTGGATGAGTCATTGCCTGTCACTGTTCTCTGCCTATTTAGACTTTATATATCATTTTGATCTTTATATTTCTAGCCTCAAATCTCTCATTTTTCATGGGAGAGCTGTTAGAAAAAGAAGCCTCCTAAAAGGTTTAGGGTTAGCAAGAGTAATAAGAGAAACAATGATTAGTGAAAGCATTTTTAAGATGCAACCTAGTATCAGAGGTTCAATACCTTGTTCTGTTTTATCCTGTATTAAATTCTTCAGAGGGTCACGTTAACACTAAAATTTCACTTTTTGAATTGGAGGATTATTAGGGAAAAGTTGTGATTTTTTTTTTTTTTTAGTGAGAAGAAACCGGTCACAAAAAGCTTAAATAGAATGACAACTCCTCAAGTCAGCTATGAAGAGCACAGTAATCCATCAATACGGCAGCTAGACAGAAACAGGTGAAGATGCACTATTCAGAGTATCAGTTGGTTGTGTTTTTTAGTTTATCTTGAAATGTTTTGCTTTTTTATTTTCATTAATTGTTGAAATTTTGGAGCTCATGTTCATAACTTTATTTTGTTTTATTTGTATCTTTGATTGAAAGGAGGTCTTTTGAGATGTCTTGTAAAACAAAAGATCCATCATTATAGGAATGTGGACAAAAATAGCTCAGAGTAGATCTTCCTGGATAGATTCTATATACATGTTGATCATCTGCTGATTGATATACTGCAAAGACACGTTTCACAGTTAAACTTCCTACCTGATTTTTAGTTTAAATACCAATGGAGAATTCACCCAGTTTAGAGAATTAGTTGGTGGTGAGCCTAAATGTAATGCATTTCTAGCACATCTCCAGCTGTCGTAAATTAAAGTACTAAATGCTATCTTAATGTTAACTTTATAACTTCAGTTTAATTTCCGTGTTCTTAAAGAGCTAATATTAGTCACAATTGATTTTTCAAAATGGGAGCCATACATTTTACGTTAATCTAGGTATGTGCTTCATTTTACAAATAATTTCGTATGGAAAATGCCATTGGAACATTTCCCAAGTTGCTCTGATTTCAGTTAAGTATGTGTCAGATGGTTTTATTACCCAAATTTTAACCTCTCCTATAAGGAATTTTTCAAAGATTCTAAAAGGGAGATACCACTTCAATAAAACCTGAAAAGGAAAAAACTGGAAATCGTGGCAGGGTGATCTTCACTTCCTCAATTCTGTACTGTTTCATGTGCCCCTTTGGGGAATAGACTAACTTTCTCCCCAACTCAGCTGTTATAAAAGAATTTGCAGCAACTTTATTGCTGCTAATGATACATTTACTACTGAAAATGAAAACATATAAGAGAAACAGGAATACAACAGGGCTACATCATCTTATTTTTGTTGATTGAAGCTAACTATGTCATTTAATGCAAATCTGTTCCGAGTCAGGATAAGATAAATCATGTGATGGTGTTTTTCTGGCTCTTGCAAGTGGAATTTTTCTTCATTCTTCTTCCTCTTGTATTTTCTTTCATTCATTCATAAGCAGTAGTAGACCTAATCTTTCCATGGCTGTCTTAGTATACTGCCTATTCTAAGCTTCAAAACACTGGAACTGGTACTAATTCACACCAATGAGTTGTTTGTTCTTGCTACAAGGTCAACTTTTAAAGGCATTGTTATTTAAATACTGACGTTTTTTCCTTTCCCTAAAAATGGCTTGTGTCTAAGGTGAACAGATCTGGCATTTGGGAGAATGGTAATTGAAGGAACTACTTCGATGGATATAATTTAACTCGTTTCTGGTCAATGTCAAAGTGTTTGATCTGAGAGAGACTTATTCTCAGTTTGAAGTCCAGTTCTGTTGTTCTAGAGCTGAAAATACGGTAGCAGCCACTGGACCAATTTACTTTTTCCCTGATTTCTGCAGCGTGTAACCGCTTTCCCATTATTTTTACTTTCTAACAGAAAGAATTGCGTAAGTTTGGTCTGCTAAGATAGATATAATTTAAATTGCTAAAATATTTTTTGGGGTTTGATCCTTTTTTTAGTAGAAAGAAGCAATTGACAAATTTGTCTGTAGCTTTTATTGGAACTATCTAAACCATCTTGTAACAATTTTTCTTTAAAATATGAAAAATGTGGAATGTCTCGCTTGAAGACAAAAATTAACAAGAACAAATAAGAGCACTCAGAGTAATTTCTAGAGTTCCCCTTGCTAAAAATTAGGATTCTCCTTCTTTTACTCGTTTGAAGCAGAATGCTGTACAAACATGAAAGGACTATACTTAGCAACGTTTTTATTAATTTAGAATAAATATCAAAGGGAAAATGAAAAATAACCTGAACAAACTGTATATTATACCCTTTCTTGACATGAGCTCAAATTATTTGTACAGAGGTTGTTCCTAACTTTCCCTACAAGAGATTTGTGAGCTTTCAAGTGTATATCTTGAGGGAGAAATTAATTAAACTTTCACAGACTGGGTTTTTTTTAAGCAATGAAAGCCATATATAGTAGAATATTCATTTTCCTCTTAAGACATTATGGTAGTAAACACAGAATTTCTACACTGCAATGCTTCTAACTTTAGATATTTGAAAGGGAAAGCATACCTAGTGCAGACATCAACCATAAAGGGTTCTTCAGTGACAATTGAAAGAATTAGTCGAAGGTTAAGAAAGCAGTTTTGAGTCTAGCCATACATATTACAGAACAGAGTTGAGGGATTTTCTCAAGGATTTTTACTATATAAAAGTGCCACAATGACATATAGACTTCTGCAGATCAGACAACTGTAGCTAATTGCTGGAGCTTTTCCTAAAAAAGCCAGGATAAACATGAATATTTGTTGTTTTTCTGTGCACTTGATTAGTATAAAATTTACTGTAGTGGGAGAGGGATGTGGCCTCCAGTTCCTCAGCAAAGCTCTTTCCTCTCCAGAGCTGCTTCCAAATATGGTCCAATAACAGAAAAAAAAATATCAATTAAAATAGGGAAAGAGAGGCTCTTTAAGGTTAACCTGTTTACAGAGTCTTTGATTCTTTGCACACAGATAAATATACCCATTCAAGCCCTACTGCTCTTGAGTGCAGAGGCTGGGGAAATGACCTGTAATAATCTACACACAAAAAAAAGATTGTTTATATGGTAAACACAAGCCATTTTCAATGTTATTCCATTTTGATTTGAGATGCTATAATGATAGTAATTGCACTATGACCTCTATGAGTGACGTGCAGTTAGGTGTCCTCCAGCCTTTTTTCTTCTATTTTTTTAAATACTTTTAAGTGTGGGCGTGTGTGAAATTGTGTGTTTGCATAAGCTAGTTTAAAATGACTTTAAGTATGAATTTCAGAAATCTTTCCTACTGAAATAAATGATTTAAAATGTGGATTTGTTCATTTCTCCTAATTGTATTTGTACTGCTGCCACTCAGGCACACCATTTGGTTCTTTCTCAATACATTGATGCTTAGGACCAGTTAGAATTTGTAAGCTCTTTTCAATGGATCTGTGAAGAACAGCATGAAAATAATATAACGCAAATAAACACAAAAAAGAAATCAGTAAACTAATGAAGACAATTCATTAAAAAGAGCTTTTATTGTGTTAATTTTTACAGCTCTGCCTATTATATTTTCTGGTACTTCCATAGATGTGCTTTCTGTTTTTATCAGATTTTCCTATTAACTTCTCCCTCCCCCTTCTCCACCTGTACTCTTTTCCTTTAAAGATGTGATAAACTAAATCCATTGCTCTCTCAGCCATTAATTAACATTCTTTATTCCTATTATCTTAATAAGACACTTCAAAAACGGTTAAAACAGAGCTTGTGAAGAGTGTGGATAATGTGCAAAGTGCTGCTTAAATAGCCCTTAGCATGCATGGCATGTCAACATTCTATGCCTTCTGTCACACTGCAACAAGACCTATGCAACTCTCACTGGGAAATGATGTAGATTATTGCTTGCCAGGTTATGAATCTAGGACCCCTTTTACCTGTTTCCCTGATGGTTCTGTTTTCTTCTACATTGGGTGCATTACAAAATAAAAAGGGCAGAGCTGACTTTACTCTTCATTATTTCCACATTATGGAACTTTAAGATTGTTGTGTTTAATACTGTGGAAAAATTATATTGAATTAATGTCAGCTATTTTTTTTCTCACTCCTTTTCCAAATCTTTTTGTTACTCATAAACTATTCATCAGTGCTCAGCCCAATATAAGATTGGCCATACTCGATCAGACCATAGGTCCTGTCTTCCAACAGTGGCCGGTGCCAGGTGCTCCAGAGGGAATGAACAGAACAGGTAATCCAGTGATCCTTCCCTTGTTGTCCATTCCCAGCTTCTAACAAACAGAGGCTAGGGACATCATCCCTGCCCATCTTAGCTAATAGCCATTGATGTACCTGTCCTCCATGAATTTATCTAGCATCTCTTTGAAACTCGTTATAATCTTGGACTTCGCAACATTGTCTGGTAAGGAGTTCCACAGGTTGACTGTGTTGTGTGAAGTACTTCCTTTTGTTTGTTTTAAACCTGCTCCCTGTTAATTTAATGGAATGATCCCTGTAGCTTCAGTATACAAAACGAAATGGCACAGACTCCACAAATAGTTTGATACCTCTCCACAGTCAAGGACTGTGGACATTGCCCCGGCCTACATGTATGCGAAGGGGTCCCATTCCATCAGGATCCTCCCACAATCACCGAGGCATCCCTCACAAGATGGGGTGCCCACATTGGACAAGTCCTAAAATAGGGACTATGGTCCCCTTCTGAAACTACCCTCCACATCAACCCTCAAGCTCAGAGCTGTACACTATGCATACTTCCATTTCTTCTCCATCACAGGTTACAATATAAGAATCATGATATTGTAACATGCTTACTTCCATTCCCTTTGTACCAAGGTTGTCAAACTATGGAATTGGTGCCTCCAACACAATATGACCATATCTGCTGCATACTACCTGGCACCCAAAAATATCACTGCGGACAAACAGAGTCACTGCTACACCATTCAGCACAAGTGGGATTTGAACAACACCATCCTATGCAGCATTTTTCAATGCTGTGGATTTCCCCAACTTGACCTATTTGCAACATCCCAGAGCCCAAAATGCCACTCGAGGAGATGTCTTCATGCTTCCATGGAATGACATCCTTTTCTGTGCCTACCCACCAACACCCCACTGAACAAGGTAATATAGAAGATCAGAACAGACAAATCACAAGTCTTAAGAGCACTGGCATGGCCCTGTCAATCATGGTATCCCTTCCTGACAGACATGTCGGCCAAACCCCCTTTTCCCCTTCCCCTCTGGCCCAATCTTCTAGCTCAACGCAATGGCCAGATACTTCACCCGCAACATACTGTTTCCACCTCAAAAGTCTGGACACTCAATGGTTCTCTCGCGAAGAGCTAATTTCCTCACAACCAGTATGGACAGTCTTCCTGCATAGCAGTACACTTACCAAATGTACCAGAGATCTGTAGAACAGCAACACATGAGCATCAGTCCACATTTTTGCACAGGGCCGGGTAAGAGGGGGGGCCCCCGTGCCTAAGAGAGCCCTGGGCACACGGCCATGCGCGGTGCCGTCCCAGAAACACAGTACGTGTGGCGCACTGCCCCCGAAAATTGGGCCCTGCACTTCCTAAAGCTGGCCCTGCTTTTGCAGAACACTATGTGATCATTGAGGATTTTTCAGATATCATCCTAGGCTCTCCAGTGCCATCATCTGTAACTGACCTGACTCCAAAGTCCCGGCCCATCACAAGGGGTACTGCTCAGAAATCACCCACAGTGGAGCACAGTAGGGAAACCTCCTGAAGAAGAAATTATGATTTTATGCAGTAATGATGCATAAGATGTGTGTCCCTAAAGGTGTTCTGCACTTTCCTCATCCTCCCCTATACTTAAGAGTTCTTTTTACGTGACACTATGGTAGAGAAGGAACTAAGAGATCGGCCCACCTTCTCACTAGCCTTGTGGCACAGCATGAGAAGAGAGAGCACATGTGCAGGCTTATTGGACACTGCTTCCTAAGTTTTCTGATCAGCAGCACAGGGATGCAAGCAGAACTACAGTGGAGGTGCACACTATGCACCTCACGAAGAACCATAGTTACTGCACAAGGTAAGTAACTTCTTTCAAAGTCTGGATTCTGTTCTTTCTCTGTGTTCACTAATCTGTTCATGAGCTCCTCTGT
The DNA here is from genome assembly GCF_049634645.1 of Pelodiscus sinensis. NCBI lineage: Eukaryota > Metazoa > Chordata > Testudines > Trionychidae > Pelodiscus > Pelodiscus sinensis. The sequence goes on along the minus strand of NC_134719.1, from coordinate 59,997,023 downwards.
CCCCATTCTCATTTTCAGTATTTCACTTTTGTACTATGGACTATTACATCCTTGATCACCTGACGCAATGGACTGGGACTTGAATAGAGCTCCAGAGGTAATTTCCTTATCCAGAGGACTGCTTGTTACAGCAGAGGGCCTCAGTGGAAAGTAAAATCAGAGGGTGGGAGAACCATAATCAAAATTTGCACAGGGAGGACTCTAAACCGATTAAGGGCATATATGTTATCTTTTCCAGTATCTTGCATTGGAAGCCTATGGGTCTCTAGTACAACTAGAAATTAAGTTTTGTTATAATTTCATATGTATCCTCGTGAATCCATTATCTAAATGATTTTCCTGTGAAATGTTATAAATTGTGTGGTGGACTAGTGTGTTGCTTTTGCACACTTTCCTGTTTAAAATGCTTGTTTCCCTGTTGCTGTGAAACCAGCATTATAGTAAAGTGATGTCAAATGCACAAGCTTAAAGAGCCTAAGGACATTTTTTCTCCTCTTTATAGTCATGTTAGGTGTTACGTGTAAAAATATTAGATAAGACATTTTCACATATGATCTATAAGCACATGATGTCCCTTTAAGAGAAAATATATGCACATAGAGCATTGGCTAGGCACCTTTCTTATAGACAAAAGAAAAAATGCACACAACTGAGAGTTTGTGCCTCTAATTGTAAGTGGCCACTAGTTTCATACAGCTCTTAATAAATGAAGTTTAAGGCAGATGGAATTTACGTGGGATTTTCTTTAAACATTATTTTGACTAATACAAATTAAATTTACATTAACATGAATTACTATTTTCATTTACATAGAACAATATTATTATTTAAACCCACCTTAGCTTTTGTTTAATGTCCACATGGAAAGATTGATAGTGTTATAATGTGTATCTTTCCATGTGGACATTAAAAAAGTGTCCCTTTTCAATGGCTGATTTCTTGTCAACCTTGGAATTTGAAAATGAAATCCAGAACAAAACTTATCTTCCACTTTGCTGCCTGAGCTACTTTACAGAGACTGCTAGCTGCTGCTTTGCTCAACTGATCTTGTATTGAAAAACAACCAATAGTCTAGCAGCACCTTAAAGACTCACAAAACATGTAGATGGTGGTATGAGCTTTCGTTGGTACAACCCACTTCTTCAGATGACTGGAGTATTAGAAGTGGGTTGTACCCATGAAAGCTCATGATACCATCTACATGTTTTGTGAGTGTTTAAGGTGCTGCTAGACTATTCGTCGTTTTTAAAGTTTTTCCAGTTAGTCTATAACTCGGATATCCCTCTGAAGCTTTTGATCTTGTATGAGCATACTTAGAGCTTGGAAAAACACTATTTAATCTTGCTCTTGTCAGCACAAGAAACAGCCCATATTCCCTTCATCCAAGCAAAGTATATTTTGCTCTTAAAAATGGTGACATTAGTTAGAATTTAACATTTCTTCTATCTAATCGTGAGGATTGAACTTCAAAAGCCAATGGGGAAAGAAGCATACCATGTTGAGAATGGATTTTTTTTTAAATGTAATTCTAGCACTGGTAAAAAAAGTCACTATCCATCCTAGACACCTGAAGTTTATCTACTGACTGTAAACAGGAGAAGTGCAAGTGTCTTCATACACTGCCACCAATGCATCTCAGCATTGACTGCAGGGACTATCTCCAATGCTAGTCCAGCCTCTTTCTTATTCAGTCCTTATACTGTTTGAGACTTCCCAAGAGAACTCCAGATGGAATATAAGAAATTACCACATCAGAATGTTCAGACAGCTTTCCAATTTCCTGAAGTCTCATGCTTCAACAGCAGCTTTCTCCCTCCTCCCCCTCAAGAATCTCCCTTAATGCATTTGGCTTACTGTGCAGTAATCTATGGTAATGGAAGAATTTCTTCCTGACCTTAACTGGAGACCAATTTATGTCCAAAGTTCTTTGTATGAAGTTATGTTGATTATAACATGACAATAACCTCTTTCGTTCTTTTCTGGTGCTTTTTAGTCCATACTTGGAAAGATTCAATTTTTCATAAAATGAATGAAATTGTGCAGGAAAGAAGAAAAATTGGAATCATATGGGGCTTAGTTATTTTCCACATCAGCAATGGATTTATATTTTGGACTTAAATATACTGCCTTAAATCTCACAGACATGTATGGAAGTATGTAAAATATATCAGAACTATAGCTCATATAAGAATAATATACTTTGCACTTACATTGTACCTTTTTTCTGTACTTTACACAATTCATGCATAACAGGTAAATGTGTGTTGCTTACAACTTCGCTTTTAGGTTTTGCTGTGTCTGGAATAACAAGTATTTGAGAATAAATACAATAATCATTTTGTTAGCTGAGAATATCTGCTACCCATTATACACGGCCGTAGCATGCATGCTACTATGGTATCCAGTAAACATTTACTAAATGATGTCTTGATTAAATCAAAATCTTCCTGTTTTTCTACTTCCATTTTCCCTTAACTGTACAGAGCTCTCAAGTAACTTGCTGGTTATCAGATCAGAATGTGGGAAAGCAGATCCTTAAGCCTTAAGATCTGTTCCTGTCAAGATCTTAATCTCCATGAGTTGTTGGTGAAGAGCTGCATGAAACCAGCCTGTGGGTCAGTCTTCTGTTTCTCTCTGGCTGTGTCAACACTCAGGCCTGACAACGGGAGGGACAAAGAGGGCAACTGCCCCAGGGCTCGGCGATTCAAAAGAACCGAGTCTTCTGGTCACTGGGGTTAAAAGGGATGAGTGGCATGCTCCGAGCAGTTCAGCGGGTTAGGGAGGGCATGCCATGGTCTAGGCGGCATTGAAGGCTGGCTGGCCCAGTCCCGCCCCTTCTGCCTCAGGCCCCACTCCTCCCAGGAGCACAGAGCTGGCCCTTCCCCCACCTTGCCCAAGAACTCAGTGAAGTTGTCACCTCCCTGTCAACATTACAGACCTTATAGCTACACAATTGTGCCACTGCAACCACGCTGCTGCAAGGTCTCCCATGTAGCTGCTCTATGTTGATGGGAGAGAGCTATCCCCCTGGCATAATTAAGCCACCCCCAACAAGCTATAGGAATTACCTTGGTGGGCAAGCGTCTCCCGCTGACACAGCGCTGTCCGCACCCATCTAGTGTTTTTGTCAGTGAAAAGTCAGTCAGAAGGGGGTGTTTTTTCACTCTCATGATCAACAAAGTGCTAGTGTAGACATTAGCCTTATAACTGTGCAAGAACTTCCAGGAGCACACCTACCGACAGGAACTTGTCTGCCATGAGCACTTGGGGGTGAAATCTCTGCATCAAAGTAGAGCCCCATTGATTTGAAGGCAAAGGGTTGTCATGTACAGAAGAGTTTACATTTCTTCAGGTGCTTTCTTGCCACATGCACAGTCACCACAGATTTCCTCCAGTGGTTTCCAGCGTGCCAGCTCTATCGCCCTCGTGGGGCCATGTGTCATATGCTGGTATAAGGCGCCTAGCTGACCCCACACCTTCTCAATTCCTTCTTACCACCTGTGGTGATCACTTGAACAAATGCTCTTGCCTTGGCAAGACATTCAAACAATGGTTCTGTTACCATCTAGTTTATTCTTAGGTTGTAAAGTATATAGTTACACACACACACACACACACACACACACACACACACACACACACACACACACACACACACACACACACACACACACACACACACACACACACACACACACACACACACACACACACACACACACACACACGCCCTTGGTGCTGGCCATTCCCTGATCTCCAGGCTTCAAATTCTGTCTCATTTGGCAAGCACATGCCAGTGAGCAACCCACAGTCCAGCTATTGGAAGTGTCTGGTGGAAGTCCACATGCAAGAACCTTGCCAAATCTGTCACAATCCTAGAACCCTAGGATTGGAAGAGACCTCAGGAGTCATTGAGTCCAACCCCCTGCCAAATAATGTCCAATGGCTCTGCAATCACATTGACCAATTCTCTCGGCACCCTCAGACACATTTGATCAGGTCTATGGACTTGTGCATGTCCAGCTTTTCTAAATAGTCCTTAACTTGTCCTTTCTCCACTGAGGGCTGCTCACCTCTTCCCCATACTGCACTTCCCAGTGCAGCGTTCTGGGAGCTGACCTTGTCCGTGAAGGCCAAAGCAAAAAAAGCATTGAGTACGTCAGCTTTTTCCACATCAACAGTCCCTATTCAGTAAGGCTACAGCTACACTACAAGTTTTCTTGGCAAAAAATATGCTAATGAGGGCCTAATTTCCATGAGTTGCTATCTCATTTGCATATTTTCTGCCAATCCACTTTTTTCGCTAGGATTTTTGTGCAAAAACAAGCCAGATCGGTAAACCTCCTTTTTTGGGGCATAAGGCTCTTGAGGGAAAAGGGGTTTTTGTGCAAAAAGAAAACATCCACACTGCTTGTTTTTGCACCAAAAACCTAGTGAAAAAGCAGATCAGGAAAAAATATGCAAATGAGATTGTGACTCGTGCAAATGAGGCCCTCGTTAGCATATTTTTGCTGAGAACTCATAGTGTAGACATAGCCTAATGGTCCCACAGTTTACCTCACTACCTTCTTGTTGCTAGCATACCTATTGTTACTCTTCACATCTCTTGCTAGCTGCAACTCCTGTCGTGCTTTGGCCTTCCTGATCACACCCTGCATGTTCCGCAATATTTTTATACTTTCTAGTCATCTGTCCAGGTTTCCACTTCCTGTAAGCTGCTTTTTTACATTTAAGCTCACCAAAGACTTCCCTGTTAAGCCACGCTGGTTGTCTGCCATATTTGCTATTCCTTCTGCAGATTGGGATGGCTTTTTCTTGTGCCCTCAATAAGACTACTTTGATATAGCCAGCTCTCCTGGACTACTTCCCCCCCCTCATATTAGCCTCTCAGGGAATCCTGCCCATCAGTTCCCTGAGGGAGTCTGCTTTTCTGAAGTCCAGGGTCCATATTCTGGTGCTCTCCTTTCTTCTTTTTTGTCAGGATCCTGAACTCTTTCTCACTGCTGCCTGGTTTGCCACCCATTTCTACTTCCTCTACCAATTCCTCCCTACTTGTGAGCAGCAGGTCAAGAGGAGCATGGCACTTGTCCCCAGTACTCTCCAAAAACTTCCTGGATTGTTGGTGCACTGCTGTATTGCTCCCCCCTGCAGATGTCAGGATGATTGAAGAACCCCACGTGAAGCAGGGCCTGTAATCTGGAAACTGCTCTTAGTTGTCCAAAGAAACCCGTTTCTGCCTCACCCAACATCTGGCATCCTGACAGCACATTTGATGAGAATTCAGGCTTCATTAGTGGCACATCTGGCCCAGATCTCCATCCAAGACATCTGCAGGGCAGCAACCTGATTATCAGTATGTACTTCCCCTCCCCTTACACTATCCCCAGGAGGCAAGGAATGACACCAGGTTTGGTAGAGCAGTGCTGCAACCCGCAGGTCTCTGCACTCTAAGCCCAGCTCAGATACTGCTTGGGAGTCACCTATCATGGACTGGCTTGGGCAGGCACTCAAAGACAAAAATAGTTAAGCTTCTGTTTTTCTTCAAAATATGGTGTTCATCTCTGTTCCATGACCCACGCTCCTGCCCCTCTCTGAATTGGCCAGCTTAAAAGAACCTAAGAAGTGTGGGGCTGACTTGGGCTCCTTATAACTGGTGCATGAGTACATGGCACCAGAGAGAGACAGAGTCTGCCCAATAGATAGCAATCTCCAGCAGCTGTGCAGTAGCAACACATCTTGAACACCACTTACGGAAAGGTCAGTAACCATTTTGGGGTTACGTTTGCCACATCTATTGAGCTGAATGTTTTCGAACTGCACCTCAATCAGGGTCTAGTTTCAGAAGATGGTGAAGTTGACAAGCTTCACTTGGTTGTGAGAATGAGCTGGCCATCTGCTCCTATGGCTCCTCCGCGGAGTCTTCATTGAGCGGCATTACTGTCAATCTCAGAAAGAATAACTATTCATCTTCCATGCCATTGGTTTCATATAAAAGCAATGGGCTATATATGGTTAAAATTGTGCCTTCTTAACAGATAAGAAGGAAACTAGGGAGCCTTACCTGAATCTTTGCATTAGGACCAGTACAGTAAAGGAAATCACAAACTTCTTGACCCACCCCCACACCCAAAAAATTAGTTAAACATAAAAACCTGCTTATCTAACCTATTCAAATCTGATTATTTTCTATAACTACAACCTAATAGTTTGCGGCACAACTACTGGATCCCCATTTGGTCCATGAAACATCATTTAGTGCTTGAGGGTTGTTTTCAGTGATATATGTAAAGTAAACAACCTTTTTCTGCCTGCTTTCCTCTTACAGTGCAGATGCACAAGGAGCTTTGCCAGAGTCACCCTTCCCCAGCACTTGCTGGACACAGAATTGACAGGAGACCTGCAGCACATACTGGGTGAAATAGAACTCAGGTGGTGTCTCCCTTCTTCTGTGCCTTGTGGCCGGGAGTGGAGGAGCTAGGAACTGCAGAGGAGAGCCAACCAGAGACTCCAAATGGTAGGAGCAAAGGCAGACAATCGGGGATCTGTGGGCTTTCAGAGACCTTTCTATAGTTTTAACTGGGCTTTGTGATGTGCTGATTAGTTGTTTGCTCCAGTTCCTTCCCTCCATCTCTCCCTTAGCCTCCTGCATAGTCTCTTCCCCTCCACCCCACTCCACTCCTACTCTTTTCTCCTCTTACTTTCCACTTAGCTCCTCTACTTCTACCTAAACCCACCTCCCGCCCCAAAAAGGCACTAACATAATCCATTATTCACTCTGCTTTTGTTATACCCTTTCCCCCAACCTTGTGTTTCTCCTGTCTATTTAAATTATAAGCTTTTTGGAGCTGAGGCCATCTACTACTGTGTATGTACAGTGACTAGCACAACGGGGGCCTACTCTAGGTTGCCCCTTAGGCACAACTGTCATAAACAAGGTTAATAATTAGTAGTGATAGTATAGAAAATTCTTCCAAAGGAAGTTTCTAAGATAGAACCTATTTACCTTTAGTATTTAGCGTTTCTTCAGTCCAACGCGAAAGCCCATCACGTATCTAGTTAGGGAACAGCAGTCAGAATCAGAAAAACTTTAATGACATCAACTGAATTTTATAGATGTGCATGGAAGTACTGTATATGCAATGAGAATGTAATATGTAATTGCACTAGAGGAAAATAGGAACATGCAGTTAAGGAACAGTTAAGGTGAAACAGCTGCATACAAGTAACAGAATAAATTCAATTTATCTTGCCACAAGTTCTCTCCAAGGCCAGTTAGACCCACAAATCTACCATGCCTTAGTGATCATATTGTTATAAATCTGTTTCCTAATCCACTCCAGTATAATTTTTACAATACATTATTCTAACACAACAAAATGTTAAGAGGCACTTAATCCACAACTTAAATGTATAAATTGCCTCACAGGCTCTCAAAAAGTTAAATATAAAAGGAAACACATCAGCCTCCAAAAGTTAAAGATTGAAACAAAGTTAAAACTAGAATTAACACAACATGCTGTAAACAGTATTTGAGTTTCTAAGTAAGTGATTAAACATAAATGCAAAGGGTCTCCTTTGCCCTTGGTTACAATTGTACAACTTCACTGAAGTCTGCTAAGTTCCATGATTAAAACTGAAGACAGAATGTAGCCCAAAGGTCTCTTCAGAATTTTTATGCCTTTATATTTAAATTTAAATCTTTAGACACCTATTTAGGCCGCTAAAGAAGAAAAATGAATCTTAGATGGGTTGAACATATAACAGTCTCTATTGACTTCAGTTTAAAATCTAAGTGCTCAGGCTCTCTGAAAAGCAAATTCCATTTAAGTGGTTTATCCAAAGTCACACAGTAAGTCATTGGCTCAGCCAGGAACAGAATCCAGGAGTTCTCTTTCTCCATTCTCTGTCCTACCTATTAGAAGACAAATAAGAAAAACCGTATACACACTATTTTGTATGTAACTTAGTGTAATTGCAGTTTAGGGGGAAGGAAGATGTTCTTTTAATCAACTCTAAAAAAAAAATTAGCTTATGGAGGAAAAATCCATAGCAAACACGTTAGTGGTAACGCAATTTTAAAAGTCAGTTGCATTTTGAACCTTACGGGTTCTATTAACACACATGGAAGCTGAAACTGGATCCTGAAATGTCTTGACAGTGTGTATCTAATTCAATATATTTTGTTTTCAAAAAAATAAAATAACAAAACTCTCAAGCGGTTTAACAGTATTTAGCAGTGCCAGCAGACTTTCCATTCCATTAAAATCTGTTTTAAATGGAAGTAGCTTGTTCTAAAAACATTTTTCTGCTGATGTCACTGTGAGTTTTTTATTTTTTCCTAATAAAAAATGTTTGCATTAGAGTGGCTTCATGACAGGAAATCCCTGTGAAGAAGTGTGTCTCGGTGATCTGTTTCTGCCTTAGAAGGAAATTGCTATTCCAGACTGTGTTGTGGGGAGGAAAAGCCACTTTGGTTTTTTTTATCCCATAAATTTTTCAACATATGCTGCTAGAGGTTGGAATATACGTGAACTGATTCCTGTTAGAGGCCTACTCTAGAAATAGGTGTTTTATCCCAGTGCACAGAGCACATTTCAACTTTTTTTTATTTGAAAAATACACCCATCCCTCCTTTTTGAAAATGCTCATTGTTCCATATGCATATACGAAAGGGCAAATCCTCTTCCTCACACGAAGGAGTACTGCTGCCCTCTCACCAGGATTTGCCCCATTTTTCAATAGCATGGAAGAGTATACACAACTCGTTAGTAAGTACAGATTATATTTTAAATTACGTTTTGACAATGCTGAATTTTTTTCCCAACAATTTTACAGATATATCACTGTGGCAGTGCGGATTAGAGATGTAATAGTGTAGTCGATTAACAGATAAGCAAAAGCTTAAAGTTTAATGCTGTAGAATACATGCATTTTCTTCACCTTCCCCCCCCCCCCCCCCCACACACACACACACACACACTCCTCCAACCACCACTTGCCAGTAAATTTTTTAGCAGGCTGTCCAGCAGCCCAGCTCAGTCCTGACTTGAAATGGGTCTGAGACCTACCCCTGCTATGGCTCTTCCTTTAAAGTGTATTTGGAGCCAGGCAGACAGGCAGCCCGGCTCAGTTCTGGCTCATACCAGGTCTGGGAGCTCCCCCTAGACAAGAGCTGCTGCCACCCCGCGCTGCTGCCTCTTTATCAGAGGTAGCAGCTCAGGGAAGCCAACAGTTGGTCCACAAGGGGAGCTGATTTTTAAACTGGCTCCCACCTCACACCCTGCGCTGCTGCCGCCTCTGATGCAGCATCAGCATGGAGTGGCAGGGGGCTCCTCAGGAGTGAGGCTGGAGCACACTGGCTGCCAGCTTCACCCCCAGGGACTATAGAATAGTCGACTAACTGATAAGATTTCATGAAGTTACTCAACTATTCAATTAACCGATATTTAACACCCCTAGTATGGATACTGATCTTGCATTGATATAGTGGCTTTCTTCCAAAGAGTCTCCCCAGACACTTTATACATTCTATGAAAATAGAGAAATTGCTTCCAACAACCACTGAATTGCAGCCATTGCGGAGGTGAAACATGGCAGCTACTTGCAATGTTACATGGTAATTCAGGAGATAGTTAAGTCAACTCAATATAACTGCCCTCTTACATGACATTTACCCTGGCCATGTGGGATTTTAATTACCACAGATTGGCAGTATGGTCAGGACCTGATTACATTTCATCTGAAATAGGGCGCTTCCAGTTGCAGTTTCCCTAATACCACACCAATGTGTTGGTCTATGCTGATTACAAAAAGAGACCCATCTACTGAATCAGTATGACTGTGCTTAGATAATGAGTGGAAGCCAAGATCTGAAGGGGATATTTCAGGCATTCATGTTGTGTGGAAGAGCCACTGTTAGATAAGGCTGTGGCATCCCCCAGGATCCACTAGAATGAATGAAACTTGGAAATACATAAGCCTGGGAATTCTTTCCCTCAAATGGCCAATGGGAATATCACTTTAAATCTGCATAGGAATAAAAGCTCTGTGTTTTGTAAGAGGTGGCAGAACTACTCTCTTTAATCCTGCCTCTGAGATGTAGTGGTGGCAAATTTCAAATGTGGCTTGTGCCACTGGGACCAATGGAGTACAGGTTGACACCCCTTTCCCCTAGGTTTGGGGTGGGGATTCTGTGCTGCTCCTTCGCCCGAGAAAGCTTCTCTCCTGACTGCCTTCTGTTCCAGCACAACTCCTCTTCCTGCTATGAGAATTCACAATAGGCTCAGCCTATCAAAGTGCAAGTCGGGAGTTGTAAGTTCTCAGATGGGATTGTCTGGTTGTGAAAGCATCCTGATTGTCTAAGTGCAGGACCAGGGCAGTTCCCGATGGTTCACCCTGCTCAGAGCTAACTTTGCCTGGCATCTCTTCGACTGAGCAAGCTTGAGCAGAGTCCTGCTTGGAATGTCCACTGAAGCCCTTTCTGCTTTGTATTAACACTGCAGATTTGTTTTGTGTCTTTTTTTCCCTCTTTGTTCAACATTTCTTGGATGTGCTTAATGGATTCTGATATTTTTCTCGGGGCATTTAAGCATTGGCGAGTGAGCAGTGTCCTCAGGGGGATTCCTTGGCAGATCCTTGTCCGAGCAGCTAGAACTGGCTTCTAAGAGCAGTAAATTTCAGCTGCCTTTCCATCCAAGGCCTGGCTCATTTAATATCCCCCACTCCTCCACCCTCTTTCCTCCTTCCATCTTTAAAGCAGGAGATATTCCAGCCAATGTATTCGTCATGTTTCCGAGCTTCCCTGCGGCTTGATTTATACAGAGAGGTCTAGGGAGAGAGATTCCAGAGCTATATGCTGAGTGTGAACTCCCTGAAGGAGTGCAGCAGGGTGCACTAGCCTGGTACAACCCAACAGTATGAGTTGGTTCCCAAGTTTAAACAGAGACCTGGAAAGAAATCCCATAGATTCAAATGGGGAAAGTGCAACAGTTTCACTACTATTGCACACTTGCAAATGGAACTGGTGAAATGTGTGAGGCTGTGCTTTCCAGGAACAGAAGCTGAGAACTTGTGTGAGGAATACAGAAAGAAAGCCTGTGAATTGACTTTTGTGTTGGGTGGTATCAGCTTGCTTTTCTGTGCTTCAGAAAGTTGTTACTACAGGCATCTGTGTGAGGTTTGCCTAGTGGAATTTCTGAAACATTTCCTATTACCTCCCTGTAATTACCATTCTTGTATTTTGCCACAGACTGACCTTAAGCAACTTACTTAAACCCAAATTTTTAGTAATGGCCACTGATTTTTTGGGTCCTGCCATTTTTGATTGCCCATAATGACACAGACACTGAACACCATAGAGCCTATAGACTTCAGTGGGAGAAAGGGGTGTGCGGCCCATTTGTATCAAGATCAGAGCTGAGAAAAGGGGGCATCAAAAATCAGTCACTTTTGACATTTTTAAGTTTAAGTTTAACACTTTTGACATTCTGTGAGAGGGGTGTAACAGGACCTACTTCAGACTGTTTTCAAGTTTAAAGGTATTTCCACTTTAAGTGTGTTTAAAATGTGAGGTCATAAGATAAAAGATGTTGTAACGAATGTCACATTTCCTATTTCAAATTAAAAATCAGGAACTTAGCCAGCCAGGTTCTTAGCTGGGGTAAATTGTCATAGCTTCATTGATTTTAATTGAGCCATAACAGTTCACGCAAATTGAAGATCTAATCCAGTATATCCAGGTGGGCCCCAAACTATGCGCAGGGAGGATAAGTGGCCAGTAGCATGCACAGCAGATCAAGTTACACACAGATTTTTCTATGTATAGTTGCACAGTGATCAGTGTCATCTCGTTAATTAAGGTCCAGAAAGAACCCCAACTGTTTGTTCTCACATTGGCACTTTGATAGTGCCTTTCCCTTTTTATTTAAATAATGGCTATGTAACCAAAAAGGAAACTAGTAACAAACAAAGACTGATTGTATTTTTATAGTGATCTTGAAAAAAAATTAACTACCTTAAAATATTAACTCTTTTGTCCAAATTCACGCTTTACTCCTCAGACACAGTGTATAATTTTTGGCATAAGTTTTTTTATTAGTGAAGCAAGTACAATTTATGGTAGATATTACAATAGAGTGGATAACAAAAGTTGATGCTCACAGAGGATTATTTTTCTCTGGATGTTAGTTTAAGTTACACAAGCTACAGTAAAATGAATATTAAATCTATACTTAGACCAACCTCACTAAAATATTTAAATGAAAGACAATCCTTTTATGCTTATGTATGTTCCATTAGCATGGTAAAAAGTCTTTCTTTATTTTTCCAGAGCATATGAGATCATTGAAGTATGGAGAGTTGGCAGCTTTTCCATATGCTCCGAGACTGTTTGAATTTAGTGCTCTCTCTAAGAAGGAGACATTATTTGGTATTTTGAAGTAGTATTTGTTGCTGGATCTTACATGATAGGGTTGGTTTTTTATCAGTGTGAAACCTGATTTACATTAGGCTCCAGTATCTTACCCTGTATTTCTTGTTCATATTGTGTCACTCAAGAAAATGTAGGGAATTCTTGTAAACAATCTCAGTAGTGATTGCAGCAGTAATGATGGAAGACCAGAAAAAGGGTGCAGAAAATAGAAAATACAAAGGGTAGAAATCCAAACTAATTGGTGCATATAAATGCAGAGTTGAAAAATTAAAGCAATTCTTTTTTAGAGTTCAAATTCTCATTTATTTAGCAGCCATTCTAAACAAATTTAATCCCTGGAGAAAGTGAAAAAGGCTTTGCAGAAACATGGAGGATTTGTGATGAGAATGGAATTTAATTTGTAATGCAATTTGTAATTTATTGGTCAAATTCTGGTAATGGATGTATTGGCCTCCAAAACAGCTGGACACACATACTGCAAGAGCAGCAATAATCCTCATCTATGTTCTGGCTCTGCTACAACTGAGGCATGGGCAGTCAGGCCTGCTGGTTGGAGCTGGTAGCCAGGAACTGGATTTGGGAGCCAGGATCAAGAGCCAAGGTTAGAGCTGGTGCCAGGTGCAGGAGTGAGAGCCAGAATTGGGAGCCAAAGCTAGAGGTTGTAGCTACAATGGGAGCCAAAGAGCGGAACCCAAATTGGAGCCAGAGTCAGGAGCCAAGTGGGGCTGGAGCAGACTGGAACAGGACAAGAGCAAGGCAGACACAGGAGTCGCTGCTGCTGAGCTGAAAAAACAGGCCTGCTGGCACCCTTCAACCGATCAGATGGGCTGGCCAATCAGGCTGTCCTACCACAACCTGTCTGAGGTCACTAATTTCCCTGGAGGGTGAGCTGGCTGGTCCTCAGATTCAGAGGAAGGTGCTTATTCCTGACAATACTCCACACAACACTGCCAGGGACAATTTCTAGGGGCCATTGGCCCTGGCTTCTCACGATGAGCACAGTAGGCAGATGTGAAGCAGGGACATACTATGCTGCCTCCCACAACAGGGCATCAGGATCAGAGCCTTCCCAACCGAGTTGGTAGCAAAGCCAACTTTTTGCTTGCTTGCTTGCTTGCTTGCAGTCCAGAATCTGTTAGAGTAGCTATTTCCTCTTATTCTTGGACAGATCCGGTGACAGGTTGGACTGAGTGGGAAACCGGTTTTAGGAGGGAGACACAGAATCCCGGATGGGTTTTCATTGACTCCAGTAGCTGCAATTTGAACATCACCATGTTAATTTGCTCCACAGTCTTGAATAAACCTACATATTGATGGTCTCACTGGGCTGATGGTGGGCTTGGCTGGATGTTTCTGGTTAAAATCAGACCCTGTCTCTCACAGTAATGTCAGCTGTCCTTGATTAGCGTAGCACTGGTAGATCTCTCTTTTTCCAGATGTTATGTGAGTTCCCATTGTTCATGGTGCAGGTGTGTGGTAGGGATGTAAAACTGTAGTTGATTAACCGATAAGCTTCTAGGGTAATGATATAGACCAGTGTTTCTTAAACTTTTTAAGACCAAGAAACACTAAATTTTTGTTGCGCAAAAAAAAAAAAGTCAGAAGAAAATAATAGAGGGGAAAAAAGGGCCGGGGGAAAGTTATTGAACACAAAAAAATAGTCACCTGCCCCTTCAAGGGTGGCCATTTTGAACACTGTTGTTCTCCGCGGCACACCTCTGACAATTTAAGAAACACTGCTCTAGACGACACACATTTCCCTCCCTTCCTCCTCCCTGCCCCCAGAAGCAATACATTTTTAAGCAGGCTGGCCAGCAGTTTGACTCACGCCAGGTCCAGGACCTATTCCTGCTGTAGCTCTGCATTTAAAGCATGTTAGGAGCCTGGCTCAGTTCTGGTTCGCGCTGGGTCTGGGAACTCAGACCATCCCCCCCTTCATCCCCAATGGGCTGCTGCCATCCCGCACTGCTGCCTCTCTATCAGAGGCAGCAGCACAGGGCGACAAGCAGTCAGTTTGCAAGAGGAGCTGGTTTTTAAACTGGCTCCCCTCACGGACCAGCTCCCACCTGGCACCCCACGCTGCTGCCGGTCTTGCCCCTGAGGATTATAGAATAGTCGACTAACCGATAAGAATTCATGAGGTTACTCGACTATTCGATTAACTGATATTTAACATCCCTAGTGTGTGACCAGATCTGCTGCTGTCTGCTGATAATTTAGGAAACAACAGAAGGTATTGCTCCAGGATCTGATTTACCTATTCTGTCAATTCCTTTGGTCTACATGCTGCATTTAGGAGCTTAAAAGCTCATGCCCAAATGCAGCCAATAAATGATGGACCTAAGTCTCAGACAATGCCAATTTGGATGTTCATGGAGCTGGAAGCTTATGTTCTAAAAAGGGACCAAGCTGGTAGGGACTGCATCAGATGGAACAAAATGTGCCACCTTGGTCAACATGCACCATGCAACTGGAGAAAAAAGGCAAACTCATGATGAAGTCCAGAGACATAGTGGAGCAGGGCTGGGATAGGGTTGGCAGCACCTGGAGGAGAAGTCAAGTAGCATCATGTATGGGTACTTGGTTCCAGAGCAAAGATTTCATCGGGAAATATGTAAGCCTTTGAAGGTAACACATGCCTGGCCAACAGCAGCTCAGTGAAACCAAGCTCCATGTTTTTATTTACCCAAAGTGACCAATGAACAGCATCTTATGGCAGTTTCAAGACTTGGACTTCAGGTGACCCATCAGGGATATAGGTTAATTGCCCATGATAGAGGATTCCATTCTGTAATTGGAAACTTGAAGCAGGCCGGGTATCTGCATTGTGCTAGGCGTGGTGGATATGGGAATGGATCATGAGGAGCAGTAACTGAATGATGGCTTTTGTCCATAACACCATTGAGAAAACTGGATGGTTGAAGGAGGTTCTGTGTAGTGTTCAATGTACTTCTTTTTGCAAGGAGAAGTATCTGCCTTTCTGTTTCTGGCACACAGGCGGTAAGTGACAACAAATGTGAATCAGGTAAAGTATTGTGACCTGTAGATCTGATGCTGATTTAAGTTTTGGGCCGTGCTGAGAGGTTTCAAGTTCTTGTGGTCAGTGAGGCCCTTAACTAGGAACTGAGTTGTTCTTAGGAGGTGACACCACTTTCAAAGGCTGCCTTGATCTCCAGTAGCATTTTATCCCACATGTCACAGCTTCTTTCTGCCAGGATTAACTTTCATGATTAAAAGGCATATGAGTGGAGCTGATTACAAATGGGCCCATGTAGTGACAGTATAGCTATAGTAGTGAAATAAGATGCATTGACCTCTACTGTGAATAACATGGTGGGGTCCGGATAGACAAAGATGGGAGTTATGGTAAAAGCTCTCTCTAGTTGGTCAAAGGTGGATTGAGCCTCAAGAGTTCAGACAAAGTAGATTCTCTACCAGAGAGCGTTCATAGTGGCTACCAGGCAGGAAAATACACTGATAAAATGCTGATGAAAGTTGGCAAAACGGAGGAATCATTGTACCCTTTGCATGTCTCTCAAGCTATCTACCATTTTTGAAGGGACAGCTCTATGTGGATCCCTACTCTAGTCCAATTCACACTTCCCCAGCTTACCTTAAAGGTCATTCTGGTAGTGTCTTTCCAAGGTACAGGGTGTGTACTGTTTGTGGAGGTCCTTGGGGAGGATGAAGATATTATTGGTAGATCATGATTAATTCATCCAGTGTGTGTGTGTCTCGGTCTCACTGATGAAATGTTGGAATATTGTAGGGGCATTGCTCAATCCAAAAGCCATTACTAAGTACTCACAGTACCCACATCAGATGTGGAAGGCAGTCTTCCATTCAACCCCTTCATACACACAGACCATATAATAAGTCCCACCAAGGTTCAGCTTGATAAAGATCAGATTCTTTGAGTTATTCTTGGAAAGCCAGAATCTCAGGCCTTGAGAAGGAATAAATACATCCGAAAGGAACTTTCTCTCTTGGCTGGAAGTCAAAGGGGGCAATTTAGTGATGATGTAGCAATAGTATCTTAGCCACTTTCTTGATGAATACATCTGCCAGGTCCCTGTACCTCACCTACTACTATGGGTGCTACATCTGCTGACAAAGGTGGTTCTGACCTATTCTCCTTTGTTCCAGAATTCTGGGGGGTGTTGAGGGTTTTTCCAGTTTAAACTACGGATGGAGTGTGGCACGGAAGTGGGTTCAGTGAGAGAAGATTGCCAGCAAAGAAGAGCCCGTCGCTTCCCCAACTGAATATGTAGCTCCTGCTTAGTGAGCTATGAGCAGCTGAGAGAGACTGGTGAGTGAACCAGGACAAACTGCAGGGCTTTGTGATGGTCCTTTGGGTTGTGACTTTCAAAGGTGCACTCTCTTTCATGTAATCAGGCCAGATGAGAGGGCAAAAACCAGTCAGGAAGGGCCTTATGCTGTGTCAGGATCCCCTGTACCCAAACAAACTTCAGGTGCATAAAGTTAACAGAGGTGGCGGACTCAACCAGTTCGTCTAGACGGACTTGTGTATGGAAGAGTGTCACAAACAAAGCAGAAGCTGGAAGGGTACTAGCCACTGGATGGATGCCTCAAGAGTCCCTGTGGACAAGGGCAGCCTCTGTGTGCTAAAATGAGGGGAGGAAATCCAGCTAAGCTTGTATCCCTCTATCACGGCTGGGATGTTGGCTGGGATGTTTCCTTATCAACATGGGGCAGGTCTGAAGTGGGCAGGACAGAGTGAAATGCCCAGGTTGCCCCCAATATACACACACACACAGACTGCCCGCCCACTGCTGAGTCGTCTTCCCTTTGGAAAGGCAGTTCTGTCAACCTGTAGGGAATCAGGCTGCAGCATGAATGCAGGCGATTGGTGGTTGGGGACTGGGATGGGTGAGTTCACCCTTCTCTTGTTATGAAGGGGTTAAGGTAGTTTGAGAAGGGGGCTAATTAACCCAACAGGTAGCAGCTGAGAGGAACCAGGTGGCCAAGCAATCTCCTGGTTCAGGGAGGGAGGCCAGCTGGGGAGTAAAGAGCTGGACTGGAAGGACAAAGACAGGAAATTCAGTGCAGAGGGGAGTGCCAGGAGAGAGGCTGCATTCACTCCTTGGAAGCAGGGAGCTATGTCTGGGGCTACAGAAGCAAGTAGCCTACACTTAATGCTTGTGAAGCCGGCAAACCTAGACTGTTGTGGGCTGGTAAGGAAACAGCTCAGAAAGCGGCAGGTCTAAAAGGGAACAGCCCATGGATGCTGACTAGAGGGTCCCTGCCCCAGAACGCAGAATAGAGGGTGGGCGTTAGCAAGCCCCTAGATGTGGCACCACGGGGCAGTGAATGTGAAGACTGCCTAAGATTTCTGAAGAAAGACTTGGATACCCTGGAAGGGGAAATGTGTATGACAACTTGCTGGAGGGCTAAGTCACAAGGAGGTGGCAGCTGCTCATGGAGCAAGAGAGTGGCTGCAGACCCAGAGAGATGGCGTGCAACTGCAGGAATGGACCTCAATCCCCAGCGGCAGGAGTCGTCACCCTCAGAGTGGCGACTTGATCCCCCTGAAACAGGGCCCTCAAAACCAGCATGGCTCAGAATGTCACCCTCCTTTCTTATGGCATTCAGACAGGCAGCTGTCAGTTTTAGTGGACAGATCAATAAGTGTCCAGGACAGTCAGAGGCAGTATCCAAGTCAGCTCATCCTTCGTATCATTATTAAGAGACAGTGCTGAAAAGGAGGCCACAGGCATACAAAAGAGTAGTGGAGGGAAAAGTGTATTAGCCCCAGATTAAATAGGCCTGTAGTCCCAGGGTAAACTAGCAAGGCCTGACCCAGAACCAGCAGGAATCTGCTAGAATCCATCAGAGCAATCAGGCCAATTAAAACACCTGGATCCAATTAGGAGGCTCTCAAATTTAAGGGGGTTGGGTTAATCCGAACACCTGGGGGCTCAGTAAGAACCAGTTGAGACGGGCTTTAAAAAGGCTTTTCTGTTTGCTCAGTGTGAGAGGAAGGAGCTGATGAGAGGAAGTGTGCTGGAGAGTCTGGGAGAAGAACAGCCAAGCAGCTACCAGGAGGAAGAACCTGTGGTGAGGAAGGTGCTGGGGAAGAGTCCCAGGGATGTGTAGCTGTCACATAGAGGAGACTTTACAGACCGCTATTGTTAGTGTCCCTGGTCTGGACCCAGAGTAGAGCATGGGCCTGGGTTCTCCCCATTTCAGTATGAGGAAAAGACTGGCTGTGGTACAAGGACAAGAGTTTGTCCCACCCCGTACAACTTGGAGGGCGTACAGAAGCTGAAGTTTGGTTCCCCTGTTTCCCCACACTGGCCAATGATGAGTCGCTCAACAAACCGCAAGCTGGTATCTAAACTGAGGGCTGCTGTGAGCCTCTGAGGCAAGTGGAGGACTCACCAAGGTTGAGGGGGAGCTTTGTCACAGTGCCTTGTTCCATCCTGTGACTGCCACTAGGTGCTGGAAGTGAGCAGTGTAGTTAGTGGCCAACTGAGGGTGTCTGCTCTATGGTCTGGAGTGTGGCGTCTGCCATGCATGTTCAGTTTGGGTTGCCAAAAACCACTATGACACAGCTTGGACAAAATCGTCAATCCAATTTGAGATGGGGCTAGATTTTCCAAGGCATGGGGAGGCCCAAGCCAATGCTCCATGGTCCCCAAGCCAACAGTCCCCATCTTGGCCTTTTAGGTAAAAATGTCTGAGCACAGGAGAGAGAGGAATGGTAATAGAGATGTAGCCATGTTAGTCTGGTCTTGCTGAAACAAAAAACAGGACTATACAGCACTTTAAAGACTAAGAAGATGGTTTATTAGGTGATGAGCTTTCATGGGCCAGACCCACTTCCTCAGATCAAATTGTGGAAGAAAATTGGCATGACCATATATACCAAAGGGATACAATCAAAAAAAGTGAACACGTATAAAATTGACAAATCAGATTTTAGAACAGAGGGAGGGTGAGGGGTGGAGGTTAGTGTCTATGAGATAATGAAATTAGGGGTGATAATTGGGGAAGCTATCTTTGTAATGGGTAAGATAATTAGCATCTTTGTTAAGGCCCATTCGTAAAGTGTCACATTTAAGCATAAATGACAGTTCTGCGGCTTCCCTTTGTAGTCTGGTGTTAAAGTCTCTTTGAAGCAGGATGCATGTAATAAGGTCACTGAGACAATGCCCAGTCTGGTTGAAGTGGCAAAGACATCACCGGTCTAGAAACCCAGTGGGACTTTCCTGTGACCACAGAACTTACTAGGCTAAGGTATCAGTAGGTCTGGGTCACAGGTGGTACGGCTTGTGTTTGCAAAAGCAATATTCTGCATCTGCAATATTGCAAAGGCAAAATTCTGTGTCTGTAGATTCTGCAAGGCACCCACAAGCTCAGCCGAGATGCTGGCTCTGGATTGCGGACAGTCAGGTCTAGTGCTTGGAGCTGGAGTCGAGTCGGAGTCAGGAACCAGGCGTCAAGCCAGGGTGCAGCATTGGAATTAGGTGTCAGGAGCTGAGGCCGCCAGCAGCAAGGGAAGGAGGGCTGGAGAGGCCTGAGGCGGGACAGGAATAAAGCTCTGCAGCCAGGGCTCAGCACAAGACAGGCACAGGCGTAATTGCAGCTGCGGGCATAAGCCCTGAGCAGCCAGTAAAGGGCAGCTGAGCTCAAAAAAGCAGGCCTGATAGTTCCTGCTGCAGCCCAGCTGGCTTCATTAATCTGCCTGGAGGCTGGGCTGGCTAGACCTGAGCATCAAGTGAAGAAGCTCGCTCCTGATCCGAACAAATTCCATGCAGGCTGAAGTAATGTGAGTGGGAGAAAAGGAGGAGCAACTGCAAACACGCTCAGTTCGGAACAGTGCACACGTAACATGAGTCCAGCTTCCTTTTTGAGGGCCTAGGGCATGGCCTTGTTGCAGTTCAAAGGGTGCCGGTGTAAGGCGACTGTTGGCCCCTTACAAAAATTCAGTGTGTCAGCGGGGAGTGGAGGGAGGTTGGCTCGCTAGCTAGCCCTCAGTACCAAAAGAAGGGGAACAATCTATGAGAAATCAGGACCCTGAGACTGACAGTGCCCAGAAACAATGGGAAGAAACCAACACTCCAGGTCAGCCTGATTGTCAGGGCAGCAGACTAATGAGGGGGTCAGGAGCTTGTGGAAGGGGTTCCATCCTCCATGTGAGCTGGATTTGCCTGGGTCAGACGGAGTGAGGCTGAGCTGGAGAGCAGAGCCAGGCCAGGCAGAGAGAACCAGAGAGCAGATCTGTGCTGGGAGCAGGGCTGCAGCCATGAAGCCAGAGGGGCAAGAGAAGCAGCCCTAGAACCTGAAGGTAGAACAACAGAGAGTGGAGGTGGAGCAGTTCAGAGCCAGGTGCAGTGAGCAGCAGGGGCGAGCTTGAGGCACGGGCTTTGGGCAGAGACTCAGGACAGGGTGATGCCACCAGCCAAGAGGCTTCACAGTCCAGACCTTGAGGGGGATTGTACCTGGACAGAGGGGCTGATGCTGGAAAGAAGGTTCTGCTGCCTAGAGCCTCCTGGTTGTGTGGCCCATTGCCAGAGCAAGTGTCCGATCTGCAGCATTCCTGCGGCACAGCCACGGCCGGGGAAGGAGGCCTGGGACCCACAAGGAACAGACTATGACCTACCCTTACGCTCCAGAGACTGTCTCTGTGATGTCCCCACGCTGCAGAGTGGCATTATTCTGTAACCATTCCCCTTTTTCCTTATTCTTTTTAATAGATTGTATTTGCTTTGAACTGTACATAATGATCCGTGGGTCAGGGAGGCTTCTGGGTAAAGGGAGTGGGAGCTCAGCTCATTTCGCTGGGGTAGTGTAGAAGTGAGAGAAGTTTCCCCACAATAGCTGGACCATTCCCCTCTTATGTGACCAGAGAGACGACATCTGCAATGCTCTCTTGCTGCCAGCTGCAGGCTTGCAGTCAGTACCACTGGCACGGATGTGGCCCCTTGTGTGAGAGGTGAGTGCCTATGCCCCTGCCAACTTCCAAAACCATTGCAGTGGGCAGAGTAGGTGATGCTCTTTTTAAAGGAATGTTACAGCTTGATCTGCAACAGCTGGGTTAAACCTAAAACAGTGTGGCAAAAAACGAAATATCTGTACAGACAAGTCCGAGAAGATTTATAGACGCTTATTTGCTTCTGCACTCTCCAGCTCAGATTAACAGCCTATGTCACCTCCTCTCTCCCCATTTTTTGTTTAAATTACACTGGCAGCCAATCTATCTCCTATGGTATTTGTGATGCTGTAAAACAAAACTGCCTTTTTCTTGGCCCTCTTTATGTGCCCTCAGCTCCAATGAGCAACATTGAGTATTTAACGTCACATGTTTCTCAAGTAAGTGGGCAAATCAGGTTGCCTGTGAGAGAGTGGTGCTTTTGTGAGCAGGTGTCGAATTCTTTGTTTTCCAGTGCATAGCAGAAGGTAAAGGAGTAAGAATATTCGCACCATGTATACTTTGTGTGCTTATTGAGTGGTTATCCTACTCCAGTCCTCACACCGGAAAAGCCAGAAAACAAAAGCATGACCAGTAATCACGTAGGTTTTATGGCACATTAAGCTTTATGTACATACTGAAGGAAAAGCTTTTTATCCTTTAGTATCCTGTGTGGAAAAGCTCTGGCTGATCGTTCAGCCTCAGAGACTCGCTGTGTCCCACCACATGGCCTCTTTCTTGTTACTAGAGTCAGGGCTCTCAGCCTACCGAGCCACACTCCCTCTATACTCCTGGTCTCCCTATCCAGGCACAGACTCTATAGCAGTGTTGGGAAGGAACCCGGGGCAGCCCAGAACTCTGGGTTCTGGCCCAGGGACCCTAAGGCAGTGGTAACAGATGGGGTTTGTTCTACTCCCCATATGGCAACTACTTCCCTGGGTCACTTCCCCAAACGGTCCCTCCTAGTACTTTTCCTCTGGTACCTGCTCCTCCAACAGGCTCCTCCTGCCTTGCAGCTCTCAGCTCTCACCCAAACTCCTTTCACTCTCAACACTTTGTCTCCTTTCTTCCTCCTCCTGCACCTCCTAATTAACACAAGAGGAGCCCTTTTAAACTAGTCTGAACTGGTTCTTGATTGGCCACAGGTGGTCTGATTAGCCTGATTGCCTTGGCTCTGGAAGACTGCTAATTAGCTCCAGGTGGTGTCACCTGACCTGATTCTTCCAGACTGCTTCTGGAAAGTTCCTGCTGGTTCTAGGCCAGCCCCTGTCAGTTTACCCAGGGAACAGAGACGTACTTAATCTAGGGCTCATGTACTTCTAGGGCTTCTAGCATTCTTCTGTATCCCGCTGACCTGACCCTGTCATGCATAGTTCAAAGAACTGTGTAAGGGAAAGGGTTTTTTTTTTCCTGTTGGCTACTTCACAGTCTGTAGAGTTGGCTTTGGACAAAGACATTGGACACCCTTCTCACATGCAGAAGTGATGAATCTGATGTGGTAAGCAATTAGGACAAAGAGTGGAGAAAAATAGATAATGGGTTTGATCATCCTTCTCTCTTGTGTAGGGGAGTTTCACGGACCTGGACAATGGCAGCTGCGGGAACCCACCAATCACCGCTCCCCTCAGGCTTTTAATCCCCCAGCACATGGCCAGGCAGGGCCTGTGGGAGAAACGGGCGAGCAGCGCTTCTAGGTAAGTGGCCTCCCAGCCACTCCCACTCCGATATCTGCACCCACATAGCCCTCCTCCCAGACCCTGCACCCCAGTCCTCTGCCCTCGGGCACAGTCCAAACCCCTGGCCAGACCCGCTCCAGGCCTGCTGGTCCCCAGCCCGTTTGTGTAGTCCCCAGCTGATTTTTCTGTGGAGTCAGTGGCCCCTAACCCAAGAGAGGTTTCCCACCCCTGCCACAAATACCGGAGGCCCCTGCTTTATAACAGCCCAGTTTACAACCCTCCCCCCCCCATTATGACCTTTTTCCGAAGTGGGGAAGGGGCCAAAATCCCCCAATTTACGTCCTTGGCCTATTGTAAATGCAGGCTCCAGTTAGGACTAGGGTTGCCAGGTGTCTGGTATTGGCCCTGACAGTCCGGTATTTGTGGCTTCTGTCAGGTAAAAAAAAAAAAAAACAGAAAATACCGGACCAGTAAAATGTCTGGTATTTTCAGTTTTTCTCAGCTGGAAAGCCACTTGGGACGTTCTTGCCCTGCCATGTCTGGTGGGGATGGAGAGTGTGAGATTTAAAGGTGCTATGATTATTTTTTGGGGGCGGGGAGGGCACTTTTTTTGCTCAACATTTGGACATCTCTCCCCTTTTTATTAATGCAGAATTTTGTTTAAAAATTAATTACAATATAATTAGAATAAAAATTATCCAACGAAATTAAGTTTCTATCAAATTTACCCAATTCACATTTAATATGAAAATAGCCTTCAAATTATGCATTTGATGCCTTTTTTTCTATTTTTTTCTCCAAAGGGGGGCCCGGAGAAATTGTGCTGCCCTGGGTCCCGCAAAGCTCTCATCCGCCCCTGCAAAGGGGGGGCCAGGTGCCAATGTACATGGCCAGGCCCCACCCCCTGGGCATGTACATCCCCGCCCTGCCCCTTTTCCCCTTCCACAGTGGCACTCGGCTGACTTCTGCGCCGCTCAGCCGGGCCACCGCGCGGGAGCAAGCGGCACAAGCAGCCATTTGGGCCCTGCACTCCCCATGCAGCATGGGCCGCCCAGAGGGAACAGCCAGCATTTCAGGCAACAGCGCCGCCCAGAGGGAACAGCCAGCATTTCAGGCAACAGTACCCCCCCCCCCCCCCCCCAGGGGAACAGCCAGCATTTTGGCGTTACAGACGTTCAGACACTGGGCTACTAGATATATGATGCCTTCAGTGTCTTGACCAAGGAAGGGGTGTTACTGAGAGAGTTTGGCTCCTCACCATTTAGGCTTTCAAAACCGGAAGTCTTGGCTCCATCTTCTATTTGATGTGTAGCTAGTGTTGAGAGAGAGCAGTGTTACTCAACAAGCCATCTGGGAACCCGCAGTGCTCCCTGTGAGATCACCTGGACACATTTCAGGAAGGTGGCAAGACAGTCCCTGCTATCAAAAATGTTGAGAAACTGTAATGTTGAAGATATGAGCACTGGACTCAGACTCAAGAGATCCAAATTTGTCACTGATCTGCTGGGTGGCCTTGAACAAATCACTTCACCTCCTGGTGCCTCAGTTTCCCCACATGGGACAAGGGGATGATGATGCTGACTCTACTATGCTTTGAGATCTACTAATGAAATGTTATACAAGGCCTAGCTATTATTGTTCTGTTCCTATTGACTTGTGTTTGTCAGCAGCCAGGGCTACTGCATTTGAGAACAGCTGGAGTTTCAAGATTCCACAGCATATAGCTCGTTGCAGTGAATGCAGCCATGGAGGCCACAGGATGGAAGAAAGATGAGTGGGAGGGACAAGAAAAACAGAACATTAGCCCAAACCTCCTGCCCACAATAATTAAGAATGACAGCATAGTGCTATGTGGCTACTTTGGTAGTCTCTTATCACCTTTTGAGACCGGCAACCCCTGTCGCTTTGGAGGAGTAGTTGAAGAAGAATCGAGGTACACTCTAGGGAAAGTAGAAGACTCAGAAAGGTGGGGCAAGCTGTTAAATTTCCTTCCTGCATGCCAGGAAACTCCTGTTAATGCTGGAGAATAAAGAAAGCATTTGATGGCTCTCCTGAAGCCACTTTCCCTACTCATCAATCTGTCTGCTGCCCTTCTCCATTTCTCAAAGCCAGCTGTGGGAAAGCGGCCACCTTCTTCATGAGAAGACCAGGTAACAAGAGTCCCATTCATCAGCCACCAAAATAAGTGGACAGATATAGCAGTGATGGGGATGAGGGAAGAGACCAGAGACTCCAAGAAGAGGGGTTAAGAGAATGTGGAGGGAGGGCTAGATGACTAGCTGGCAATAGGGTAAGCCTGCATAACATGGAAATTCTCCTTTTGCAAGGTTCCCTTCTGAAAAGTATGTCCTTATGCCATATTTAAAATAAATACTGCCACATTCAGCATTTTCTGCCGTGGGTCTGAATTGGTACACTGTCTGGGATGTAAACAGCCATTACTGTAGTAACTTTGTATGTGTTTAAAGTGTGGCGGTAGAGCTTTTTTTAACTCCTGCCAAAATATCCTGCTGTTTCTATGTAAGCAAAACCTCTAGCCGATATTAATAAACTCAAAGGGCAGCATAGATCCAAAAAGGCAGATGGAGAGACTCACACCTAGTTGAAGGTACCTTTTTTCACTAGAGCAATGGTTTTCCATCTTTTTTCCATTTGCTGACTTCTAAAAAAAATTTCTAATGGAGGTCTGACCCCTGAGGAAATCTTGGACATAGTCTGCAAACCCCAACAGATCCATGGACCACTGCACTAGAAAGAAGAGTAATCAGAATTCTTAGAAAAGCACATCTTAAATTGCTCTTTCCCCCCACACACCCCGCTGGGAGTCAGCTGCACCAGAAGGGGGCGGGGGAGTCTTGCCAGACTTTACAAGTCCACTTGGACCCTTCACTGCTTCATCTTTTTCACCATCCAAGAGCAGCAGTGCCACTTTACATTTGGAGAAACTGGCGCTTCTGAATATTCCCTGAGATTTCAGTTTCCACACTGTAGAACTGTTCAGCTTGAGGGCGCTTCTTAGCAGCCTGTTTTCACTCAATAGTGTGGATAAACTGTTGGGCATATTTTAGTTTCATTGAACTCCAAGGGTCAATTTCATGCCTAGTGTTACCTCCTTGATGGGGTGATGAATTTGGCCCCAATGTATATATTTTCCTGCCTACAAATCGGCTTCCCGGTTACGAAAAGGTACCCAGAATACTCAGGCTCACTTCTCTGTCCATGCTGTCCTCTGTGCCAGAAAACTGAGCTGAATTTCATGGCAGTGCCCTCACAGGTCAATCTCTTGGATGTGGGGGGGAGAGGGTAATAGTATGGGAAAGGCAGCCTCCCAATAGTTAAAAAGGCTGGCAAACGAGTCAGGGGGGTGGGATTTGAGCTCTATTTTTTTTCTTCTTGATGTCTAATGAAGACCTGAAAATAGTTTTTGGGAGGTAAAAGAAATTCTTGGTTCATTTTTCTCACCATAAAATGCTCAGATTTTGATTGCCCTTTTCTTCCTTGAAAGACTGTAGGCCCCTGTCTACGCTAGGGAATTTTAGTAAAACATTCCTACCAGTGTTAATGCAAGGTGTACAGCGCTAACATCAGTGGGATTTCTACTGGAGACTAGCATCTTGACTGATGTGATGAGAGAGATGCCAGAAGATCTAGCTGCTGCAATGAGGGAAACAAGATGCCATTGGGACCTTGACTACACTAGATATCCTACTGGTGCAGCTGGTACAACAGTTGCACTCCTGCTGTTTTTTGCTGAAATTCACTGCTTTACACAATATCTGTGGGTCACTAGAAAACCAGGAGAGTTCTAGCCCATGCTAATTAAGTGAAAACTGAGCAATTGAGAAAAGAAATTATTTGTATTTGAATGGTTTAAACCATTTTTTTTTTTGGTCTTGTCTTTGTGACCCCTTATTTAATTAACAGTGCTTTCTTCTGACTAGATAAGGTTCAGCAACCTGATCTTTGATTCAGATCTTAGAAAAATGTCAATCCACTTTTCTGAGTCTTCAAAAGAAAACTTCCTTCAAAAGTAACGAAGAGAAAAGCCTTGGTATCCCTGATATCTCTAAGGTAAGAGAATCAAATAGGGAGAGAGAGCTCTTCTCTCAGGCCTGCTCCATGTCTCACAAAAAGCAGACAAACAGATGTATTTGTCCTTGTTAGTCACATTTACAATGGCAACTGGCTTTTCTTCCCCTCTTCTGTCTCATCCAAAAACTCTCTGGGCTGTCTTCAGCTAGATGAGTATTTTGACCATTTCAGGTTTTTCCCAATATTAGGTAAATATTGCTTTTACCTAATATTTTAGGCTGGTGCACAAGCAAGGAAGGCATTACATATACCTAGTTTAATTTCTGCTCCTCTTGTGTGTGTTGTCTATAAATTAGTGGGTGAGTCCCGGTGGGTTTTTTAAGAATCTTAAATGGAGTCCATTACATAGAACAAACCTCAAAGATCAGGTTTTAAAACAGGCATCAGCACTGACGACACCAGCCTCCACCAGTAGAAGGCACCAAGTGTTTGTGGTAGCAATCCCTGTCAGTCCATTTTTCCATATTTTATTGTATTTTAAACACACGTGCCACACCCACACAGCAAGAAATCTTCTCTCTTAACTAGAACAGGTTGAAAAGTGTTAAAGGAATTTCAGAAAATCTGAAAATATTATTTTGCTTATTTTAAAAAGTGATTTTTTTTCCTCTATAGATTTTTTTTTCATTTATTTTCTAGTTATCAGCCCTTTTTAATCTTCTGGTTTTTCTCCTCTGCTTTTTCCTCTTTAGCCCCATTCTTCTGGCTTTGATTTTGACACTTAAAAAAGGGGTGAAGGAAGAATTACAAGCATTTCATTGCATCTGATGAAGTGGGCTACAGTCCATTAAAGCTTATGCCCACATAAATGTCTGAGGGGTAACCATGTTAATCTGTATCTTTAAAAACAACAAATGGTCCTGTGATGCCTTCGAGACTAACAAAAATATTAGATCTTGAGCTTTAGTGGGTAAAATCCAATTCATCAGATGAATTGGAGTAGAAAATACAGAATCCAAGGGATGTGGGGGTGGGTGGGTGGGTGTGTGTGTGTGTGTGTGTGTGTGTGTGTGTGTATACCAGCAAAAAATTGTAGGACCCATGTTTATGAAGATAATTAAGTAGGGTGAATGTGTCCCATTCATAGCTATTGATGTGAAAATGTGAATATATTGATGGAAAAATTGGCTTTGTAGTGTGTTAATCAGTTAATATCTTCATTCCAGCCCAGGCTAACAATGCCAAACTTGTAAATGAATTCCAGTTCGGCCGTCTCCCTCTGTAATTGAGTGACAAATATAAGGTACCACAGGACTGCTTGTTTTTGCTGAAACAGACTAGCATGACTACCCCTCTGAAACTTGTCAAGCTTTTCATTGTTGGACTTAACTGAAAAATGGAAAATGTCCAAAACAAACGAAAAATATATTTAAACATATTATTTTTAATGGAAAACTTCAATTAGCTAATTTTAAATACTGCCTACCCTTGTTTAAGAATTCCTCCCTTCCTCTACTAACAGGAAACTTTTTTGCTGTTTAGTATTTTGATTTTCTGTTAGTGTTTATGATGTCTATTTCTGTTTGGAGCACCAGTATTAAGAGTCCAGAGGCAAATTAAAAAATTAACAGTAATTATGCTTGTGACACAAAATATAGACACCTGCAGGTACATTTTTTTTAAATGTACTGAGGTCATGATTTTCAAAGCCGTCTACAAAGGATTTAGATTTATCTTCTGTTTAAATTAAAGGAATATATATCTAAAAATCCCCTAGATTGTTTTGAAAAGCTCAGCCTGTGTGTCTGATCTATTTGAGACTGCTTAAACTGAAGTATTTTAAAGGTGAGAATTTTAATTGTATATAATATTGAACTAACTCTGCTCAGATTCAATAATAAAACTCCCACTGATTTTCAATAAGACAAGAATTATGTTAATGCTGAGCAAAGTTCATGCTGTTTGATCATTCTTTCCACTCCATGGTGGAACTAGACTTGTCCCTGTCACTTAGTTTTTAATCCTTTTCTAATCAAGTTCACTTTGATTCTTGGGCAGTTGGAAAATGCTGCAGTATTTGGGTTATAAGTGTTGCAGGAGAATAACTCTGTCCAAACAGCTTTTTTTTAACCTTCACAGGAACATTGTTGTTAATTTATCTTGTAAATCTTGCTTTTTACAAAAGCAAAAATTTGTGCGTACGCATGTGTGTTTACCTACAGAAGCAAAACGACACGAGGTAAATTCTGAATTATTCCGCAGCACCTCTAACGCTGCTCTGCCAATGTACCACACATGAGATTGAACAACCTTGGATTAACTCAACATATTCTGATGCAGTTACCAGGGAACTCCTTGACAGCTGATTGACCCTTTGATGAGGCAAAAGGTAATGAGGGAAGAAGTGTTGTTTTTAAATCTTTAAGAGGAAATTGTTTTTAAAGGAAAGTTTTATTGGTTGCTAGTTTTTGTCTGATGGTGCATGAGCTCTCTGTGTCCTATAGAGGCCTCAAGTCATTCATTGGTGTGATTTGTAAGTTGTTTTATTATTATTATTATTTTATTGATAGAAATGTAGCCGTGTTAGTCTGGTGTAGCTGAAACAAAATACAGGACTAACAAGATGGTTTATTAGATGATGGGCTTTTGTGGGCCAGACCCACTTCCTCAGATCAAATATTTGATCTGAGGAAGTGGGTCTGGCCCACGAAAGCTTGTCATCTAATAAACCATCTTGTTAGTCTTTAAAGTGCTACATAGTCCTGTATTTTATTATTTTATTGTATTTCTAGTGTTAGAATGAATCAGATATTAAGTAACGAGAGGAAGGAAGAAACTGCCAAAGGATGTGCTTTCTGAGCTTTCAAAGTTGACAATGTCCCTTTAAGTTCCATTTAGAATTCTGTTCTCCCCTTCCTCTGTTACTTACTTTCCATAGTGTTCCCCCATTTGAAACAGAGTAGAGACATCCATGCTTTGATAAGCCAGGGGTATTAGAAAAGGATTTATGAAATGGTATAAAAATGCATTGGATCACGTAGAGAGGCTCAAGCATATGGAAGCAATGATTCTACGCCCCAGTAGAACTGACGCTGGAAGAGATTTAAGCATGTCATGAGACATCTTTTCTTCGTTGCTGAATTTGAGTGCACAGCAAATTCTGTTCCAGTTCTCCGGGCCCCATGTGCAGTCTGTGTGCATGTGCATGCTCACATTCTCTTTCACAGAATAAGGGGAACACAGATTTGTGTGTGAATGTATGCAAAAGAGAAATTAAATCTCTCTCTCTCTCGGCTGTGCTATAATTTTAGCTGGGAGAACAGCAGCTGCTCAGGTCTCTGGTAATACAGTCCTCACCTTGGGTAGGGTTTCTAAAGCATCTCTCTCAGGGGGTTACTTGTTTCCTATTTGGGTTCTTGTTGCTAGGCAATATATTTTACCCCCCAAACTTGAAATTTACAACTCTCATATTGTTCCTTTGCCTTTTTTTTTTCCTAGCCTCACATCTGTAATGGGTTTTCCATCTGCCAGTTTTCCCAGGTCACCTCATCCATCCTCAACTCTGCAGAGGAAAAAGCAATAGAAGAAGCCTTGTGGTTTAGTATTTTTAATTTTATTTTCCTATTTTAGCTTCCAGCTGTAATTAATTCTCTTGCAACGCCATATCTGCCTGTTTAGGGTAAAGGAAAGGGGGAAGACGGAGGTAAAAAGTGAAGTCACTCTTCCTTTCCCAGTAAAAGGCAGAATCTGGTAGATGCCGGTTGAGAACAGTTGTAGCTTCTCAGGGGAGTCTCTCCCCCACTGCAAAACATTTCAAGTAAGAGCGAAGTGCTGCTGTTGCTCAACTGGCAGCGTTCCTGCAATTGGCCTGGAATTTTGTGGGTTTGGTTCCCACACCAGGACTCAGAGCATGTCTGCACTGCAATTAAACACCTGTGGCTGGTCTGCATCAGCTGACTTGGGCTCATGGGACTCAGGCTATGGGGCTGTGAAATTGTGGGGGTTGACATTCAGACTTGGGTTAGAGCCCAGGTCCTAAGACCCCTTAAGGGGGGGGAGGGTCCCAGAGCATCTCCACCACATGGTTTCAGTCCCAAAGCCTGCAAGCCTAACTCAGCTGACACCAGTCAGCCATGGGTGTTTCAGCACAATGTGGATATACCCATATGCACAGGTGACATTGCATCATGTTACTGGGAGATGCTGCAATGTTACTGTCATCCTGTTAGCTCCTAAAGGCAGGGACAGTCTACCGTTTGCACAGTGCGTAGCACAATAGCATCCTGATCTTGGTTGACCCTTAGATACTACCTTAACTAACACGATTATTAACAATAGTAGTTGCTACGGTTCATTTTTAAATACTAAAGAACATGGCCCCTGGTCCTAGTCACTGTTCCCTCTGTCATGGCCCAGAAGGTAGGGCACTGGACAGGGAGTTAAAATACCTGGGTGCTGTCCTCCCAGCTCTGCCACTGACCAGATGTGTATCCTTGTGCACATTACTTTGCCTGTTTCTGCCTCTATTTCCTCTCCCATACTTTGCTTGCCTTGCCAGTATAAACTGTAAGCTCCTTGTGGCAGGGACTTTCTAATACAGAGTAAGAGAAAGCGTGGCACAATGAGTTCTTAATCTTGTACCATAATACAAATAGTAATCCTCTAATGTCTAAGGATGTGTGTAAACTATGGATGGTTAAGTGCCTAGTGACTTCCTTCCATGAATACACGGATAGTGTCTGCACCATTGGCAACAAACTCTTTTGCTTTTTGAAGCATTTTGGGATGGCATTACTAGGAAAGACAAATTTTTTCTTTTATACTTTTAAAAAAAAATTAAACAACACTTAAACTCTCCTTTTACAATTACATAGCAAAGAAAAACTATGAATGTTATACTGAAGAATCCTCAAAAGTACATTTTCAAAAGGTTTTGTTGGAGGGCAGGTTCTAGTATCCCTTCCTGCTGCATGCACACATCCAACCTGTTGGAATGGGGAGAGGCTTTCTCAGACAACGTAACCTGATTGGAATTGGAAGAAGCATTTCTGAATTATTAATTGTAATAGTTCTTAGGAGCCCCACCTATGTACCAATACCCCACTAGGCAAGGCACTCCAGGCATAGTCACTGAAAGGAGAACCAGAACTAGTTTATATATTTATCTGAAGCAATCGGTGGGTACATCTGTATGTGTTTGTACATGTATCTGCTACAGCTAGTAGAGTGCAGCATGACTTTTTGTGCCGGCAGAGTCAGTAGCAATAATATCTATGGGTTGGATGCTACTGTCAGCATGAACAGCAATATTCAGCAACATCTTCAGCCTCTAGGTGGATTTAAGATCTGGGTCTATGCAGACCACATTGCAACAATCTACTCTTCAGGTGAGACAGGCATGGATCGTGTGGTGAGGTCCGCATCTGAGAGGAAAAAGCAGCAAGCTCTTGCATGGGAAAGAGAGCCATCTTGGCTGAGATTCCAACCAGATTCCTGAGCTGCAAATGTGAGTAGTAAATGTCAGAATTCTGAAGTCTTATTCATCCACCTGCACATTCACTAATGTGGTATATGCCATCGAGGGCCAGCAATGCCCTTCTGCTATGAATATTGGCCAAACCAGACAGTCTCTAAACCAAAGGATAAATGGACACACATCAGGAATGGCAACACACATAGATAAACCTGTAGCGGAACACTTTATGCTCCTGGACGTTCAGTAATTGATTTGAAAGTGCTTCTACAAAGGAATTTGAAAAACTGGTTACAAAGGGAGACAGCTGAACTAGAGTTCCTTTGCAAATTCAGTACTATCAATTTAGTTAATGCACTGCAAAAACATTTTCTCCTTCAAGTGGTCCCCATGGGTGCTCCACTCTGGGCACTGGTGCATCCTCACACCGGCAACCGGAGACTTTTTCTAGCAGTTTCTACCATGCTGCACACGTGCCGCAGCGCCCCCTTGTGCTGTTGGAATCCATTAGGTGCGTGCATGGCGCGGCTCCTCAGTTCCTTCTCTACCGTCCTCGGCAGCAGACAGAGCCTTTTGATCTCTCAAATTTCTGTTAAAAAAATAGACAAGTACCCAGTTAATCCCTATAGTTTACCTCATTATCTAAGTTATTTCAGCTCCTTTTCTCCTTCCCAGTCAGTTTCAAAAAAAAAAAAAAAAAATTTTTTTCGTTGCAGCTCGCTGCTTTCCTCCTTCCCTTCCCTCCCCCCCCAAGTGCCTCCTGTCCGGTTCTCCTGGCTTTAAGAGGTGCGAGTCTCTATGCCCAGTTCTGATGGGCACTCTAAGTTCGTAAAGTGTCTGGGGGAGTCACATCAGACACAAGTGCCGCCACTTCTCTAAACTCACCACGAGAGCGCGTCGTGATCGAGCTAACAGACTCAAGACACTCCTTTACGAGAAGTCCCTTCTCCTGTCTTCAGAGGGCTCTCCCGCGGCTCCAAAACCGGCCTCATAGAGTAAGGGTATGGATAAAGATCATTCCTCTACCCACTCCAGCCTCGCGGCATTAAAAACAGGCCTTTCTCCAACTCGCTCGCTACCCTCGGCACTGACTGCTGCACAGATCAGCCCTGAGGATAGACCCAGAACGTCTGGTATGGCACTAAGACACCGGCACCACACAAGAGAGCCCACTCGGAGCCAAAACAGAGATCAATGGCACCGCTGTCTACGATGCCAGATACACCTTCGGCACTGGCCACACTGGCGGGCCAGCACAGGCAGTGATCGGCACCAAAGCACCATACAAGACCGGCACGATATCTGCACCGAAGAAGCACAGACTAACCCATACTGCCCAGCAACGATGGAAGGATTAGACCAGTACCGATCGCCGGTGTGAAGTCATACATCAAAGGCACCGGGTTCATCCATACAGTCGGTGCGGTCCTGTAGGTCTTCCAGTGTTTCTCGCTCCCCCAGTGAGATCGGCACGAAATCAAGGAGCAGGTTTTCTTCTCAACGCTCCAGCCCGGCCCACAGACTGCCCTTTTGGCAACCTGGCACAGTACAATATGCATACCCTCCTCCTCCACCACCATGGTATGCACAGCAGTATGCCTACCCAACACCGCCATACACCACTCAATGGCAGCCATGGGAGCCACGTCCCAAGAAGAGCAATCAGCGTGCCCCTTCTACCATCCCTAGACCACCACCGGCCTCGCCTCCTATCACTGTTTCGGTGACTGAGCCAAACTCTCCAGCTCACTTGGAGATACAGGACTCTCTCCGAAGGAGAGGCGAGATCCCCCTTACACAATTCATCATCATCTCCCGATAAGACAGTCGCAGCTGAAGCCCCACCATCCAACCAGGAGAAAGTTCCAAGACCTTTTCAAAAGAGTGGCCTTGGCGCAGGAGCGAGACCTTTAGGCAGGGCTGGATTAAGACCTTTAGAGGCCCTAAGCACTGAAAAGATTATGGTGTTATATGAATTAAGTACATATAACTCAAGAATATATCAATAATAAAACATAAATTTATTGCAGTACATGACAGGATGGAAATAATGAGAGGAAATCAGATCTACATTAGTAGGACGCCCCCCGGTTTAGGTAGGTATAAATAATAAAAAGAGAACAGAAAAACGGGGGAAGAGTGTGTAGTAGAGTGTAAGGAAGCCTAACAAAGTTCTGATTTTTCCCATTATGACTACTTTGATGCTTTTTTTGAAATATCAAATTTAAAAAAAAAATCTTTTTTTTTTTTTTTTTTTTTTGGTGCCCCTTCTTTGCTGGTGCCCTAAGCACATGATTAGTCTGCCAATTGGGTAATCCAGCCTTGCCTTCAGGAGGTGCAAGTGAAGCAATACCAGCTTCTACGCACACTGCAACCTCCTACAACCTCCAGAATAGCACTCCCCATGGACG
Source organism: Pelodiscus sinensis (assembly GCF_049634645.1). Lineage (NCBI taxonomy): Eukaryota > Metazoa > Chordata > Testudines > Trionychidae > Pelodiscus > Pelodiscus sinensis. The sequence goes on along the minus strand of NC_134719.1, from coordinate 59,962,066 downwards.
AGGCTATTATGGACTCTGCCGATAACATCTGGCAGACTCCTGCTCCCATTACCCTGACAAACAAAAGGGCTGACTGCAAATATTTCATCGCCCCCAAAGACATGGACTTTCTTTTTACTCATCCCCCTCCAAACTCAGTAGTAGTTGATTCTGTTCTGCATAAGGGAAGACAACCTAACCTTAGAACCACTCCACAGGACAGAGACCACAAGAGAGTTGACATCATGGGCCACAAGGTCTACTCCTCCACCACCTTGCTCCTCAGAGCAGCAAATTATACAGCGATGCTCACGAACTATGACCACGCCAATTATTCCAAACTGCAGGATCTGCTCCAACACCTCCCAGAACACAAGAGACCAACTCTACTCAACATGATGCAGGAGGGCCACACCATCTCTCGTACTGCCCTACAGTCTGCTATGGACATGGCAGACACCGTGGCCCATATTACAGCATCTGCAGTTGTTCTATGAAGGATCTCCTGGCTTCAGGCATCAGGGGTTCTGAGGGATTTACAACAGAAGGTCGAGGATCTATCGTTCGATAAGACCAACCTATTCGCAGCCAAGACGGAGGAGGTGTTGCATTCCATGAAGAATTCCTATACCACCCTCAGGACTCTGGGAATGTACACTCCCCCCTTTAAGAGAATGAGGTACCAGACCTACCAGGGAGCCCTTTAGACAACAGACCAGATACGACTTCCATCAAAAGCAAAGACCACAGTGTCCTAGACCTCAACACCAACAGCACTCCTCCGCAACCCACCCACCTGCAAACAAACAGCAGGTTTGAAAAACAGGTTGAGAGCCAGAAATCCATTCCACCACCACCTGCAACCAGCCTTTCTCAATTCCATCACCCTCTCCAGACCTTTTTCCACCAATGGTCCCTCATCACATCAGACAAATGGGTCCTGGAACTGATTCAACACGGCTATGCTATGCTGTTCACTTCCCTGCCTCCTACCCACCCCATCCCTCTTCAGGGACCCATCTCATGAAACCCTTCCCCAACAGGAGGTTTCACACCTTCTACAACTGGGTGCTGTAGAACAAGTACCACCAGAATCCCAGAGTGGAGCACCCACGGGGACACATCTCAAAGAACCACCGTTACTGCACAAGGTGAGTAACTCTTTCTTCCCCTTTTTCTAAATATTCACCTCTCCAGACCAAATGCTATGAATGACCCACTTCTGCCCTGATTTGATTAGCTTCATTAACCATAAGCAACTTCTTCATTATATACACTGCTGCTTCTGTAAGTTCCATTCCAATTCATCTGATGAAGTGGGTTTTACCCATGAAAACTTATCCCTTAATAAATCTATTACTGTAAAGTGCTGTAGGACTCCTCATTGTTTTTGCAGACACAGACTTATATGGTTACCCCCTGAGAGTTTTCACCATATCTTCCAGTTGCTTTTCCTATTCTACCTGGGGTGTGTGTGTACACGTGTCCCATTTTCAGAAATCTGTTTTAATCACATTTAATGGCTGCTGACTTGGAAAAGGAGGGAAGTTTGTGGTGAAAGCAGCAGTTCTTTGCAGAAATCAGGCAAAAGGTTAAGAATTGTTTGGGGGAGAATTAGTCTGAATAGAGTTTGCCTGATTCCCGCATAAGACGGAATTGCATGAAATAACACTGACACCCTGTGGACAGTTAGGGAGAGGGATTCCTCAAGTCACGTTGACAATTGTCCGCTCTCTTGATTATGTGTTTTGGCTTGATATATTACTGATGGATTTCTTCATCTCTTTTGGGTAGAATGAGTTACTTTATAGAATGTACAAAAAAAAATATTGCAATTCAATACAAATTAATCTTGTATGCAAAAAATTCAGTACAAATATTGGCTATATAAATACCTAAAAGTGTAAGCTGGAGAAGAGTCCACTTATAAGAAAGACAGTTCTTAATCAACATTTCAAAGTATGCCTCTTTCTGTGCTATGGCATGTCACCCTGATGTACATTGTCCTTTCTGTCCCTGTAATAGGTATTTGTGACCCAGTCCTGATATCTTTTGTTTGACCTCTGTGGTAACTGGAGATAATAGATCAGTTTTTATTCACAAGTTTTGATTGTGAGCAGTGTTCCCCGTAAGCTGGGCACATGGGCAGCCACCCAGAAGAGAGTCAAATGCCCCTCCACCCGCTGATTAGCAGAGCATACACAGCATGTCTACCGGTGGTGCACATCCGCATATGCGTTGGTGCATGTAAGATTTATTCTGCACAGAGAAGGAAAAAAATTAGAGGAAATATTGATCGTGACACCAGCAAATTCTGAGTTTTTAGCTATTGAACGCTTTGTGGACATTATTTAGAAGTTATTAGCTGCATTTGTACTTCTTGACCCAAAACTTCCATTGTCCACATCTACTCAGCGTAGTGTATAACTTCTACACAAAACATATGGGTTTAAGACCAGAAATTGCTATGAGACAATCAAAAAAAGAGGGAAAAATGTGTTTTGGGGATGTTTGAGCTATTTTAAGGAGAAATCTATCACATTTTTTGGTCACAGCTGGCAAACAGTAGAATGGAGTGCTAGTTGTGGCTAGAGCAGAAAACGTCCTCGTCGGCAGTGCGTGACAAGAGTAGGCACACGTCCTCCCAAAAGCCACATGCTAAATCCTGATGGTATAAAAAAATAAGAGCGCAGTCAGCCTAACAACCATGCAGGTCCTAAGTACTGAGAGTGTAAAAAAAAATAAAAATAAAGGATGTTTTAGTGGCACCGCTGCTGTCTTTCAACTGCTCTGCCTTATTAGGCTGCTAGGAATCATTTAGTTAAGATTGTTGTCTACTTCACTCCACACCATTGTGGGTTTTGGTATGGATTTGGTCCCTTTTGTTCAGCTTTTCTCTGCACTATTGTGGGAACTGTTTGGAACTCCCCACCTCCACCTCATTTGGTGGTTCCTTTTCAGTCTGGTGGTCAGATTAAGATTTATTTTTCCTTTCTCCTTCCTCAGGGTCCATGTGACAGTCCAGAGACCACTTCAAGCTTTGCACATCATGCATACTTCAGTTGCTGCTGATCATGTCTGGTCCCTCAGACACCTGGGGACCGGGTACGGGGCTTTGTCTGTTGTTCACGCAGAGCATTGTTTTCACCCTTAGGATTCAGAAGTGAAGTGGAAGACTGCCTGAAATTTAATCCAATGGAGAAAGCTTTTAGGGCTCATTTGAAATGAAGCCTGGAGAATTTTGATGTTGAGGGAGATGTCAGCCAACTGAGTTCTGAAGATTCTCCATATGCCCAAGCAAGCTGTTTTCCTGGTTCTGCCATCTCAGGCTTTGGAGTGGGGATTTCACTGAAGGACATTAGCCTCATTACAGCAGAGTCTGAGTCACTCTGATGAGGTTGATCAAATGATCAGTGCCGAGAGAGACTGAGCCTGCTTACCCTTCTGGCCCAATAGGTGCAATTATCACCTAGGTAATATTTGACCAGCCTGGCTGTTTTTATGGATTTGCCAGTTGCCAGAAAAATAATTTAACAAACCATTTTTATGTTTGTTTGCATGATTACCACAATACGCTGTGATATCTAATGTTAAGCATTTTTGTCCAGCTAAAGATGCTTTTGTGTTCCCACTTCTACAGTTTTAAGCAATAACCAATCAAAACTGTTGAACATACCACAGCTGTCTGCTCGCCACTACGCCTTGTGACTGATCAGAGGAATCACATAGGTGTTGAACTGTCAAAATTGAACTTTGTGTCAGATGCAACCTCAGCTTTTTCTTTCTGAAATTCTATGATGTTGCCATTTGAAAATCAGAAATTGAAGACTATGGCAAAGTCAATTGGCAAAGGCAAAATCAAGAAATAGACTCAATGGATTATCTTTAGGTATTCATTTCCAAAAGGTTCACATTCAAGCATATAATTAAAATAAAGAATCAATGCCATTGGCAAAAAAAATAAAAAATCTCAATGAAGATAGACAGAAGCAAAGCAGCTTGGAGAAATACAGCCAAGCTAGGAAAATTATTTTATCGATCTTAAATCTGTGTTATCTCTTTAGATCAATTGTTCTCAACCTATTTACTATTGTGGGCCACTTATGCATCCCTCTCTATATTGTATGAGGGCCACATTGACTGACTGTGTGTGTGTGGTCAATTACCTGTATGCCCCTGAGGATGTGTGCTGTGGGCTGATTGGGCTGTAAGTTGAGAACCACTGCTCTAGATAATAAGTGACTTCTGAAGTTGGGGGATTTAAGGAGTTGCCTTGCAGCTGTGGGTCAGACTTGTGGCAGGCTTGCTACTCTGTGTGTGTCTGGAGGGCCGAGGGTGCCAGGTTTTTCATGCATCAAAGATGGTAACTCTAGGAGAAGATTTAGTATGCTCCCACGTTCTATCTTTAGAGCAATGACTCCTTGGCCCTACATATCCATGTGGGCCTTTCATTCCTCTCGGCAAAAGCCTGGGGTGGTTCGAAGAAGGAATAGCATTTCTTTCACAGCCAAGATCTCCTTTACATGGGAATTGGCTTTTGGACTTTCTGACCCAAGATCAAGCAGTTTTTCATCTTCCCTGCAAGTCTGAGCTCGACAGTCTGGAATGGTAGCACACTGAACAGGATGCTTCCCTAGGAGAATAAAATATTCTTTTGGGCGTAAGAAACTTTAAATCCAGCATTTCAAAATGAAAACACAGTCTGTAGTGGTCCATTGGAAACGTCATGCTTCTTATCAGTTGCCCATAGCCGACAGACCGCAGCTCCTTGTACCAGACTCACCCACTCTGACTGTTACAAGCCAAACCTTTTCTTGCTCTTCCTTTCCTGCCAATGCAGTTTCCTGCCAAAGCTCGCAAAACTACTTTATAGCATTTAAAATAGCAACTCTACACTAAATTTTGGGCCATAGGTTGTTGGGGGGGGGGGTTTCTTAACATGTGGCATACATTTGTTTTTGTCCTGTTTAGTCTAGAAACTTTTTGGTACTATCCTACCTTTGCTTGAACATTCGCTGCTCGTTAAGTCCCCTAGATACACAATGGCTGGAAATGCCTTGGACGATGAAAGGAAATGTCCCTTGTACTTGAAAACTTTTCTCCGGAAAACACCCATGTCCAGTGGTAGCCCAAGTTCATTTGTTAGGTGCTAGGGATTTTTTTCCTCCTTCAAAATTGTGGGTATCTAATAGAGCTAATACTTTCTCTTGTTTATCATAGCTACTGACTTTTTAGTTGACTGTTCTGGCTCACCGACAGTGACTAGCACACCATCATACTCATCCAGGAACCCACTCCTGCAATCAACCCCACAGCCAACTAAGGATGCTAAAGACTAGTCGACCAGCTCTTAAGCATTTACTTATTGGATACTCTGCTGACTAGTTGACTAGTCATTCCCCTCCTCCTGCCCCCCCTTGCTGCCTGTGTGTGTCCTTGCTTTATGTGCATGTCACTCTAGTAATTCTGGTAAGGAAAATGTGACATGGATGGAAACTGGAGGAATCTGGCCATCCTGCTTGTGAACAACAGTAAACAAAATGCCTTGTGGGCCACAAACAGCGTCTCGATGAGCCACGTGTGGCCCTTGGACTACAAGCTGCCTACCCACTGCTTTACAGAGAGGAACATTCCAGGTTTGATTGGGCTGTGTGTATACAGAGGATATAGGTCGAGGAATTCCTTGGTTTTACCCTATAGTCCTTGACTAGTGCTTGGGCCTGTTTCCAGTGTAGATTTTCTTATACCTTTAACACTTCCACCCATTTCTGTGAGTCCCATCAGATCTTGCAAGTGAAGCAGGAATTCCTGTGATCAGCATTAGGCTGGCTGAAGTGCAAAAAACACCTATAAGTTGCAGGAAGGGAGATTAGTGACTCAGGGCTTGTCTATATGAACAATTAGACTGTGGCAAGCTTGGCTGTGAATCTACTGTATGCTAGCTTGCCTTGGTCCCATTGTTAGGGTTCACCCAGCTGATTCATGTTATGTTCATGAATTCAAATTTGAACCCAGCTGGTTCAAATTCAGAATGTAGCAGTAGGGGGCCCACAGACAGTTACACTCCAATGGACACGTGCAGAATAGATCTATGCCCCAGTTTGCAGCAAACTAATTACACACACGAGCCCTCAATAGGTGTCCTTCCCTGTGAGTCAGCGCTGAACCAGTTTCTCAGCCCTGCATTGTTGAGGTGTGGTGCCTTCTGTCTTTGGGGGTTAGCCAAAGTTTTGACTTCTCCCAGTCATTTAAAGATCCCATATCACATTTCATAACAGTGGATGTGTAAACATTATTATGGCCAAGTTCCAATGTGGTTACTAACATTCTGCCTGCTTCAGATTCCCCTTGCACAGTCAGCTGGTTCAAATTCAATTCTTAATTTCCTAGCCAAAACTTTTGTGACAAGTGGGAGGAGCTTGGGCGATTACTACTGTTTTTAATAGTTTGATCCCTGCCTGCGACACTTCCATTATTATTACTGTGCACGATACAAGTCTCCATGTGTCCTGTAGATATTGTGCTTGGTGCAGTTCTGTGCATACCCATGACTGCGTGCCTGCTCCATGGAGCTTACCAGTCTGCATAAGCTCTTCAGTCTTCCTTCAATCTGTGTCCCAAAAGACATTAAACATCTTTTGAATAAGACCCATAATTTCTGCATGAGGCTTTAATTGCCAGATTTTATCTTAAGAAAATCAACAGTTATCAACAATTGATGCTTCCCACTCTACACTAGACCAGATTTGAAATCAATGCATCTGCAGAAAACATTTTAAAGGTGCTTTTCAAACAAATGTGTAGGGTTATTTCTCACTTCCCTGCTGCAAAACAAGAATACACTAAAAATATGTTAATCACGTTAACTCCATGGGTTTGTTTTTGCTCTGGCAGAACTGGGCAACTTGAAAAGACCTCTTTTGACATTCTTTTTAGATATAGTTTGTGTTTGTTCAGGTATGAAGTGTATTTAATGTGTCTCGTTTTCTGCCCTCACCCCTGGCACAGCTTGTGGTGCTGAAGGATGCGAGAACTGGTTGTTTCATGGGAAACCAACCTAAACTAACATCTGGGTTTCATGAAACCATCACTGACTTCACTGCTTTTCATTTCTTTGCTCTGAATACCTTTTGCCTTAGTCAGGAAGGTACGTAGCAAAGGGAGCGGAACTCATTCCCTTCTGCCAGTAGGAAGTTTAGTCTAATATGATCTATGATCAACTGGCTGCTGCTCCACTGTGTAATCATGCTGGAATCTGACAGCTCCCAAAAGAGAAAACACAGAAAGGGAGGGGACAATCAGGGTTCAATTTGGTGTCCTGTACTGATTTGGAGAGATTTTTCCTATCATGGTGCCAGCAAGGTAAGGGGGCCTGCGTGTGTGTTTAGGTGAGGAGATGAACTTGTCGGGGCACACACGTACAAACATGTGCTGGGGAAGACAGAAAATACACAGATTTCTGTAATGTAAGCCAGACCTGAATTGCTCTATGCTTAAAAGCACTTTGCTGAGAGTGGAGAGGCAGGCTGTTTGCACTGTTTCTTATTTGTATAACCCAAACAGAAATACTTTGGTTTGTAGTTAAGGGTAATTTGAGAAAAGATGAACCATTAAAACACATCTGTGAAAGAAGAGGCAAAAGCCTCAGATGCTAAACTATGGCAACTACCATCTAACCTTGAATAAATAATTCTGATGCCATCTTTAATGGCCTGTCTTGCTCCCACCATTAAACAAACAAATTCAGTGACCTGCCAAGCAACTTCAACTCTCTCTGGATTTGTGTTTTCTGTTTTAGAGCTCAAACTAGGCATCCACTGAAACTAATGGTAGTCTTTCCTTTGACTTTACTGGAAGTTGGACTGGGCCCTTGTATACCTTTTTAACATTGTCTATTCAAGACGTGTATGGTTTGTTGTGAAGAGTAAAGTTTGAGGTTTCATTCTGACATGACTAGCTCCTGCTTTAATGGAGTGGATTAATTTTTATCAACAGGTATGGGCCATGCATAATTTATTCCCACAGCAGCTTTGTCTATAGAAATATTTATCATGGTACTAATATGTGGGATCATTTTTGTCAGTAAGAAAATCTTGCTACATGTTTATATATTACACTGATGAATGCCATAGAGAAACTTGAATATTATATTTAGGCAATCTTGAATTGTTGAACTGTCCATAGTTTTCTAGAATTGCATGAGGTACTGTATGAAATGTCAAACTTTTTAATAACTTCACTGTGAATAAGAGCAATTTAAGTTTTTATGTACTGCTTTGAAAGAGGGCCATGTGGTAGCTTGTATTTGGTTCACTGATGCTCTGTAGTAATTGTGAGCGAATTGATGGGGCAGAATTTAAGAGGCTGGGTGCTCATCATTGAGAACACTTTTGCTTTTTGTGGACTCTGCATGCAATGCGTGCTGAGTTTGATGTCAATTGTTCCTGTAAGCATTGGTGTGTGTCTTGTCAAGACTGGTGCTTAAAGAGAATGAAGCACTTTAAAATCTGTTGATCTGTATAAAAAACAGATGATGATGTTGTTGTTGTTTAGTTAGCAGGTGGCCTTTGTGTGTTCCTATTTGTGAGTTCAGTATACCAGCGCTGTAAACACCTGGAATCTTTTAGAAAGTAGTGTCCATGAGGACTAATCCTCTTTCCTTGCTTTGTCCTTTCCTGGGGCTGGGTTCAGTGAGTCTAAAAGTGGTCTCACGTTTGCCCTTCACTTCCTTATGAACAGCTGCAGCAGCTGCAAAAAGCTCAGAGCTCATTCAATCAGGTTGAGGCTTCCCTCACTCTGTCTTGGATTTTTTCCCTCTACCACTCTGGTGTCTGTTTTTGTTAGCTGGTCGTTTAAGCCCTGTGGTGAGTCAGTTAATTAGAAAACTTTTCTTTTTAAAACAAAGAAACGAGAGAGGAAAAGGATGCCTGTGTGTCCTGGGTACTGTATAGGCCGATATGCAGCGTGTGAGTAGATACTGGTACTGGGTAAGTCTAAGATCTACTCTGGAAATCTGCTCAAAGTGATGGTAAACCTGGCTTAACAGTTGTCCCAGTCCAAGGTTTCATCCCATTGATTAAGTGAGCTATCAAGGGTCTGGCATTGTTGACTAGAGACTAAAGAACCATTTGCACTTTGCAGTCATGATGAGAGCTTTGTTGTGGGGCAAAGTCAAAGTTGTTTATTTGACTTATTCCATGCACGTTCTTATACCACACTCACCCGCATAATGTCTGAGTGCCTTCCGGTTGTGAATAAGATGAAGCAACTGACATCTGTCACATGCAGTTCATTCTCTTGCCTTTCCTCTTCCCGAGCAGGGTAGATGTGCTCAGCGAAATGTTTTGTTTCCTTTTGCTGGCTGATCGTTGAGAACATTCCCGTTTAATGCTCTGTGTGCGCTAACACGGCACAAAGCTTGGTATCAGCATTGTCAGAATTGGTTTTAAACCCTAGGTTTGTTATTCCCATCCTTTCAATGCCGGTGGGGTTTTTCATAGCAGTGTTTCATGGAACTGCACAGAGCAAGCTGAACCATGGTGGAGCTTTTTGCTTTGGAATTTCTGTGGTTGCTTGTAAACATTGGATTTATTGTATTGGCAAGTTTATCTGACTGCTTCAAGTGAGGAGATCTGTGCAGCATCTGGGAACAGCCTAGGTGTTCTCCTAAAGTTTTCTCTTCTGGGGATGCAGCAATTCGACTGGAGCTGAGAATTGTTTTATGGTTCTCTGATTGTGCTCTCAAGCCAGTCCCAACTCCGCAGTTCCTGAGAATCTCCATTATTGGTTTCTTAAATAATCCTTGGTTCCTGGCCCAATACCAGTCCAGACTCTATCCAACTTCACTTTCACCAGTCTTTTTCCATGATTCAATCTGTGTCCTATCTCGAGTCCACTTCTCTTCCCGCTGCCAAAGTCTGCAGGAATGAAGCTGCAATCACTTGGCCCTTAATAGGTCTGCCAGATACCAAAGGTGACTCAGCATGAGAACTCAGTCTCCTTTCCCTCCTCCACCTCTGACTCACTGATCCTTCATAACCCAGCTGAGCCAGCCTCATTTCTAGCAGGTCTGGAATGTAGTTGATTTCCTAGCACTTAAAATGTAAAGTGCTAATTGGTTGGTAATGTAAACTTTAATTGTGGGATATTTAAATCTTTAATCACTTAGGACTGGATCTGTCAGCTGCCAACAATGAGGTGCTAATTTTAATGGTAGTAGTAATAGTAATAATTTTTTCTCGTCAATATCAATTAATAGGCATGATAGCATCTGCTTGTGTGCATGAAAATGTTTGTGACATCTTGGAATCCTGACCAGGCTGAAACACACGGATCAATAAATCATGCGCCACAAGGAATGCCAAGTAGGTTTATTAGCCATAACTTAAATCTTTATTCCTAAACTTAAAAAAAAAAAAACTAGAAAAATTCTAGTCCTTGTGTATTTCAAACATGCCAACTGGCAAACCAATTGGTTGTTGAAGACATGAGTTACAGGTATGTTGTGAATGGGGCTTATAAAGAAAAATCTCTAGGGACCATCCTGTGTGTCAAGTGTGCCATGTCTATGTGTAGAGGATGGGAAATTCCAGAAGTTCCCTGAATGAGCCTTGGAGTGGGGGGTGCCTTCCTTGTGAAATGGCTAAAGAGTTCAACCCCCAAAATGTATGGCTCCTGAAGGCATCACTGGAAGCTAACCTCTGAGGAAGTCCCATGCCTCTGCACTCCTTTCCAGCTCCCTGGTAACATGGGAGCCATGTTTTGCCAAAGAATCCCTTTGCCTAGTGATTAACCCCAGAATGCTCCCTTTGGTGTGTTTGAGCATGGAGGAGAAAACTGTCTAACCTAGATGAAGAAAATCTAATGTGATGGGTAGCATTCCACCCCGTGTCTGTCCGAATCACACATCTCATTCCCCAGAGAGATACCCCTGCTTACTCTGGAGGGAGTTGTGTGAGGTCAGAAGAAGGGCAGACTTTGCCTATGTAGATTCTTATATTACACTCATTCTTATAGTATCTAGATACTGTGGACTTGCCATGTGTATGCCCCCATTTCCAGATCCTCTCACTTCTCAGCCCCCATCAAAGAGACCAGGCAGTCCGGAATAAATTCCGGGCCCTAAACACCTACTATCTAAAGATACTAGTGAGCACAGGGCAAAGCAAGACACAACAGAACTAGTGTGTGGTGCAGGCATGGTCTTGTAGCACAACAGCTTCTCTGGAAAGATGCATTCTCAGGAATTGTTTTGGAAGGCGAGAAGAATATTGAACAAGTTGCCATAATGTCTTCTGGGAGAGTATCACAGAGAGAATATTTTTATCCCATTCACAAGTGACTCCTTAGCCATTTCACTCCTCCTGAGAGAGCCTGCATTTCAACAGTGTAGAGGCATTGTTTCTGAGTGGATGGAGCACTAGACTGGGATTCAGGAGACCTAGGTTCTAGTCTCAGCTCTGCCATTGGCCTGCTGGGTGACCTTGGGCAAGTCATGTCCCCATCTGTAAAATGGGATTAATAATACTGTGGCCTCCTTTGTAAAGTGCTTTGAGAACTTCTGAAGAAAAGTGCTATGCCAAAAGGTGGTGGTATTGTTCACGTACAGTGTTTCAGAAACTCCTATTAGATTAAATTGCAAATTGAATACATTTTTGACTATTGAACATCTATTACAAGCATGAAAAATAATAAAAGTCTATATCATTACTTGCAGAGGTATGTGTATGTTAATCTAGTATGTCTCTAAACATTCAGAGGTGCACTTCCTGACTGATTGTTAACTATGGAAAGCACATTTTCAGAGGGCTACACAGATATCTTCTAGAGCTGTGCCTTTGTTTTTCACAGGAACCCAAAGACCTCTGAATATCTTGGTGTTTGTTTTTCATAGGCTTTCTTTATCTCATGAATCCATATGTGAGGCTGAAATAATAGTTCCACTAACTAGTAATTAGAATACCATGAAATCAGATCATCTACTCGACAGCTCCCATAGGAACTGTGCAGACTGCTCTATACTGCAAGAGCTAAGTATTTTAAAAGCCCATTAAAAAATATGAGAACCTGTTCCCATCCTCTCATATTTTCATGTATCTTCTTGTCTTATTCTAGGAGTTAGTTTCAACAAACTGGAATAATTAAATATTAAGTATTCCATATTCTTGCAGTGAGATAAGATGACGGAGACACTTAATGTTGTGATATTAAAAAGCTTGTTTTCCCATCTGTCAGCAATGATTTGGGAACAAAAGCATTAGAGGGTTGCATGCTGACAGATAAGAGGATGGAAAGAGTTAAATTTGGACTGACCCACACGTGCAGCAGTGCTACAAGGAAGAATTTCTGCCTGAATACTGGTACTAAAATGAAAAAAAGAAACAAGTGGATCAAGAAAGGGGAGACCAATATGAAAACAACTGTCAGGGCCATGCATGCTATCAAGAGAAGCAGAGCAGAAGAAGTGGAAAGGGCACTGTTAGCAAATGAAGCAGATGGAGTAGGAGTTGAGGGCATGTTTCTTAAAAAAAAAATCTATTTTGCAGATGTTTTATTTGAAACTGTTAGGATGATTCACAACCTGTAGCACAAGTAACATCAAGGAAATGTGACTTTACAAAAGATTTTTAAAAGTATAGTTTTTCTGAAAAGAAAAAGGCTTTTTTGTTAGAACTATTTTGATTGTTGTTCCAATGCGGGAATGGGAAACCAAGGGTAGTGAGTGGGCTGCATAAGTGGTCCTGCTTTGTCGCAGTGGGCCAGAAGATTGAAAGTGGTAGGCAACTTGCGGCCCATTGGGGTTCTGCTTGCTGATTCACAGCACTCCAAAAGTGCTGGAAGAGAGAGGGGGAGGAGTAGGGATGGGATGCTCTTCCCCCTCCCAGAATTTTTGGAGTGCCATGAATCACCTGATTCGCTCCCGGTTTGCACTCTTCCCCCTCCCTCCCAGAGCTTGAACAGCCATGAATCAGCTGATTCGTGTTGCTCCGAAAGTTCTAGGAGGTAGGGGTGGGATTAAGTAAGGGTGGAGCTCCAGTGTGCAAGAGGCATGGGGGAAGAGGGGGGGGTATGTGGGCCACAGGTGGAACCCCAGTGGGCTGCAGGTTGCCCACCACTGTTCTAGATTGGTACTCTGCCTTAGCCCCACTGTGCTACTGTCACCAGCTTGGTCAGTAGCGCTGACCAGAGCTGCTAGGGTTCCTTTTCGACTGGGCATTCTGGTCGAAAGCTAGACAGCTGGCAATCCTATGCTTGATTAAAGCATTTTACGTTTTTGAAGCATGTACAGTCACCCCATGTAGTCTTCTTATCTCCTGTTGTGCAATATTATTAGGCATATAACTTTGAAACTAATAAAAAATGTTTTTGCCATTCTGCAGCACGGTCCATTGAATGCTCTCAAAGCTGAAAATGGAAGTGGACCAGAACCAGCAGTAAGGGTACTAATTTTATATTATTGTTAATAGTAATGTTTGTTATGGCTTTAGTCTCTGCCTCTTCCTTGCAGTTTCTTTCCTGACAGTCAAAATAATCATGACTGGGGAAAGTGGAATGCCACCTGGTTGCTAGTGACCCAAATGGGATGTCTTCTGCACAATTGTGGGTCTGAAGGGCTCCGGAGAAAGGATGGGACCCATTTAACCTCCTCTGCCCTTAGTTAGCAGAGTCACTTCGATAGCTTTCTATAGCTGATATATAAGCATCATAACAGCTTTGTATGGTGAGGATAATTAGTCTCCATGTTATAGCATGGAAAGGATAAATGGCTTGCCTAAGGTCTCGTGGTGGAAGAGAGAGAAATAGAATCAAAGGGTATCTATCTCTACACAGCGGAGATATTTCGGGATTTCAAGGATACCTAGCCCCAGCCAGGCAAGCCAAGGGCTGCATCCAGCTGCCAGACCTGGGGCCCCCTCCCCACTTTAAACACCACCCTCTATACAGACACCTATGACCTGATTTAATAGAGCCGTGGTCCCCAACACGGTGCCCGTGGGCGCCATGGCGCCCGCGGGGGCATTTGAATGCGCCCGCCAGGTGCTCGGGGCTGGCCTGGCCCCGGGCACATGGCGCACGGGCGCTTGCGGGGGAGGAGGGGCGCGCTTGGGGGGGGGGGCACCGGCCCCGGGTGCACAGCGCTTACGGGGGGAACGCCGGCCCCGGGTGTGCGACGCTCGGCGGCGGAGGGGGAGGCGCCGCCCCCGGGCGCGCGGTGCTTGGGGGGGGCCCCGGCCCTGGGCATGTGGCTGGGGGGGCCGCCCCTGGGCGCGCACGTGTCCCCGCCCCCTGGCGCCCGGCGGGCGAACGGCCACGCCCCCTGGCGCCTGACAACCTGAAAAGGTTGGGGACCACTGTAATAGAGTAACTGGTCTCAGTAGTAGATTGTGGGAGATGAGACTGAGACCCACAGCCGGATGGTTTCACAGTTATTTGCTGATAGCAGAGGAATGATAAGGTTCAGGAAGGTTGGGTTCCATTCCAGGCTTTGGACAGACTCTTCCATTTCCCTCCCCCTCACCACCTGTCCCTTCCACCTTTTCCCTATCCTTATCCAATCTCCTATCCACCCCATAGCTCACCCCTCACCGTGGTTGCATTATCCCCACATAGCCAATGTGTCTCCTTTCCTTTGCCTTTCCTGGTCCCAGTCATCTCACTCCTTCCAACTTTGTCCCAATCTTCCCCCTTCCCTATCTCCATTCTCCTTGCCCATCCTTTCCAATGCTCCTATTATTACAAATGAACAATCCTTTCTTTGAGGCAAAATAATACTTAGGCTACAGCTACACTGCAGGCTTCTTGGGCAAGAACTGTTTTGTGCAAGAGTTCTTGTGCAAAATTTCTTGTGCAAAAGCACGTCCACACTGCCATGTGCTTTTGCACAAGAGCGTCCATGGCGGTGTGTATGCTCTCTTGCGCAAGAAACCTCTGATGCCCATCCTCACTGCCTTCTTGCGTAAGAGGTCTTGCGCAAGAGAGCTTATTCCTCATGGGCTCTTGCGCAAGAAGCCCTCTGTTCCGACGCTGTACTGTAAATTTACTTGTGCAAGAACGCAAGTGCAGTGTAGATACTCAGCAAGTTTTTGAACAAGAACGGCCATTCTGGTGCAAGAAGCCTGCAGTGTACACGTAGCCTTAGGGGAGGGGATTCAGACTGGTGTGGATCTGGAAATGAGGGATGGGGGCCAGGTGTGGCTCCTGGGTAATTGGAAGGTGGAGACACCAGTGCTCTGTTGACCTTTTGGGTTTATTTACATGGGGATGCTCCGGGACATTAATGTGAATCAACTACCACGGTGGAGATAAAGTTGCTTAGTTAAACCCCTACAGGCTTAAGGTGGCCTCACCCTGCTGTAGCTAATCCTCAGTAAAGTGCCAGCCTCCCTTTAAACGTGGAGCATTTGTATTGGAGGAGGCCTGGCTTGAAGGGGCGGGGCCTAGACACTTCTTCACACCCCTCCTGCTGCCTCAAGCAGGCAAGGGTTAAGTGGGTGGGGCTTAGGCATTAAATAGGGCGCGCTCCTATTGGCTGTTAAGGAAACAGCGGTGGGATGGGGGCGGGAAGGTCAACGACCCGCTCTCATTGGCTGGCGTGTTAGAGGCCCTGCCCTATTCGGGCGTGTCGGTGAGGCAGCGGGGAAAGGCGCGGCCCCATTGGTCGGGAGCGGCGGATGAGGCGGCCCCATTGGCGGCCGGGGGGGCGCGCGGCGCTGCCGGGCCGCCACCATGTTGGGGAGCGCGCGGGCGGGGCCGTTGGCACTGGCAGCGCCGGCCGGGGATGGCGCCGGGCGGAGCCTTCCCGGGCGCGGCAGGTGAGCGGGGTCGGGGGCGCCGGGCCCGGTTTCGCGGCGGTGACAGGGCTGCCTGCGTGGCTCGGCGGGGACACGCCCCCCCGCGGCGCGTAGGGCAGCAGCGCCCCCTTTGCGCGGGTCTGGACTCCGGGCCCCCCCCGGGCAGGGCCGTGTGGGGCCCCCCCTGCCCGCGCCAGGGCCCCTGAGGGGATGAGGCGCCCTCCGGAGGGGGCTTGGCCGCCTGTCATCAGGGCGGGTCCCTAGCGCAGCTTCCCCCGGGCGGCCGCGAGCGTTTCCCGACCCCCGCCCGCTCGCTGAGGTGAGATCTCGCTCCCCCCGAGGATCGCCTCCATCTGACTGGGAAAGCTCTCGGAGTAACATTTCATGCTGCCAGGGCCCCCTTGTCTCGTCACATTTCAAAGCACTTGACAGGCCGCAATTAAAACCCTAGGCACTAGCAAGACACTGGCTCCCTCGTGTCGGGGGGAAACTGAGGCACCATTGCTAAATGCCTTGTCCAAGGTCATGCTGCCCGTCGGTGGCGGTCACAGAAAGAACCCAGGAGTTCCCACTCAAGGTTCTTTGCTCTTCTCCTTAGACTGTGCACTTCAGTTCAGGGGTGGGGAACCTTTTTGGGGCCCCACTGACCCACAGAAAAATCAGTTGGGGCCGCGCAGAGGTGAGAAATAAAAAAAACAAACAAACCAAAACCCCCAAGTCCCTCACTGACATGGTCCCGACTGACAAGAAGAAAGGCATTCCCGTCACTCCTCTCACATGCCAGAACCTCGGGGGACCACGTTAGTAGATATCCTGTGCTCTAGCCCTGTAGGGAGACAGTGGTGGGGCTGGAGCACCAGCACGAGCTCCCCAATGCTGGAAAGGAAGGCCAAGCCTCAGGGGGCTGAATCCAGGTAAGCCGGGTGCCACATCTGGCCCCTGTGCCTGAGGTTCCCCATCTCTTTAATTGTTGGGACCATCTCGGAGGCGGAAAGTGGACCTTTCCCCAGTTGCTCTGGTCTAATCTTCAGTAATAAGAAATTGCTTGTGTGCTGTCTTGTATCTCCAATAATTTCTGACATAGGACTCAAACTCATTACAACGAAGGTTAGGGTTGTTTTATTGTCATTAGACTTAGTCTAGCTAAAACTGTGTTAAATGATCATTTTTATAGTACTTAAAAGTATCTCTAAGCATTGAGTGCAGTTCAGTCTTTTCCAGCCTCATGGGCACTCAAGACACTGTGTGTCTTACGACAAATGCAAATAATTTTTTGCCATTTTTACCTTACCTCCACACTCTCTGGGGCCACTTGCAAGCCAAAGTCCCAGGAGAGCCAGGTAGATTTTTGTACTGTCCTGCAGGTTGTCAGCAAAATTTGTTGTGAAGATGTGATCCCAGAATCTATGCTTCTGGTTCTGTAGAAGTGCTTACTATCTTCAGCTTCTGTTGAGGTTAGTATAGATAGGGCAGGCTCATTACCTGGCAGGATAGGGCCTATTATTACATAAGATTGCAGATGGATTTTCATATCTCAGTTGGATCTCTTTATTTGTCAGCTGAATTTGTTCTTAGCATCATTGACACCAAACTAGGGATGTTAGATATCAGGGAATTGAATAGTCGAGTAACCTCACAAATTCTTAGCAATTACTCAACTATGCTGTAGTCTCCCCGGGGGCCCCACTTCCCCCTGTATAAGGAGCCGGTCTGCCAGTTTAAAAAGCAGCTCCCCACGTCTGCGGTGGGGAGGGGTCAAAGCTCCCCTCAGACAGAGGCTGCTGCGAGGAGGACAGGACGGGAGGCTGCCGTGAAACAGCCTCTATCTGCAGAGTGTCCAAGCTCTCTGAGGACAGAAGCTGGTCCAGCAGCAATCCTCTGTCTGTGGGAAGCTCAGACCCCCTGCAGATAGAAGCTGCTGCCAGGAACCAGCCTCTGTCCATGGTGGGCCTAGACTCACTGCAGACACAGAGCAGCCTCTGTCCGTAGGCAAGTTGGGCCTGCTGTTGACAGACTGCTTTGTGGTAGCCTCTCCTGCCCCATCCCTGCACTGCTGCCTCTGATAGAAGCAGCAGGCACCATGGAGCCGGTGCTGGGACGGAACCGGCTTTTAAGCCAACTTCCCCCAGCTTCAGCTCCTGTTTCTCCCCCCACCCCCCTTTGTACAGAGGCAGCAAGTGGGGGGGAGGGGATGTGTGTTGTCAACAAAGATTAACTGATAAGCCTAGGCTTATCGATTAACCGAATAGTCGACTACACATTGACATTCCTACACCAAACCAAGATGGAAATTCATGTCATTTTCTATGAGTGTATGGCCTTTTCTACTTTAGACTCCTTAAATTACTCCTTTTCTTATAGCTCCACCAGTAGTAGTAGTAATGGGAGTTTTGAGGGTTTTTTTTAAAAAATGCCAGTGGTTACTGACATTTCTATCTTTGTGTCAGGTTTCCATGACATAATGTTAAAATGCTGGTGACCCCCCAGTACCTTGTTTCCCCTCAGTCTTCCACTGGTTGAGGTGCAATGGAAGGCTTTTCTTCTAGGATAGGCCCAGCCTCAGAGAATTGTCTGCAGACTGAATTATAAAGAATTTTAACATCCCTAAACTAAATTGTACTAAAACCTTTTTTTGGTTCCAACAGATTTCCCCATATTTATTATGCTGAGCCTTACAATCCTCTAAACGGGATGTTCTTACACAAGGTGCTGAGTAGTTAGTAGTAAGATATTATTTAGGATGTCCATAAGTATAACAGGGTTTGAAAAAGAAAAGAATATGTCTGTCGATGACTATTAGCGAAGATAGTCAGGAACACAACTCCATGCCCAGTATGACCCCAAACCTCTAACTACTAGAACCTGGGAGTGGAAGCTGGGTTGATCACTCCATGATTGCCCTGTTCTGTTCTCTCACCCTGAAGATCTGGTACTGGCCACTTTCACAGATAGGACACTGAGCAAGATGGACCATCAAGATGAAAATGACAGTCTTAGGTTTTGGTCTTAGGAGTAGAGCCCGTCAGATCTGCAGATACCTGCTTTATGTTCACACATCTCTGGATACAGATATCCACGTTCGTTTTTAGAGATACGGATGTGGATACACATTTTGTATTTAGAACCCTGCAAATCTGCTTTATAGCTAGCTGCATATCCTTTTTGCAGACACACATACCACTTTTTAACTATGAAGGACTATACTTATGAGGAGACAAAAGTCCATTTAAGCATGCATGTGAGCACATATGAAAAGTTGTACAATGCATTTATTGCCAAACTTTTTTCATGTGACTGAGCTATGAAATTCTGGGTCCAGAATTGACTAATGAAGCCTCTCCCTGTTCTGTCTTAATATTTCTCTTATTTGAAAATCATCATAACCTAGTGAAAGCCTTGTAAACTGTGTCCAGATAACATTGTGACAGGCACCTTATGCCTATAATGGTATTGCCCTCTAAATACAGTTCTATTATACTTTCTCGGATGCTGCATGGCCACAGTGCAGGAGCTGCTCCAGCGAGGCTGGAACCCCGTGGCAAGGTGGGATGCTTGGGTTGGGCCTACCACACTCTGGGTGGGTGGGGACTGATCCAGCCCAGGCAGGCTACCGGTAACCATCACCAATAAGGTGATGCTTACCAGTTAGCCACTGACAACCCTATTCTAATTTGGGTTGTGCTGTGCTTGCTGTTTGTTTTTCCGTTTGGAAAGTAGTGCTGGGCTGGCTTGGAGGTGGTTGGCTGTTGCAGGACCTCTAGTTTTAGGAATATAAATGGATTCCATTTCCTCTACAAGTAGCAGAGAACTGTCTACAGTATGGTGCTGCTACTATAAATGCCATTTTGGAGAAAGGGGTGGTATAGCTGCTGTTTGGCTGTAGCACGAGTAACCTTCAAGACTGGCAGGAAAGTACTATGTTTTTATTTGATAAATGAGGGGGAATTCCTTAGTCAAAAACTTCAGAGGGGTAGCCGAGTTAGTCTGTAACAGGAAAAACTTAAACAACAAGTAGTCTAGTAGCATCATGTTTTGTTAGTATTTAGGGTGCTACTAGACTATTTGTTGTTTTTAACTTTAGTCAAAGTTTGTGTGAATAATGAATGTGCTTTGGTGTTTTAAAAGTGCTATAATACAGGCATGGGGTGTAGGAAGGGTTGGTAGTTACAAATAATGTGGAACTGTCTAGAAGCAGAGTTGAAATCCATTAGAAAATATCTATGGGAATGTCGTAAAAAGCAGTATTAGAAACCTGGCATTGTTTTTATTTTCAAATATTTAATTTGTTTTTCTGAGGCATGATGATGTGATAACACGTGAGGAGGGTGATTCTTTTCTTCCTGGGGTGTATAAATGGAGTTTACTTGGGTAACAGAACTCTTGAACTGTGCCTTTTGTTTAATAAGCATGGTTACTAGAGATAAGAACAGAGAGTGAAAGGACTTCTCAGACCTGGTATGCGCTACAGAGTTTTCTCAACAAAAGTTAAGCCAATTATCAAAAACTGGTATGATTACATAGCTTGAGCCATGGTCTTACAATGCTTGTGTCAGCAGAATGCATCCACAATTTGCATTTTAGCATCGACAGAGAAAGCAGTACACTATGCATGATATCCCATTGTGCAACTCACCACCTCCTGTAGCAAGGTGTTCTGGGAAGGCAGAATAAATCACAGCACATCATGGTGTGGGTTTAACGTCCCATGATTCATTTTTTCTATCCTGTTATTTGGGCTTCAGATTGTGTGTTGTAGCATTTTTCAGCAGTCTCCGTTTACTGTGCACCTGCCACTTCTATCTGAAAGGATGGATTTTGCTCTGCTCTCTGCTGTTGTGGTCACTGTGATGAACATATGACAACTGGTCATGCAGTATAACATGAACACCCCATCTGAACACAGAGGTGCCAAACCTGCGTTGAGCCATGGAAAGATACAACACCAGATTGATTTTTGGCATTCATGGAGCAGCTGGATGTGAAGGACTGTCTCTTTTGGACTCAGGAAACAAGCACAGAATGGTGGGTGGGATCACACTTATGCATGTCTGGGGTGACGAACAGTGGCTCTAGAACTTTCAGATATGAAAGTCATCTTCCTGGAACTGCAAAACAAGGGCCCCAAAATGAGAGCTGCCCTCTCCATGAAGAAGCAAAGTGGTGACTCCAATTTGCTACTGGTCGGTTGCAAATGAATTGAGAGTCAAAGTTCATCATTGGGACAGCATTAATGTAAGAAAGCAGGGCCATTAATTGTATCCTGCTAGGAAAGGCTATCAGTCTTGGCAGTGTGCGTGAAACAGTGGATGGATTTGTGGCAGTTGGGTTCCCTAACTTAGCAAGGTGATGGATGGCACTTCTATCCCAGTTTTGGCCCCGGACCATCTTGTGACAGAGTACATCAATAGAAAAGAGTACTTCTTCAGTATTGCAGGCATTTGTGGATATCTGTGGTCACTTTATTAGTGATTTGGGAAGGTGCATCTTCAGAAATGCTGGGCTGTGCAGAAAGCTGCAAGCAGAGACACTTTTTCCAGGCCTGAAGATTCAAATTGGGGTTGTTGAAATGCCTATACTGACCTTGGGAGATGCAGAATGCCCCTTACTTCTGGGGCTCATGAAACCTTATATGGGAAACTTGGACAGCAGCAAGGAGCGCCTTAACAATAAGCTGAGCAGGTGCAGAATGATCTTAGACTATGCGTTTGGCAAATTAAAAGCCCACTGGGCTGTCTTTATGGCAGTTGTGAGCTATGTGAGGAAAATATTCACAATTTCATAGCACCCTGCTGTGTGTTTCATAATATTTGTGAGGTGAAGGGTGAAAAGTTTCCCCTGTGGTGGAGCATGGAGGTGGATCACCTGGCAGCTGATTTTTGAGCAGCCAGATACCAGGGCTAGTAGAAGAGCACAGTGGGGAACAGTTCAAATCAGGGAGTCTTTGAGGCACCATTTTGACAACGAAATCCAGTCGTGTGTTACAGCATTCTGTCCTGCTTTCTTAACTTGCTGCCTTTCATTCAAATTTTGATGATTCTTGACCATGATTTCTCAGCAGATGATCAGATTGCTGCTGTGTATTAACTCCAACAGCAATCACCGTGCGTAGGAGACCAATAAAGAATGGCTATCTTTCACAGAGTATGTTTTTATTGAATACCAATTAATACACACAGTAGGCTTGGAGAGAAGGGAGATACCAGTGAAGGGCAGCGTAGGTGCCTGAATAAGTGGGCTGATTTTTAAACGTTTTTTAATACCACCAGCTCCCATGTAACTCAAAGGAATCTGTGGTTGCACAGCATTCCAAAGAATCATGCCTCTTATACACAAGTGCTTCGATTTTAGAGTCTCTCACTCTTTCACCAAGTGCTTTAATCTGTCCAGTATTTGGATAAATAAAGCCTAAGTGTTTTCATTATAGATAATGGTTCTGACATGGTCTGTAGGGTCCAGTGTCAATTCTCATAAACTTATGAGATACTTTTAAAAAGGAAACAAAAAGAAAGAAAGCTCCTATAGTAGTTATATTTAAAATGAAGTGAAATAAAGACAGAAAACATGGTGAGTTTAAAGGTAAAATTGCATTCATATTAATCTGCTTGGTCTTTTTTTGTTAAGTTCAAGATGAGCATGCTAATGTCTTGGGAAGCTGTATTCACGGCAATGTTAGATTGAGGGCCTAACCTGACTCCCATCCATCCACAAATCTCTAGCTCAAATTAAGTGGTGTTTTAAGTTTGAGCTAGTTAGCTGGAAGTGGAGGGGTGATTGGAGCTCAAGTTCTGCTGAAGCACTAGGAGTGTAATGCAAGGAGGATACAACACCTGATTACAACTCATCACCTGTTAATCTAATCACTCTGTGTCCTTTGACTGGTGTTCTGCAGTGTGGTCACTCCAACTAGTTTGAGCCCAGCAACTCAAGTATACTATATTTGACCTAATGGTATCAGTGAAAATAATCCCGGTATCCAACACTGGAGAGTGGCCTTTTTAGTCAGATGAATGTTTGCTATCAGTACTGCTGATTCCCATTGTGGACCTGTATATCCCAAACATTCTGTGTAGAGAAATCCTGCTCTTTCTAGATAAACTAAAATTCCTAATTAATTTAGTTCTTTGTGAACTTCCTGACTCATTTCCGCTCAATACCAATAGAGGTGCTTTATATAACTAACAGATCAGATAAGTATTATGTAGATAAGATATCTATAGTGCCAGCACGGGCACTTGGCCTCCTTTTTAGTTCATGGACTTTGGTGTGGAGAATGACTAATCACATTAAATAAATTATTCACATGTGAGCTGCATGCAAGCTGCCTTTATAATGACATTGTTTATATACTAAGATCTGCAAATGAGACTGTTAAAAGTGTTTGAGAAGCAAGATGTATAACCAGAAATGAGCACAATCAGGAATGAGACAAACTGGAAATGATGGGGCTAAAGTTACTGTTTCTTATGCTGTGCATTAAAGGAGTCAGTTTCAAAATATTGAGCTCTTTTGGAACTGTGGAACTGCTTGTAACACTAACTTTGTAATTTGGTTTAGAAGTGCATCAGTAGGTGGTCTCCCATTTTACATTGTTAATCTGACATGAATATTTTATACAGGGAGTGCTCCTATTATGCCTTGCTGAGGATAGCAGTGGTGACTTGCTAGGAGCCCAAGGATATCTTTCTAATTAGAACAAAGAAGATTTGCAGCTACCCTCCTCTCTTCAAGGCTGGGTTTATGGCCTGCAAACTCTTACTGGGCCTCCTCACTCCATCCTAATCTGAGCAGTTAGGCCACAACTTTCATGCTGAAGATGAGGGTGGCTGTAATCTGCATTTGGCCAGTGGGATGCGCTTGGCTGCCCTTGTGTTGTAGATTAATAAAATAACTAAGCAAGTGCCAACATATTACTTATTTCTTAAATAAGTAACTACTGCCTTATCCATTTATTGATTGCTTAGTCCTACTATAGCTCAAGATGCAGTTCGTGGCCATTTTGAAGAATTTAGTTCACATTTTCTATGTGCAGTTGCTGTTAGCTCCAGAAGTGTCCCACAGTGATGGTGATGTAGTGTCAGTTCTCATTTGCGTTCTGGTTTGTTTAATTAATAATGTAGGAATATTCTTTTCCTGACTTAATTTAACTAGATTTGATTAACTGCTCATTAGATGGGCCTTAATTGACAACGATTTATCAGCAGGGACTCATTGAATAGGGAGATGTCTTGCATCTGTCTTAAATATGAAGACACAGATGTGCCACAGCATAGTTGCTCCTAGCTGAGGTTTCAGAACAAGGTGGTGGGTTTTTTCTTCCATTGTGTCTGTGAGGCTATTGATTGTCTATTATTTATATCTTCTCTGTTTGTTTTGTTCTGGAAATGTTTTGGCCATCACATTTGCAGCCTTTTATGAAAGATGGATTTAATACACTGGAATAGATGTCATGCTTCTGATTTTTCTTTGGGGCAGTGCGGAAAAATTGGAGCTGATATAGGGACCATAGATTTTTTTTTAAACATGTTTTTTCTGCTATAAATTGTGATAATTCTTTCCAAGTGTTCCTCCCTCCTCTGTAGTTACAATAATTTCAATTGTTACTTGTAAGTGCAATAAAAGATTTTTTTTTCTCCTATATTTGGCAGGCATATATAAAAACTTTGGTTCAACAGTATCAGTCCATTTCCCGTGTGGGGGGGGGAGGGGAGGCGGCGTAGGGTTGTTCACACAGTGACAGTGGAGTATTTACGTAAGAGGAAAATGGGATTGTGAAATCACAAAAATTCACAGGAAATTTTGGGACAAGGTGCAAGGGCAGCAACTCTTTAACGTGCTTAGTAAAACAGCTTTGGAGTTGATGGTACTGGAGAAATATGTACCTGTGAAGTAATTTTTTTTATTATTCTTAATTTGTAGGAGTACCAGAAGATGCGTCAGTAAGGATAGGTCCACAAGAGTGAAAGTTATGAATGAAATGCATTGATATCCTCCTCCTCACCCTGATCTCTAATAGACTTCCTATAGCCCTTGGAAGGAGAGGGTCAGGGGAAAAGGTTGAAGGTCACCATGAAGTTAAAGCAGCGAGTGGTGCTGCTGGCCATTCTCCTTGTCATCTTCATTTTCACAAAAGTTTTCCTCATTGACAACTTGGACACTTCAGCTGCCAACCGGGAGGATCAGCGTGCCTTTCACCGCATGATGGCAAGTCTACGAGTGGAGCTAGATCCGCGACTTGATCATACGCTGCAGTCCCCTTGGGAGATTGCTGCCCAGTGGGTGGTACCACGGGAAGTGTACCCTGAGGAGACACCAGAGCTAGGGGCTGTTATGCATGCCATGGCTACCAAGAAAATTATAAAAGCAGATGTGGGCTACAAAGGGACCCAGCTGAAAGCTTTGCTAATACTTGAAGGGGGACAGAAAGTGGTCTTCAAACCTAAGAGGTAATTATTCCCATCAGTGACTGGCTAAAACAGCTTTCTAGATTTTTTTCCCCCTTCCCTGTTGATTCATTGATTTATAAACCAATATGTCCATATTGCATGTGATGCAATGTAGTATTTAGAAGATGGAATGGAGCCATACTGATGATCTGATAATATTCAGCTTGGCTGCCAGCTGAGCCTGAGATGTTCAGCGTTAATGTCCAAACCAACCTCTCTGTAGTTCAGAGGCCTAATCAACACGGTTGGCCAGAAGCCAGTGTTCAGCAATGGAAGGTTTGATCGCTGTCTGCAAGCCAGATGGCTGATACCCGAAGAGGAGTGGTGTTGTATTCCACAGTGAGAGGCTAGTTGCCATGGTATGGGTGCCTTACAGCCGTGGTTCCCAGCCTTTTTTATACCGCGGACTAGCAAACCTATTCACAAGTTTTTGGCGGATCGGTAATGTGACTATGCAAATAAAATGTTACCAGTCCACCAAAATATGTACCCCAGTCCTCAGAGCCGCCACGAGCAGTCAGCTTCAGCTGCGGCAGCTGTCCGCCACATGGCAGCTGCTGGAGCTGAAGCTGGCTGCTTTGCGCCAGCTCGGGGCCGGGCCGAGGCTAGAGTACAAGATTCCCTTGATTACATGAATTTATTCAGTATGCCTCATGGTATTCAAATAGAGATTGTTCTGTCAACTAAAACAGGTTTCTCATCAAGCAAAAAATTACATGTGTAAATGGTGGGGGACAGGGGAAAGACAAGACTAACGTATTTTGAAGAAAGGAGGAGGAGAAATTTTACCCAGCAGTGCTGTTGTAATAGCTTGTGGACTGTTATCTGTATCCAGAGCAAAATGTGACTTTATATCTTAGTCTTAAAATTGTATTAAAATAAATGAGAACTTAATAGAAAAATGTAGAATAACCCAGGTTCACCAGTATTTACAATTGTTAAATTTACAAAAAATAAATAAATCTCAGTATTGTTTGCTATTCTTAGAAATGCGACTTTCAGATCACCCACACTGAGATGAGAGGAATGTCTCTCTTTTTTGGTATACCTGTCAGAATTTTGTTTATAGAGACTTTCACAGTGTAACTTTGTAAAGCTGGGCATAGTTGCTGCCCTTTGTGGTTCATGTCACCCTGAAAAAAGAACCATTAGTAAGAACAGGGGCTTGCAAAGCCAGTGATTGGGGATAGATGAAGACTTGGGGGTGCTATAACTTAGTAACTAGGTTAAATTGACCAATTGCCTTCTTCCTCGCTACGCATCCCATGCTGTGGGGGGGTGTGGGAAGACTTGTGCGGCACGCGGGGCCCTTCACTCCCACACTGAACAAGGCCCTTCTGCAGGCACCCAGAGAAGGATCCTGTCCCCCACAGCCCACTGTAAGGGGGGCCCCCAATAATCCCACGAGGCCTCTACTGGGAGGGTTGCCTGTTCCTCAAGGCACCACACTCAATAGTGCGGCCACTGAGCTTTCTCCCCACCAGAGAGAAACCAGGCTGGGACCTTCTCCTGGGGACCGGCTCCCTCCCCTCCCTCATTGGGACCTGAACCAGCCGCCTCCACTGCCTCTCGCCTGCCGAACCTGGTTGAGTGCTGCTAGCGGCAGGTGGAGGTGCAAGTCGGGCAGATGGTTGAACCCGGGTTCTAGAATTCCCCCAGCTGCCCTGCTCCCCGCACCCTTCTGCTTGCTTGAATTTTGGCATGCGAGTGCTGATGGGAGCGCTGCGTCTGCCTGATTGACATCACTTGCAGGAGCCAGGGGCCGTACTGTGCCGGCTCCACACTGCCTCCTCCATGCCCCTGTCCACCTGCCTGCGGGGCCACATGCTGCCCCACTCCACCTTGGCCCAGTAGACACTTGGCTGCACAGGCTCCACACTGCCTCCTCCACACCCCTGTCCACCTGCCATTGGTGCTGCACACCACCCTGCTCTGCTTTGGCCCTGCCCCCTGGGCGTGGCCTGGCAGAGTGCCATGCCCAACAGCCAGTGGTTCGCAGCCGGGCACTAGGCCGTGGACTTGTGGTTGGGAGCCCATGCCTTACGGGAAAGCAAGACATGGGGGCAGAAGGAGGTGGAGTTTCAAAAAGTGGAAATTGATCATTCTCAAACCAGACCTAGAAGGCTGTAGTGCTAGCAGTGGAAGGTAGTGTTTTATGTTCTTCCTTGTATTTGTCAATTGGGAAATTACATTTCTGCCTCAGTTGAACGTTTTCTCATTCTCCTATAGAGTTTATTTTGTGACATATATGCCTGTAATGCCTTTTAAACTAACTTTCCTTAGGGAAAAGGTGGACTGCTGGAATTTCTAGTATCATTTCTCTAATGGCCACATTCACGCCTTGTTTGGAACTTTTGGCGCTGAAGTGGTGGTGATACAACTTGCACAGTAGCTCATCCTGTAGTGTTGTATTTCTGTAGTGCCTTTAAAATAACTGAGTGCCTTAAAGCAGTGCACAAAGCTTTAAATCTCATTCCAGTTATGGGACGACCCTGTACAGGCAGGCAGAATGGCTGTACACATCAAGGACATGTACATCCAGGAATGTTTTTAGGAGTGCCGCATAGTTTGTGGTGGTGTGCAGCGTATGAGAGAAGAGAGAGGATACAGAGGGGAATTTTTTTGCAAGGCTGTAGGGGTTTATTCTTGCCTTCTTTACATAGGATTCAGGAAGTTTTTAAGCAGTTGCCTGCCCTCAGCTCCATATCAGGTTGTCAATAGGGATGTGTTGGTATACACGTTTACACGGTTAACCAATAAGCCTGGGCTTATCGGTTAACCTTCGTGGTTACATGCAAGCCCTCACGGGTGGGGTGGGGGAGAGAGGCTTGCATAGAACCGTGAAGGTTAACCTATGGGCTCAGGCTTAAAAGCTTGCTCCCCATGTGCACTGGCTCCCTCCCCCATGTGTAAACATGTAACCATCTTTCTGATTGAATATAGAAGGACTGCTTGAGAATTAACAGGTTGAGCAGGCAGTCAAAACACTGGAGCCTGCGCAGATACAAATTCTGAAACTGTGGGTATCAATCAATATCCACAGAGTTGGTGGGCTCTACTGGGAATTATTGCAATGAAAGCAGTGGTCTAGTGGGCTCTTCTCCCAGGAGCAAGCACCCCACACCAGCAGCTTCTCTGGCGTGGCTGTATCTCTTGTAGGCTCTCATACTAGGGTGTACAACACTCGCTAGCGCTTGTCCCTGGTCGCACTAGAGCTGCTGGCATGGGGCCCAGGGTGTGTTATGAACCATTAGGAAAGTAGATAGATAAGACAGAAAATATCAGAAACCACTACTAATCTTTACCTTCTTTAATCTCACTAAACTCATCTCTTCTCCTGCAAGAAATTATTTTGTAGGTGTGACCCAGAGCCAATTTCATTTCAATATGATTCTTGCTCATTTGGCTCTTAATTTTACTGAGGAGAATCCCTCATCAATCATTGTCTTCCATCATTCATTGCAATTACAGATATGCCAGAGACTATGTAGTAGAAGGAGAGCCATATGCTGGATATGACAGACACAATGCGGAGGTGGCAGCCTTTCACTTGGACAGGTATGGAACTATTGGGTTAACTATGTAATTATTCTCTTGTTTTGATATTTTTTTGCACCAATTCACTTCAGGGAGGGTGCCTGAGTCATTGATTTCCAAACTGCTCATTGAGTAGAACAAATAATGTTATAAATTATTACAGTATAGAATCCAATAAGCAAGGTTTCTGTAAAAGCAAATAGTATCACCCTAATTTATTAGAATGCTTTGCACATGTCAGCAAAGTAATGGATAAAGGAGAACAAGATGGGCACAGATTACATAGATTTTCAAAGGATTTTAATTGGATCCCTCACCAGAGACTGCTAAAGGAGGTCATGGGGTAAGAGGTAAAATTTTGTCATGGATCAAAAAGTGACCAAGAGACTGAGAGAATAGTGTGTCAATTTTCATCTTGTCAAAAAGTGAAGAATGAGGGTGCCTAAAAGTTCTGTACTACCTCTTGAGTTTAGTATATTTATCAGTAATCTAGGAAGGGGAGTGAGCAGTGTGAAAGCAATTATTTCAGCTACTATAGTGCTATTTAGGTTAGCCAAATCCACAGAAGACTGTCTGTGAAGCATATCAGAAGGACCTTATCAAGGTTGGTGAACGGGCAACATGACGACAAATGAAGTATATTGATGGTAAATGCAGAGTAATTCACCCTGAGGGGTGGGAAATTAACTACTCCTATACTTTGGAGGATCAACTGTAGAGCTATTTGTGTGTGATTTGGCAGGTCTTAATTAGGGATGCTAAAGTATAAACGGTTAATTGATGAACCTGGGCTCATTGGTTAACTTTCACGGTTACACACAGCCCCTCTCCCCCATGCTGCTGCCTCTATATCAGAGACAGCAGCACGGGGGAGGCAGTAGGGAGCTGGTACTCATGGGGAGCCAGCTTTTTTAAGCCGGCTCCCCGCACTTACAAACACATTTTAATCTCCCTAGTCTTAATTAGACCCATTAAATTGACTGCCGGTGAATAGATCTCAGAGCATGGATCCAGGCTGTAGTGTAAATATAGGATACTAACCTATATCTCTCAAGAGTGATTTATTAAGATGAACATTCTTCTTTGCCGATTTTGAATAATACTTTGCACTTCTTTTGGGCTTTCTGTCTGAGGAGCTAAAAGCAGTTTATAAATGTTAAAGAATTAGTAGTACCTCTTAGAGTATTTCCATTTTACAAAGGGAACAACTGAGACACAAAGGCTAAGGGTGGGGCTTTCAAACATGTGTAAGTGAGTTAGGAGTACAACTTGGAATGATACTTCCAGCTTACTTAGGTGCTTTTGGAAATCTCACCCTAAGCACCCAAATTGTCTGTGGTCACATAGTAAGCCGAACAGACACAGGAACAGAACTCGGTGACAGACTTGTGCTTACTTTCTGACCTCTTGCGTATTTCTAAATGTCTTTGTGTTTTATTCACCCACTCTCTCAAACCAACTTGTTTGCTCTCAAGTTTAACTGAACTGAGACAGAGTTTATTGGCTGGTTTCCGGGGATTACTGTAAATTATCTTTTCATGTGGCCAGCCCAAGGCCCTGTAGTTTTTGCTTTGTGCCACTACATGAGAGACTTGTGATTTGAGGTCTCATTTCCCAGGCTGAGTTCTGTGAAGACACTATAGTTGTCCCTTGAAGAAAAGGTGCATCTAATGCTACCCTGTAGTGACCAGTCAGGTCAATATAGGAGCATTGCTGGTAGTGTTTCTGTAAGGGGAGTCTGGTACATCTAGCCTTTCTTCACCAAAGGAAAGTCTCCTGGCTGTCTTGAAAGAAGATTAGAGGTACAAATGGCGAAGGGTTAATTTCTAATGAGGTTCCGAGCTTAGCACCTGCTGTCATGCAATTATCTTTGATTTGCACAGTGGCTTGGACAACTGATGTGGTGTTGTTTTTTTAAACTGCTGCCTTGTTACAAATTCTTATACTTTGTTACCCCTCTTCCCTCCCCAAACCAGAATTCTGGGTTTTCGGCGTGCTCCATTGGTGATTGGCAGGTTTGTGAATCTACGTACAGAGATCAAACCAGTTGCAACAGAGCAGTTGCTGAGTACCTTCCTGACACTGGGTAAGTGGGTTCTAGGGCTTGTGCAACCCATTGAGAATAAGCATGGTAAACACACACACAAAAAAGTGAGAAATTGGCATAGTTGTAGAAATTAAATTACTATATAGGAACCAGGTACAATGCTTCCAACCTTTGGAGATATTTATTATTAGTATAATCTTGTTTGGTGGGCAAGGAAGGGGAAAATATTCTACAAAAATATTTTGGTTCGCCTGTCACATTTTTATGTTCTGTTTTGCAGATATTTGTTTGAATAAGTATTTTCTTCCTAATAGCAGAAGCAGGAAGAAGAATTTAGGATAGACCAGAATTTAAAAAATGGAATTATATTGTACTCTGAGTAAAGTGAATGGATGGCTGGAATGATCTGTGTTCCTAATATACCAAATGGTGATGGATGATATTTGTGTAGTGCCAACAGGCATAGCAACATGATTATAAGAAAGAAATCAGATGTTTATCAGTAGGTGTCCCAGAACAGTTTCATATCTTTAGTTTTTAGTAGTAATGTTAATGGGGTATTTTTGTGTGGTAAATGACTCAAGGGCAGAGTCTTGCCAGGTGGCCATTATGCCTCAGAAAATGCCCTCTGCTACAGCTATTAGTACTTAATCAAATTATAAAGTATCATATTTCTTTGTCAGAAAACTTAGACACAGCTGTTCATTAACAATTTATTGTATTGATGTATGTTTTATAAGCAGACTTGGTAGCACGTTTTAGGATTAAGGTTGTCAGACACTTCCTGTTAAAAGACCCTGTTTTCAGTTGCTTATAACTCTGCCAGACTTTAAGGCTATGTCTACACTGTGCCTGTTTTGCGCAAAAAATATGCAAATGAGGCTGTGTGGAATATTGCCGAGCCTAATTTGCATAATGAATGAGGCTCCGTTTTTGTGCAAGAGGCTTTTGCACAAAAAGGAGCCGTCTAAATGGCTCCTTCGTGCACAAAAACCCCCTCTTGCGCAAGAGCCATTCTTCCTGAAAAAATGCGCAAAAAAGCCTCATTAATTATGCATATGCAACCTTAATTTGACCCTTATGTATGTATACAATATAACCTTTAATTACATGATTGCCTACTATTTTTTCCACTAGACCCCTCTCTCATTCACTGCACTGGATGTTGGTGCTCACTTAATGAGCAATAACAATTGAGTATTTTATTTTCTCTTCATTGTGCAATGTCTTAGTCACAGAATTTAAGGCTAAAAGGAGCCCCAGATCATATAATCTGGCCTCCTGTAATCACAGGTCACCAACCTTCTCATGCTATACCCAACAACTGAAATTAAATCAGGCTGTTACGTGCTACAGACAGAGAGTAGGAGGGAGGGAGATGCATTAGTGCCCGAGTCAGGGAAATGCTTTAAGGGGAGAGGCCCAGATAATCCTAGCAAGTGACCGCAGCACGTATACTGCAGGGGAAGGCAAAAACTCCCCCCACGTCACTGCCAATGTGACATGCAGGAAAATTCCTTCCCAACCCCACATATGCAGTCTGTTACTCTGAGCATGTGAGCACAGGGAATTTTTGAATTTTGTAACATCTGAGTGCTTGACTTTGCAAACTGAATACTATTCTTCAGTAGGGGTGTGCGTGTGTGCGTGCGTTCGTTCGTTCCCTTGTCTAGTCAATGGATCCTTTTCAAGTGAACTATTCATCTTGTCAAAAATGAATGATTTCCTGATGATTCTCTCTCCATGTGGAACTTCTTTCCAAAAGAAAGAGAAGTTTTGGTTTCCCATTGAGAAAAGGAAGAGAAGGCCAAATAAAATAAACTCCTGTTGATGGACTTGTTGGTAGACATCTCTCTAAAGGTTCTTCAAGGTGTTGCTCTCTCTTGTTTGGGCTTCCATTGATTTACTGCTGTTCTTGTGATGTGTTTTTTGTTTTGAAGGTAACAGTACATGTTTCTATGGGAAGTGCTACTATTGTCGAGAAACAGAACCAGCTTGTGCTGATGGAGACACCATGGAGGGGTCAGTCACACTATGGCTGCCAGATGTCTGGCCTCTTCAGAAGCACCGGCATCCTTGGGGAAGGACTTACCGTGAAGGCAAACTGGCCAGGTATAAGAAACCCATAGGCCAACTGCAGCAATTCAGAGTACAGGCAGTCCCCGGGTTACGTACAAGATAGGGACTGTAGGTTTGTTCTTAAGTTGAATCTGTATGTAAGTCGGAACTGGCGTCCAGATTCAGCCGCTGCTGAAACTGATCAGTTTCAACAGCGGCTGAATCTGGACGCCAGTTCTGACTTACATACAGATTCAACTTAAGAACCCAAGGCATCCCCAAGTCAGCTGCTGCTGAAACTGATCAGCGGCTGATTCCAGGAAGCCCGGGGCAGGAGCTTCCTGTAGTCAGCCACTGGTCAGTTTCAGCAGCGGCTGACTTGGGGATGCCTGGGGCAGAGCAGCTGGGGTGCTGCTGGGTTTCTTACCTCCCCCTCAAATTAAAGCTTATTCCATTAGAGGCCTTCACTAGTAGATTTGGTTCAAGAAAAATGATTGAAAATTCCTTTGGATCTTATGAACACTGCTCTTTAAACAGCCTGTCTCAGCTAAGTGCTGCAAAGATAATTATACAGGCAGTCCCCGAGGAAAGCAGAGCAAAGCCTGCTTTGCAGACCAGGGGGACGGGGAGCAAAGCAGAGCAAAGCCGCGGAGCACGCGGTCAACTGACAGCCCAGACGCGTCTGGGCTGTCCGCTGCCCGCGTGTTCCGCCGCTTTGCTTCCTCTCCCTGGTCTACTGGAGACCAGGGAGAGGGAGGGCCCCGTTCGTAACTGTGGATCCGACATAAGTCGGATCCGCGTAACTCGGTGACTGCCTGTATAATTATCTTTGCAGCACTTAGCTGTGACGGGCTGTTTAAAGAGCAGTGTTCATAAGATCCAAAGGAATTTTCAATCATTTTTCTTGAACCAAATCTACTAGTGAAGGCCTCTAATGGAATAAGCTTTAATTTGAGGGGGAGGTAAGAAATCCAATGGGTATCCAGGAATGCTGGGTGGCTTGCTTTTCCTACTTCTTCCCTGGAAAGTAACTTGCTACGCAAGTCAGTGAGTATCTCAGTCATATCCATGTTCACTGCAGAATCTCTGCTGCTTATCTCACACTGTTGAGGCTTTCTTTCATATTTTGAACCTGTTTGGCTCAACAGAATCCTGTGACATTGAGCTAGAAGCCTTTTTGCCCAATTTCATGCATTTTGATTGGTTCTGTTTTTTGTGTTGTGGACCTGTCTCAAAAGCTTTCATACCAGAGTACCTTTGGTGACTTTAAGGGAGATTTTGTGCAGAGATGCAGTTCTTTCCTATTTAAAAAAATGCTTTTTTTGTGTATTTTCTGCAAAGTACATCTAATCTTAAATAGTTTAGAACTGAAAAGTTTTTTGTTAGTTTGTATATGAGCAACATGTATAAGGATCTGGACCCATGTCTGAAGAGCACTTATTAGGGAAAAGTGCGGGCTTTACAGCTATAAGACAGACACAGTATCTCAACAACTCTTTAAGACAAACACTTTGCCAAGATGAGCCCAACTGATTTCAAGCTCAGTAAACTTTTCCAAGTGTTGATCTCAAGATGTGTGACCAGAAAGACAATTTTAGTACCTGAAATCTGTTTGCTGAGCTAGATTTTTTTTTATTAAGCTATTTCCATCAGCTTTTAACTAGCTGGCTATTCATAGAAAGAATCTGAACTGGTGGCTTTGTCAGAGAGTTTTGGTATCTTAAAATACCCAACTAGACTTCTTCAGCCTTTAAATGGGTCTTGACTACTAGAAAGTTAGCATCTTGTCTTGCATTGGCCACTGTCAGAAGCCAGAATAATGGGCTAGGTAGACCATTGATCTGACACAGTTAGTTGATTTGTGAGAAGTAAGTTTTAGAGCCACCAAGAAGGTCCTAGTATAGCACTTAAGCACTTTTCTGTGTATTTGTGGAAAAAAGAACAGGAAACATTTTGCTTTTGTTAAGTTATTTCTCAACTTAGAGGTCCCATTCATGCTGTGTATTTTCATGTTGGAATGAGACCTAGAGATTGTTTGCATGATGGTGTAATGCACACTACATGAGCACAATTTTTAAGTGCACTAAGGTGTTGTTCATTTATTGTCAACTGTGCTAGTGGGCACTATAAGTTCCATTGTGTGCACTAGCATGTTAAAGCACACCAGCAGGGTCTACACAGGCTATTAATACGCAACATTTTGGTGCACTTCAGAAATCCCTCTTCCATAATATTCATTACCATACTTTGTAGACAGGCTCCAGGTCTAACCACAATCCTTATGTTATAAAATACTTTATTTTTGCTCATGCGGATAGGATCAAATAACATTGTTCTTTAGTCATCGACTTAACTATATTGCGGCTTTTACTCTTTGGAAACCTGTCTTCAGGAGTAGAGGAAGAAATATACATATGTTCCATATGTTCTATCCTTTCTGCCTCTGCTGCTCATTATATAAGATATTTGTGTATATGTTTTCTCTCCCAAAGCAGCTTCTTCTGTTCAGGCTTGAATAATCACATTTAACATTATTGATATAGTGCCATAAGTGTCCTTGGCCACCTACAGCCATGTCCTAGATGAGATCCGTAATTTTAGGAGTCACAATCAAGCTCTTAATAAAATACAAATTATCAGAAGTAAATATAGGAGCAGATGGTGCTGCTGAAAGATCAATGTGGTAACTTGATTGAAAAACGGAGGATAGAAGAAGGGATGTAGGGATGTGCACAGGAAAGGAAAAGCTGTTCCAAGTGGAGTAAGAGCTGCTGTAAAAACTATTGAGTTAAAGACCAGCAGGAAGATGCAGAGTAGCATTTAAGAGAGTGGACTGAATAACACACAGGGTATGCATGGGCCATAGGAAGAAATAGAAGATGAGACGTAGGATCTGTGGATTTGTGCGGAATATTGACAGTGAGGCTATAGAGCTTGGACTTGATACAGGAAGAAGTGAGAAGCCAGAGAATGATTTGAGGACTGAACGTGTGACACATGATCAGAGAAATGAGATGGAAGACATTACACTGGAGTATTTTGGAGACATAGAGGATAGGTGAGATACAGGGAGGCCAGAGTAGAACTTATTCCTCTCCTCTGGGAGATAGCATTGATAATGGTTACAACAGCTAAATTCTAATTCTGCCTCTAATGCTGTCCCACACTGACTTTGGGCAGGTCAGTTAACCTCTACGTTTTGTAAAATAGGATCTCAAAGCTTCATAGGGGTTTGCAGACTTGATTTGTGAATAATTTCTTGATCCATGGATGGAAGGTGCTGTACCAGTCTAGATGACAGATGAGTAAGCATAAATCAATAGAGCACTGCAAATCCATGGATATCTGCTTTATATCCACATGCATCTGCATTCATGAATATGGCTATCCCCAGTTCATTTTTGCAGATGTGGATGTGGATACAAATTTTATATTTAGAAACCTGCAAATTTGTGGATATCTGCTTTATGTCCATTGGTATCCACATCTGGCAGATGTGGATAAAAAATTTGTATCTATGCGGGGCTGTCTAAATCAGGGTATTAGTAATTTGGGTGGAGAGGAAGAATGGATTTGAGAAAGAGAAGGGAGAAACAACAAGATTGATTGTGGAGAGTGGACATGATGCCCATGTTGCAAGGCTTGGTAACTAGGAAAAGAATGGAGTTGTTAACTGTGATTATGAAGGAGGAGGATAGCCATTTTATCCTTTTTGCTTCTTTGAGGTTGAAGCAGTGGCAGGATGTTGAAGACGAAGTGTTGTGGATAGATGCTGGAAATACATTTTCTTTAAGAAATCAGCATGAAACTGTGGGTGGGCAACTGTTCTCAAAATATTATCCATGGAGCACTTCCTGGTGGTCCAAAGACTGAAATACCTTGAAGTGAGCTCTGTGGGTTTGGGTATTGAGAATAGAGCTGTGCCGTAAGAGAGACGTCTGTAGATTGGTCTGCAGAATGAAAGAGTTTGAAGACCCCAGGCATAGAGAATGAGTATATAGAAAGGAAAGAAGGCAGAGAACCCTGAAATAGAGCCCTGTGCAGGCTACTATAGAGCTCTGTAGCAAGAGTGCGATCCTATAGGTCATGCAGAACCCACTGCTAGCAAGGGCAGAATTAAAAAAAATAAATAAACTTGAGCGCTACCTTGAAGGCTTACCAGTGGTGGAGAAGGGGTGCTTCCAAACAAAACTCTGAAGGAGCAGACAGATTAGAAGCTGCATTCCATCATGGAAGTGCATGCAGGTGAGGTTTTCAGAAGATAAAGGAGGGTCACTGTGTCAAAGGTGTTACACTCTGAGTTTTAAAACTGAGTTTTAAAACATGCAACGCCACTACAGCTCTGTCTTTTCAGAATATACCAGAATTCTGCTACAATCAGAATTATCCCCTTTGAGTTCCCTTAGGAGACAGACCTCCAGTCCTTAAAGGGAGAGGGCACAGTACCTCTAACCTTGACATTTCCTTCTATGTACTATAAAGATTAGGTGATTAGGTAGAGAGAGAAGTTGGATAGAAGGATAGTAAAATGAGACAGTAGGAATAGAAACAGTGTACTTCAGGAGCTTGGTGGCAGATGGATGAGTAATTGGAGAGACAAGTGATGTTAAGTCTTGCAGCCTCTTGCCTTGAGAATTCATCACTGCTACCTCACTGTTGGATAATGGGCTGTGAGGTGAGAAAGCTCTGGCCTTGTTTTCACTAAGAAAACGGTAGGCATTTAATAGGTGAGAGATGCCTTGAAACAACAATTTGCCTTTCTTATACTAAGATGGTAACATGTTAGATATTGTAGTAACTAAAACACGTTAATACACACCTTTTTCATAGTGTACACATGGCCATTGTGCTCTTTAAAACACCATTCTCTTTGATAAGGAAAAAGACAACTACAAACAAAACTTGAAAGGTCAGCTGATGTGTTGTCTAAATTTGATGCAAAGTGCTCAGGTCTGTCCTTAGTGGCACCTGGGGGTTACGGTCAACTGCCATCTTGATTGACATTGCTTTGGTTCCCCTTGCCTGCAGGTG
The DNA here is from genome assembly GCF_049634645.1 of Pelodiscus sinensis. Lineage (NCBI taxonomy): Eukaryota > Metazoa > Chordata > Testudines > Trionychidae > Pelodiscus > Pelodiscus sinensis. The sequence continues at coordinate 59,924,180 of NC_134719.1, read as the reverse complement.
GGAGTATGATGAGAGCTACTGTGATGCAGTGAAGAAGACCTCACCTTATGACTCTGGCCCCCGCCTCCTTGATATCATTGACACAGCCGTCTTTGATTATTTGATTGGGAATGCTGACCGACATCACTACGAGAGCTTCCAGGATGATGAAGGGGCCAGTATGCTTATCCTTCTGGACAATGCCAAAAGGTAGGAAGCATATCTGTGCTGGTGGCCACTTAGTGATGAGAAAGGTAGCAGACAATTGTCCAGGCTCCTTTCTGCTTTTCTGGTAATTATCTGTTGCAATAGCTCCTACTAAAAGTTTGTCAGTATTCCACAGAGCAAATCCATGCAGATAATATGGGCTCTCAAAGATAAACAGTTGGCCACAGTAGCGCAAGGGTACAGAATATGCAGGAATGTCAGGGTAGATTTGTGTTGGTGGGGAAGTGGCACTACAGGCAGTCCCCGGGTTACGTACAATATAGGGACTGTAGGTTTGTTCTTAAGTTGAATTTGTATGTAAGTCGGAACTGGCTCCAGATTCAGCTGCTGCCACTGAAACTGACCAGGGGCTGACTACAGGAAGCTGGAGGCAGAGTTGCTCTGCCCCCAGCTTCCTGGAATCAGCCTGATCAGTTTCAACAGCTGCTGAATCTGGAGCCTGGGACAGAACAGCTGGGGCGCTGCCCGGTAGGTTCCCACAGGACCAACCCGGCAGCACCCCAGCTGCTCTACACGAGGCATCCCACAACAAAAGCCTGGTCTGCTGGGGGGGGGGGGCGCAGGGCGCACTAGCTGCACCCCCTCCCCCCCCAGCAGACCAGGGACACCCGAGCAAAGCCGCACAAGCGGAGGGACCCCGCTGCCCATGCGGCTTTGTTCCTGTCTCCCTGGGGTGCTGGGGGGAGTCCTCCCCAGCACCCCAGGGAGACCCGAGCAAAGCCGCACGGGCAGCGGGGTCCCTTCGCCTGTGCGGCTTTGCTCCTGTCCCCCTGGTCTGCTGGGGGGGTCCAGCAAAACCGCTGGACCCCCCCAGCAGACCAGGGACACCCAAGCAAAGCTGCCGCCTGGGCAGCTTTGCTCGTTTGCCCGGGAGCAAAGCCGCCCAGGCAGCGGAACCCCCGCTGCCTGGGTGGCTTTGCTCATGTCCCCCTGGACTCCACCAGCAAAGCCGCTGGACCCCCCCCAGCAGACCAGGGGGACAGGAGCAAAGCCGCCCAGGTGGCGGGGGTTCCGATGCCTGGGCGGCTTTGCTCCCGGGCAAACGAGCAAAGCCGCCCAGGCGGCAGCTTTTCTTGGGTGTCCCTGGTCTGCTGGGGGGGTCCAGCGGCTTTGCTGGACCCCTCCAGCAGACCAGGGAGACCGAGAGAAGCTTTTCTCGCCCCGGAGGACACGGGCGGCGACCCGCCACCCATGAGCTCCGGTGCGAGAAAAGCCCCGTTCGTAAGTGCGGATCCGACGTAAGTCGGGGACTGCCTGTATAAGTGAAAGAAAGCATGGAGTCAAATATATCATAGAATACTAGGACTGGAAGGGACCTCGAGAGGTCATCGAGTGTAGTCCCCTGCCCTCATGGCAGGACCCAGTACTGTCTAGAGTAGACCGTCCCTGTAGACGTTTATCTAACCTACTCTTAAATTTCTCCAGAGATGGAGATTCCACAACCACCCTAGGCAATTTATTCCAGTGGTTAGCCACCCTGACAGTTAGGAACTTTTTCCTAATGTCCAACCTAAACCTCCCTTACTGTAGTTTAAAATATATAATAAAATTATACAGTAAATATATATAAATATATATATAGTAAAATTATAAATGGATCAACAGTGCTATTAAATCTCCATGGATTGAAATTTTGTGCCTGAATTATAAGAGTAAGCAGTAGGAATATACGAACAACTATCCGACCAATATGGTGTTGGAGATTGTGAAATGCTCAGAGATATTAGTAGAGGCTATAAAAACAGAAAACTCAATAATAATGGGTTATTTCAACTATTCCCGTATTGACTGGGTACATATCTCAGGATGGGAAGCAGAGATAAAGTTTCTAGATGCTATCAGTGACTTCTGTTTGGAGCAGCTAGTCCCGGAACCCACAAGGGGGAGAGGCAATTCTTGATTTAGTCCCAAGGAGAGCACAGGCTCTATGCCAAGAGATGAATGTAACTGAAGTGCTTGGCAATAGCAACTCAAATGTAATTAAATTCAACGTCCTTGTGAGGGCAGAGAGGGAGGAAATACCAAGGAAGATCAACACAGTAGCATTTAACTTCTGAAAAGGGGAACTACACAAAAAATGATAAAGTTAAATAGAATTTAAACAAACAGTTACAAGAGTGAAATATTCCTATAAACTGCATGGTAATGTTTTTAAAACAGTATAGAAAGAGAACAAAAAAAGGCCACCTTGAATAAACAGTAAAAAAGAGAGTTTGGGAACAAAGGTGTTCTTTAAAAATTGGAATTCAGATATTACAGGAGAATAGAAAAAAACACAAACTCTGGTAAGTTAGGTATAAAAGTACAATTATAAGGCAGGCCAAAAAAGAATTTGAAGAGCAACTAGCAGAAGATGGAAAAACTTAACAAAAAAATTAAGTACATTAGAAGCAGGAAGCCTGATAAATAATGGCACCACTGGATGATCAAGGTGTTAAAGGAGTACTCAAGGAAGACAAGGTTATTGAAGACAAGTTAAATGAATTCTTTGCACCGGTCTTCACAGCAGAGGGCATGAGGGAGATTCCCATATTCTTTTTAGGTGACACAGCTGAGAAACTATATCAGTAGACGAGGTTTGGAGGACAATTTGATAAATTAAGCAGTAAGAAGTCACCAAGACCAGATGGTATTCACCTAAGAGTCTTGAAAGAGCTCAGATAGGAAATTGCAGAACCACTAACTGTGGTATGTAACCTATAACTTTTATACTACAGGCAGTCCCCGGGTTATGTACAAGATAGGGACTGTAGGTTTGTTCTTAAGTTGAATCTGTATGTAAGTCGGAACTGGCATCCAGATTCAGCCGCTGCTGAAACTGACCGCCAGTTCTGACTTACATACAGATTTAACTTAAGAACCCCAAGCGTCCCCAAGTCAGCTGCTGCTGAAACTGATCAGCGGCTGATTCCAGGAAGCCTGGGGCAGAGCAACTCTGCCTCGGGCTTCCTGTAGTCAGCGCTGGTCAGTTTCAGCAGCGGCTGACTTGGGGACGCCTGGGGCAGAGCAGCTGGGGTGCTGCCGGGTTGGTCCAGTAGTGCCCAGAGCGGCGCTGCAGGACCAACCAGCAGCGCCCCAGCTGCTCTGCTCCAGGGTTCACAACAAAAGCCTGGTCTGCTGGGGGGGGGGGGCACACTAGCTGCGCTCCCCCCCTCCCCCCCAGCAGACCAGGGACACCGGGAGTAAAGCCGCAGCGGCAGCAAAGCCTCAGAGGCGCGGGAACCCGCTGCGGCTTTGCTCCCGGTGTCCCTGGTCTGCTGGAGACGGTCCCCTGCTGGAGACGGTCTCCAGCAGACCAGGGGCGCCGGGAGCAGCTTTTCTTGCCCTGGAGGTCGAGGTGGCGGATCGCTGCCTGCGAGCTCCGGGGCGAGAGAGCCCCATTCGTAAGTGCGGATCCGACATAAGTCGGATCCGCGTAAGTCGGGGACTGCCTGTATATGACTGGAGGATAGCTGATGGATGCCAATTTTTTAAAAAGGGCTTCAGAGGTGATTTTTGGCAATTGCAGGCCAATAAAAGTCTAAATTCAGTACTGGACAAATTGGTTGAAAGAAAAAGAACAGAGTGAGTTATCAAACCACATAGGTCAGGGGAGGACAAAATACAACTCACAGGCCATATCTGGCCTGCCCAACATTTCTGTCTGGCTTACCCAGCTGATTAGCAGAGCATGCAGGGCTTACAGCTGGTAGTGTGTGTTCAGCTTCCCCCCACCTTGCTCCATTCTGCAGCCAAGATGCTCCCAGGACTGTCCTGCTAGTTGTGCAGAGCAGGGGGCTAGGGGTGCAGGAGACTGGAGTGCTGATATGGTACCCTCTTGCCCCTGTATCCCATCTCTGCAGCGAAGGGGTCAAGGAGAGGGTCACACACAGCAGAGCTGCTCCAGTCTGAAGCATGAATGGTGTCTGAGATGGGTGCCTGTCTCAGAGGCAGTGCACTGCTTTTAACATTTCTCCAGCAGCTAATGCATGTATGTTCTCTCTTGCTCTCACTCCCATATCCCCATTTCTGCAGAGCTGGGGAGGGGTGAGACAACAGAGCAGGGAGAACTTTCCATTCCTCAGAGATCGTGCATGGTGTGTCTCAGAATTTCACCCAGCAGCTGCCTACATAAACACACATACTGTGTCTGTCTGTCTTTCACACACACATAATCTGCCACAAAGTCTCTGTTTTTCTCTTCTGTGCGCACACTTGAAAATACCATTTATTTCTTGTTACTTTTGGCCTTTCTTTTAAGTACAGTAATGGGTTTTCCTGCTTCCTTTTCTTATTGTGAATATTTCTCATCTATTTGAAATAAACATGGCTCAGTTAGGCTGTGTCTACTCTGGCATGAATTTCCAGAACTGCTTAAAACGGAATACTATTCCGTTTTCAGTTTTTCCGGAAAAGGAGCATCTACATTGGCAGGCTGCTTTTCCGGAAAAGCCCTTTTTCCGGAAAAGCGTCTGTGGCCAGTGTAGACACGCTTTTCCGGAAAAGAGCCCCGATCACCATTTTCGCGATTGGGGCTTTTTTCCGGAAAAGACTACTGGGCTGTCTACACTGGCCCTTTTCCAGAACAGTGTTCCGGAATAAGGACTTATGCCTGAGCGGGAGCAGAATAGTTTTTCTGGAATAGCGGCTGATTTTGTACAGTAGAGCATCGTTGCTTTTTCGGAAATTCAAGGGCCAGTGTAGACAGCTCACAGCTTATTCCGGAAAAGCGGCTGATTTTCCGGAATAAGTGTCCCAGTGTAGACACAGCCTTAAAGAGTTATTAATACTTATGCATCACTGACTCCTTCCACGATGCCAGCAGGAAGGTATTCCATTTTAGGAGTATTAGTTAATTACTGCGGTTCTCAGATTGCCTTTGGTGGATCCTGTAAAAATGGTGACTTTTTTAAATGTCTTGGCATTGGACTGGGAGAGTGTTACAACTGGACAGTTGTGGGTATGTCAGGGCTTTTGTTATAACCATCTGTGTTCACATGCTCGTACCTTCTGAAACATTTTCGTCTGGGGGCATCTGAGCCCCAGAAGTGAATTTCTTTGAACATTTTGAGTAAAGTCCCTTTAGCTGTCTTTGAGTTACTGGAGTTTGAAAAAATACTCTGTTGTAAAGCTTTTTTTATGTTTAGTAACACAGCTTAATAAAATAGCTCTAGATTTTGTATGTAAATTGCCTTTGTTAAGGAGCAGGTATTCTGTTAGGTTTGTGAATAAATAATTAAATGTATAAGTGATTGAAAAATAATTTCTGTGAATGTTTATTTGGCATCTATTTAAATGGAGCCTAAAATATACTTTCAAGTTCTTTGGACAGTTTTCCAGCTGAACAAGTGACTGAGGTTTAGATGGGTTGGAATTGACCAGCTTTTTATATCCTTGGCCTTCAGCTCAAGATTGGCCAACCTGGAGATATACAAGCATCAGATGGCTGTTCCTCAATTTATTCCCTGTCCAGGAATGTCAGGGAGCTGATAGTCTCACTCTAACCTGATATCCCACCTGCTTTCCCCCTTAGCTTAGTGATGTGGGCTCCATTTACACAGTTTGTTTTTAAAGTTCCTGCAGATGTCTTGGTAAGGTAAAGATCTATAAAAGCTGAAGTTGCTGCTAGTGGTTGGGTAATTAGAAGAAACTGTTGGGAGTTATATGTCTAATTGCTCATGGGCTTTGAGTATTTTAGCTTAACTGTTTTGAGTTGCTGGAGCATGGAATTATTTAGTTATTGATTTCAAATTCCCACCAGAATCTGCTGAGGTCGGAAAAGGTGCTGCGTGTTCAGCTTGCTCATCTGCTTCTAACTTGTTTTTCAGTTTTGGAAACCCTTCCCTGGATGAGAGAAGCATCCTAGCTCCTCTTTATCAGTGCTGCATGTAAGTAAGTCCAAGAGAAGCCATTGTGTTTACTTGTATGCAATTAGGAGCACACTGAAAATCATAGTAAAGAAGTCCTGTCACAGCCTGGAGGCATGCAGGTTAGGCACAGAACATCTCTGTTTTCATGCTTGATGTACTGTAAGAGTGCTCAGGAAGTAAAAAAACACATTTTTATTATAGTAATAAGAGTATGGATGACTCAGAGCATTGGTCATGGTAAATGGAGTCTTTCACTTTTAGGTCACTGGTTCAAATTTACCTTTCTTCAGTAATGACATCTACAGCAGTTCAGTGGCTTATAGGAAATGATTTGGTCTCTGGCCAGTTTCTGCTGTTTGCATCGCCATTAAGAACTCTCCCTGACCGAAGCCACAGATTGGAAACTCCACTACTCTTATGCCTCATGTCCCTTCTGAGGGCTGAGGTACACTTGCAAGACAGCACGTAGAAGCTTGCACTGCTGTTACCTGTGTGTTCCTTCCTTGCTTTGAGAGATATAGAGGACTTCAGCCTTCAAAACTGCTAGTCATTTATGCTGTGAAAGGGAAAGGGTGTTGTCTGTCTGAGGTGGTCTTTTGTCTCTTGTCTATGCATGCATCTAGGCAGAGTTCTTCAGGCAATCCACTGACTCCTCAGAGCAGAGGGTATTGTCTAGGGTTCTCTGTTCATGGTCCCCCTTTGAATCGCTAATTTTGTCCCTGTCACCTGCACCCTCATCCTGCTTTTTTCATTTTTTGTACCCTGCAGTCTGTTGATTTATAGGTTTTGTGGGCCCACGTTTACCTGAGGGGGCAAGCCCTTGCTTTTACGGGCTCTGCTTTTCATGTCTGGTTACCAAATAGGCTGTATGTTGCACGAGCACATAACCTCTGTCTCACTCCCTCCCCCAAAAAAATTTAAAAAGGAAATTGGTACAGTAGCTTGCATGACTGTGCTACATCAGGGCAATGCAAACAGAGAAATAAAGATCACTTCAGTTTTGAAAATGAGCCAGTCTATTGAGAGTTCCTTGAGCTGCCCCTCGAGGATTCAGTTAGCCTGGATTCTTTGGAGTCTCTGGAAACCAGGAGCATTGCAGAGTACGCAAGTTCAGCTCCTTAGACTGAAAGTACAGCTCTCTAGATACTACCGCACACATGATCTTCATTCTTTTGTAATACCAGCTTTGGTTTCTGTAGCATACTAAAGTGGGCAGAAAACTGAAATTTCAACAGCAGCATGAAGTAAACAGAAACATGTTAAAAATTATTTAAAAATGTCCTTAGCTTTCCCTAATCATTTTTAAAATGTTTTCTTTTTCTTGTTTTGTGTGGCTTCTTTGGAGTGTATCCTTTGCTTCAAGTTCCGCCACACACAGTCATAGAGAACAGGCTTCCAGGGGTAGTTCTTGCAGAAGAGTCAAGAGCACTTCTCATCTCCGTTCTCACTGAGCCCAGGTGCTCCATAGACAGCTCATGCCTCTAGGCAGGGAGGACAGTAAACAGAATGGTCTGTGGTAGCCAGGTGAATGTGCTAAAATCTGTTGTAGTTCTGACTACAGAATTCACAGCATCCGCTGAGGAGAGGGAGTACCTTGTATCCTGGGTAACATCACCCTCCCTCAAAGCTTTGTGAGGATGATGTATTCCAAAGGAGCAAAGTGAGTCAGGACATCAGCTATGGTAAATTGCTACAAGATGGCAGCTTTGATGGGAGAATTCCCAGGAGATTCCCCAGAAGAAAACCATTCATATGTGATAGTGTGACAAGATTAAATGGCAAAGTAGAAAGAACATTGCTATGTACATTGTCTTGGTAAGAAGAATAAGCTGACTTCTCTCGTCCTTGATTGATTTTCAAATTTCGAACTGGAGTAATGCTGAGCTCCCTACAAGCCTGGTTTTGGATTAGCAGCTAGACCTTTCGCTCCATTCCATTCTCCAGCTCTGTCTGGAACTCCTTAAGACCAACTTATCTGTGCTCTTCCATGTCATTTGTCAGGAGTGCTAAATCACCTATTAAATCACTTTTCCTCATCTTTCTTTTCCAGCATCCGGGTTTCCACCTGGAACAGACTGAACTACCTGAAGAATGGAGTGCTGAAGTCTGCCTTAAAGACTGCCATGTCTCATGACCCCATCTCACCAGTGCTTTCTGACCCTCATTTGGATGCCATGGACCAGCGGCTCCTGAGCATCCTGGCTACAGTAAAACAGTGCACAGACCAATTTGGGCCGGACATTGTGCTGGTGGAAGACAGGATGACACTCTCCCATTTGTAACTGTCATGGAAGCCAGATGAAACTTAAAAAAAAAAAAAAGATAGAAAAACAGCACAATCGGATCTAAATGGCTGTACCCAGGATGGACTGGAAATGAAGGGAAAGCTCATGACCCAGGGAAAAAGATGGTGGTGGTGGAGGTCTGTCTTTGGCTAACAGCAGAGCGAGAATGCAGAGAATTTGAGCGCCCTTGGACAGCCCTGTAGCCACAATGGCAGCTTCGCCATTATGGTGTCCATTGCTGCCTGTGAATGTTGCACTGGGAAAATACAACTGCTGGTGTTAATGGAAAAAGTGTGTGGAATTCAGAGATTAGTATGTGGGCTGGTTCTAGAGGGGACAAAGGAGATGGAATATCCCCAGTCCTCTCCCCTTTCTCGTTCCTCAGCCACCCACTCTATATGCTATTAGGAGGTTTCAATCCTATTCAGGGTTGTATATAATCAGCTATGAGCTGATTAGGCATTTTACTGCCTCTTTTAAAAAAAAAAAAAAAAAAGAGGAAGTGGTAAATAAAATAGTAAGTACCCCCTAATGCCCCCATGTGGGATAGAATGTTCTTGCCAACACCATTAAGAGTGAGAGATGGTGTATTTGCTCTCCAGCTGTCTTTTTGTTACTAAGATGCTGGAAAGAGGGGTCTGCTTCATATGTGATGATGCTTCAGTGTTATCATTGAAGTGCTAGTGAAAGTTCATCCATGCAGTTGGAAGGTGAGGAGACGACAGGATTTTTTTACAGTACCAAGGTCTATCCTATGCCTGCCAATTAATATATGCTCCTCCAGAACATGGACCATTACTGCTTTCTGTACATAGGGAATATAGCAGTCTGAGCAGAGCAGATATCCCCATGACTGTCCATATTAACCAAATTATCTTAGCTGAGAAGCAGGATAAAATCGGTAGAAGGCCAGACATTTGCTTTTGTGGTGGAGTTCTTACGCTGAGAGCAGCTTCAGTTGGCCTTCCTTTTCCCAACTGCTCCGCTATAATTCATGCTGTGATATACTGACTTTTTGGCGGTTGTCATGGAATTCTACCATTCTTGTGTTAGTTTGAGGGCATTTATTTTGTATGGCACACTTGATGTTCATGAAAAATAGGTCCTGTCTAAGAGGGTATGATGGAGGAGTGCTATGCACATTTTCCTGTGCATTTGTCCATGCACCTCAAATTTGATTTGTAGGATTCCTCTTTGGTCTTGTCATCGTCTAGCAGATATTTCAAACTATTATAGATTAGCTGGAGACTACAAAATTCATCCTTTCTGATAAATTGGTTATTTAAATTCAGGGCTCCAGAACAATAGATGATTTTTTTCAGTACATGCCCCCATATACTGATCTTGCATCAGTTTGATGTATGTAGCTAATATGATACACAAAAAAGATGAATAATTTTACTCAAACTTCCACCTAAAATAGTAAGGTTGGGGAATGCTTATGTAAGCTGCTCTTTAGATCATACAAGACACAGAGAAGCAATTTGATCTCCATTTCTGTGCTTCTTGGTCCTCCTACAATGTGTTTATTTCTTTGTTTAAATTTGTTGAGATTGCCACTTTAAGGAATAAGAATCTTTTTGGCTTTGCCATGGTGTGGCTGGCAATTGCAGATTGTCCTTTCTGTTGCAGGTGTGGACCCTAATGAAATGCAGCAAGATACTTTTTATTTTAATTCTAACTCAGTATTCTGGCTACGGCAGCAGGTGCATCAGCTAATCTAACATCTATAAGTAGAGGAGATTACTTTGAAAATGCAATTGGTTTTATTCAAGGTAGGAGTGTTTACACAAACTGTCTTGGGGAAGTGAAGATTCAGTTAATGTTAGGTATCATCAGGCATTAGCCTTTTACTTCAGGGGAGCTGGACTCACACTGGGACTAGAGCGTAAGTGAAAGTGTCTGTTCTTGTTCTAGTTCCCCTCTGGACCATCATCCATGCCACAAACCTGCTAAACAGGTAGACTTAGTACTGGAATAGTAATGGGTGCTACAGGAAAGGATGGAAGTGTGTTGACAGCTGTGAAGGATTACAAAAAATTCTATTGGCAGCATACCTGACTTTAAACAAGGGATGTGAAAGTTTAACCATTTACACGGTTAAACAATGAGCCTGGATTCATTAGTTAATGTGCATGGTAGCATGCAGCCTGCATCAAAGACAGCAGTGCGGGGACGGGGAGCAGGAGCCAGTGTGCTTGGGGAGCTGACTTTAAACCAGCTTCTTGCACACACTGGCTCCCACCGCCCTCCACTGAAATTTTTGGTTACACAGTTACATAATTAAGTGCATTTTAACACCCCTACTTTAAACTAGTAGCTATCATTCCACTTTCACAAGCACTGAATTCACTTTTCGAAGGCAAGCTTTATTTATAGTAACTTCTTTCCTACTGGGTGTGAACTGTTCCTCCTAGCTCTGATCAGAGCAGAACTGCTTCAGCATGAACTAACTTATAGTGAGTCTGGGTTGGAGTGTTCGCTCTTCTTTATCCATCTTTGACGGACCTCTTCTGCCACCCTGACTCAGTAATACCTTATTCTGTGAGTAGTCTTACTGATTTCAGTGGAGCTGCTTGTGGAGTAATGTACCACTTGGAATGAGTGAAAAACAGAATTAAGCTTTGTTAGTGTGCATTGGCATTTACTGTGAAACTGAAGATAACTTAGTCAAGGAGGATAGAAGAATGATGGTGTGGCTTGTACAGTCTCATGATTCTGTTCTTTCTTCTGGTTTGAAACATAAGCCATGACTCTTGATGGTGCAGGAAAACTCAGCTATGTTGGGTGGGATTGGGATTTTAATTTACAGTTGCTCATTCTCATTTGGTTGTGGGTTTTTGTTTAAAATTGTGATTTGACCATGAAATGAAATTAGTGAAAAGAGCTTGCAGTTTACTTTCTCTCTGGCTTCCAGCTTAGCCCTTTGCAGTGAGTTGATTTACTAACCTGCTTTCCTGCACTGTGACTGCCAGACAATTAAAGCACTGTGTCTTGGTCAACAATAAATGGGAAAGGGGTGATTAAGCAAATTTGGAGGGGTAGAAGCAGGAAATACAGGGATGTTCTTAAGACGTTACCTGTGAGGGTCATTGGAAGAGCCTGCTCAGGGCTGGATATGAAGCTTGCAGAGTGAAACACAGTGTCAGTTACCTAAAACTAGGATGACCAACTTGTTGCTTGCAGGTCAGGTTTTAGCTCAGTGTTACATTGTCATTGTGGCTGTGAGGATTCTTTTCCCTTTCTTCAATAGGCTGAAATTTTTGACCACAGCCAATGGGTATCCTAAAATAGAAAAAAAAATGGCATCCATCTGTCATTGGGGTCTGTCATATGTCTTTAAAATGGCATCCCTCATTTTTAAGATATGATAGGTACTGATATTGAGATTTTCATGGTGTCCTCTTATTCCAATTGTCACAATCTACAGAGACACATGCAGTAAATGACTGGCCCAGATGTTACCGAGATCATTCTGGGGATTTTTTAATAGTCATGGTGTGAAAATCAAGAACTAATTAAGTAGAGCTTCATCAGCTTGCTGTTGTTTATCTCCTGCGTGAGTCAGCAAACGGTGGAGGAAACACTCTCTAATTTGCTCTTCTATCAGCATGTAAATGAACTGAAGTGTGTATTGCCAAACAAACTTCAATCAAAAATTAATAATTTATTAAGACGGTAACTTGTTTGCTGTGGCAGCTGGAGCTGGAAACAAACACCTATCTTGGAACTGCCAGAGGATTGCCCCAGGGAGCAGCTGCACAAATGGAGGTTGTTAGTAAGAGGAGAAAACAAATGCAATCCCAACTTTCTACTTGTGTTCCCCAGGGTCAGACTCTGCCTAAAGAAACATTGTGTGAATAAAAATTTTAATAAAACATTGATGGATTGTTTGTCTCTCTTGCTTTGGTTTCCTAGCACATTGGCTTTAACTTTCACTGTTGCACTGCTGTGTTTGGTGGTAGTTCATTCAAAAACAGGTTAATGGTGTTGGTGTCAACAGTGCATTTTCAAGAGAGGTGCCAGTTGGAGTGTCTTTGCAAAATAGCTGCTCAGGTTAGGATGGGTGCAGCCAAGAAAATGGATCTGCAATGGATTCATCAAAGGAATGCACCTAAACACAAGTGTTCTCTATAATGCAAATGTTTTGGCATTAGAAAATGCACCCGAAGGGCCTGCACTAGGAGAGGCACAACGGTTCTACGTTCCATCATTAGACCAGTCACATTACACAGAGCAGTCGGGGATATATACATTAAATTGGCAGCTATATATGGCTGGCTTCCAACTCCTATGATGGCTATAAGCCCTTCTCAGAGAGAGGGAGTAAAAGAGGGAGCAGAAAAGTCCCTTGTTTCCCCATATTTCACTCATAACACTTTGGAATATAAACATGGTACTTGCATTTAATTGTATGGTATACAGAGCAGTATAAATAAGTTGTATGAAATTTTAGTTCGTGCTAACTTGTAGTGCTTTTATGTAGCCTTTTGTAAAATTTTGCAAATATTCAGATAAGTTGATGGATCCTCTGAAAGATTGTGTACCCCCAGGGGTATGTGTAGATGTACCCTGATTGAGAACTACTTGTATAGATTCCTGTAGACATCAATCCTTTAAACTCCTCCTGCCGCCACACACCCCCAGCAAAGATTACAGTGGATAATTGAAGTTCAGTCCAAAAAATGCAGAAAAATTCCTTCTATGTTCTTTGGAGAGTTGTCTCTTGTCTTTTCCCACCAATTTCATAGAATCTGCCCTTGAGAATTCTCTTTTCCCACACCTCTTGTTGATAGACATGAACTATGGTCATGTCTAGGCCTCTGCTCATTTCCCCTTTCCATTATATTTTTTGGAGGGGGGGTGTTGTTTTGGTTTAACATAAGAACATAACATAAGAATGGCCGTACTGGGTCAGACCAAAGGTCCATCTAGCCCAGTAGCCCGTCTGCCAACAGTGGCCAGCACCAGGTGCCCCGGAGGGGGTGGATTGAAGACAATGATCAAGTGATTTGTCTCATACCATCCATCTCCAGCCTCTGACAAACAGAGGACAGGGACACCATTCCTATCCGCCAGCTAATAGCCTTTTATGGACCTAACCTCCATGAATTTATCTAGCTTCTCTTTAAACTCTGTTATAGTCCTAGCCTTCACATCCTCCTCTAGCAAGGAGTTCCACAGGTTGACTATGTGAAGAGGAACTTTTTTATTAGTTTTAAACCTGCTACCCATTAATATCATTTGGTGTTCTTTAGTTCCTTATATTATGGGAACTAATGAATAACTTTTCTTTATTCGCCCTCTCCACACCACTCATGATTTTACATACCTCTATCGTATCCCCCCAGTATCTTTTCCAAACTGCAAAAACGCAGTCGCTTTAGCCTCTCTCCATATGGGACCTGTTCCAAACCCCAATCATTTTAGTTGCCCTTTTCTGAACCCTTTCCAAGGCCAAAATATCTTTTTTGAGGTGAGGAGACTACATCTGTACACAGTACTCAAGATGTGGGCATACCATAGTTTTATACAGGGGCAGTAAGATATTCTGTATTATTTTCTATCCCTTTCTTAATAATTCCTAACATTCTATTTGTCTTTTTGACCACCGCAGCACACTGTGTGAACGTTTCCAGAGAACTATACACGATAACTCCAAAATCTCTTTCCTGATATGTCGTAGCCAAATTAGCCCCCATCATACTATATGTATAGTTGGGGTTATTTTTTCCAATGTGCATTACTTTACACTTATCCACATTAAACTTCATTTGCCATTTTGTTGCCCAATCAATTAGAAGCAGACTGTGAAGAACTTCAAAAGATCTCACAAAACTGTTTTTACTATCTTGAACAGTTTAGTATCATCTGCAAACTTTAATACCTCACTGCTTACCCCTTTCTCCAGATCATTTATGAATAAGTTGAACAGGATTGGTCCTAGGACTGACCCTTGGGGGACACCACTAGTTACCCCTCTCCATTCTGAAAATTTACCATTTATTCCTACCCTTTGTTTCCTGTCTTTTAACCAGTTCTCAATCCATGAAAGGACCTTCCCTCTTATCCCATGACAATGTAATTTACACAAGAGCCTTTGGTGAGGGACTCTGTCAATGCTTTCTGAAAATCTAAGTATACTAGATCTACTGGATCCCCCTTGTCCGCATGTTTGTTAACCCCTTCAAAGAACTCTAATAGATTAGTAAGACATGATTTCCGTTTACAGAAACCATGTTGACTTTTGCCCAACAAATTATGTCCTTCTATGTGCCTAACAATTTTATTCTTAACTATTGTTTGGACTAATTTGCCCGGTTCTGACGTTAGACTTACCGGTCTATAATTGCCAGGATCACCTCTAGAGCCCTTTTTAAATATTGGTGTCACGTTAGCTATTTTCCAGTCAGTAGGTACGGAAGCCGATTTAAAGGATAGATTACAAACCACAGTTAACAGTTCTGCAATGTCCCATTTGAGTTCTTTTAGAACCCTTGGGTGAATGCCATCCTGTTTGTTTTTTGTAAAAAAAAAAAAAAAAAAAAGACAAATTTACTTAACGTCCTACAAATAGAATTGATGCTAAAATTGTATGTAAAGCAACTGTAAATATAACTTTAATTTTTGGTGTTTTAATAAACAAAGGGCGTTTTATGTATTATGCAAAAGTGGAAGCCGATTGGCTCAAGGAAGCTAATTGAGACATTATTAGCAAGTGACTAACAGGACTACATGTAATAGTAGAACTGTAGATCAGAATAGCACTTCTGTTTAGCCGTTATCTGAAAGTTGTGGGTGTCCCCCAGGCCAGATAAATTGGAGCATACTGTGTCCCATAACATTTAGCATATTGGTCCATCTCTTATCTTAGTTTTTGGGGGTAAGGTCAGCAGGGTACTAGAAAGCACTCATTCCTCTGTTTTCTTTTTAACTCCTATCAAATGCAGTCCCTCTGCAGCAGCCTGGTTCTTCTTCTAGTGTTATCCCTGTGGGTGCTGGGCTTGCCCTGGTACCGCGGAACGGAGATTTTTCCCTAGCATGAACGTTGTGGTGGTTTTCCTGAGCAAGCACTTTGCACCGGATCACAAATAGGAGCTTCATGATGGAGTCCTCCACCTCCTCTTCCAACATTGGGGTACTCCCCTCATAGATCTTTTTGCCACCTGTCACAACAAGAAATGCCACGACTACTGCTCCATGGCTGGTCTTGGTCCCGGCTCTCTGGGTGATGCGTTTATTGATTGGAACGAGCCTCTCCTGTATGCCTTTCCACCCACGGGTCTCATTCCCAAAGTACTGCAAAAAGTCAAAACGGACAGGGCCACCGTCACACTAATAGCACCAGCGTGGGCGCGTCAACATTGGTTCCCCTTCCTTCAACGCATGTCACCATGCAGACCTTACCCGCTTCCAACTCTCCCAAACCTCCTCACCCAGAACCAAGGGTCACTGTGACACCCCCCAGATACACACCTTGCAGCTCACCTTGCACTTGGCTCAATCCCTCCGAACCCTTCTGCTCTACACAGGTCAGAGAGATACTAATCCACAGCAGAAGACAAATGACCAGAACCACTTACCTTTCAAAATGGCGCAGGTTTGTCATGTGGTGTTCCACACAGCATCTGCTCTGACAGTCAGCTCCCCTTCCCGTCATCCTTGACTACTTGCTGTACCTAAAACACACAGGATTGACTTTACCTTTTCTCAGGGTGCACTTTGCGGCGATTTCTGCTTTCAGACAGCCTGTTGAAGACACCTCCCTGTTCGCCCACCCAATTACCAAGAGATTCATGAAGGGTCTTATGAATTTAAGTCCCCCTTGCAAACCCATTCTTCCAGTATGGAACCTAGATATAGTACTTGAGGCTCTAACCACACCACCATTCGAACCGTTGTCTACTATACCGCTACATATACTGACTATGAAGGTAGTTTTCCTCCTCGCCATCACATCAGCATGCAGGGGTCAGTGAGTTATGGCAATGCCACCATATACCATTTTCAGTAAGAATGGAGTAGTTTTAAGGCTCCACCCAGCATTCATCCCCCAAGGTCTGTTCGGCCTTTCATATCAATGAGCCAGGAATTCTAACATCCTTCTATCTGAAACCACGTGCTTCGTTGTGTGAAGTGCATCTCCACATGCTCGATGTCTGTAGAGCACTCTCTTTTTATATAGAACACACGAAATCCTTCAGAAAATCAGACCGACTCATTGTTTCTTAGCCAAGTAATCGAAAGGACAGCCAATATCGCATCTCAAAAATAACTGCTTGTATAACCGAGTGTTACGCTGCAAGATGCGTACCTCTTTCAACACAACCTAGGGCCCATTCCACTAGAGTGATGGTGGCGTCAACAACCTTTCTCAGGGGTGTTTCCTTTAAAGACATTTGTAGAACAGCCAACTAGTCATCACATGACACGTTTGTAAAACATTACGCAATTCAGTGGAGACAGCTCTCAGATACCTCAGTAGTACTCTCATCAGTACACAAATAGAGACTCCGAGTTCCACCTTCCTACTACATCGGGGTCCTGCTGCGTAGTCACCTACAGTGGAGCACCCTCGGGGACATCAGTCGAAAAAGAAAGTGAAGTTACTCACCTGGGTGCAGTAACTGTCATTCTTCGAGATGTGTGTCCCTGTGGGTGCTCCACTACCCACCCTCCTCCCCGCTTTGGAGTCTTTTTTCATTGTCTTCTAGATTCTGAAGCGGTTTCAAGGAACTGGCGGGAGCTGAACTGCGTGACCGTATAAAAGTGCAAATGCTGCAAGATGACACCACTCATGCACGGTCCGGCCGAATGCTGCTAGGGAAAAATCTCTGTTCTGCAGCACCGGGGCAAGCCCAGCATCTACAGTGGAGCACCCACGTGGGGAGACAGCTCAAAGACAGTTACTGCACCAAAGTGAGTAACTTCGCTATTCTGTTTTGATGCCCTATGCCGGTGACCTGTCAGATCTCCCCAGCTACCACGGAAGCAGTGTGTTTGGTGGTCAGTTAACCGTTTTCTTTTTCTCACAATCTTTGCGTTTGTAAACTTTTTTCCCCCTAGAATCTGAAACCCCTGTGTCCTGGGAACGTTTGCTATTTTTGGTGAGTTCGTTCCCTCTGTAGATGTTTCTCAGACTAAGGACTTGTCTAGACAAACAGTGGCCCCAGTTTAATGTGGGGTGTTTTTAAAACTTACGTAGTTGAGCTGAGGCAGATATCTACGTTTATTTTAATATGGTAAGGAACTGGTTTCAACTAAGTTGATATAAGGCAAGTTTAAAATGTGTCTATACAGGGTTTTTTGAACTAGATTTTAAAATGGTTGGTTTGGTTAAACCATGGGTTCCCAAACTGGGGGGTGAAGAAATTCCGGGGGAGGGGGGGGTGAGGTGACCCAGCCCCCCCATCAATCTCCCTCCCCCAAGTTTTGCTATTTTTGTTTCTCATCTCCCATCAGTTCCTTTTTTCCCCCCCTCAACAAGTTTTGCTGCTATTTTTGGGGGGGCGGGTGAGGGTTTCTCAAAAATCAAAAAGGGGGCGTGATGCCTAAAAGTTTGGGAACCACTGGGTTAAATTATCTATCTTAAACTAGTAATAGAGATGTAGCCGTGTTAGTCTGGTCTTGCTTGTTAGTCTTTAAAGTACTGCATAGTCCTGTCTTTTGTTGCTTAAACTGGTTCAACTTTGTAGAGAAACCATAAGGTATAGGCAGGTTGGCATTAAATCAGTGCTCATTATTTAGGCATAGGGTTAGAGGTGTTACATTTACATAGATTTTTAAAACCAAAAAGGAAATTATGTTTATATAGGCTGATCTCCTGCATAGCATAGGTCACATTTCATCTTGAACATAAGAATGTAAGAATAGCTGTACTGGGTCAGACCAAAGGTCCATCTAGCCCAGTAGCCTGTCTGCTGACAGTGGCCAGCACCAGGTGCCCCAGAGGGGGTGGACTGAAGACAATGATCAAGCGATTCCTGCCTGGTTTTCAGAGCAAGTTTTCCTTTCCAACCTGCTGGACAATTCCTGTGGATTGAGACCACGATTTGTAATATTTGTAACAACCTCTAGATGGTGGTGTATTCCTTTGGATAGCTTGCTCACTTTTGAATTGCTCTGGTGTACCACCACCTGAAATGAATGAATTCCCAGCCTTATTTAAAAACTGACCGTTGCAGTTTCCCACGAGCAGTTAGATGTCCTGAAAATGTACTCCATGTCTAGGGATTGAATCTCCAGCTCTAAGCTATGGAGGCGCAGGAGTGGATGATAAGGAGGACTGGAATATAACAAGTGACCGTGACCTTGTCCTCACTAAATGTAGGTGCTAGTCTTTCACTACTCCCAAGGCAAGCTGTGCCAGACAGCATCTGGATTTATGAATGGCTGCTGTACAGGGACTCTATCTCCAGGTTTCATTCCTAACTGCACATCACTTTTCTTTGATTGCCAGGTGTCTGGTATTTAACCAGACAGCCCGGTATTTGTGCCTTCCATCTGGTAAAAATATTCATAAAATATTGGACATCTAAAATGTCCAGTACAGGCAGTCCCCGGGTTACGTACAAGATAGGGACTGTAGGTTTGTTCTTAAGTTGAATCTGTATGTAAGTCGGAACTGGCGTCCAGATTCAGCCGCTGCTGAAACTGATCAGTTTCAACAGCGGCTGAATCTGGATGCCAGTTCTGACTTACATACAGATTCAACTTAAGAACCCCAGGCATCCCCAAGTCAGCTGCTGCTGAAACTGATCAGCGGCTGATTCCAGGAAGCCCGGGGCAGGAGCTTCCTGTAGTCAGCCACTGGTCAGTTTCAGCAGCAGCTGACTTGGGAATGCCTGGGGCAGAGCAGCTGGGGTTCTGCTGGGTTGGTCCAGTAGCGCCGCCGCTCCTCGGCGCTACTGGACCAACCCAGCAGCACCCAAGCTGCTCTGCCCCAGGCGTCCTGATTCAGCCGCTGCTGAAACTGACCAGCAGTGGCTGAATCAGGACGCCTGGGGCAGAGCAGCTAGGGTGCTGCTGGGTTGGTCCAATAGCGCCCAGAGCGGCGCTACAGGACCAACCGGCAGCGCCCCAGCTGCTGTACCACAGGCGTCTGGAGCAAAGCCGCGAGCACGGGGGCAGCGGGACAGCCCAGATGCGCCATGGCTGTCCTGCTGCCCTCGGGCTCCGCGGCTTTGCTCTGCTTTGCTCCCCGTCCCCCTGGTCTGCAGACCAGGGGGACGGGGAGCAAAGCAGCGGAACACGCGGGCAGCAGACAGCCCAGACGCGCATCTGGGCTGTCTGCTGCCCGCGTGTTCCGCCGCTTTGCTCCCCGTCCTTCTGGTCTGCAGACCAGGGGGACAGGGAGCAAAGCAGAGCAAAGCGGCGGAACATGCCGGCAGCGGACAGCCCAGACGCGTCTGGGCTGTCCGCTGCCTGCGTGCTCCGCCGCTTTGCTTCCTCTCCCTGGTCTGCTGGAGACCAGGGAGAGGGCCCCGTTCGTAACTGCGGATCCGACATAAGTCGGATCCGCGTAACTCGGGGACTGCCTGTATTTTCTATTTTTCCCGAAGCCTGTCTTGGGCGCCTGACGGAATTTTTTCCTGGCGTTTTGGGGGCGGGGGGAGGTTTGGTATTTTTTGTGAAACCATCTAGCAACCCTACTTTGCTCCAATATTAATCTCACTTTATATGCAATCCTAGAATCTCCTTTCTTTAAAAGTACAGACTAAGGATGCCTTAGGGGAACAGGTTTACATGATGAGGCTGCTTGCTTCTTGGACTAGCTAAGCCTGGGTGTGTCAGGCCTTACTTAGTGTGGGCTGTATGTTTTCTCCTTTGGTAGCTAAGCCCTTGCAAAGTGCAGCTGGAATCTATTCCTATCTGCTCTCCTGTAGCTGATTCTGTGGGTGCCTGCATTTCCATGGTAAAAGATCAGTGACTCTTGTCTAAAGTCATACAGCAAGGAATAGGACGCCCCTCCCCCATCCCTACCTACTTTAACTATGAAGATATTTACCTTCCCTTTTGAAGGCAGTGAGCTGTAGGGCAGATAGAAAAGCTCTGCAACTATTCTGGCCTATTTTAGGATGGCAGCGTATTCCTCCAGCGCACCCCAAACTATAAAGAAAAAATCAATTACTGTAGAAAGGAATCAATTAGCACAGGCCATGTATGGCAGAAGGCAGCTGTGCACTTGGGCCTCTGCTGAGGAGAAATTCCAATGCTGCGCAGCTGATAGAGTACTCACAGCGTTGTACTTCTCCTGGTTGTGCATATTTGCACATGCCTTGGTGCACATAATTTATTCCACATACAGATGGAAAAAAATCCACCCATAGAATCATAGAGCTGGAAGAGACCTCAGAAGGTCATCAAGTCCAGCCCCCTGCCCTAGGCAGGACCAATTCCAACTACATCAACCCGGCCAGGGCTTTGTCAAGCCTCTAGGGATGGAGACTCCACTACTTCCCTAGGTAACCATGGATGGAAAAGATTAGAGGAAATATTGGTGGAAGGGCCTTAGCTACCCTGTCTGTGGGTGATGGTGTCTGGCACTGCTCTAGCATGCGCTGTGCAGACCCAGTGAGGAAAGGACAATGCAAGAGGGGCTCACCCTTCCTCTGGGCATGTTCCCAGCTGAGGCCAGGATCTGGCCCCTCTCGTTCTGCAACGCAGCCTTTAAAACCTGAGGCTCTTAGATTGCAAATCACTGGGCTTCCCAGAGGAGAAAACCGCCGGGCATCGCTCCAGGGCCGGGCCAATTGGAGGCGGTTGCCTTAAGCCCCATTGTCGTCGGAAGGGGGCAGCCCGGCCCGCGAGGAGCCCGTGCTCGGCCAAGCTGCGGGAAAGCGCCAGGCGCGAGTGGAGCCGCGGGCTGGGGGAGCGCCCCGCCCCGTGCAGGGCCACGTGTCCCCGGGGCTCCCCTGGCCCTAGTGGGCGGCGCGCTGGCCCCACCCTGCCCGGCCCGGGGGCGGTAGCGGGCTCGGCGCCGGCCGGGGAGCCATGGCGCGCGGGGCCGGGCTGCTGCTGCTGCTGCTGCTGCTGCTGCTCTGCTGCCTCGGGCGGGGCCGGGCGCCTGGGGACGCGGGGCCGGAGGTGCGCGACCTCCCGGGGCAGCCCTGGCGGGAGCAGGGCTGCAAGCAGCCGCGGGAGGAGCCCAGCCGGGAGCCGCAGGGTGAGGAGCTGCCCCCCCCTCGCCCTGGCGCTGCAGGGCCCTTCCCGCACCGGCAGAAACCCAGCCGGGCCGGCCCCAGGGGCTGCGTGTTCCCACCGCTGTTGGGGGGGGCAAAGCCCGGGTCACCAGGGAGCTCCAGAGGGGCAGGCGCCGCGCGCCCCTGTGTGTGTCTGAGCGCGCGCTGCTCCCTAATTCATTTCCGTGGCTCAGGGCTCGTGCGTCTACTTTGCTGCCGTCTGACCCGCCAGCACAGCCTGAGGGAGGAAGCAGGCCCTGCTGAGCTGTGTGGATTCATTTGCCTGGGATCTTAAAGGGGGTTTCCAACCCGAGAGGTGGTGTCCTGTGGGGCTTAGCCCCTAGCGTAATGGGGATTTCACCATTTTGACTGAGTGTCCTTCCCAGAGGTGAAAAGTAACAGGGAAATAGCCATGTTAGTCTGATCTTGGTAAAACCAAAAAAGTCATGTAGCACTTTAAAGACTAACAAGAATCTTTATTAGGTGATGTGGGGCAGACACACTTCTTCAGATCATATTCTGAAAGCGAATAGGCATAGCCATTATGTAACAGATGGATACAATGAAAAAGTAAACAAAATATACAGTAAGGAATCAGATACATAGCATAGAAGGTGGGGGCGAGGGGGGAGAAGTGACAAGGAAGGAGGAAATTGCTTATTGTAAGTGTCATTAAGTGGCTTCTCTGGAGTTACTACAATATGAACAGGTGGAGAAGGCTGTCTTTGTAATGTGTAAGGTAATTATCTAAATTAAGGCCCATTCGCAACATGTCAAATTTTAGTTCTGAAGTCTCTCTGTAATCTGCTGTTGTAGTAAGCCGCATGTTGTTAGGTGTTTAAGGGAATGGCCAGTTTGATTAAAATGTAGGCTAATAGGTTTTTCTGTGTGGAGATGTGTGATGTCTAATTTGTGAGCATTAATTCTCTGGTGAAGTGACTGAGCAAGTTGTCCAGTATACATCACAGAGGGACATTGGTGGCACATAATGGCATATATCACATTGCTGGACGTACAGGAATATGAGCCCTTGATCGTATAACTGACATGGTTAGGTCCAGTGATGGTGTCTCCAGAGTAAATATGTGGACAAAGCTGGCAACAGTGTTTGTTGCAAGGGAAAGTTCCAGCATTAGTTTTATTGTTGTATGCCCTGTGGTGGTTGCTGTATTGGAACTTGGGAGACCCAGGTTCAGTTCCCTGTTCTGTGTAACCTTGGGCAAGTCACTTAGTCTCTGTCCAACTCACAGGTCAACCCACAACCACAGGGCATACCACAGATAAGCCATTTATTTGACGCTTACAATAAGTAATTTCCTCCTTCCTTGTCACTCCCCCCAACCCCCATTTTCTATACCTATTCACTTTCAGAATATGATCTGAAGAGAAGTGGGTCTGCCCATGAAAGCTTGTCACCTATTAAAGCATCTTGTTAGTCTTTAAAGTGCTACAAAAGACAGGACTATGTCCAGACTAACACGGCTAGACCAGACTAACACGGCTACATCTCTATTACTTTAAAGTACTACATGACTACTTTTTGTCTTCCCAGAGGTGTGTGTAGTTACCCTCAGTAACTGGGTATTTGGGCTTCACCCAATAGCTCCTACATACCATCTGAGTGACTGTCTGTCTACCCCCCCTCCCTAGCCCTTGTTGTGCTGTGGATATGGACATTGCTGTTGCTGTGAAGTTGATAGGGTCTGTAAGTAACTCAAAGCTAATAGGGCAAGGGTTATCCCCAGGATGCAGGTGGCCTATCAGCCACTTCCTTTCTCACTGTTGCCTCTTCTCTAGGTTGGAGCTTGCCCCTGGTGGGTCAGGATTATCTGGAGATCCTCTCCAGCTGGTATTGCAGCTTTGGAAACTGCTGTGAGACAGGAGACTGCAGAATAGTCAACAACGTAACAGGTAAAGGCCCTTGAAAAAGAGGATATATATATATATATATATATATATATTAATGTGCTATATTGGAACTTGGGAGACCCAGGTTCAGTTCCCTGTTCTGATACAACTCTCTGTGTAACCTTGGGCACGTCACTTAGTCTCTGTGCCGCGGTTCAACATCTGTATAATGGGGACGTCAGTATCACCTAGCCTTAAATACGTTAGAGTGTGAGGTGCTCGGATGCAGTAGTAATGAAGACTAGAGAAGTACTAAATGGAGCATGTGTGTGTCATGTTCTCCCGTCAGCTCGAGTGAAACCTCTAGTTCCCGGTTCTTAGAAGAGCCAATACAGAATCTTAGTAGCCCTGCGCAAAGTGCTTTCAGAGCAGAGACCATGCCTCTTCCTGCCTGTGAGCTCCTGCGTGCACAGAGCATGGGGAAGGGAGTAGCAGAGCTTGTCCAGAGAGGGACTACCAAGCCCCATCCCCTTCTCCCAGTCCTGACCTAGAGCTCTGTATCTAGTCCATGTGAAAATGTCTCAAGCTGTGATTGGGCTCTGAGACTTCAGTAATCAATGCAAACAGTGACTGATACTTTGTACTTCTCTGGGGGCTCCCACTTGGGGATTTTAGTGCCTTTTGGCAAATGTTAATTAACTAAATATCGCATGAAATGGGTAAATACTCTCCCTATTTTCCAGAGGGGGAAAAGAGAGTCAGTGACTTGCCTGGATCCATGGCCAAGAATCCTGATTTCCACTCGCGTGACCAAATCACTCATGTTTCTTTCCAGTCTAGCTCTGCCTTTGTAACACCACGGCAATGCAAGGCAGAATGCCTAATGCTATCCTGGGCTCAATGCGTTAAGGATATTAAATTGCGGTTATCTGACTAATCGTGTAGTTGATACAATTTGTATTGACTACACGATTAGTCAGTAAGGACCACTCTGCAGAGATGCAATGGGGTAGCTCCCAGAGCTGGCTCGAACCAGGACTGAGCAGTTCTGGCTTGTGCCAGCTCCAGGAGCCGCCCACACTGCAGCTCTGCATTTTAAATGTAGAAAGAGTCTCTGGGCTCTTATCACATTTAAAATGCAGAAGTGCACGTCCCAGACCAGTGCGAACTGGGTCTGCTCAGTCTTGGCTTGTGCCGACTACAGCAGCCCCTGTTTGGGAACAGTGGCTGCTCCAGCAACAGCCCCTCTTTGCGGCGGCCAGACCTGCAAGTGGCCAACCCAGGCTGCTGTGCACAGGGATTAATTGACGGCAGCTTCCTGCTGGGACCCCCACAGACAGAGGTTGCCTTCTTGAGCTCCTCCCCCTGTCCCCCCACTGAGTCTGATAGAGGCAGCAGGGGGGTGAGGCAGGTGGCACCATGGAGACCGGCTTTTAAGCTGGCTACCCTCAGCACTGTCTCCTGTGTCGTCCTGCCTCCCCCGCTGCCTCTCATACAGAGGCAGCAAGGGGGGAAGCAAGTAGTCAAGTACTTCACTGGACTATCTGATAAGCATCTGTCTAACATCTCTACAATGCATAGCCAAACCGACTGGTTCCTATGCTAATATGATAGCTGGTAGACGTGAGTGTAAGGTGAGTGTCTTCTCTTATCCTGCAGGGTTGGAGTCGGACCTGAACAGGAGGCTACATGGGCAGCACTTGGCAAAGAATGTCATTCTCAGAGCAATGAGAAGCTTCCTGGAGACCCCACAGCCGGCGAAGGCCCTGGCCCTGTTGTTCCATGGCTGGTCTGGCACTGGGAAAAACTTTGTCGCTCGGATGATTGCTGATCACCTGTACCGTGATGGGCTGAAAAGCGAGTGTGTTAAAGTCTTTATCTCACTCTTTCATTTCCCACACCCCAAATATGTGGACTTGTACCAGGTGAGAGAACTCCAGTGTTACCAGCCACCACAGCTGTTGGTTGTAGTAGGGGGTAACTCAGTCCTGGTCTCTTCAGTCCCAGTCAAAGGGGCGTTTCTGAATAGGTAGCTAGTTCAGCCCCAGCTCTTAGCAGAAGATAGTGCAGGATTACTGGCTGCAGGAGAGCTCTGTGCCAGCCCAGTTCGAGCCCTTCCCAGCAGAAGCCACTAGCTGTGAGAGAGCCCAGTACCACTCCAGGGCTGGCCTCTCTCAGAAGAGGGCCATTCTGAAGCCTGAGTGTAATGATTAGTGCTCTCAGCTGCTGGGGATGGTGCAGGAGCACTTGCAGCGGAGCAGCTCCTGGCGGTTGTCCCAGCCTCTCCCAGTGGGAGATACGAGAGGGCATGGAGCAGCGGGTGGGGTGCTGACTGCGAGGAGCTCTGTCTTCCGTGGCAGCTGCGCCTGTGTCGAGGATGCAGTTAGCGCAGTCGAGAAACCCCACGTGACCTGTACACAGGCCAGCTACTGGCCAGTTCACACTTTTTGCCTCTGCCCTGCAGGGTCAGCTGAAGAAGCAGATAAGGGAGACGGTGCAGCTCTGCAAACAGTCCTTGTTCATCTTTGATGAGGCGGAGAAGCTTCACTCTGGCCTGCTGGATGCCATCAAGCCCTGTGTGGATCCTCACACCAGCATCAGCGAGGTGGATTACAGGAGATCCATTTTCCTGTTCCTCAGGTGACTACCACAGACCCTAGAAACAAGGTTCTGGTTGCGGGGGGAGGGATCTGTTTTCCCCAAGGCTCTTGAAGACCAGCATTAAACACCCCCTTAGATGCCATAGTCCAGAAAGCTGGGCCAGTGTTGCACAATTAATTAATAGTTTTTACCTTCCACTTGAACATCTGCTGGAGATGCCAAATTAGGCCACAAGTCTGCTGTGGCACAACATGTCCCATGACCCCTACTTTATCCTGATGGTCAGAGGCCTGGGCTTTTCTCTCGGCCTTATCCCCGCTGAATTTATCTGCTCAGAAGGCACATGCCTTGGCATTTTCAGAACTGTCTGGTCTTCAGAACTGGCCCAGTGGTCGGGGGAAGTAGGCCCCCGAATCCTTGGTCAGTATGTTTGTGGAGAGGGAGCTGGGATTGAGCCACAGGATAGAGGGAGGTAGGGAGCTACCCTACCATTGTGGCTACTTTCCCTGCCGCGCTGAGGGGAGCCTTGAGCCCCGTGTGATCCCAAGTGCTGTTTTGTCATGCTGCAGGGAGGAGGGTAGCAGGCCCCCTCTGTGACGCTGCCCTCTGTTGTGGGAAGCAGGCTGCATGCCCATAGACACTGGCTTTGCACGTCTGTCATCTAGAAACCAGACTGCTCTTGGAGAGGTCATTGAAACTGTGCCACACTAGGTCCTCCTCTTACGGGGATGGCTGTGTCTCTGAAACCGAAGGGGTTTCTTTCCTGTTGATCCCAGAGATGAGCGGGGGGTGGGAGGGAGCTGCAGCTCCCTGGACAGAGCTGGCTCAAATGTGAAGGGGAGCTGGGGTAGCAGGAGTAGGCGGCACAGAATGAAGGGGTGGACAATGGGATAGTCTTTGACTCAACTATACATTTGTTGTCTTCATCTTTGGAAATGGCTCAAGAACCCTTTGGAGAAGGGAGCGTGCAAGTGTGTCCTCCAGTCCCCAATTTTCTCTCTCCCTTAATTCGGGGAAAACACTTGAAGGGCCCAGGCAGCTTTTGTCCTGGGAGCTCTGCCACATCATCTCCCCTCCCCACACATCTTAAGGTGAGGATAGTGAGCTGCCTCCCTCTAGCTGGTGTGACTCCCTCCGCAGGGCTCGCGCTGTTTCCAGACCATACTGTCTGGAATAATTTGGCCTGCTGTTTGGGGCTCCTTTTGCAAGTTTCAGTGCTCGCCTTGCCCCTTTCAGTGCAGTACGTACATGTCTGCTTAGAGAAACAAGCATTTTAAAAATGACCCTGCTGTGTGAGTTCCAGCTGCCTTTCCCCTTACAAAGAGCTAGTCGGGCAACAAGGACCCCAATGTGGGTTCTCTCCTGCCTTCACAATCTCCCAGTTCCACTTTCTCTTCCACACACAGCACTGTCTGGACTGTGGCCTCTGATGGGACTCGTGCTGGGTTCCCTGCCCTTTGCAGAGTTGTCTGCGCCTGGAGACTTCTCTGCAGATGGGGCTGGGAGATAAAGGGGCTGTAGTCAATGTTCTGTACTCTTGATTCACAGTGGGCCGTAGTCTGGGAGGGTGGGGCCTACCCCTAAAAAGCATAACTGGAGAATGGAAGTTGATTGGGAAGTTGATTCCTCTAGGGCCTGGGTGTGAGCAGACCCTTCAGTGGAAAGGCAGGGCTTTGGTTTGGAAAGGCTGCCAACCCATGAGCTAGCCCCAAGCCAAAGAGCCAAACAACATCAACATTCAGAACAAGTGGTCAACAAAAAGCCATATAAGAATGCCCATTTGCATGACCGAAAATGTAATACTGATAATTGATATAATGATTACGGATAGCACAAATGAAACGTTGTACTCACAGGCTTTATTTAATGGGATGTCTGCTGCTGCATCTTTTTGCACAATTCTTTGTTGTTTACATCATAACTGGTCAAATCCAGCTTCATGCGTATTCAGGCTGTTTTCTGTCAGTCTTATGGCAGGAGGCTGTATGAGGAGCTCAGGGCAGGAGATCGGGGTGTATGATGGACTCAGGGCACAAGGTGGGGTGTGTAGAGGTGCTGGAGTGTTATGACTGGGGATGTGGGGGTGCATGAGTTTGGGGATTTGGGATTATGAGGGGCTCAGAGCAGGGGCTTCAGGTGTATAATGGGCTCAGTGTTGGTGGGTGGGGTACAGGAGTGTTATGATGCTACGGCAAGATGGGGGCTGGGCCCCAATTGGGAGCTTGTTGGCCAGGCTTCATTTTTAAACAAAATAAAATACTATGTCCAAGGCACAAGATTTCAATATTGTCTTTATTTATGGCAAGAGTGGGGAACCTTTTTTGGGTTGGGGGACCACATAAGTGAGAAGCAAAAAAACTCTCCAAAACTCCCCAACCCTCACTGATGTGGCCCCCAACTGACACACCTCACTCCACTGGTGCTCCAGCCCCAGAGCTGGGGAGAGGGGCTGGAAGGACTGATGTTCAAGGCCTCAGGCCAGATTGACTCTTCTGGGGTTCCAAGGTTAGTGGATTTGGTGGGCCCGCTGAGACTCTGGGTTGGGGCAAAAAGTGAGGCATTAAGTGTGTGGGACAAGGCTGTCAGTGAATGAAATAGGGATGAGAGTACGGGATCTGGGCAGCAGGTGAGGTATAGGAGGGGGTGAGATGTGGACAGGAGGGACAGGCTACCTGTCCGGGGGCAGGAGCAGGCTGGGGGCCGGCTGCCTGGCCAGGGGGCCATGGGCAGGGGGGATTCTGGCCAGGGACCTGGGGGCAGGCTGTCTGGCCGGTGCGGTGGTGTGAGGGGGGTGTCTGGGCATGAAGAAGTGGGGGGGGGCACTTGTTTTTGCGCTGCGCAGCAAGCAATGTGTTCCAATGTGCTTCCTGCTGTTCCCATTTGCTGGCAGGAAGCCTCTGGGAAGGGTTGGCGGGGAGGCTGCTGGAAGTGTGTCCGGAGGGAATAAATTAGCAATACACAGGGGTTGCGTCTAGACTGGCAGGTTTTTCCGCAAAAGCAGGTGCTTTTGCGGAAAAACTTGCGAGCTGCCTACACTGGCCGCTTGAATTTCCGCAAGAACACTGACTTCCTACTGTCTGAAATCAGTGCTTCTTGTGGAAATGCTATGCTGCTCCCGTTCGGGCAAAAGCCCTCTTGCGCAAATGCTTTTGCACAAGAGGGCCAGTGTAAACAACACAGTATTGTTTTGCGCAAAAAAGCCCTGATGGCGAAAATGGCGATCGGGGCTTTCTTGTGCAAAACCATGTCTAGATTGGCACGGATGCTTTTTTGTAAAAAGTGCTTTTGCGGAAAAGCGTTCGTGCCAGTCTAGATGCTCTTTTCTGCAAATGCTTTTAACAGAAAACTTTTCCGTTAAAAGCATTTGTGGAAAATCATGCCAGTCCAGACGTAGCCAGGGAGCCCATCTTTGCTTCCTGGTTTCTCCCATGCCAGGGGGAAGGAAGACACTGTCGCACAGAGCATTCTTAGCTCTGCTTGTTCCTTGGCAGGGAGCCTCGGGGCTTCCCCCCAGGAGCCATAGGTTGCCGACCCCTGGGCTAGATGAATCCTTGTTCTGCCAACTGTCCCGAGGCCTGGGCCTGAGAGGAAAGCTGGGTGCTGTTAGTGGCTTGTGACATACGATTTTGTAGGAAATATCTTAATGTTTATCTTCCCTTTCCTTCCCAGTAACATTGGTGGGAACACCCTCAACCAGGTGGCTCTGGACTTCTGGCGAGCTGGACGGACCAGGGAGGAGATCACCATGGAATCCTTGGAGCGGCATCTGCGCATGGAGCTTCGTGAGGCCACAGGTAATGGTGTGAATTGCTGCAAGTCTGCATCTGCTGTCCAGAGCCCCGTCCGTGTGGGACTTATTTTATTGAGTGGCTGTTTCATGGCCCTCAGTGACTCCCGAAGCTCTCCTCCCCCCAGTCTCTCCTCAATACACCCCTGGGAAAGCTAGGTCAGTGGCTTGCTTCAGTCATTCGGACTCGGTGACAAAGCTGGGGTTTGAACCTAGATACCTTGCAACCAAGACCAGTGCCTTAGCCATAAGAAAGACACTAACTGCAGTTCAGAGTATCACTCAGTGGTTTCAGGCATGTCTTATGCCCAAAGATAAAAGTACGGGTTGTGTGTAAACTGTAAAAGCCTGATTTCCTACAAACGGGATGAGCTCAGGGCAGACGTAGCCTCATGAATCAGTGGGCACTTTCCTGAACACAGTTGCCATAGCCACCTTGAGTAACAAGCAGTGCTGGACATGGCGCTGCTCAGAGTGTCTTGAGCACAGCCTCCATATTCCTGCTGCAAGAAGACCAGGACACGTGAGGTCATTTTCTTCCCAGTCTCCCCACCTTTCTTTTGCATGCCTGGATGAGCTGTGTCAGGACAGAAGAACTTTTTGTTTCGAAATGGACACTTGCCATTGGACTGCAGCTTTTAGGCAAAGCAGAAGAACAGACGCATGATTAGCCAAGGTGCCTTGTCATACAATAGTTTCTCAGTGTTGAACCAGTTTCTCCAGGCAGACTCAGCCAGTACAAATGTTAGAACAGCAGAGGTGCTGGAGATCTAGCCACATGGAAGAAGCGCATGGGTCTCTTCCAAGTGCTAAATTGAGTGCCCTTCTTGCTGTGGTTTTCATTGCAGATAGTGGCTTTGCTCACAGCCACCTCCTTCAAGAGAACCTCATTGACTTCTTTGTACCATTCCTGCCCTTGGAGTATCACCATGTGAAGTTGTGTGTTCGGGACGCTTTTCTGGCCCGCAGCCTTCCATACACTGAGGACATGCTGGAGGAGGTGGTCAGGATGATGGTTTTCATCCCCAAAGAGGAGAAACTCTTCTCTGCACAAGGTTGTAAATCCGTGTCTCACCGCATCAACTACTTTCTACCCTGAATGTCAGAGGGAACTATACTAGTGACCAGCATGGCTGCTTGCTGCACCAAGAGACTCTTTCTCTTGCAAGAGCAGATTGAAAATTCACCCATTTGCACTGCAAAGGAAATCTTTGAAGTCTCATAGAACTGGAGAGGCCTCTAAGGACTGCTCAGATTATTACACCTGTGGACTTGTGTGGCACCTGTACAGCCTTGAGCTGGCAGAAAGCTGGCTATACATTTGTTGCCCAGTGTAAGTTCCTTCTCTTAGCAAGTAGCTGAGAACAGAAGCCATCATTAGCTGTTGCTAATGAAGAATCCTGGCTGGCAAATAGTGGCCTGCTTCACATGAGCAGAGTTGGTGCAGGATCTTTGGTTTATTGTGGGGCGAGGAGTGTTGAGCTAGCTTAGTATCTTCAGTAGGAAAGTCTGAAGAGGTCACAGAAGCCACTTCCTTGCTGCCTCTCCCAATGCATAATTTGCAGGCCTGCAAAGTAAAATAAGTGCAGTAGCTGCGGGTAAGACGGTGATTGAGTTTAGGTTTTTCACCATCTCCCCTTGGGGGACTAGTCTGAGTGAGAGAGAATTTGTCTCCCAGAATCCTTCTTGCCAAACCAGCTGGTTCACAGTCACGAGAGGAGAAGCTGTCCAGCAAGGGTGAGAAACAGCTTGAGTAGCGATTGGGTGTAAGAATCACATCTGCAGCCTCCACGTATGGCATCCCAGGTATAGAACCCAGACTTTGAGGTGTCATTGCTTTGTGGTCACTTCCATGCAGGACTCCAAGTGAGAGGACAAATGCAGTGAGCTTATGGGCAATGCAATCTGGTGATATTAGCCAGCATCTTCCACTCCCTGGGGCAGCTCTTGCTGTGCACACAGCGTGCCCAGCTTCCTCTGGACAAACTCTTTCTGCAGCATTCATTTAAGGGGGCTCTCAATTGCAGCATTTTGGCCTCTGCACTGCTCTGATAAATCAAGAGGACCAGAGTACAGAGTAGCAGACTGTCCTTGCCTACGTCAAAGTTTGGAGAGTGATAACTCTGCTGTTTGATTACTATTTCATAGAGTACCTAGGATTTCACTGTTACACACTCTGGCTTTTGGCCAAAGACCATGTTACTACAAAAGGGACTGTTTGCGGTCTCGCGTACTTGCCAAATGATTTTAAAACCCCAAAATGTCAACAACGCTGGGGGCAACAGAGTGAGAGAAGCTGCATAATCACTTAATCTGTGGTGTATAGGTCAAAAGTTAGGATGAGGTGGAACAGCACATGCTGAGGACAGAGTTCAGCAGCCTGGATCTTGAACTATTTTAGGTGTTAAAACATCAAAACTGTGCCCGTGCTTTCCAGGCAGCTCACGTACTCACTTTGGAAAGAGTCTGACAAGGTATGTTTTATCTAATTCCCATTGGGTTTAAAGTCTCAATCCTGCCCTGCTTCAGCCTGAACAATAGAAGTGTAATAAACCAATGTTGCTAATTATCCTTCAGTGTCTTAAAGTATATAAAAACAGCTATACTGGGTCTAGCCCAGTGTCCTATCTTCCAATAGTGGCCAAGTGCCACATGCCCCAGCGGAAGTGAACAAAACAGGGAGTCGTTTTGTTTTCCAGCCCCTTGACAAATAGAGGCTAGGGATACCATTCCCCCTCATCCTGGCTAATAGCTATTGATGGACCTAAGCTCCATGAATCCATCTAGTTCATTTTTTGAACCCTATTAAAATCTTGGTCTTCACAACATCCTCTGGAAAGGAGTGCCACAGGTTGACTGTGCTGTGTGAAGAAAAACTTCCTTTTGTTTTTATTGGTAAGATATTAGCAGCAGCATTAGTTATATGGCCATTGTAGAGAAGAAGAAAAAATACTTATACAAATGCTTCATGCCTGTCTACTTTTCCAAGCTAGCCAAGGTGTTAACAGTTTATTACTCACTCTCTCTCTCTGCTTCCTTTCACTTGCAAGTACATGTGCCTTTAAAAAATATATATATTTTTTAAATCACAAACCATTAGCTGGTCATGGAATAAGACCAAAAGAAAGCCTGCTCTTCAAAGCTTCCTATTTTTCTCATCTAGGTTAAAGGGAAGAATCTAAATAGTGTAGATTCAGCTGTAGGGTGTCAAAAGCTGAGATCTAAGCTGTCATGGGATAAGAGGGAAGGTTCTCATGACAAGATAGGAAACAAAGGGTCTGTTTTCAGAATGGAGAGGGGTAACTAGTGGTGTGTCATTGCCGCCCCTGGGAGTCTGTACTGAGACCAATCCTATGCAACATTCAAAAATGATAAGGAGAAAGAGATACAGTGAGGTGGCGAAATTTGTATTATGCATTGAAAACAAAATTCTTCAAGATAGTTTAAGTCCAAAGCAAACTGAAGAGCTTCAAAAAAAAGACCCTCAACTAGGTGACTGAGCAACAAACAGGCAGACAAAAGTCAATGTTGATAAATGCAAAGTAGTGCATATTAGAAAACAATCCCAACTGTAAGTATAAAATGGGGACTAAATCAGCTGTTACCACTCAAGAGTGAGCGCCTAGAATCAATGTGACTAGTTCTCTGAAAACATCCACTTAATGTGCAGCAGCAGTTAAAAAATGGGCATCATTAACAGAGGGACAGAGTAGGGGTGGCCAACCTATTTAACAAGAGCCAAAACAGCAGGGGAAAAAATGCAGAGCTGCACCAGAATTGTCAAGCACAAAAAAACCTAAACCCCTCCCCCCGGAACAGAACTGAGCGAAAACAAAAACATTTTTTAAAAAGGAAGCTGCCCCACCTTCAAGACAGGTGCCATTTTTAAAACCCCGCAGCTCTCACCCTGTAAGCACAGGGAAGGCGGGGGCCATTTGCAGGGGTGCAGGAGCAGCTTGGAGAGCCACACTTTTGGGGCACAAGAGCTGCAGGTGGCTTGCAAGCCACGGGTTGGCCACGGCTGGGACAGAATAAGAAATATCTTATTGCTACTATATTAATCCCCCTTGGTATAGCCACATCTTGAGGTAACCATACCTGCACGCAGTGTTCATGTCAAGAGAAAGTAAATAAGGAAGAATTATTTATTTCTTCCCATAACACAAGAACATACATGAAATAAGGAAGTACTTTACATAGCCGGGTTCAAAAAAGAACTAGATAAATTTATTGAGGCTAAGTCCATCAATGCTAATTAGCCAGGATGGCATCCCTAGCCTCTGTTGGTCAGAGGTGGGAATAGATCGATCACTTGATGATTCCCTTTTCTGTTCATTCCCTCTGGGGCCCCTGGCATTGGCCACTGTCAGAAGACAGGATACTGGGTTAGAGGGATCTTTAATCTCACCCAGGTATGGCCATTTTTGTGTTCCCCTTTTCTAAAAGCAGCACCAAGAAAAAAGGGGTTTTTAGTAACTAGCCCTAGAGAATTTCAAATCCAAAAAAGTTGAGACAAAAACTGATGAGATAAATCCTTAGACTCAGTAATTAGCCCATTGTACAGTTGAGAAATAGGCATGTGTGATATTCAGTTCAGGCACAAATAATCACCATGCCTGGAAATGAGTGGCTGCAGTCTGGCTTGAATGCTCCTGTTTCAGTGAGGTTAAAATATTGGGAGAGCTTTGCAAATCTCTCCAGTTAAATGTTTGTTTTTTATATGTTTGCAGGGATGTTCAATTTTTAAACTCAATGCACCAACCTTTAATTTAGAACCAAGCAAGTGCAACCACTCCAATAAAAGCACCACATATTCAAGTTTGCCAATAAAATATTGCAACTTTTATTTAAAACAAAATGCAAATTGGCAAAAACTTGTGGAACAACAGGCAAAACCTTATTTACATCAAGTTTAACACTGTTTGCAGTTCACAGTCGGACAATAGAGTGAGAATTAAATTAGGAAAACAATCAAAAATATATTACAATAACAATTATTAAACAAAACAATTAACAACACTGGTAGTGTGATTGGTGATTAAGGTGTTTAGTTTAATCCAGTATTGTCAATGAATTCACTACAGATACAAACTGTGTGCTGAGCTGATCATAATTTTTAACCCCTGTGCACAACACACACGTTGGAAGAGTGACCCTTTGGTATAGACATTTAATTTGAGAGAAATAAATCAGGTCTTCAGTAATCTAGCCTACTCCATATGGGTAGCAAATTATAAAGATTTTTTTCTATCTGCCAGCTCCACTGACCATCCATGCAAAATCCTCTTGCCTAAGGTTCTGGAAAGCATGCTGCACTCAGCATAAAGGAGGTTTCTGCACATGCTCTTGTCACTCGTTTCTGTTTGTGGCAAGCCTCTGGAAGCTATGTATTAGGCATTGAAAACAAAGTAGTGATTGCCAGCCTGTCACTTGCACTTGTGAAAAAGTGAAACCCATTGCTTGCCAGAGAAGTCAGAACCCTAGAGACCCTGATCACACTGTATTGGAGACATCCTGGAGTGGTGCTTTGGTCACACATCTCCTTTTAAGTGACAGCACGAATAGCAGGTAAGGTCTTTTCGCACACACTGGTCCCAATTGTGAAGCTCTTACTTAGGCTAGTGCCCTAGGGCTTTGGAGGGAGGCTGAATAAAACACAATAAGGAATTCAGGATATGGCATGTGGCAATTACTAACTCCAAAAAGACCGAAGCTTTTCAATCCACAAGGGAACTGATGAATATTAACACAAACACTGGTGCTCTATAAAACAAAGCAGTTAGTTGTGTCATCATCACATCCTACTGTGCTACCTTCCACAGCACAAAATGCTGCCAAATACCTAGCACTTTTAAAAAAGGTTGTGGAGACCATCTGGCATAGCTTACATATATATTCAGTGGCTTGCACAGGTAAGAGCTTGCAAATTGAACAGTGGTGCAACTCCCAGAACGCTAATGTTACGTTGGGGAGGGAGGGGGATCAGACCACTGAGAAAGCTATTCCAGTGGGATTATGGGGCCACCAAGGCTATATGGCTATCTATATTCGTGTCAGCACTTTCAATGCTACAAAGGAATGTAGAGAGCAGCGAGATTCTGCCTTGATTGGAGGCAGTGCCTTGCCAACGGTGGAGCTCCAGGTGACCACACAAGAGGGAACTAACATTGTACCAAAGTTAAAAACAAACTACAGTTTTATCAACAGACACTGATAAGTTGTGCAACAGCCTCAAACTACTCACAAGTGACCAACTGTCAGGTAGTATCCATGCTAGACTACCAGCAATGGTTAGAGCCAACCAAAGGTGAAGACTGTGTGTTGTGTTTTAGGGGAGGAAAAGGGCAGGTGACCAGTGACAAATCTGCCCAGCATGCCTGATGCTTCAAATATGAATGTGTAATGGTGTGCAATGGGTGGGAGGGAAAGGGATTAGTTTAATATATTAACTCATTTGGCAGTTCTTACTACAGCAGCAACAGTCCTGTGGAAGTATGCCACCTGGGCTAGTGCATTCACTTCCAGCAGCTCTGAACACCGTCAGTGCGTTACACTTCCTTCCCTACAACCAAACAGACTCTTCCCTCTTCGGACAACTCATGCTCAGAATTTTCAGTATTAGGTATCAACTGTGCCCAACTGCCTTTCCCTTGTGAGCTCTGGAGGCCAAAATATGCATTAGTGCACACAGAGGGGAGGATCTGTGCAGCTAACTGGCCGTGCAGCCACTCCAGGACTGGACAGCACATGGAAACCACCCCTACCAAAACAAGAACCCACCATCGATTCTCCTGCCTCTGGAAGGCAGTAGCAAGGAATGTCTCTCCTCGTAGACACAAGCAGACCAGATTTGCTGATGGGAAATTCTTGACATTCTGCCCTTTCAGCTTCAATCTCTCGCACACACACACACCCTTCCTCCATTGTCTCCTCTCTCCCTCCCCCTATTTTTGAGATGAATCTGTAAACTCGAGGAGAACTCTGATCTGAGGTACAGCACAAAAACTCACTCAAGTATCAGTCTTTCCTTTTGAAAGCATCAATACAGGAACAGAGTTTCCCCTCCATGTGTAATTTTTCCTTTACCCAAATTGACAGTAGCTACCTTTGAACCACATCACTGATTTCTTGGACACATGACAATAAGTTATTAAGGACGGGATTTGTCCCGGGCACACTAGCAGCTGTTGAGGACACCTGCAGTTCCTGCAGGCTGAGTTCCAGTTTGCTCACGGCTTCCCGGAAGGCAAATTTGTTGCGTGTTTGTGGGATGCAGTCCACATAGCCTGAGCAGTAATCCAACAGCTGGTGCCCTGTATCCACCAGCTGGCTGTTTGGCGTGGGCTCGGTGATGGCACTCGAGAGGAGGTCTGCACACTCCAGCAGCGCCTCCTTGCTGATTTTGTCCGCTGAGATTTTCTCAGCTGCCTGTTTGGTCTTTCTTAATGTCACCTTAGCACCTGCCGTGCCATTGGCCATTTTGGCTGGGGAGGTGGACGAGGATGACAGAGGCACTTGAGGTGGAGGCATCATGGGCCTCCCAGATTTTCCACCATGTGCCACCACTGCCTTTTTACCACCTTCACTTGTTTCTAGTCCGTGCTGTGCTGCGGCGGTGTTGCTCAACTCTTCTGCTGTGTCTGAGCAAGTGGGCGGCTGTTGCAGGAGCCTCATCACTGGCGGTGGAGGTGGGGCACACTTTGGTTTTACCCGTCTGGGCCGGTCCCTGTCGCCGGAAGATGTGACCTGATGCTCAGATAAGAGCTTAAATTTATTACCCTGAGAGTCTGTGCCAATAAGCTGCACATCTGCTGGAGTATGTTTTAGAGTGGGTGAGATTAGGACTGGCACTTTGTGGTTATGAGTGGTTGGAAGTATTGCTGCGGCCTTTGCTGGGGAAGACCATCCTGGTCTCTCTCCATCTTCTAGGGCCGCTTGCCGTGTACTGGTGTTTTTTTCTTTGCTCTTAGGGGCTGTTGCCAGACCTGGACAGTCCTTCTCTGCAATAGCTGAATCCCCTGAAGCTGTTCTAACTGGAAGAGCAGTGGCACCTCTTGGCAAGAGTTTAGCTTTCGGTCTCTCTCTGGTCAGAACAGGGCCGTCTTCAAGCTTTTTGGGGAGCAGGTCATTGGCTCTACCTGTAGTCTCCTCTGGCTGAGAGGAGGTGGACACTGTCCTTTCCAGCTGTATTTTTGACCTCTGACAATTTCTAGGAAGAGTCATTGCCATTCTGTCCTGCTCTGGAGGCCCTGAAGACATGGAAGATGTAGAATTTGACCTTGGAAAAGGCTTTGAAGCTTCTTCACCAACAGTGGGTTTCCCTGCTCGTAAACCCAGGGTCTTTTTAATCAAGCGCGGTGTAAAGAAACCTGTGATGCCTGACCACCCACCACCAGTGCTTGTGCCCCCACCACCGCTGGTACCACCACTGTCATCACTGTAAAAGCTCCTCTGTGCAAAGCCCCCTCCGTAGCATTTGGCTGCAGCCAGGCTTGCATCCTGCTGAGGGGGTGGGAAAGAAAACCCATCGACATGCTGCAAGGAAGCAGCAGATGAAAAGTTACCCGTGAGCTCGTATTTCTTGTGGGGCTGGTTCTCCATCTCACGGAAGGAGCTGCTGCGCTTTGGAGGTGTGGGGGCATTCCTCTTCTTCATAAAGGAGCTGAAAAAGCCACCCTTTCTGTCCCTGGTGAAAGTGGTCTCTTTGGCGTCTTCCAAGAGGCCACTGGGAGACTTGTCCCTTTGCTTGCGAGGCAGTGCTGGTGATCCACTTGTTGGCTGTGTGCTTCTGATAAACCCTAAAGACAAGAAACAGATGTGAATAAAGAATTGATGAAAACTCTAACTCACCCTCCAGCCTGAAACACTTGGACTGTCCAAATCTAAAGAGCTTTCTTCTGAAAAAATGTAACTTAGTGCACATCTGGTGTTCTTAGGCAAATGATTAACTCAGAAAAATAAGTACAAGTTCACTTGACAGAAAATGTATGAGAAAATCAAAATCCACTTTTGTCTTCTACTTTCTTATTTCCTTTCTTTTCCCTGAACATATAGAACTGACAAAACATTGCAACAGGGTTTTTTCCCCCCACTTTACAGCAATAAAAGTGAAATTAAAAAGGAAGGTTTAAAAAAAAGAGTAAATTTACCAAAATTAAAACTGCAAAGGTTTTCTGGAGCCTGGTAAAATATCTGTCTGCTGAGGCTAAAGCCATTCCCTGAGGCAGAGCTGCTTAAAATGCACTAGTACAGGGGTGGCCAACTCATTTAACAAAGAGAACCAAAATAGCGGCAGAAAAAATGTGAAGAATTGTCAAGTGCAAAAAGAAAAAGAAAAAAATAGGAGACTGCCCCTTTAAGAAACACGCTTAGACTTTTTGGCCATATCAGGCTCCCATTGACAGCCGCCATCTTCAGCGCCATTTTGAATGGTGAGCACAAGGGGGCCGTGGGCGGGGGGGAGCACAGGAGCGGCTTCACAAGCTGCATTTTTTGGGGGAGAAGAGCCGCATGCGGCTTGCCCACCCCTGCACTAACATGGCATGACAGAGATCACCAGGCTTTGAGTCAGGCAGAAGTCACAAGTGAAATAAGCCTAACGAATTCAGTAACAAGTTCTTGGAAATCTGTTATCACACAAAGACTGCTTCCCAAGATGGAACAATTATTGAACTCTGAGTCCTACAATGATGTAGCACCTTCTTTTCAATGATGCTAGAAATTCCTCCATTTGACTAGTAATTTCTGCACACATACTGTGACCAAAAGGTCCAAACTTGTTCTGTACCATTTCATACCATTCACAGCCATACTGCTTTTCTCCATCTTGGAATCCTCCTCTGGGTATCAGCAGCTTTCCCAAGAAATCAAGCGTTTCCTCAATCTGATCATTCCCCTGGGCTACTCCAGGAACAGTAACAGAGCCAGCATTTACTGGCCCTGTACATGCTCAAGGCTGTGTTGCTTTTTCCTCTTACCTTAACAGTGCAAATTGAATGATATGACTATATCTAGTTGAGTCTATTTGAGGAGTTATTAAACCTACAAGCCATACTGCTAAATTACACAGGGCAGGTGCTCAGCTAGTATAAATGGTTCATAGTTCCTTTGACTTTTAGTAGAGCTATAACAATTCACAACAGCTGAGGATCTGCCCCACACCTTCCTGGTCACGCTGATGCTTTCATTGTGCCCATACCTGGTGCTGAGCTGGAAGCGGAATGCTCCACAGTATCTTGTGTTCCTTCAATATTCTCCTTGTTCTCCGCCTGTTTCTTCAGAGTCCTAGTTTTTGAGGGAAGCATGGGTAACCGGGGCAAATAGGGAACAATAGATGACGAAGAGGCTGTTCTTCCAAGTTCCTCTGCCACCTCTGTGAGAAAAGCCAGGGGAAAAGTCAGAATAGAGAACAGAAGAGGAAAGGTAGAGTCTGCATCTTTATAACAGGGACTGGACTGGACAGAAGAGAGGCATCACTTAGCAACTGATTAAGCCACTAGGGCACACTGTGTATTGGCTATCCCACCTCTCCTTGGGTGGGCAGGACTAGAACCTGCCACCCTGCACTCCTCAGATGAACGCCCTATCCCCTAGGGCCAACTTTGCTCTTCCAAGACCCAGGATGCTGATGATAGTTACTTACCAATGATCGCAAGGTAACTCATTTACATTTTTAAGTTCAGCAACTACGCCCTAACCAAAGAGTTCTAAAAAGTGGCCTCTAACTTTAACAGGGAGCAGCAGCCTACAGGGCCCCCCCAATGCAGGTTCCTGTTAGACCTAAGAAGAAGGTTGCAGGGCTCAAGATGTAGGACACTTTTCTCTAATGTATACCAGGTAGGTAGGTCCTTAAAGCTCATGGCAATTTGCCAGGCTGCTGCTGGTCTGGGCAAAGTCTGACTGCCCCTATTCTACGCCATCACTGGGAAATTTTAGACAGGAGTATTTTCTGGGGCAGGAAGTGAATAGACCAACTTCATTTACAGTTACAGTTACAAAGACTGTTAGGAGGTGCCGAGGTACTCTTCTCTACTGGCTAATACTGTGCAATGTGTTTCAGACAATGGGCTTGTCTACTCTACACTATAGATAATGGCAGTATAAAGTTATGTCGCTCGGAAGTGCAACTAACCTCCCCCCCAGCATCATAAGTTATGCTAATCTAAGTGTCCTCGTGGACAGTGCTGTCCGTGGGAAAGCTGCTGCCACTGCTTGTGGGGAGTGAATTAATTCAGTCAACCAGAGAACTCTCGTTTGTTGGCATAGACAGTGGTGCATCATCACCAGGTGTTATAGTTGCATTGGTGCAGCTGCCCTACTGTAGCAGTTCTAGCGCACAGTAGCCCTAAGATTTATTTTCTAGCTATGTCCAGGGGATTATTGCATCCATGTGTTGCTGGTAATGGCACATTAGGAAAATCTGATTTCAGAGACTAAAACAGACTATTTTGTGAAAATTTTGTATTTATATTCACACAATTTCTGAAGTAAAAAATATAAACCCTACATGTTTCACACCCACCTTCCTCCCTTGGGCCCCTGGATGGTAGTCAGACTTAGGTCTGCAATGGAAGAAGAGTTTTATTTTTTCTAAAAATCTCTCCTATTTATAACTGAATGAATTACTTTTGTTTCCCTGGAAGTATTTCTACAGTGTATCTAATCTCATTGCAATGAATATGAACACAAGTTTGCACATTAGCAGAATACAGTCCAGTGGCCTCTAGCAAGGTGAACACCAATAGAGGTGTGATCAACCTGCCTCAGCGAAACAGTGCCCTGGAGGTGAAACTCCACTCCCAACATTTCAAGCACAGCAGCATGGGTACTTGCCTTCAGAGATGCTGGAGTCATGGAACATTGTTTCAAAGGCTTGATGGGTCTCAGCAAAGGATGGTCGGTCTGTGGGATTCCACTTCCAGCCTGCAGCACGAGAAAACGGGAAAGCTCTCAGTTCACAGGAAGAGTGGAAAATCTAGTATTCTCACTGAAAAAAGGAAGAAAAGCCTCCAACCTACTAAATAACTGCTGATGGACTGTACGATCCTATTGCTACACTGGCTGTGGAATAGGTCCTAAGTAAAGCACTGGTGTGGTGTTGATAGGTCAGGAATTACATCATTTGATTTAAGCCCAGCACCATGTCACTGACATAAGTTTTTCCAAACTTTTTTTTTTTTTTTACATTCAAAGGGAGTTTTTCCTTGTTCGCTACCTCAGCCCTGGAGACTGAACTCTTATCCAGCTACAGAAGAAGTATTGATAGCCCCAGCAGTACAAACGTTCAGCAATGAACCACTGATATTTTTAAACATTGCTGGGGGCCTATAGTGGGGTCTATAACCCCACGTAGGGCAACGAAGGGTTAAGGAGTTGCCAGCCTTAGCCTACCACACCTGCAAGAGAAGTTCAAAGGGGAGCAGAAGAGCTCACTTATGGGGAGACCAGGGAAGAGGACAGGCCTTCCAATGTTCCCTCCTGCAGAAGTGGCTACAGCAAGGCAAGATCTTTCCTGAAAACAACTGCCTGAAGATCCCTCCCGCAGGGGAGTGAAGGCCTGATGTCCTGTGAGAGGCATTCTGCTCCCTTTTGTACTAACTCAGCTTGTGCTAATTCCCTGGCTTTTTGTGGCGGACTACCCGCATGGCCAGTCACAGGAAGACCCAGGCCACCACTAGCCAGCAGATACAGCCCCCAAGGAAGAGAGAGCTGCCACTTACGAAGGGCTAGTATAATTCAGTCGGCAGGAGCTACGTGGGCCTCAGCCTCTGCTGACATTTCCAAAGGCGCCATCTAGTAACAGTAGTAATGGTGATTTTCTGAAGTGGACATGTGCACACTCAGACCCTGGCTTGACACCATCACACTCATTTCACACAGTCAAGCACACACCCATCTGGTGGATGGTGAAAGTTTTTAAGCCAGCTGATTTGGAGTGGCAGACTCCACAGCCTATTATAGACACCCTCCATCTACCCAGAATCTCCTATTTTGCTGCCAAATCGAAAGTGAAAGGAAATACTCACATGCCCTCATCAGTTCATAAACCTTTGGAGGGCACCCCTCTGGCTGTTCCATCCGATATCCCTTCTCCAGCAAATCGTACACCTGTGAGAGGTCAATACCTGGGTATGGTGACATCCCGTAAGTGGCAATTTCCCATAAGAGCACCCCAAAGGCTGCAAAAAGAGGAAAAATAGGCCATGATTATCAATCTGTCTCTTCTCTTCCATTGTCTGAATGCTACTGCGCTTTCTACTGTGACAAAGCACTCTCTCCTCTGAAGGTACTTTTCAGGACAGCCTGTGGGGAAGGTGGAGGGAGAGTTTAGCATGCTAAAAGTATTGCTGCGTTTTGGAGTAGTGCCCTAGCCTGGTATCACAGCACATCCCTCTCACAGCAGCCTAAGGAATCAAAGGTGCCCGCTACCCGGGCTCACATAGCAGAGGGCTTTGCATATGGGGAGTCCTTTCCTTCTTACCCCACACATCTGATTTAATGGAGAAGGTGTTATAGGCCAGGCTCTCGGGTGCTGTCCACTTGATAGGAAACTTGGCTCCAGCATGAGCTGTGTAGGTATCTCCAGTCATCAGTCGACTTAAGCCGAAGTCAGCCACTTTCACCACATGGTTTTCTCCCACCAAGCAGTTCCGGGCCGCCAGGTCCCTGTGTGAGGGAGAAGAGATGCAGTGGCAGAGGTGTAAACATTCAGAACTCTTGATCCCAACACACGTGTGGAATGGGCTTTAAAAGGTCTTTGCGCACCGACTGCCGGGCCACAGGCACAATTTATTTGTAATAATTTTACAGTCTGCAGTTTGTCTAACGTATACTAATTGTAGCCTTCAGCAGTCTGCCACTGACACTACCAGCACCTAGTGGTCAACTGGCCACTCCACTACCTATCCCTTTAGGGGTCTGGGAGGGTCCAGCAGATGCATATAGAAACCTGGGGATCTTTGGAAGCAATGGTGCTTGGGGGAAGGAATCTGGACCTCGTGCTTTCAAGGGATTGAAACCTTGCAGAGATGGTTAGGTGAGGCTTCCCTCTCACTCGCCCAACTGGGAAGGAACATGCGCTGGCAGGAGAAGGCGGGACCCATGGGAGTGGAAGGCTGTGAAGTGTGGAAGAGTGTTCAGCTGAAGGAAATTAGCAAAAGCCTTGCAGCTGTTTCAAGTCACAACTCCTGCTCCAGAGAAAGTGCTGGGGAGGGAATGCCTGCTTAAAGGAAGGCAAGACTGATTAGCCTAAAGCTAGGAGATAACCCTAGCTCCAGAGAGGGCGATCCTGCTTCAGGGAAGGTAGGACTGGCTAACCTGAGTCAAAGAGGCCTAGGGTGGTATTATAACTCTATAGAGACAAGGCTGAAGGGGAAAGATTGACTAAGACCCAGGCAAAAGATAGAGGAGTTCCTTGCCACAGCCTAGATGCTATGAGCAGATTCAAGGGGGTATCACTGTAGCTGCCAAAGAACCATTATTCTGTGCCGATTATGCTTCAACTGCTGTTTTGTGTCTAGTTTTGGGTACCACACGTGAGAAAAAAATGTGTACCAACTGGAGAAAGTCCAGAAGAAAGCAACAAAAATTAATTAGAGAGAGAAGACATGACCTATGAGAGAAGTTTGAAAAAACTGGGTTTGTTTAGTCTGGA
The DNA here is from genome assembly GCF_049634645.1 of Pelodiscus sinensis. Classification (NCBI taxonomy): domain Eukaryota; kingdom Metazoa; phylum Chordata; order Testudines; family Trionychidae; genus Pelodiscus; species Pelodiscus sinensis. The sequence continues at coordinate 59,879,769 of NC_134719.1, read as the reverse complement.
GAAGAGAAGACTGAGGGTGAATGTAACAGTTTTCAATTATATAAAAGGGTGTTACGAGGCGGAAGAAAAATTATTCTCATTAACCTCTGAGGACAGAACAAGCAGCAATGGGTTTAAACTGCAGCAAGGGCAGTTTAGGTTGGAAGTTAGAAAAAAGCCTTCCTGTTGGTGGTTAAGCACTGGAATAAATTGTGTAGGGAAGTTGTGCAATCTCTGTCATTGGAGGTTTTTAAGAGGAGGTGAGAAACACCTGTCAGGGATGGTCTAGATAATACTTGGCCCTGCCTGGAGTACAGGGGACTGGACTAGAAGACCTTGGGTCCCTTTCAGTCCTATGATTCTATAATCCCGAGCAGTGACAGGAGAATCTAGAGGCCTGACAGATTGTGACAAGCTGAGCAAAAGGTAGGAGCAGTCCAGGGAATATGGCATAGGGACTGAAGGAGCCGTCCTTAGCCACAACCTCGAAAGGAGAGTGGGCCTAGTTTCCCCTACTCCTTCGCAGACCAAGTGGCCAAGTCACAGGAAGCAGAAGGAGAAGGAGAAGAGGCCAGGTATCAGCCAAGGTTCCATGTAAGCAGTGTGCCTGCGTGGGCGCACAACCCTATTCTGAGCCCCAGGAAGAGGTTCAGAGCTTCCTGCCTGCACAGGGAGCTCAGCTGATTGGCTGGGGAAGCAGGAGCAGGGCAGAGCTGCCTGCTAAAAATGGAGACGCTGGCTCCAGCCTCTACTCCAGACCTACACAAAAGATGATCCACAGGCCGGATCTGGCCATGAAAGCTTTGGCCGGCTCCCTGCCTGCCCTGCACGCACTCGGCATTCAGGAAAGCTGGAAACGTGTGTGTTTCTCAACGCTGAGAGTCTGGAAGGAAGGGAGGCAGGTTTCTCATGTTGCCCTCACCCCTAGTAGCTCCCATTGGCCAGTTTTGACCAATAGCAGCTGCCTATTTGTAGGACAGGCAGCATGTCAAGTGCCCCTTCTCCCTTATCCCCCAGGCTCACAGCATTCAGTTCTGAGAAATAAAAATACTCTCCTGAGTGTGTACAGGGGCTGGAAGGCAGGACCCTGGCTAAAGAACCTGCTGGGCTGCTGGCTGGGAGCCAGGTAAGGCACCCCGACCCTCTGCCCCCCTACTCCATGTAACCTAAACCTTCTGCCCCCTCTCCAGCCCCCGTACACCTACCCAGACACTGCATCCCCTCCTCAGATCACAACCCCCTCTTAGACCTTGCACCCCAGTCCTCTATCCCTACTCACAGCCCAAATCCCTGCACCCCCTTCTTGTACTCCTGGCCCAGGTCACAACCCCCTCCCAGGCCCTGCACCCTCTCCTCCTCGCCCCAGTCCATTGCCCCAGGTCACAATCCCTCGCTTCACCCAAACTCCCTCCCAGATCCCAAATCCCAGTCCCTTACCCCAAGCTCCCTTCTGCACCCAACCTGCATCCCAGATCCCCAGACCACCTCCATTAATATAAAGGAAGAGTGCAGCTCTTGACCACTCACCAAATTCTTGGGAGTGGCCCCCATCAAATTATTGCCCACCCCTGTGTTAATGGCTTAAGGTAAGAAAGAAAAAGATTCTTTTATCAGAATTTTTTGAGTGTTGCAGATTTCTAAAACTCTGGTCTTAATGATTTTTTAAAATTCTGTGTTACTAATTCAAACATGATTAACTGTATTGCATTAAGGCCAGAACTTTGCCATCTGGTAGAGTTCTGGCTCTTATGAGTCAGAAGCAGCAAGTACTAGGTGTGATGCTGGCTGTTTTGTAGGATGAAACCTTATTTGCCAGGTCTTTGAAACACGCATCTGTCTGTTAGAAAGGATGATGCTACATGTACTCTAAGGTCTCAGAGGGGTAGCCATGTTAGTCTGTAACTAAAAAACTTAAGCAATAATGGTCCTGCAGCAACTTAGATTAACAAAAATATACAAATAGTCAGGGCTTGCCGAACCGCGGCGAGCCCCGCTCACCAGCCACGCTGTCCGGCGATCTGTGCATGCACAGATCATTCTGCACATGCGCAGATCGCCGGAACCCGGCTCTTCCGGGTTGCAATCTACTCGCCACGGGCAAGTAGATTGCATTATTTGTCAAGCCCTGCAAATAGTATCATGAGCTTTCGTGGGCACAACCTAATTCTGAAGCCAAGGGTGGTGTTAGTTTTCTTTTTATTTGATTGTATATTAAATAATTACAAGTATTGCTCCTTGTCAATTAATCTCTTATTTTAATATATTTTCTTCTACTTCTAAATATATATTTATATCTATGGTTTTTGTTTGTACTGGTGGGTGCCTTGCACACAACACCTCAATATTGGTGTTGCACATAAGAAATTTCAGCACGCCCAAAAGAAAGTTCAACCTGCCCAAGGACTGAAAATCTTAGAGGGAACCGTAATCATGGCCCCCCGACTGAGGACAGAGCTTAAAAGTGACTCAGCTTTGGGGTTTCCTCTGAGACTTTTCTGTTAACTCTGGAAGGCTAGGCCCATACAATGACAGACACTGATGGCACCAGAATTACTACAGGGGGAGTTAGATTGAAAAATGCACTGCAACACTGAACCTAGACATGGGAAGGTGCTCTTGAGGGGAGAGGCAAAATGGCAAGTTCCCCAAAGTGTATGAGGCACAATGCATGGTACAAGCCATGGACTCTGTCTCAGGGAATGTAACTTATGAAGGACAGGGTGACAACAATAGTATTATGTGATTACAAAAGGCCTGGCCACAGGAGCCAATTATTATTTTAAATAAAAATAAGTGCCCAATATATATGCACTCCTTACCATGAGACTGATGCTGAAAGGGCCTAAAGTATCTATTAGTCACTCACTCATATCCACACCAGGATGAGTGGGAGCAAATGTATTTTTGCCTGACCCTTCTACTGCGCTGCCATTATGCCACTACATTTTCAAAGGACAGAGTAATTTTAATTGAATTAGCAACTGAACACACTGAAACAAACCACTCTGAACAAGGAAACTTCAGCACCACCACTAGGAAGGTGTGCCCATGGTTCATTCTATGCTGGGCCTCTGTTTAGGCTGCTAACATCAATGGCTATTGTGAGGAGGGACACATGCCCATTGAGAATGGGATGAAATTAACTCACTGCGCCCGTGTCCTTTCATTACTAAATTAGACCAGACCTGAACAGGTGACTCTGGTTCCCCATGTCTTTCAAAGAGCTTGTAGGAGACCTCACTTGAAATCCCACTTCCAAGCTGTAGCCAGACACACACCCCATCTTGTTTTTCCACGAACCCCATCTTGTTCCCCCCCCCCCCGAGAGCAAGAGAAAGGCAGTCAGCCTTTGATGCCCTGGGAACGCAGGTGTGCTGCCTGTCCCTGACTCTACCATAAACAGAAACCAGACAATAAATGGGCTAGCTGATGACCCGGGGCCTCCCGTCGCCCTGATGGCTAGTACCAGTAATTGACACGCCTGCACTGTCCCAGGAGAGGAATCTTCGCCCATCACATACCAGAGGTGCCCATTGTCTGCATTTTCCCAGGTGTAAATTATGCTTTGCACCCTTCGTGGGAAACTTGGTGTTCAAAGCTATTTTTCCTCATTGGCCACTTGAGCCCAGGAAGAAGCCTACATGACCCAAGGGGTATAAAAGAGGTTCAGCAGCCCACCCCATTTGAGCTCCAATCATCTATACCTGATGGCAGGTATTGATTGTCTCCCGAGGTCTGTGGGACGCCCAGCCTCGCCCTACTTCTTCCCGAGGGATTGAGAGAAAGACGCTGGCCACGCCAAGTCTGGAACGCAGGGGTGAGAATATATACCTGCTATGTGTCTATTTTGCATGCATTTAATAAGAGCTCAGAGAACCAAAAGGGTTTCATGGTACCTGTAAGTGACTTATTAGTGTAATTTCTGTCCTGTCCTTTGTAGTGGCTGTGTTATCTGTAACATAGCAGTAGCATTTAACAACTAAGTTTACCCTGTAACAATAAAATAGTAACTGTTTAAGCTTTATCCTGACTCCTTCAGTTGCTGTAACAGAACCAAGCACAATTTAAAAGAACTTCAGCCGGCCATAAGGGACTCACTGCCCTGACCGTCGGCTGACACAAGCCCATGAAACTTGCAAAAAATGGCAATATCCCTTCCCCCTTCACTGCCATGTGGGTTTGTGACACAGCATGCTACCTACCTATGGATGAAGTTCTTCTTCTCCAAGTACTCCATAGCAGAGGAGATCTGCGTGGCCATGTAGAGCAGCACGACAGCGCTCACCTCCTCTCGGTTGCATTCTCGTAGGTAGTCCAGCAGGTTCCCATATGGCATATATTCCGTCACAATATAAAAGGGTGGCTCCAGGGTGCACACACCTAGCCATGAGAGAAAGAGGCAACATTAACATTTAAGTAACTATTACCTCAGCCCTAGTTCACCAGGGCTACGGAAAAGAGCATCTAGATTGGCACTGACGCTTTTCCGCAAAAGCACTTTTTGCAGAAAAGCGTCCGTGCCAATCTAGACACGCTTTTCCGCAAAAAAGCCCCGATCGCCATTTTCGCGATCGGGGATTTTTTGCGCAAAACGAATCTGATCTGTCTACACTGGCCCTTTTGCGCAAAAGCTTTGTGCAAAAGGACTTTTGCCTGAACGGGAACAGCATAGTATTTCCGCAAGAAGCACTGATTTCAGACAGTAGGAAGTCAGCGTTCTTGCGGAAATTCAAGCGGCCAGTGTAGACAGCTGGCAAGATTTTCCGCAAAAGCACATGCTTTTGCAGAAAAACTTGCCAGTCTAGACACAGCCCAGGACTCTTGAAGGATCTGAAATCCATTTACTGCGTTTTCTACCAGGGTAATGTAATCCCCTCCTATCTGTAGTACTCACAGGCTTTGTCTACACTGCAGGGGTTTTGCGCAAGAAGCCTTTTGCGGAAGAGTTCTTGTGCAAAAACTTCTTGCACAAAAGTGCATCCAGACCTTAAAGCGCATCGCAAAAAAGATGCGCTTTCGCCCAGGAGAGCATCCACACTGCATGGACACTCTTGCACAAGAAAGCTCTGATGGCCATTCGCAGAATGGCCATCAGAGTACCTGTGCTTTTTCCCATAGGGGTTTCTTGCACAAAAAACCCTCCGAAGCGTCCACACTTGCCTTTCTGTGCAAGAGCTGTAGTGCAAAAAGGAGTTATTCCTTGTGGGGAGAGGAATAACTCTACCAGCGAAAGCCCTCTGTTCTGCCGATTTACTTGTGCAAAAACACACTTGAGGTGTGGATGTTCTGCCGGTTTTTGTACAAAAACCTGGTAGTGGAGACACTGCCAAAATGTTTTTTTGTTGAATGTTTTATTTTCTAGTGCGGTGTAACAAACTGAGATACATGAAGCAAAATACACATTCAGTGCCACTCTACATACCGTCTTAGTACCAATGTACTAACAAGCCAATAGAATATGTATAAGAAAGCTGTACCCTTGCATCGCTGTGAGACTGAGTGGAAGAAGAGATGTTTGGAATCCCAGGATTTTGATCTATTTCTCACCCTCAAACTCAAGAGAGCTGATCAGAACTCCCCCCTGAACCAGCCATTACCAGGTAAGTCAGCTGGGTAAATCTACAAGTTAGATTGTCACAAACAATGTAAGCCACTACCACGATACAGCCTGCTTGTAGATTGGGACTCATTCACACTAAGGATGTTAAGAGGCAGGTAACTGGGTAATAGTGTAATCAATACAAATTGTATCACTACACGATTAGTCAATAAGGGTATGTCTACACTACCACCCTAGTTCGAACTAGCGGGGGTAATGTAGTCATCCGCAGTTGCAAATGAAGCCCGGGATTTGAATTTCCCAGGCTTCATTTGCATGAAGCCGGCCAGCGCCATTTTTAAATGCCGGCTAGTTCGGACCCCGTGCCGCGCGGCTACACGCGGCACGGACTAGCTAGTTCGGATTAGGCTTCTAGACACGGATTAGGCTTCTAGCCGTGCGGCACGGGGTCCGAACTAGCCGGCATTTAAAAATGGCGCCGGCCGGCTTCATGCAAATGAAGCCTGGGAAATTCAAATCCCGGGCTTCATTTGCAACTGCGGATGACTACATTACCCCCGCTAGTTCGAACTAGCAGGGTAGTGTAGACATACCCTAAGAGAAGGCACTTAGAAGGAGCTACCCCCACTGCAGTTCTGCAGTTTAAATTTAGTAAGAGCCGGGCATGCAGGCAGCTCCTGGACCCAGCAAGAATTGAGACTGAGCGAGGCTTCCTCTGTCTCGACTTGTGCCAGATCCAGCAGCCCCCTGTCCACAGGGGGTCCCAGCAAAGAGCTGGGACTCTCTGCAACCAGGGGCTGCTACCGGAGGCTGCTACCGGAGCAGCCCCTGTTCATGGCCAGCCCTGGCCGTTGCAGACGGGCTACTGCTGAAGCAGCGTGCCCCATCACCAACCACACCCCACACTGCTGCCTCTGATAGAGACAGCAGAGCGGGAGGGTGGTGGTGATGGTGGTAGTGACACTGCAGGGAACCAGCTTTTAAGCCAGCTGCCCCCAGCACCAGCTCTTGCTTCCCTTCCCCCCACCCTGCTGCCTCTAATATAGAGGCGGGGGAGGAGGAGGATGCAAGTAGCCTAGGATTATTGGGTAGGTGACTAATCAACTACTCATTTAATTCACTCACACTCCTTTGATAACTTGCACATTTAATGCAGCTGTGTGCAAAGTATGTATTGATGACAAAGCGAAACATGATATTGGTGTCAATTATCCTATAAACAGGTCTTACCCCCTCGTAACTCCCTTTTACGGTTTATCATTCTGGCTCTCTCTCACTCAGAAACATCATACTCCCAACATGCGTCAGAAGAGGCACCCCAAAAAACACAAGTCTATATACACTGTACTCTCGTCCTGCTAGTAGGCAGGGCTGGGCCGAGACATCCCATGTGTCTCTGCTTGATAATGGGTACAGAGTGATTAAGATTACTGGAGTTGTTCACATTCCCAGCATTATTTCCTTTCACCCTAGTCTTAGCTGACAACTTGGCTCCTGAAAGTAGTTACAGTCCAGGGGGAGCAGCAGATGGGACTATACGCTGGTGAAGATTTGGGATCTAATGTCTATGGAGACTCTTTCCTTGTACAGAATTAACAGCTATGCTAACTATGTAGCAGTAATAACCATACCACGCAGATGCCAGTGGCAGAACTGGGGTATGGCCAAGCTGCAAAGCCTGCATATTTCTCCCACTCACGTGTTGCTCTCTGTTTTGCCTCTCCACTGCAGTTCTCTGTTAAATATTAGTGTATTGACCTCTGGGTTTGAATTTATTTGATGATATGCATATTATTCCTCTCACAGCAGAAGAGATTTGGTTGCTTAGTACTGTTATTTGTTATACACACATTTAACCTATTCAGTGGGGCTATTTCAATAAATGTCTTTTTGTTCATATAAGTATCTGTGCAAAGACTATGACATTGTCTTGTGTGAATGAGACCATCATATTTGCCTTTAGATATGACTCTGGGTACGTCTACACTGTGTGAATTTTTTGAGATACCAGAGGTATCCCAAAATAGCTACCCCGTGTCTACACAAGCCGTGCAGTTTTTTAAAATATATTTTGAAATAACAGGCATGCTATTTCATTATCCCAGTAAACCTCATTGCATGAGGGATAAGTGATGGCTCAAAATAGCGTGTTATTTCAAAATTTGGCACTGTGTAGACACACCAAATTTCAAAATAAGCTACTTCGAAATAATTTCAAAATAAGATGTGCAAATGCACCCTCAGTCTCTCAGGGCAGTGATAACAGTATTACTTTAACTGTCTTTGTATTTTTGGCTTTTGCACAAATTAAAAAAAAACCCACCACCAACAAAACCCCAAGGCCAGGTAAGTAACATTTTGTAATGTTGTTCTGACAAACTGAAAGAGTAGTCTGTCCATTAGCATGGCAGTAGTCAAGATGTAATCTCACTGGATGCTATAGACACAGAGTTGTATAAAATGCCCGTTCAGGTTTCACTGGCCAGAGACAGAGTGTGGGTGTGCCAAGTTTAATATGTACATTGTCAAACATACCCTATATGGCTAAAGCACTAGTGCCCCAATAGTACATGCAGCACAAAGGTGAGGCCACCATCAAAAGAAGTGACAGATCTCAGTATGGAGTTTGATCCAAGCACCCATCCAGCATTGCTTACTGGACTCTGTCAATAGAGATCACTGTTCTCTTTTAATGTATTGGATTAAAATTTGGGGTGTCAAATTGTCAAAATGGCCATCAGTTAGACCAAGTCTGAATGCCACTGCCACAAGCATACACTGTGGACGTATTGTTAGCTTAAACCCACACTAGAGCCAGACTGCAAAAATAGCGAACAGAGTAATGCAGGTCAGCAATGTGAAAGCTGTCTCTGTTTTTAAACAAAGATTCAATTTCAGTAGAAACAAAGATGCTAAGCACAGGAGAGATATCAAGCTCCTTCACTCACCTAATAATTGCACCAGATTTGGATGCTTGATTTCCTTCATCACAGCAGCTTCTTTCAAGAACTCCTCCACCTCCATGGTATCTTCCTGGAAAAATGGGACAAAAGAAAAAAGGCAAATCCCTCTTAATGACTCTGTCTGTTTTAATATTCCGGTGATCCAACTCAGAAACTGGAGATGAATTCTTTAGCATCTGTTTCTCCCTGCTGGATTCATCAGTGCACTAGTGTTGCAAAATAGCATGTCTATTCTTTCCCACCCTTTATCATACGTGTTGCTGCTCTGGCTTTGAACAAATCAGAATCAAAGGACTCCATAACCTCTGACTCAGCAAATCGAACAACTGCAGTGTTGTCAAGCAACTTTATCAGCCTATTGACTGATCTATACAGACCAGGGGTGGGCAGGAGAGCCTCCGTAGGCCAGATCTGGCCTGCCAAGCTGGTTGATCCAGCCCACAGCCGCCCTGCCGCTCCCCCACCTCCAGGCCAATGAGACCTAGGGACAGGGGAGCATGCAAAATCTCCTCCCCCCACCAGGCGGTTCCCTCTAGGCATCACACACCACTTGCAGGGTGGGGGCGGAGGAGGCAAAGACTTCATGTGCTCCCCTGCCCCAGACTGGACTGGGCTGGGGGAACTCAAGAAAGGAAAGATGCCCTGAGGTCAATTATCAGCAGTTCCTTTGACTGATTAAGGAGTAGTTTTGATGGGTTATGCAAGGAAATCCTGCCAAAGCATCCTCACCTGGAAAGATAACAGCTACAACTCTACTGCATAGAGTGAGATTTAGCATTTTACTGTACTTAGTGGTAACACAAGGAATCTGTAGACCTGTACCTGTAAGATACTAGCTTAAGCAGTTAGCATTAGGCCTCGGACCCTTATGCTAATTTACAGGGCTCGCCAGCTGCGCGGTTCTGCGCTCTGTGCATGCACAGATCGCTCTGTGCCGGCTCTTCCAGGGTGTAATCTACTCGCCACAAGCGAGTAGATTACATTGTTTGTCGAGCCCTGCTAATTTAGGACAGTGATCTCTAGCATAGAAAAATGGCCTGGCAGTTTTGGAATTGGGAATAGCATACTAAAGGGCGCGGGAGGGGGAGAATTTGTGCATAATAATATCAGATAATTGCTGGAACAGTTTGGATATTTTACAATGGATCACTGTAGATGCTTAACCACAAACTTGCATTTGTTGAGCTGCCCCTCCCTCCATGTTGCTCTGTCCTGCAGCTGAGCTGCTCCCAGGATTCTCCAGCTAGCTGTGCAGAGCAGGGGATGGAGGGAGAGCTGAAATCAGGGTGTCCGCCTGTCCCTGTACTCCATCTCTGCAAAGCAGGGGGTGGGGAGAGGGAGACCCACAGTGGAGCGGCTCTTGTTTGAAGCACAGATGGCGAGTGACTCAGAGGAGTGCCAGTCTTAAGAGGCAGTGTCCTGTTTCTAAGATTTCAGAGCTCATGTGTGCTCTCTCTTCCATACACTTCCCCTCCCATACTCCATTCTGCAGAGTGGAGAAAGGGGGAGACAGCAAAGCAGCTTTCCCTCTCAGACAGAGTGTGGCTTCTCTCAGAAACTTACCCAGCAGCAGCCAGCGCGCACACTCTGTCACTGTCACACAATCACAGTCTGTGCCACACTGTTTCTGTACCACACACACACACAATCTGTTACACACACAGTGTGTCTCACTCTCTTTGTCCCTCTGTAGTCCCCAGCCTTCCTGGGACCTGTGACCACATACCAAAATACAGGCAGTGGGCCTCCCTGTGAAAATTACTGTCCACCCCTGCCATAGGGTGAGGAAATTAAATATGGACAAGAGAGGCTGTGCACTCAAATGAACATATGAGTGCACAGCCTCTAATATAGTCCTAAGCCCTACTACAGGGCAGACCCCAGTATAAGGGTGGGGGGAGGGTATGTGTGCGGTTATTGAACTTGCTTTGTATGCCAAAGACAGAGCATGTTTTTTTCCCTTTCATTGTCAGATCCCCAAAGAAATGTGTGGGTATGCATGCAAGCAATGGTACAAGCATTAACAGTAACTTGTACTATTATCTTTGGAGGTGGTTTGGGGTTTTTGTCTCTTTACTAATTGTGCTAATAACGGCAGCGAAAGCTTTGTTGTCCCTCAGTGTAAGTGCCTTTGTTGTGCATATCAGGATTCCCTGCCAGACACTGAACCCAATAAGCTTGATTCTGTTGTGCCTGCTACTGGGACTAGAATCTTACAATTCCCCAGATCTTTAAATGAATCTTAATTGGAAGTCAACCATCAATAAGCACTAAAGATTTGGATTACACAATGTTGGAAATTAAATGAAGGTTGGGAAGGGGAAGCGAGGGGACACTGTTGTTTGTGAAGTTTTCCAGAGGCAGGATTAGGGTGGAGAAGTAGTTTTTCTTACTCTCTGTTCTCTGAGAAGCCTCCATAACCTGTTTTCTTCTTCCAGGTAGCTGTTCCAATAGTCCTGCCTTGGAAACTCAGTCTCCATGGAGAACAACAGACTTGACTAGGGAATTCTAATTGCTTTTAACCCACACACAGACCATAAAGTTTGTTATCAACCTTTCATCCCTACAGACTACTGTATAGTCAAGTTAGGGTTTCCTCCACTCAATTTCCTGATGTATTTGGCATTAGCAGGTGCCAAATGTTTCAGAACCAAGAGCACACTGCACTCTTCTGCTGGCTAAACACACATTTCTAAAGAAACAGTGAGGGCCTAGCGGTCTTAAACCCACCTTTAGTGTTTTCACAGCAACCGTGAGATTGTATTTCTTCCAGACACCAACGTATACTTCACCATACTGCCCTCCCCCAAGTTTGTGCTTCATGGTGATATCCGTCCGTTCCATCTCCCACTTGTCATGGATCGGGGACACTCCATAGACTGTGGGCTTATTGCACTTGGGTGCTGGGTAATGCAAGGTTGTCACCAGTCCATCTGCCACTGTAGAATGATGGTGAACTAACTCTGCTAATGTGCTGAAGCGGCTTTCAGCTGTCACGTACACCTGATGAGAAAGGATCAAGAACTCATTTAACACCAAAGCTTATCTGAAAGATTTCAGTGATCGTATAAGAAAGGTCAGTAAAAACATTCAAATAAATGAGAGGAATTTAGAGTCAGTTTTGCTCTTTTTGATAGGGAAATAGATAAGCCACTAGGTAGGGTTCACATCTGCAGTACAAGCAGATTTATTTTAATAAAGTAGGGAAACTACAGCTGCTGGTGTGATTAGCTTCTCTGATGACCTTCCCCATGCTTTCCATAATTTTAAAACCAAAACTACAAGTGCAGTCTCCAGTCTCTTTAGGACCAGTGGAATCTCCCTCAGATACGACACACCATCCCTTCACTGTGCCAAAGGCAAGCAACCATTGGTTCAACAATTCTCACATATAGACCATTCTTAACAGGGCCAATTAAAACAGATCTGTAGTCACACCAAACTACCACCATTCTACTCTCCAGTCACCCACTTAACAAAAGACTATTAACAGGATTCTCAGAATGGGAAGCGACAGTCTAGGAAGGAGTACTGCAGAAAGAGATTTAGGGGTCATAGTGGACCACAAGTTAAATAGGAGTCAGTGTGACACTGTTGCAAACAAAGCAAACATGATTCTGGGAGGCATTAACAGGAGTGTTGTGAGCGAGACACGAGAAGTCATTCTGCTGCTCTACTCTGCACTGATTGGTCCCCAATTGGATATTGTGTCCAGTTCTGGGCACCACATTCCAAGAAACGTGGAGAAATTGGAGATGGCCCAGAAAAGAGCAACAAAAATGATTAAAGGTCCAGAAAACATAACCTATGAGGGAAGACTGAAAGAACTGGGCCTGTTCAGTTTAGAAAAGAGAAGACTGAGAGGGGACATGACAGCAGTTTTCAAATATCTAAAAGGGTGTTAGAAGGAGGAGGGAGAAAAATTCTTCTCCTTGGCCTCTGAGGATAGAACAAGAAGCAATGGGCTTAAATTGCAGCAAGGGAGGTTTAGGTTTAGGAAAATCTTCCTAACGGTCAGGGTGGTTAAACACTGGAATAAATTGCCTAGGGAGGTTGTGGAATCTCCATCACTGGAGATATTTAAGAGCAGATTGGATAGATATCAGGAATCATCTAAACAATGCTTGGTCCTGCCGTGGGGGCCGGGGACTGGACTCGATGACCTCTCGAGGTCCCTTCCAGTTCTAGGATTCTATGATTTCTTATGAAGTGTTATTTCTTGGATTAGGAGAGATCGCATGGACAGACATTCCCTCTTTATGGTTAAACCAATAAACCTCTCACTTGTACAAGACAATTGAGACAGCACTTCCCATTGTGTCCCCTGGAGAGCGCCTTACCTTTCCATCTGTGGTGGTATTGATCCTGTAGTGGTAAACACGCCCCTCATACCTGAGGGAGATGGACAGCTGCCCCGGGCTGCTCTCACTTTCACGAACCAGGAAACTGCCATTGATGAGGCTGCTCAGCAGATATTCTGCCGCACTGCGCGACACTGGCCCATGATACCAGGAATGCTTCTCCAGGCTGTTCACTGGTGTGATATAGTTGCTTGGCACCCATCCCTGCCCGTTCTTAGAACATACCTCACTCCACTCACCATTCTGGTTGTAACCTAGGACTCGTAGCTTCTCACCTGAGGATGGGGACAAAAGGGTGGGAATCAAGTTGAAATCTTGTGAGTCTTCTTTGAGTACACGTACCACTGGTTACCTAAGCCACCTTTGCAGCTAGGGGACACAAGTCTTTGGCAAAGGCCCTCTAATACAACCATCCCAAACTGTTCCATATAATTTTTTAAGTAGATGAAAAGTAAAATTCAGAAAATGGATACAGATGAGCTTTTAACATAGATTTAAAAACTGAGGGAGGTAGTTTTGACAGCTGTCCTGCTCCTCAGATTTGGAGCTAAGACACTATTCCCTAATTACTCCAGTGTGGATATTCAGATATAACTTACTTAACATGCAACTACATTTTCACCTATGTTAACCAGTTCCAATGCTTCCTCTGGTTTAGATTTGTAAAGCAGGAAATGAATTCTTTTCTAGGAGGTTGGGGCCTCATTCCAGGTTGGACCGACCCCTTTTAAAATAGCAGTATAGCAAGATTCATTTTTTCTGGCAGCCATTGACAGTAGTACCAGGAAACCCCCTCACTGATGTTTCTTGGTATATGTAAAGAAATTTTCAATTTCCTTTGAGTTGGGACAACAGGACTGTGAAATGTGTATATGGACAATAATGTAAGTAGTAAAGTTGACACGCCTGCATACAGATTACCACGTCTAGGTCAGTAATGGGCAACCTGGGTTAATGAGTGGGTGGCATAAGTGATCCCCCTTCATCTCAGTGAGCTGCAAGCTTGTCATAACCAGGATGGCTAGTTTTGCTAACTGCACTTGCATACCTAAAATTTATGGGGGCTGCCAACTGAATCGTAGCAGCACTTTGATTGGATGCAGAGGGAATGTGCAGCTCTCACAGTCAGTGTTGTGTGCAATCAGCCCGCACCTCACTTCACGTGCCCTACTTCTGTGTGTGTGTCACTTGAGTACTATAGGGAGGAAAAAAACTATGCCTAAGGAAGCCAGTGGAATCTGACAATCCCTTGCCTGCCAAAATATCACGTGGGCCACACACGGAATCCCAAATGACCACATGCAGCCCACGGGTTGACCATCACTGGTCTAGATCTTAGCATCACACAGAAAAGTTAGAGAACGTTTATTTTAGTAACTGTTTAGCTGGAAAAAAAAATCATTTACACAGTTACTAAAATGCTCCTGGGAGCGGTCGACAAAGGCTTCCCCGTCGACTGAGCCATGTCTTAACTGCCGCGCTGTGCCGACAATCAGCTGATCCGGCACAGCGCGGCGGCCATTTTTATTTTAATGAAGCTGGGGATATTTGACTATGTCAGGTAGCATATTTTACATGCCTCTGTCGGCAGAGGCATGTAGTCTAGACACACCCTGTATTAGAGGCAGCACAGAGGCAGCAAGGGGAAAGAGAGAGATGTGTAGTCATTTTGGATTAACCGATAAGCCCAAGCATATTGGTTTATTGTTTAAATGACTATACACTCACATCTCTAGTATCACAGTCCTACCACTCAGTGTTTCTCAAGCTGTTCAGTTACCTATCCTTGCTGCCAGCCACGCTATTTAGGGAATTCCTCCTTCCTTTTCCAAACTATCTGTATGCACATTGGCAGCAGTGCTGCTGGAATTAGTTTTCTGTGGGGATTGAGATACTTGTAAAACCAGCAGCTGCTGACAGGAGCAGGGAAGAACTAGTGTTTTGAAAGCTGACCGTTTCAAAGCAGGCACGGTATCAACTTCTCACTGCCGAATACTTAGTTTTGTCACTAGTGCCCAGCACCACTGAGGCTTATGCTAACTGCTCCTCAACCAAAACCCTGTGTTATCAAAGGTGAAGGATATATGGTGATACTAGCAGTGAAAATTAGAGCTATAGATAGGCCTAACCCCAGAGTTTACTTATTTCTGAGGAAAAACTATGAAACGTCTCACATTGCAATGGGAATGTTAAGAATCAGGTGGCTTTTGGTGTATTAGGATAGAAATAATTATGCTCACTGGATCACCACCAAGAACCAACTACAGATAGTAACTTCTGCAATTATCCAGTAGGTGTCCCTTTTACACAAAGAAAACACCTACTTGCAAGACACGAATCAGCCATTTACAAAAGACCATAATCTACTTCAGATACATTCCCTTCTTCCACTCTCCTTAGTGGAATGAAGTGACAAGTGATTCTAGTATAGTCTTTTCTCACTGTTAAATCCATAGCTTTAGCAGGGAAGGAGATAATGCTGAATGATAATGCTGCCATCTGATGTCAGGTCTACACTATAAATTTAGGTTCATCCAGCTCCACCGCTCAGGGTTGTGAAAAATTCACATCATTAAGTGAGGCTTTAGACACATCACTAAAAGTCGGGCAGCGTAGCCGCAGTTTGTCGGCTCTTTTGCTAACAAAATGCTGAGCAGAAGTAGCTCCTGCTGGCAAAACGCTATTTACTCTGATGCTTCTTGTCAGCTAAACTTATCTTTCGGGGGGGGGGGGGGGGGGGGTCATTTTAATACTGCTGAGTGACAAAAGTTTTGTCATTCGGTTGCCAGGGTACACACAGTATGACACAGTTACGCCTGCCTAACCTCCACCATCAACAGAGCTAGGTTGAGAGGTCAATGGAAGAATTCTTTTATCTACTGCCTCCTTGAGAGTTGGATTAACTACAGTGATGGGAGAAGCCCCACCCGTCGATGTAGGAGTTCTACGCTGGCATAGCTGCAGTGTTGCAACTCGGCTGCTGTTAGCGTGGAATACATTTCCCCTTTAAGGCGGCAGAGAAACTACAGTTCATGTTGAGCCATGCTTTCCCTCTAATTTAGGACAGGCACATGCTACCATCCCAGCTATCACAGATCTGTGACTCAACACCTTGATAAGCACAAACTGAAGCCACATAAAGATGTGGAAAAAGTACAGCACAACTTACCTTTGGTGATGCTGAGTGTGTTGTCACCGCTTGCTACAAAATCATAAAGTGCAACAAAAAGATTGGGATCGCTCTCAGTGGCTCCAAGCAGGTTCTCCTTAGAGCTCCACCTGATGGCTTCAGTCAGTGCCTGGGGTTCAACATCACACCCATAGGGGCGGTGAAGGGCCTCTGGACAAACAAAGCAAGAGGAGGGAATTTATGTACGACAGCTGTGAATTTGTCAAAACCCAATGCACACAAACAGTTGCTGCTACAGCAGCATTGTGAGCACTACATGGAACAAAAAGTACAGATTTTGCAAGAATGGATGTTGTATATCAGTCTAGGCATCACAAACACAACCTGTGTGACCACAGGATATCAAGGTTGTTAAAGCAAATATGAAAATATATAGTAAATTGTGTTGAAACTGAATTTCATCAGCTTTCTTCAAACTCATTCCTACATTTTGGAAGTTCTTCCACAAGAGAAAGGAACATAAGTTTCTAAAGATGAAGTTCGGGTAAGATTGAGAAATCTTATACAGTGCGGAGGGTAGGGAAGGGGGAGTGTCAGACGGGAGTTGGCCGGCTCCCCATGAGCTCCGGCTCTCGCCTGGCCCCTCCATGTAAATGTGTAGCCACTGAAAAATTCAGTGTCTACAGGTTTACAAAATTGCATTTTAACATCCCTAATGGGGATGAAGATGCTGATGTCCCTAATGGGGAAGCCAGTGAGAAATAAAATAGGGAAGGGCCTGAGCACGGTCCCAGCAGCCGGCAAGCATTTGGCATGGATCCACTGGAGGTCAAGGCTCAGTGCCAGGAAATCAAAACACAGGGATTTTCCTGTGAGAGGCATTCCATTTTTCTACTTTCTTCTCCCCCCACATACTACATTTTCATGCTACTGTAGTAAACATGACTGGTTGTGATTGTGACTGTTAATTTCACAATCCTTTATTTCTTAGCGGCACTCCTGTATAGTTACATACACTGTTGTTATGCTGGCAGAGTTTATAACTATCCTGAAATCACAAATATGCTTCTCAGGAGGACTGTAAGCTTATGTCTGGAGCGAGTGGTCTGTATTTGAGGTCTCACAGAGGTTATGTCTTTTCCCAGCATAATCTGCTGATTTTGGGACTGGTGAGTAACATAACTTTTTGTCTAGGTCAGGAATGTATCTTATGCACCAGTAGAGCCCCTCAGGCTCAAAAGTTACAAGCTCCACTAGCAACAACAGACCTGCAGCTAGGTGTTAAGCCAGTGATATTTTCCTCTCTAATGTTTTGCGGCAGGTATGCTCAATGTTTTTTGCACATGGATTACTGTAGCCTTATTGATACCAATTGGTTTTAGAGAGTACGAAAGTACCACACGGGTACCATAAGACATGAGAAAATCCCAATGGATAAATTATACGCAAGTGTCTGTATATTAGCACAGCTGCCACGTATATACACGTCAAATAATTAAGCACACAACTGTGTTGGTGGCAGCAGACAGGAGCACCAATTCCTACAAGCAGCTGTCTTAATGGTAAAAATAAATAGCAATTAAATAATACATTCATTACACTCTTGTAGCGCCTTCCATCAAAGGCATTCAAAGTGTTTTAGTGCCTTGGGCAAGGTCACACGTCCAGGGCTGGATTAATGCAGGGGCTTAAGGGGCTGCAGCCCAGAGCTAAAAGATCTCCAGGCTGCTAGAAGTCCAGCGGCCAGCAGGGCTCAGGCAGCGTGCTTGCATGTTATGGCCCTATGCTGCTCTCAGAAAGGGACGGCTGCTGGCCGGGGGAGGCAGCTCTGCGCACTGCCATTCCCCCACGCTGGGCTGAAGCGGTGAACACCAGCTCCCAGCAATCAGGGAAGCTCTTCCCATTGGCATTGCCTGTAGGCCTCCCTCTCCCCAGAAGTTACCACTGGCCAGGAATCATGGGCAATGGAGGCAGCATCTGCAGGCAAGGACAGGGCATAAAGCCACACACAACTCATCCCCCATGGCCACAATCAGGAACATCCGGCAGATTTTGGCAGCAGCACGGATCCAGAGCAGGAAGGAAGCCTGCCTCAGCCCTGCTGCGCCACAAACGGGAACTGCCCATGGTCAACATTCTGCACTCCAAGCCCTTGCCACAGGCCCATAGCCCCCTCATCCCCAGCCCCACGCCAGAGCCTGCACCTGCGGTCAGAGCCCTCGCTCTCTCCCACACCCCAACCCTCTGCCCCAGCCTGGAGCCCCCTCGGGCACGCTAAACCCCTCATTTTTGGCCCCACCCCAGAGCCTCGCTCATGCCCTGAGTCTCCACCCCGGCCCAGGCCCTAGCACACTGCGTGTGATCATGTGACCACTCCTGCACACACCAAGCCTGAGACACAGGAAGTCTTCTGGCTCTCAGCCCCTCTCTACTTTAGCCTAGACAGTCCTCCCTTAAAAGGGACAGAAATGCTCACATGCGATATGAGGGCTTGCACGCTCTTTAAAGACATTTGTACTTTTAGCCTCAAATTACATCAGTCAGCGTGCAAGTGTATTCCTGGTTGCAATTATGCATTTGCTTTAAAGACCGAGACTGTAAAAGAGCGCGTGCACACACACACACACACACACACAAGCCATGGTGGCTAATAAAATGAGCAACCAGCCCATACTTAGAGAATGGCTAGAGCAGATGTATATCCAGTTACTATGAATCTAGCTGTTAACTTCATAGCAGGAGCAAAATATCAATTCAGTTAGTAATGCTGCTGAATCAAGCCCCACAACCAGTCAAGATCTTCTAGCCTGCCCACACACAGCTCAACAGAGGATACTTTAACCAGAGGGAAAGCCCAGACCAAAGGCAGCAGGAGGTATGCCACCTGTTGCTTATTCCATAGCCTTGAGCAACATTGCCCACTTCAAACCATTTGTGGTACTATACAGAGTTGCCAATAGGAATTCAAAGCAGATGTGGAACTATCATTGCTTCCTAGTCAAACTAGAAACCTCTAGTTTTTAAACTCTAGCTCCTTTTAAACTTTTAGCTGGATCATAAAGTAATTAATGTTATAGTACTCCTGCATTAATCTCTTCCAGAATGAAGCCTTACAATCTAGAAAATCACTTCTCTTCCAGACTAATTACATCATGTTCGATCAAGGGAAAAGGTGTCTCATCCATCCCTTTCCCCTTCCTGTTCTTTGTTCCCATTGGAGAATTTACTCCCTTCCTGCCACACACACTTTCCGGTTCAGCCAATCTACAAGGTACTTTTTTCCCACGCTACTGTTACTTCTCTTCCCAGCACAACACTGAACAAAGAAAAGTTACAGGACAGTCCTAAACCTGACATTTCAGAATCATAGCAGACACTAACGTTCTCTCTGCCTCTGAAATACAATCTGTATAACTGATCAATATGACACATTTTAATGATAGTCTTTAAAAAAACTTCACAAAAACAGAAAACCTCAGATTTGCTATAGCTAATCTTGTCCTATAAGGAATAAAGAGACATTTCTTTCTTTTCAAATCCTCTCTTCAGAATACAGAGCAGCACAAGCATTAAGGGCTGTTGTACAGCATTTCCATACACCATACCTCGGAAATCAGATAAACCAGAATCAGAGGATTCATTGCAGAGGCAGCAAAGCAGATTCTCTTTTGTGCCATAACCGCTGGACTGTAGTAGAACCGTTCCCAGGATCATGCTGTGCTTGACAGGAAGCAAAAGAAACTGACACACACAAGCAGTCTAAGCATTCCACTCCCAGCACAAGGCATTCCATGTGATTATTACTCACAGGACTGGGAACCAATAGGAAAAGCATCGCTCCTAAAGTAAGAAGAGGCGTCACTGAGAAAATAAATGTGCTTAATCTAGCTACTGTAGCTAGAAGCGTAGTAAGGGTGGAGCTTCCCAATGTGCTCTGGACAGTGTAAGGAGAAGGTAGAGAACAGACTGGAGAAGGTAGAGAACGGAATGCAAATTGAAACATCTCGGGCATCAGGCAAGTTAGTCTTGTTGTGTTTAGAAATTAAGACAAGAAGAATCATGCTTCCTCCAAGGAAATTGCTAGCTTTCATTCAAATGATCCTTCATGTCATCAGTGAAAGGAAACCTACATGTTTTGTTAATGAAGTTCCAAACAGATCACTTGTTACTTCCATCCACCACTGTCAGACTGATTATTTTTTAAATGACTAATTTAAATAGACCAGTTCAATGTTGTAAATTCCTTTAATTTTTAGGAGAGTTCTCTGCATTACCTTTGATGTCTGTTAGGATTTAACAGCAGTAAAGGAAAAAAAAATCTTCATCCCAGGCTGAAGGAGTTGAAACCAACTATATTTAAGGCCCTTCCCTTTCAGTTTGTATTTTAAATTGCCCAGGAATTGGTGGATTTTTATTTTTTTTAAATTAAAAATGGAAGAAAAAACAGTAAAAACCAGGAACAAAACACTGGGGAGGTGCAATCTCCCCCTGGCAGCTAAGGAAGCTTTTCCACTCCTTGCAGCAGCTGGGTGGTCTCAGATGTCAGGACACAGCTTCTGCAGATTTCATTCTCTAAGCAAAAAAGTGGATGGGATCACCTTGAAAGACCAGTCAAAAGGGAGTGGAAAGCTGCATTCCCCAAGTACTGGTGCCCTCGCCAGACAGAGCCGTTTCCTGACCCTTCAGTGCAGCCCTGCTTGCTTCCCACGTGCAGGCTGTGTCCAGCAGGGAAGCAAGCCAGGCACTACACCAAGTCTATGGAATAGAGCCAGCAAACACAGCTCAGAGCCACATTTAAGTAAGATGCCTGGCTTGGTATGCAATTCTATTTATACATGTGGGTAAAATGTATTATTTTTAATTATGAGCTGCAATTAAGAAAGGGATAAGCTATAAGGAAAATGCATTCAATTAAAGGTACCAGCTTCACTTCAATTGCTATATGCTCTGTGTCACTACATTAAAAAGGCATCCAAAATAGAAAAGGACTATATAACAGGGTAGCTTGCCTTGTGTCCTGAAGAGCCTAGGGCTAATATATTCGGTAATCAGGCTAAGTCCCACCAGGGGGTAATGAGGCCCCACAGACAACCAGATTTAAGTGGGGATAAAGTCCAGCTGGGGAAAGATTTGAAATGAGAGCTAGATAGAAAGTTCAGAGCTGGACCAAAAGGCAGGAAGGCTAGGGAGACCTTGACCAAAGCAAAGAAGTGACTGAGGAAGCTCGCCATGTGTGGAGGTTTGGGAGGGACCCTGCCTAACCAGGGAAGTGATTGGGAGCCCCAGAGCAGAGCATGGTACAAAAGGTAGGAAGTGGCCCGGGGGATCACAGCAAAGGTAAAGGCATAGCAGTTGCTTGGTATAAGCCCATAAAAAGGATCCTCAAGCCTAGCAAAGGAGATGCAAATTAAGCCAAGGACAGGCTGAGAAAGAACCCCACAGAAAGCAGAAGTGCTTCTTTCTCTTCAAGGCACAGTTGGACTTTTAGTTGGAACCAGTGCTTTTTTTGTGACGGTACTGCCCAGTATGCAGTACTAGCACCTCCAGACACAGTACTGGCACCTCCAGTCAGAGCTCAACAATTTTTCCCCTGGAGTGCTGGCACTTTTTTTTTAAACACAAAAAAAGCATTGGTTGGAACTACCAGGATGTTGGAAAGGGTGAACTAAAGATGGTTCCCTAGCTAGAGGGCTCAGTTACCAGGCAGAGAAAGCAGTGGAGTGACGATAGGCAGCGGCTCTAGCCCAGCCAGAGAGTGGCAAAGCCACACCTGGCTGTGAGGGGACACCTAATGGTGAGTGAACTCTAGTACCAGTGATTATTCAGAACAGGTCCTATCCTTTTGTACCATGTTTGTAGAGTTTATAGTCTAAATAGGTAAGACAGGCACCCAGTGCAGAAAGGTGGAACACCCAAGCAGAAAAAAGAATGTTACATCAGCAAACAAATTCCACTACTATGGTGAAATCTATATAAAATCTCTATAAAATCATGACGGTGTGGAAAAAATGAAGAGAGGAGTTATTTACTTTTTCCCATAATACAAGAACTAGGGGTCACCAAAAGAAATTAATAGGTAGCAGGTTTAAAACAAACAAAAGGAAGCACTTCTTCACACAATGTACAGTCAACCTGTGGGACTCCTTGCCAGAGGATGTTGTGAAGAACAGGCCTTTAATAAAGTTCAAAAAAGAACTAGATAAAAGCATGGAAGATAGATCTATCAATGGCTACTAGCTGGGATGGGCAGGAATGGCGTCCCTAGCCTCTCTGTCAGAAGCTGGAAATAGATGACAAGGGATGGATCACTTGGGGTATGTCTAGACTCCATGCCTCTGTCGACAGAGGCATGTAAATTAGACATACCAACATAGTCAGTGAAGCAGGGATTTAAATATTCCCTGCTTCATTAGAATAAAAATGGCCACCGCGTTGTGCCGGCTCAGCTGTTTGTCGGCTCAAACCGGCAGTCAAGACAGGGATAGGTCGACAAGGAAAGCTGTTGTCAACCGATCCTGTAAATCTTGTTTCATGAGGCATAAGGGATCAGTCGACAATGGCTTTCCTTGTCAACCGCTCCCCGTCTTGACTGTCACTTGGAGCCGACAAACAGCTGAGCTGGCACAACGCGGCAGCCATTTTTATTCTCATAAAGCGGGGAATATTTAAATCCCTGCTTCATTGACTATGTTGGTATGTCTAATTTACATGCCTCTGTCGGCAGAGGCATGTAGTCTAAACATAACCTCAATGACTACCTGCTCTATTCATTACCTTTGGGACACCTGATATTGTCGGAAGATAGGACATTGGGCTAGAATTAAGTCTGACCCAGTATGGCTGTTCTTATGTTCTATATTTCCACCCACTCAAGCAGCAGCAAAAGTACAGACACTGACAACGAAGTCAAAGAGGCAATATGAAGAGACACAAAGACCTGAGAGATAGTTGAGGAACAGTGTATACCCTTATGATGAGAAATCCAGTACAGTTACATCCCTATTAGCAGAACAGATTCCAGTAAGACTCCACAAGTATGAATTGTAAGGAGGTCTAGGAAAGGGTGTATATCTTCAAATATTAAGTTATGGTAACATAACTTCAATGCAATATCCTTCATATTGGGGATACTTGAGAAAGAGGAAGCTAAAAACAGTGACTTTTAGCACGTGAGTGCTATACATCTCTCCTTTTCCACAGAATTCCAAAGTATAGGTTATTTAGGAAGACTTGCTACCAAAATGTCAAGTTGTTGTTAACTTTATAATCTATTTTGAAGTGGCTTAAGTGAACCTTCCACAGTTCTGAAAAAGGTTTGTGTGCCATACACATTTCCAGAAAGATCAAACACATAGAATGGCAGAAATAAATTTGAGGGAGGAGACAAACAACTTTTACTGCAAATTAATAGCTGAAAAATAACACACCCATCTAAGATTAAGGTTACGTCTAGACTGCATTGCTCTTTTGGGATACCGGAAGTATCCTGAAATAGCAACGCTGTGTCTTTAAAAGCACTTGCTATTTCCCAAAATAGCAGGCGCACTATTCCGGCATCCCTGTAACCCTCATTCCACGAGGGTTAAGGGGTTTGTTGGAATAATGCCTTATTTTGAAATTTGGCGCTGTGTAGACAGTGTCAAATTTCAAAATAAGCGCTTTTGATTTAGACTTGAAATTATGCAAGTTGCGTAGCTTGAGCAAATTGTTTAGCTTATTCTGACAGGTGCTCTCTAGACACACCTAAGTGAGCTAGAAGCATCTATAAGGGTATGTCTACACTGCATTCCTCTTCAAAAAACAGGAATGCAAATGCGGACGAGAGAAATTGCAAATGAAGCGCGAAATTGCAAATGAAGCGCAGATTTGAATTTCCTGTGCTTCATTTGCATAATCGCATCTGGCCGCTATTTCAAAATAAAAAATGCTGCGTAGACGCGGTTATTTTGAAAGAAATCCTTTCTTTCAAAATAACCCTTACTCCTCAAAAAATGAGGTTTACCGGTTATTTCGAAAGAAGGGGTTTCTTTCAAAATAACCGCATCTACACAGCATTTTTTATTTTGAAATAGGGTATTTCAAAATAGCGGCCGGACGTGATTATGCAAATGAAGCGAAGGAAATTCAAATCCCTGCTTCATTTGCAATTTCGCTCACCTACATTTGCATTCCTCTCTCAGAAGAAGAATGCAATGTAGACATACCCTAACAGAATAGCTACCAGACAAAGTAAGTTTGTTCTGCAGATGCCAAGTAGAAACTATTCACAACCTCAGAGAACATCCCAAACCACCTTTTTTCCAAATCAACTTTTGTTATGACTCCTGCAATGTTTGGTATTTTCCTTAAACTCACCATTTCTGGAATAGTATGATTCCATTAGAATCTCAGTTTTTGTTTTTGTTGTGTTTTTAAAGTAAGTTTCTAGTTCTCGGGATTGCAGAGAGAGGTTTGAAAACATGAAGTTAAAACCCAAAAAGTCAGAAAGGAAAAATATCAAAATGGTTTTTAAAAATAATATTTTTAAAGTTAATCTCATGGCTTTATGAGGCAAGACTGATGATTTTTTATTTTTGCGTTTGGCAATACTGCTTACCTTTCTGATGATATTCCGAGGACAGAATTCCCCAGGTGAGCTGATACAATCTCAGTTTCCAGTACATCAGTTTAATTCTTAAACGCAATCCTAAAATGCACAGTACTTCCTGCTCAATTCCATCAAACCACAATGAATATTCAACAACTATCAAAACTGAGCAGTCACTACAAGCACCAACACACTCTGGCTTTAAAAAAGTTTCCAAAAACTCACGTTAAGCACCAGCTGCCACACACACTTCAAGATTATGACTATTTTCTTTGTTTGACCAAAACAGATTTCATACTGCTTTTTTGTTGAAACATAGGAAAAATATTTTTAAAAAGTTAAGTCTTTCATGCCCCTTGCTCCTTCAGATGTATTTGTCTTGAAAGAACAAATAAGTTGAAATTGTTCCTTCCTTTCCAAGAAAGACAAGCTCAAGTCGAATACTACTGCCTCTCACCCCCATAAAAATGAGAGCAAACCAGACAACGAAATTAAGGGCTTTTCTGGGTCTCACGTCTACAGCATGAGACCTCCCACTGTGATTCTGATATTCAGAGCAAAACAACTCAGTGGTCTTTTATGCTTAGAGTTATAGCTGTGCCAGCCCTGTCTCTATGTGACGGGTCTCTTCTCCAGTTTCTGAGAGAAACTTCTGAGTGGAAGAAAGCGTGTACATAATCACAGACATACGTGCACACACGCTATATTTAGGTACTGGCTGCAGTGTCATTTCCTGCTGGCTAAATCAAGACACTTCTTAGTTGGCGCAGTTGATGCAGACAAGGGACTCCATTCAGAAACCTAATATCAATAGCCCCCAGACTGCCATAGGGGAATTCATAGCTGGACTCAGACAGCTTTTCAGGTTTATATCATTGCATTTTTTTTTTCAAATCTGCTGGCAGCAGTATTTACTCACCAGGCCTTTCCACCTAGCACTTAGGGCCATAATGGGCTCATTGAAATTACTTGAGGGGGAAAAAAAAGTTGTATTTTCTGGCTGGAGGTGGAGGTAAAACACCTGTCTAGCCCAGAAAACTTCAGTAAGGAACTCAAACAGATACAAAAAGGCATGCTTATCATTGTGTATGTTAATAGTAATCACTGTTACACAGAGAACACAGAAAAAAGACGGTGAACAAAGCTGCCAACTTTTAACTATTCCTTTGCCAATTAAACATACTAAAAGACTGACTCCTGGTAGGCTAGCTGTGTTAATGGAGGACAAGGAAATTCATCATCATCATCATCATCATCATCATCAACCACCACCATGGACTCAATGCCTGTTGGTGTCCGATGCCTCCCTCACTATTTCCTTCCATCTTTCCCTGCCCAGTGCTGAGCAGCTTAGTTTCTGTAGACTAGCTCCAACCACACCAATCTACTATGTCATCTACCCATTCTCTGTGGGGTCTGCTTCTCCTATTCGGACCATCCATTATGCCAAATACCAGGGTCTTAACTTTTTGCTTGTCGTTCATTCATACGGAATATTCAAAGAAATGAAATTAGTTGGGATTTACTCTTCATCCCAAAAATGTTGAAGATGCCAATTCAAGATCTACTTTTCTAGGTAATAAAGATTAGGAACCAACAGAGATTGAAGCATCAAAAATAAGTAGTATTGAAATAAACAGATAAACTTACGAACAAATTATTACTCCGACTGGATACATCAGTGACTTGAGATGAAGCCTGAAGTGCTAACAAACCTAGCCATTTAAATGGACAACGTTTTACCTGCTGGTAAACAGACGTGATCCTGGGAATCACCCACCAATTGCCTTCTTTCAAATATCAGAAAAAATGAATAAAACTAACTAAAAAAAATAGAGTAATAATTATATAATAGGGACAAGCCAGCACCACTTAGGCAAAATAAATAATGCCTCCAATCTATAAGGCCTGAGAATGTCAACAACACAGAGGAGAACCATCTGACAATTTGGACTTTCAGCAAGTCTTTGATAAAGTCTCTTGCTAGTGGCTATTAAGTAAATTAGATATGTGATGGGTTAAGACTGACACTTGACGGGCTGATCATATCACTGAGGTCACATGGGACACCTCCCCACCCTTCCCTGCTGAGCCAGAAGCAGTGTTCTTCCTCAGCAAAGGCATAGAGTTGAGGTCACAGCCCACAGCAGACTAACACAGATACAGAGAAAACAACAAGCAGTTCTGTGGCACCTCAGGGCATGTCTATACCACAGCGTTATTGCAAAATAACTCACGGTATTTCAAAACAACAAAGTGAGCATCTACACAGCAAGCCAGTGACTCTGAAATAATTTCAAAAGAACGAGCTTCTGAGTCCCAATTCTGTAACCCTAATTTCACAAGGAATAATGCCTATTTTGGAATAGTTATTTTGAAACAGGTGTGTGTAGACAGCTCAGCTGTGGTTATTTCAAAATAACTGGCCTCCAGGGATTCTCACGTGTCCTGGTAGCCACTCTGTCCACACTCATCAGAACTCTATAGTCCCCCTTCCCCTTCAGCCTTTAAAGGTGCAGCCGCAAGGAAAAGGGCTCGTGGCATAAGAAAAGCCCTGCCCCCCACACCAGCAGCCTGCTCTGCCTTCCACCCCACGACGAGCAACTCCCATGCTCCCACAAAACCCTCCATGGATGCAAAGAAGCCAGCAGCCACCTCTGAAGCCCCTGCCTGGGGGTGAAAGCGGAGGGCACCATCCTCATCTGGTGCAGAGATCCTGGATCTCACAGAGATCTGGGGAGAGGAGGCAAACCTCCAGGATCTCGGCACCAGTCACAGGAACACCAACATATTTGGCTGGATGGCCGAGAGCCTGGGCCAGAGGGGCTACAGCCACACCCGGGAGCAGGTCAGAATGAAGGTGAAGGCAGGGACACACGTCCCAGAAGGCAGGGACATAAGTCCTCTCTTTGTAGGGAGATGCCACTGCCAGACCCGGTGCATGCACAGCATGGAGAAGATGAGCCACCCCGCCACCCCCTCCCACCCGCAAGCTCCCGGCCTGTCCAGCACCTCTCCATGCCCACTTGTCCCTGGGACGTGGGGGTAGCGAGCCTCCCCCCGGGACATCTGTGGCTGTGCGTGAAAGGGCCTGCTATCTAGGTTTGAGATGGCCTTTCTTGAAGCACATCGCCTTTGTCTGACCTGAGACCTTTCAGTGTTGGCACAGAGATGAGGGCTAGGTTTCATGCACCCTGTCTCCTGGGAGGACTGCCCTTCTCTTTGTTCTTCACAGCTGGACCAGGGGCAGGTGGACGTGAGCCACAACTCCGCACCAGCCTCCCAACCCTACGAGACCCACTGGGGCTGCCAACCCCACAAAGATCTCCAGCAGGAACATGTGGCCTGCCTCCGTTCCCTCCAGTGGTCTCTAGACTTGCAGAGTTGGACATGGAGCTGAGGAGCGCTGTGCTGACCGGGAGCTGCGCCGCTCCACCTGGCAGGAGCTGTTCCAGGAGGCCTGGAGCATGTACACGGCGTAGAGCGCCGCCACCAACCGCATGGTTGCCGTAACTGAGCAGTCCAGCAGCTGCCCTCCACACTCTCTCCTTCCCAAGATCCCCTGCACCTGCTCCTGCTCCTCTGGCTTCCCTCCCCAGATCCCCCGTGGCTGCTGAGGGCCCTGCACATGAGGCAGTGGGACAGCCCAAGTCAGGCAGTACCGGCCCCATCCCTGAGCCTCTTCTCCCCCTTCCACCTCTTTCCTTCCCCCAGTTCCTCCCCTGTTACATTTACCCCCAATTTGAAAAACAGAACAAAACAGTTTCTGGTTCCAAACCAAAAAGTCTGGTTTATTTTATCAGCATGGAGGGGAGGGGTGAGAAAGGGGGGAAGGGAAGGATGTAGGAGGAAAGGCACAGAGGGGCAGTACAGAGGCCCCTTGTGAGGAGGCCCAGGGGAGAGTGTCCCAGTGTCCTTGCCTGAAACTCTCTCTCAGGACTTCATGGATGTGCACAGATCCCTGATGGCAGCTGTGAGCAGCTGTTCAAAGACTCTGGCCAACCACTCGGACTCTGCCCCCTACCCTGGCAGGAATGGCTCCCTCTTATTTTTGCACAGGTTGTGCAAAACACAGCAGGCTGACACTACCTGGGGGGCATTCCACTCGCCAAGGGCATCCTCCACAACAACGTGGGCCCTCTGAACCTGGCACTAAAAACATTCCTTGGTGGGGTCAAGGTGTCCAGTGTAGCACTTCATTAGCCAGGGGAGCAAGGGGTAGGCTGCATTCCCCACAATGTACATCGGCATGGCCATGCCCCCAGCCCTGATGATGCAGTCAGAGAAAAAAGTGCCAGCATGTGTCTTCTGGAACAGGCTGGAGTTCCTAAAGATGCAGGTTTCATGTGCCTTCCCCAACCACCCAACATTAATGTCGGTGAACCAGCGTTGGTGGTCCACAAGGGCCTGCAGGACTGTGGAAAAGTACTCCTAGTCTGATGCCAGGTAGTCAGGGACATGGGTACCGTCGATGGCGCCACGACAGTTGGGGAAGCCCATGGCAGCAAAGCTGACAACAATGGAGTCCACATTGCCCAGGATGATGATCATATGCAGCAAAATGGTATTGATGGCCCTCACCACCTGTAGAAGGAGACAGAGAATCACAGGGTTGCCAGGGCCCTCAGGAGTCCCCTGAACCCAATCCCCCTTCCCACACACCCAGACCAACCCCAAACTTACTCTATCCCCCGTCAGGGCTTTGTGAAGGAGGGACTGAAAAAACTTCCAGCGAGGGAGCTTCCACCATTCCCCTCCTTTCTCTAATGAGCCCCATTCCAGCAGTTCACCACCCTCCTGGGACAATAGCACAAGAGCACCATACCTGTATGACCACAACCCCAATGTTCAATCTCCCCATGCTGAACTGGTTCCCAATGGAGCAGTAGCTGTCCAGCATGGCAAGCTTCCAAATAGTGATGGTGACCTGTTTCTGGAGGGGGATGGCAGGTCACATGTGGGAGTCCCGTCACGTGCATGCAGGGGCAAGCCATTCGCAGAGCTCCATGAACGTGTCCTTCCTCATGCGGAAGTTCTGGAGCCACTGCTGGTCGTCCCACCGCTCTGTGACGCTGCGGTCCCACCAGTCGCCAGAAGCAGCAGTGCTCGGTGTGTAGGGGAGGGCAGAAGGGGCTGTGCTGCATGAGCAGCATGTGGAGAGAGGTGAGGAGGTGTCCCACAGGGAGTGGCGGGTTCTGTTCCTCCATAGGCACGTGGGCAACATGCAGTAACAGCACCAGGAGGTCTAAGAGCTGGCAACTGCTTTCCAGCAGGTCCGGCTCCATGGCTGGAGTGCAACCGAGCACGCAGCAGGAAGAGTTTGCTGCCCCTCAAGGAGGTAGGCAAAGGTGAAGAGCCTGAGACAGAACTGTTCAGGGGGTCCCTTTAAGCACAAGCCTCAGCTAGCCTGTGTCAGCAGCTCCAGAAAGTGACTGCTGTCCTGGTGCTCTGCCTAAAGTGCTTCCGGGGGGCTTTAAATGTGAGTCAGGCTCCAATCAGTGTGGACGCTGTATTTCGAAATAGCTCAGTGCTATTTCAATGGGTATTTGTAGTGTGAACGTGCTATTTCCAGAATAGATTATTTATAAATAAGCTTGCAGTGTAGACATAGCCTCAGAGACTAACAAATGTATTATTAGGTCATGAGCTTGAAGTGGGAGTTGGAGTGGAAATTACAGAATTTTGGGTATGTATAACATCCAAAGAAGTTACCTATGAATTGTAGGACCTGGGTTAATGAAGCCAATGTGAATGGGTCTCATTCACAGCATCTTATGTGAAGATGTGAATATCAAAGGTAGGGAAATTGCCTTGGTAGTGTTAGGCTTGAATAAAGAACTTAACTGGTTAAGTTGATAGTACTGAACTTGTAAATGAACTCCAGTTCTGCTGTTTCCCTCTAACTAGGTTATAAAATTGTAAAAGGATGGCTGCTTTTAAATCCATTATTGCATGTCCAGGGAGGTTAAAACGTTCCCCTACAAGTTTATGTACTTTATCATTCCTGATATCTGATTTGTGTCCATTTATCCTTTGAGATAAATTCAACCTTATCTCGTAGTGCAGATGAGGCCTAAAATACACTGTTGTAAGGCACCTTTAATATCAGTATAACTGTATTTACACTAGGGCAATTACCAATATGTGTATTGTGGTTAAAAATATAGATCAGTAAAACTTAAAGAGCAGATGAGGCCACAATGTGACAAATTTACCCAAATCCTTTCCAACACACACTAGCCACATGTGGCTATTTGGCTGGTTGACTGTGGTTAGTTTGCAATAGCAATAGCCACTATAGTGGTTTCAGAACTGGTTGGCCACCACAGGGCTAGTAGGTTAAGTTCTCTGACAAAACACTTCACCCATCCCACCTACTTGCATGGAAGCACCATTTAGGTATCCTGCTAGGTTGCTGACCCTGGATTCTGCTTGGGAGGCTTCATTTTTTTAGTATCCAGCCTGATATTTGAAGACCCCCCAC
Source organism: Pelodiscus sinensis (assembly GCF_049634645.1). Taxonomy (NCBI): domain Eukaryota; kingdom Metazoa; phylum Chordata; order Testudines; family Trionychidae; genus Pelodiscus; species Pelodiscus sinensis. The sequence continues at coordinate 59,848,705 of NC_134719.1, read as the reverse complement.
TCTAGACTCCTCATGAAACTGGAAGAAATAAACAGCAGTATCTGTTCCTCACACGCACCCGAATCTCCTAGCTAACTCAAGGAAATGAATTACTATTACTATTTCAACTCTTCTCCATCTGGTTTCAGGTTCCATCCTTCCATAACCGGCTTTTCCAGCTGCTCATAGCTTCCCTCAATCAGCAGCATAATGAAAATTACTTGATTTTTGCCAATCTCACTGTTGCCCACAGAATTTTAAATGGAAGCAGTAAAAACTGACAATTAGGTCAGGTTCTTTCTGGTGTAGATTAGGAAAGCTTTGAGCAGCAGAAAATGATCTCACTTCATTGCTTACGTCTGAAATACTCAGATTTACATTTGGCGGACTTCTCCTGTTCAGGAGGATGGAATAACAACTCGTGTTGACACAGTCAGGGAATAAGACCCACTTCTAGTTATTTAAAGATTCCTTCGCCCACATAGTTCTGCACATAGCTGTTTGAACAGTAACCCTGCTGCCACTGTTTGTGGTGGTGTGACTGGGATGCCAAAAAGGATTGGGCAAGGCAGCATCAGCTGTTTGTAACAGCCCATGGTAACTTCCATTATTACTATGTCTGCATGCTGCTTCTCGTGACTCATTTTCCATATATTCTGAAAGAGGAAGGAAGAGGGAGGATTTGAAACTCCCACTGGGAGGTCTAATATTGCTGCAGAATAGAACAATTCTTTTTTCCTTTTTCCTACGCAAAAGAAAGATTAATTTTCAAATGAAATTAGACTGTGGCATCAACCTCTGTAGACTTCATTGTAACAAAGACTTTGCTTTCTGTAGAAAGACTACAAGCAAAGGGTGTGTCTAGACTACATCTCTCTTTCGACAGGGGGTGTAAATTAGGCACTTCGAAATTGCAAATGAAGCCAGGATTTGAATTTCCCGTGCTTCATTTGCATAATCACGCATGGCGCTCTTTTGAAAGTAAAAATGCAGTCTAGACACGGTTCTTTCAAAAACAGAAGCCTTTTTCGAAAGATCCTATAAACCTCATTTTTTTAGGTTTACAGGATCTTTCAAAAAAGGCTTCTATTTTTTAAAGAATCGCATCTAGACTATGGTTTTACTTTCGAAATAGCGCTTTTTTGAAAGCGTGCCATGACAAAATTATGCAAATGAAGCACTGGAAATTCAAATCCCGGCTTCATTTACAATTTTGAAGTGCCTAATTTACACCCCTCTGTCAGAAGAGAGATGTAGTCTAGACACACCCAAAGTGTCCTAAGCAATGCAATATGAAGTATCAGGCCTTGTTTATGCTAGGATTTTTCCCGATCTCTTTCCTAGCACCAACGAAGCTGTCTACCAGCGGTAGTGTTTGTAATGTATATTGACTTGCAGGTTCGGTATCATTTTGCTGAATGTTTAATTTATGTCAGGGGTGGAAAACTTAAGGCCCGGGGACCAGATACAGCCCCAGGCTTGCCTGGCTCCAGCCCAAGACTCATGGCTCCCCCCCAGCATTGGGAAGGCCACACTGGCTCTCCAGCCCCCCACATGGCTAGAGCACACAAAATCTACTAACCTGGGTTCCCCTAGGCACTGGAGTGCCAGAGGAATGTGGGGAGCGTCTTTCTTCTTCTTAGTCAGGGGCCATGTAACTGAGGGTTTGTTTTGGGTTTCTCTTCTCACTTGTGTGCCAACTGATTTTAATAGGATAATAATCCCAACTGATTTTAATATAGCTCAGCAGCCCGCAACACAAAAAAGATTCCTCCCCAAATTTGTGTCAAGGGTAGCTAAAGCAGTGCTTTTTTTGTGATGGTACTGCCCAGTACGCAGTAGTGACACCTCCAGACGCAGTACAGGCACCTCCAGTCAGAGCTCAACAACTTTTCCCCTGGAGTACCGGCATCTTTTTTTGTTGTTTTTTAACAAACAACAACAACAACAAAAAGCACTGGGCTAAAGTAGATGAGACTCAGAGCCAATATATAAAAAAAGTAAAAAGTGCTTTCAATGCACAGACTTTTTAATCACCAAGTCATCTAAACCTGCTCAGAGCAGAGTTGGATCCTCAAAAGGGTAAAAATGCCTGCAATCTGTTTTTCTAATGCTTCCATTATTTCTACCATTTGCTAGACAAAGGGTAACTGCCCAGTTTTCTGAGCAGGCTTAAAGAGCATGCTGCCACAGCTTCACTGCTTTGGGACCCCAGATAGTTAGATTAAGGCTAGCTCGGGTATGTCTACACAGTCTGCATTCATACCCTATGGACAGACATACCCAAATAATGGGAGATTAGCTCCCATTGTGTAAACTAAGAAATGTACTTGTTGCTGACAACAGGAGATGTAAACCGATTCTGAACTCTCTTTGATGGCAGCTATAATCCAGAACAAACCCTATTTGTCAAAATATCTAGAGAAAATAAAACCATGCCATTTCTTAAAAGGAAAAGGCTTTCTTTGGTCACACAGAGTAAACCTGTATGGCAGATGTACACAAGCTGGTGATCCTCCAAAGCAGCACACTAGATAATTTTATATTACATACATCATTTAAGAAAAGAGCCAGTATAAAATCCCTCTTGCAAAAGTGACGTTAACTTTGTAAATTATAAATTGATATGATGCTAAATATGTTAGACTTGTAAACTCTGTGCAAGGGTTAAATGCCCTCCACTGGAGAAGAAAACACTTTACCCATTGTTTTAAAACACAAAGTAGCATTTCCTAAGCAGCCATTTTATTTTAAGCTTTTTCTAAGATTGTCTATCTGATTTTTACCTTCTTCCCCCTCCCCTTGCTTTCTCCTATATCCATAAAGTAAAATTCCCAGTTGTTGTATCCACACACAGGTTTGCCAAGACAGCTGGCTACTTGGATTACACTGGGCTGTACTGTATCCCTTTAAGAATGAGCCACACTCCTTTGGGACCAGAGTTCTGTACATGCAGAAATCAGTCTGGCTCTGTTGAACTTGGGAGTGCCAAGAGGAAAGGAACACTGCACAAGATTTTTCACAAGAACAATATTTCCTCCTTGATATACAGAATTGCGTTTAGATGCACAACTAAAACGTTCGTACACTAAAGTTAACTGTTACCTGGGAAGCATCACCTGTTAAGAGTGATGTTTACCAAAAATCAGTTACCCATTCACATCCCTAGCATAAACAGATTTGTTTTGTCCAATATACTCATCTTAAGTGGGCACTGACATTTATTTTGGCTCCAGTGTGAATTACTGGACCATTTAACAGCCTTAAAAGACAGGTCTTAAAATGTAAGACATTAAATTCTGTTTGAGGTAGTGGAATCATCTAGTTATATTTTGTTGATCTCAAGAAGCAGCTTTGGTCTTTTCAATATGACATTTTCCTTATTGCAGGGCTCTGTCTAAACAACCCTATCTTTTTCCAATAGCTCTAGCCCGCCTCAATGATGTAACTCAGGAAAATAGGCTGTTTTTTCAACCACTCGTTGGCTCTGGACAAGTAGGTCTCACACTCTCATTTAGCAGCACTGGAAGGACAAGGAAGTTCCAAGCTTCCTGACATCTGTTTGCAACACCAATTGAGAATCCCAGTTTTAGAACATAATTTTAACATTTTGCACTTTGTAGAGTACCTTATCCAATTCCGCAAACACTCTATAAGCATCACAATACAGGCAGTCCCCGGGTTACGTACAAGATAGGGACTGTAGGGTTTGTTCTTAAGTTGAATCTGTATGTAAGTCGGAACTGGCGTCAGCCGCTGCTGAAACTGATCAGTTTCAACCGCGGCTGAATCTGGACGCCAGTTCTGACTTACATACAGATTCAACTTAAGAAACCCAGGCATCCCCAAGTCAGCTGCTGCTGAAACTGATCAGCGGCTGATTCCAGGAAGCCTGGGGCAGAGCAACTCTGCCTCGGGCTTCCTGTAGTCAGCCACTGGTCAGTTTCAGCAGCGGCTGACTTGGGGACGCCTGGGGCAGAGCAGCTGGGGTGCTGCTGGGTTGCTCCAGTAGCGCGGCTCCTCGGCGCTACTGGACCAACCCAGCAGCACCCCAGCTGCTCTGCCTCAGGCGTCCTGATTCAGCCGCTGCTGAAACTGACCAGCAGCGGCTGAATCAAGACTCCTGGGGCAGAGCAGCTGGGGTGCTGCCGGGTTGGTCCGGAGCAGCGCTGCAGGACCAACCTGGCAGCCCCCAGCTGCTCTACCCCAGGGGTAGACAAGAAAAGCCTGGTCTTCTGGGGGGGGGGGCACTAGCTGCACCCCCCCCCCTCCACCAGACCAGGGAGACGGGGGTGGGGACGCCCAAGTCCTCCTCGGCTTTGCTCCGTCTCCCTGGTCTGCTGACCTGGGAGACACGGAGCAAAGCCGCAGAGCACGCGGGCAACGGGTGAGTCCAGGCGCGCCGCGCTGTCCCATTGCTGGCATGCTCCGAGGCTTTGCTCCCCATCTCCCTGGTCTGCTGGTCCCGCCGCCAGCTTCCTCCGAGGCTTTGCAAAGCTGCAGAGGGGCTGGGGCTGCGGGGCAGCTCAGGCGCGCCTGGGCTGCCCCGCAGCCCCAGCCCCTCCGCGGCTTTGCTCCGTGTCTTCCTGGTCTGCCTGTACTCCCTTGCAAGAACAAAGATTTCATTAGCTGCATTTCATAAATGAAGAACTGAGGTGCAGAGGCTGCAACTTGCCCAATGTTACTGAGCACTCACTGGGAGATACAGACAGAACTTATGACTTCTGTCAGTACTGTACAACAGCAGGACATCACAAAGACAGAGTCTTATGCCTGGATTTCCTGGTGTTCTTAAAGGGCCATGCATGCAGGTGTGTAGCACTGTGCAGCTGCGTACGCATCATCCAGAGGAGAGAGTGATGCACTCCAGTGGGATGGTGTGGGTTCATCATCATATTCAGATTCTGCAGAAAAGCATTTGCAGCCACGGCCATGCATGTCTATTGTGTTTCCTCCCTCCTGCCTCAGTCCATGCTGCCTCTAGAGCAGGGGTGAGCAATAATTTTTGACCAGGGATCGCTTCAGACATTTCTGAAGTGGCCCTAGGCCACCCTGGAAGGGGCAAGGCCTGGACACTTCCGTGCCTCCTTGCCCACAGACCATGATTAGTCTGGGGGTGAGGGAATGCATGAAGTCTTTGCCCCCATGTTCCCCCCTAGAGAGAACCACCAGCTCTTCTGAATAGCTGGCAGTTCCCGCTAGATGCCCATGCCCCTGGTGGTGAGAGGAGACTTCACATGCTCCCTCTCACTCCCAGGCCAATCAGAGCCTGGGAGCGGGGGAAGCATGCAAAGTCTCCTCCTGCCCTGCCCCCTTCCTACAAGGAGTGCGCGGTGCTTCTAAATACCATGTGCTCCCCAGTCTCTGGGCCCTGATTGGCCGGGGGGCAGGGGAGCAACAGGGCCTCCACAGGCCAGATCAAGGTGCTTGGCAGGCCAGATCCAGCCCATGGAGGCCCTTTTGCCCACCCCTGTTCTAAAATGGGACAATACATTAACAACATGTTAACCTTTACGGCTGGGGTGGCCAACTCATGGCTCATGAGCCGCATGCAGCTCTTCTCCCCCATAAATGTGGCTTGCAAAGCCGCTCCTGCATGACCCCCCCCCCCCATGCCCACCGGGGCGACGATTCAAAATGGCGCCCAAGATGGTGGCCGTCAACAGGCACCTGATATGGCCAAAAAGCCTAGGCTTGTTTCTTACAGGGGCAGCCTTCTTTTTTTTTCCTTCTTTTTGCGCTTGACAATTCTGATGCGGTTCTTCACATTTTTTCCTCCACTGTTTCGGCTCTCTTTGTTAAATGAGTTGGCCACCCCTGCTTTATGGGATCAGTCAAGGGCTATTTCATTAGTAGTAAGAAATGCCCTGGGAAATAATCCATCCTCTGACTCTACCATCTCAACCAAGATTCACAATCATCATTGCTATGTACAGTACTAAATTGTTTAAACATTTATACTGCCTTATGTCTGCTGGGAAAAAAATCCCTGGAACCTACCCGCCCCCTTACTACCATAAAAATTAAAAGTAAATGAATAGGATAATTGGATTTGCTTAACATCATTTCACTTAACGTACCATTTGTCAGGAATACAACTACACTGTTAAGCAAAGAGTTACTATAGTGCCAATGGTCTGCTTTAGTTAGCATGCCAACAAAAATAATACAGCACTAAGAAATGAAGATACAGTGACACAACATTTAATAAGTACTACAGATGTGTATTCTAAAGGCAAAAGTGAAACAGTCACACAATTAGAAAGTATTAATTGGCAGGTACAATAGAGAGAGATAACTAGAAAGGATCATGAACAAGCTTGGCTTTGTCCTTCACATATAAAGCAACTTTCAGCCCCAGTCTGAGCAAATCTATAAAATGCAGGTCAATCCTCTCAAGTTAAATTAGGGGAGGGAGTGTGTCACATTAACACTGGCCTTTGGAGTGGGAGTAAGATTGGGAACCCCAATTAGGGTCTTAGTGACTCCTTTTAACCTCAGAGGGAAGAGAGAAGCAGGTGAGAGCTGTATCAGGAGAGACACTGACCTGGAGAATAGGGAGAAATTGGCTAAGCAGTAAGCAGAGGATATAGCCTGACAACTTGCCTGAGCCTGGATGCTGACAAAGGTTGAGGCCTAAGAGACCATCAATGGTGCTAGTCTGCTGACCTTCCTGAGCGGACAGTGGAAGGCTGAAAAGGGGGGAGGACTCAGAAACCAGTGTCTCTTGCTAATTTGCTGTCTTTATTGAACCACAGACCCACTGCCATGTGGGTGGCTGGGAGAGAGGTGCCCTGGAACAAAGGCAGAAAGGAACTGGGAGATCAGTGGTGGGAGTCATGAGTGAGAGACCTAGAAGCGGTGTTCCTGGGGAGAGGAATGAAAGAATCCCTGCATGTTAAGTGTTACTGTAGGAATTGAAAAAATGGCTTTACCATGAGATTTCTGCAAACTATGTCCATTTACGAGAATTAAACATAACACCACAAGAATGGTCATACTGGGTCATACCAAAGGTCCATCTAGCCCAGGAACTTGTCTTCCAACATTGGCCAACGTCAGGTGCCCCAGAGGGAGTGAACAAAACATGTAATCCTCACGTGATCCCTCTCGTCGTCCATTTCCAGCCTCTGACTAACAGAGGCTGGGGACACCATTCTTACTCATCCTGGCTAATAGCATTGATGGACCTATCCTCCATGAATTTCTCTAGGTTTTTTTTTTTTAACCCTGTTAAAGTCCTGGCCTTCACAACATCTGCTGACAGGGAGTTCCACAGGTTGACTGTGCGCTGCATGAAGAAAAACTTGCTTTTGTTTGTTTTAAACCTGCTACCTATTAATTTCATTTGGTGACACCTAGTTCTTATGTTATGGGAACAAGTAAACTGATTTTTCTATACCAGTCATGATTTTATAGATCTCTAACATATCCCCCCTTAGTTTCCTCTTTTCAAAGATGAAAAGTGCCAGTTTTTTAATCTCCCTTCACATGAGACCCGTTCCAAACCCCTAATCATGTTCTCCACCCCCCTCTAACCTTTTCGAATGCCAATTTTTTTTTTAATTTTTTTTTTTAGATTAAGCATATGTATGCAGTATTCAACCATGGATTTACTTAGAGGCAATAAGATATTTTCTATCTTATTCTCTATCCCTTTTTTTAATGATTCCTAACATTCTATTTGCTTTGACTGCCACAGCACATTGAGTGGATGTTTTCAGAGAACTATTCATAATGACTCCAAAAGCTCTCTCCTGAGTATCCACCAGCTCGCTGCAGGGCTAGAATATGTAACATCTACTAACCTGGGTCCCCCAAGATTCTGGTGTGCGAGAGGAATGAAGGGAATGTTTTTCTCCTCGTCAGTCGGGGCCATGTCAGTGAGGGACTTGGGTTTTTTGTTGTTGTTGTTTGTTTCTCATCTGTACGTGGCCCTCCGACTTGATTTTTCTGTGGGTCAGTAGCCTCTGACCCAAAAAAGGTTCCCTGCCCCTGAATTAAAGTGCACAGTCTAATGAGAAGAGCAAAAAACCTTGAGTGGGGACTGCTGGGTTCTAGAACATAAGAATGGCCTTACTGAGTCAGATCTATGACTATGCTTTTTATCACCGGACTAAGAACTAAGGCACCCTGTATCTGTTGCAAAAGAGCACCTGAGTCTGGGGCTGCCTTCTGACAGAGAATGTTAAAATTTTTGAGTATGGTGGTAAACTCATCTTCTAGTGGAAATTTATCCTGTATTACAGATCCACTATTTCATTTAGTCAAATTTCTCATCTATGCTCAGGCAAAGGCCAAAACAGGAAAATCAAGAGGTATAGGTGCTGACAGAGCTGGGTGAGTGGGCTTCCCTAAAATGAACCACCACCTAAATAAAGTGCATTGGCAGAGCACAGGAAGAAACTTTGTACAATATTTACCAGCATTCACTGCACCTTCCTTTGCCAAAAGCAGAAATCCTTTAGTCTCATGAGCACTAACATTCAACTTCTGCATGCAGCCAAGCTAATTCGTTAGGATAACACTGCCATGCAGACAGACGGACAACAAAGAACGAGGAGCCATTGATACTTAACGGTTATGCCCATTAACAGATTCATGAACTCAGTGGGAGAGCATCCAACAGCTGTTAGGATTTTTCTCTACCAGTTCTTGTCTGGAGATCATCATGCAGAGAGCACAGAGACTCCAGCTGGCATGAATGTTAATAGAACAGCTGCCTTCTCAGGCATATTGCTCAAAGGACCAAACATTCCTGCTTGTTTTTTCAGAAACTGGGCTTGAGATTTAATGTAAAACAACTTTTAAAATGCCATTTCTCTTTCCCCCTTGCCCTCTCTTCCCCAAATTCATGGCATGACTGTGTGCTTCTGAAAGTTCAGAGACTGATCAGAATCAATTAGGTTTTCAGTCTCCTGTGGACAAGACAGAGTTAGACAACTTTACTACTAACATCTCACTCTGAACAATGGGTCTCCATACCTAACTTTTAGGTATTTGTCTATACAGGTGAAGGAATATTCTTATTTATTATCTGATGAGTCCTGAGAAGTTATCCCAGTCATAGGAAATTTACATTAAGAATGAACTGAGAACACATTCACATAACTAAAGATATAAACCTGGACTGAGTCCTGGTCACTAGGAAGAAGCAAAATGCTCAGTCACGCTAGTCGTTCCCCTCTCCCCCACCCGTTGCTGCCTCTAACCAAAAGAGGCAGCAAGGGAAGGGGGGAGAATAAGGGATACTTCGAAGCAGCAGCACCGGTGTGGAGCTTGGGGACAGACTCCACAAACAAACAAACAAACCATCTTTTATTATCAAAACAAAACTACAGTTGCAAGCATAGTAAATTGGCTAGATGGAAAGAGCCACCATTGATATAGATACTCAGGAAAAGTCCCTGGGCTGAAGGCTTAGTTACAAAAAGAAAAAAAAAAGAAACAGTTAGCAAGCTCAGGCGTTATTTCCGAATCCTCAAACAAGGAAAACAATAAACCCTGACGGACTATCTAAACTTTTCCCTACTTACACATTAAGAAGTTCATTCTTGGAGAGAGAAGTGTCTCCCATCTCCTTCAATAGCTGGGAGAAACTGCTCTGAATCTCAAACAAAAGAGAGAGAGAGAGAGAGAAAACTTTTTCCCAGTTTGAAATTCCTACCTGCATCGTTATTGGCTGACCACCCGATACCTTGCTGGGCACCTAAGTAACCCCTTAGTCACCAGGTGCTGGTCAGCACTCCTGATGATGACAAGGGTGGTAATAGTTTGTCAGCAAAAGTGCCGACAAATAGTATTTACAGCACTTGACTTTTAGCGATATGGTTGTGTCACTAAACATTATGTAGTAGACACAGTCTCTGAGAAGGAAATGTGGTCCTATGGATAGGGCACTGGACTGGAATCAGTAGCTCCTGCAGTAAGATGGGCAAATTCTGCCTGACCAATCTGTAACATGAGAACCCTATTTCTCTCTTTTCCCTTTGTGGGTCACTGAATCTTCCAGATGTAAAGTACTACACGGGATTAGGGATGTAACAGAGTAACTGTTTATATGGTTACCTATAAGCATGAACGTAAAGGTTACATGCCAGCTCCCAGCCCTTTATACTGCAGAGCCACAGCATGTAACTGCTAAGATTACTCCTCCCCTTATCCCCCCTCTGTTCTAAAATCTGATTTGTCTATTTTATGTGTTCACTTTTTTTGATTGTATCCCTGTGGTATATATGGTTGTGCCAATTTTCTTCCACAATTTGATCTGAGGAAGTGGGTCTGGCCTACGAAAGCTCATCACCTAATAAACCATCTTGTTAGTCTTTAAAGTGCTGCATAGTCCTCTCTTTTATGACTATCATTAGTCTTCTAAACATGGGAAAGCGATGCCACATTCAGCTCAGATAGAAGAGGAAATAAGCAGTTTGAATCAGTGTTCATAATTATAGAATTGGAGAACTGAGAGGAACCTTGAGGTCATCAAGTCCAATCCCCCTGCACTTGTGGCAGGACCAAGCATTATCTAGACCGGGTTGGGAAAGAGGAACTCTGCGGGCCAAATCTGGCCCACCAAGCTGGTTGATCTGGCCTGCGGAGGCCCTGCCGTTTCCCCAGCCCCAGACCAATTAGAGTACTTCACATGCTCTTGGCAGGGCGGGAGGAGGCTTTGCATGCTCCCCCACTCCCCCCAAAGCCTGATTGGCCTGGGGGTGGGAGGAGAGCACAAAGTTTCCTCTGCCCTACAAGGAGCGTGCAGCACTTCTAAGTGCCACCCACTCTTGGCAGGGCGGGAGGAGGCTTCACACACTCCCACGCCCCCTCTCCCTGATTGGTCTGGGGTAGGGCAGCACGGGAAGTCTCTTCCCACTGCTAGGGGCTTGGATGCTTAGTGGGAAGGGGGGAATAAAGGGGATGTGGGTGGGGAAGCCTGAAGCATCCTGGCCCTGCCCCTTGTGGAGCAGCCCGGGGCCACTTCCAAAATTTTAGAAGTAGCCTCCCAAAAAAATTATTGCCCATCCCCAATCTAGATTATCACTAACAGACGTCTAACCTGCTCTTAAATATCTCCAGTGATGGAAATTCCACAACCTACCTAGGCAATTTATTCCAGTGTTTAAACACCCTGACAGTTAGGAAATGTTTCCTCATGTCCAACCTAAGCCTCCTTTGCTTCAGTTTAAACCCACTGCTTCTTGTCCTATCATCAGAGACCAAGGAGAACAATTTTTCTCCCTCCTCCTTGTAACATGCTTTTAGGTACTTGAAAACTATCACGTCACCTCACAGTCTTCTCTTTCCCAAACTAAGAAAGCTCAGTTCTTTCAGTCTTCCCTTTTGGGTCATGTTTTTTAGATCTTTAATCATTTTTGTTCCTCTTCTTTGAGCCCTCTCCTATTTCTCAACATCTTTCTTGAAATGTAGTGCCCAGAACTGGACACAATACTCCAACTGAGGTCTAATCACTGATGAACATATTGAACAGAACCAGACCCAGAAGTGATCCCTGAGGGACCCAACTTATTATGCCCTTCCGGCATGACTATGAATCATTGATCGCTACTCTCTGGGAAGGATTAGCCAACCAATTATGCACCCATCTTATATATTTGTTAATGAGAGGGTCATGCAAGACCGTATCAAATGCTTTACTAAAGTCTGGATATATCACATCTACTGATTCTCCCTCATCCACAAGGTTTGTTATCCTATCAAAGAAAGCTATCAGGTTGGTTTGACAGGATTTGTTCTTGACTAATCCATGCTTCCAGTTATCACCTTGTCTCCTAGATCAGTGGTTCCCAATTGCTGGTCCCCAGACCGGTGCTAGTCCACGAACCGCTGGCTGCCAGGCCATCACACGCTGCCAGGCCACAGCATGCCTTGACAGACCTGTATGGGAGGGGTATGTGTGAAGGGTGCAAACGCACCCCCTCATGATCCCTTGCTGGTCTCTCCTGTGGCGGATGGGGATGCCAGGCCCTTGGCCACCTTTCCCCCTCTGCCCACCTCAGTGGGAAGGAGGAGGGGGAGAGAGGAGGCGGCCGGCTCACAGCGCCTCGCCTGCGCTGCAAAGCACTAGCTGCTGTGGCTCTGCCCCATGACCAAGTGTTTACTCCATCTCCTCTCTCCTGGCACAGAGCACAGCTAGGGCAGGATGGACCCAACTGCTGCCAGGGAAGCCATAGAGGCACCTCCAGGGGACACTGGCTGCTGACATAGGCCCCGTGTAGATGTGAGACCTTCACACCTTCCCCATGTGTCTCCCCTAGTCCTGGAGGGAGGTGACAGCATCCTGGCTTCTCATGCTGCAGCTGCTCCCGCCTTCCCTAGGGGTGCCCGGTAGGGTGAAGCCACTCTGCCCATGCAGGCTGGAACCCCTCTCCCCCGACAGAGGGGAGTTTGGGGTGTCTAATTGGTTTCCTTCTGGGCTGTAGGCAGAACAAAAGGCCTAGCTCATGACATTTGTATGATTACATGTCAAACAAAGTTTACACAGGTGTTAATGGCTCAAGATAAGAAAGGAAAGGATTCTTTTAACACAATTAGTTTAGTGTTGTCCGTATCTGCAAACTCTGATCAGTTACAATGTCATGTACTGTGTGCATAAAGATGCAACCTAAAATAATGTGCCCTCTTAAAATAAATTACCATAGTGAATATGCAAATTAAATGTTACCAGTCCGCCAAAAGTTTGGCAATAGGGTTTGCCAGGCCACAATATTAAAAAAAGGTTGGGAACCACTGTTTTCAAATGGATTCCTTAATTATTTGTTCCATTTTTTTCCTGGTATAGAAGTTAAGATGACTCACTGGCCCGTAATTTCCTGAGTTGTTCTTATTTCCTCTTTTATAGTGACACTATTTGCCCTTTTCTAGTCTTCTGGACTCTCCCCCACCTTCCATGACTTTTCAAAGATGATAGCTAATGGCTCAGATATCTCCTCAGCCATCTCCTTGAGTATTCTGGCATGCATTGCATCAGACACAGGTGACTTGAAGACATCTAACTTATCTAAGTAATTTTTAACTTCTTGTTTCCCTATTTTTAGCTTATAAACCTTCCCTATTGCCACCCCCAGCACCAATTCTTGGGCACTCTCTCTTTATTTGGGTTCAGGTTGCTTCACTTCACATAATGCTACCTATTGAGTGGCAGTGCTGGATACACTTCATTGGCTGTTGGAAGAATTGGAAATGTAATATATGAATGTTGCCACACAGACATCTTCAGTATGGAGAAATCAAGTGCTGTGAAGTATGCAATACAGAGAGTAACTGTTCCCAAAGCACCCAAATTGTTTCTTCTACTAATAAATGTTTTAAATGGCTCTTCACATTGCAGCTTTTTAAGGCTCTCATTGCTATGAAAGTCATGGCAGACTATTTCACTGTGGCAACAGAAAAAACATGTGAGATTGATTCTTGCTATTTCTGTAAGAAAAGAAAAAAGGTATATAATAAATGCTGGACAAATGGGCATACCAAAGGGGGAATGTTGAGAATGGAGGCATGGCAAGTGCCTTTGGCAATCCCCTTATTTCAATAAACCCTAGCTTACAGGCAAGCGTGTGAACAAAAGGCATGAGTTTAGGATTTACTAGCTTAATTTCTCAGATTTCTATAGTGTGGGTTTTCAATCACAATCTTAACAGGTTTCTGTACTCAATTTTCTAAAAAGTTTATATTTTAAGCACAGACCAATTAGTGTGGTCCTTTTAATTTTATGGTCTCCTTTATTAACTTTGAAATAACCACAATGCAGAAGGTTTATGAAAATGTACTAAGTATAAATGTAAATAAACATTAGTGGTGTGGAGTGAGTCTGTCCTGATTTAACACAGCTTTGAGACAAACTATTAGTGCTGAAGAACAGAAAGCTGCTTCTTCGCTAGTTTTGTTTTCAGGAGTATAGTACTTCTTGTTTCATTCAGCACTTTTCACTATAAATAGATAGAAGCAGTTGATATGTTTTACTAAGTTCTGCAGTCAGATGCTATAAGATGGCATTTTGCCAAACGTTGTTACATGGGACTATATCTGTAGAATCTAAAAAGTTAAATTAGGTAACTTTCAACACAAGTAATCAAATGCAGCAAATTCCCATTTCAAGGCAAGTCAAGTGAGTGAACACAAAAGCCAACCTCTCCTGAGACATATTGCCACATCCCTATCAGCAAATAAGATCTGCAACAATGTCTAAAAATCATAGCAGAAATGAATTTTCCTTATTTAATAGCCTACCAAATGAAGCAAGCAGTGAGCGGCAAAACCAATATTTTAATATTTGGCACCTGAAGTCCTGTTTATCTTCAAAGCACTATACACAACCAAGTAAAAACTTAACACACATTAGGAAAGAGCACTGGAGCATACAGAAGTAATTCCACAGTAATAAAACTAGAAGTGATCAGGTTTGTAATATGCATGTTTACCAGCAGTTTAATATTTATATAGTTTTCCCATCATTTGCTCCCAAAGACTTCTAAACACACTGTGTGCATGAATGAATATATATGGAATGTTAAAAATCACTTAACATTTCTAGTGGTTACATAGTTACCGTATTGAGCCGTTACATGTGCTGTGGGCACTGCAGTATAAAGCTTAGGTTCATACTGCACCTGCAGCGAAGCCCCCCTGGGAGCTGGCTGGGTTTAACTAATACCATTAACCTATAAACATCAGCTTATCTGTTAAACTCTAACATCCCTAATAATGCAGTAACACCTGTATTTAACAGTCACGTGGGGAGGAAACTCAAGCTGCTGCCTCTAATTAGTCAATTCTCTCAGAGGCTGCTGGGAGTGGGAGTAGGGGGATATCTATAGAAGAAATTCATCTTATGCATTGAGGAGGAAAAACCAACACCCAAGACGATTGGATTGCAGAAAGAATACCATGGGGATGTGGTGATGGTGGTAAAGATACTGAATTTGGGAAGGCTGGCGCCTGCCTCCCTAAGAAACTTTAGATTTGCCTGAGAAGTAAGAATTATGGAGAAATGCAATTAGAGGGTTGGATATGGATTATGATAACTGATATATGCCCCTTCTATAAGCACTCCTACATTATCTCTCATGTCCATTTTCCCCTCCTCCCCCTGTAGTGGTCAGGTCATCTGGGCCACCAGTCAATGGCTTGGTGACGCTGGGAGCTTTGGGGCTTAGGTGGGGGGCCAAGTCATCTTAAGGACTATGTGCTTAACTCCACTCAAGTTGGTGAGACTCTAAAGGTTCATATTGGTCAAATCACTCATCTACCATTGAAGAATGGTACTGTGACAAGATGTGACTACAGAAGTCCTCTTGGGATTGTTCCCCAGTGTGCTGATCATGCCACTGGTGCCCACCTTCTTACTCCCGGGGGCTCCCCACCACACTGTTCTGCTGGATCTCTGGTCTCCCCCAAACAAGGCACAGAACTCAGGCTACTGCCCCCGTGCAAAGCAATGCCGACACTGACCCACTTCAGTTCTGGGAGGACTTAGTTGTAGGACTCAGCACCCAGGAAGCCTAAAATGGATCAAACCCCCAATAAATCTGTCTGTAGTTTTCCACAGGGAAAGCTTATAAGGTTAGCTATCAATGAGAAAGAGATAAGCACAGTACTTGCTTTTCCCCAGATAATTATTTAGAGTGAGCCTGATAAACAGAAGTGTTTTTATTTAGTACAAAAAGTAGGATTTAATAAACAGTCAGATCAGAACTATTAGCTACATTAACATAAATAGAAAACACATAGCTCATCCACTAAAATTTTACATGCAAATTCTTACCCTAAACAGATGTTCTTATTTCAGGTATAAGCTTCAAATCAGAGTTGTTCTTGTACTCTGATTTGGGTCTGCAGCCTTCCTCAAAGTTCTTTTGGGTGTCCCAGGCAGTTTCCAAAGCCAGCTGAAGACAAAGAGCCCATGGCTTTCTCCCCGGATGGGACCTCTGTTTGGCATCTCCCCTTCTCATGGAAAAATATCAGGTTCAAAATGGATTCTAGTACCAGGGAGGGATGTAAAAAGTTAACCGGTAATCTTCACCCTTAACAGGTGAGGATTACCAATTCCAGTTAAACAGTAGGGGCTGGAGCAGCCCCTGTCCCTGGTGGGCCCAGCCACTCTGCCACAGGTTATATGCTGGCTCCCCGAGAAAGAGGCTTTGCTGTGGACTCTGCAGTATAAAGCTTAAATAAGCCTTATACTGCAGAGCCCCACAGTAGATAACCATGTAACCAATGTGATTTTTAGCAGTTGCTGATTACATTTTTACATCCCTAGTACCAGATGGCAAGTCACAGGTCTTTCTAGCAGCAATCACAGTTCAGGCTTAAGCAGCAAAGATGGCATTGAAAAGCCGTTAATTTGCGTATTGAATCATTAAAAACCTGAAGCATCACGAATAGCCCTCATTAATACATTTAAAACTACGAACAGATTCACACTTCATATTTCTAACTTCACATACAAGAATGATACATGCACAAAAATAGGATATACAGACTCAGCAGATTGTAACATTAAAATTTACAGGTTACATGAAGTATTTTGTCTAAAGCATCTTCGAGCTATGCACATTCATATTCACAGGCCAATTCTCATAACAGAGGGGCAGGACCATATTACCAATCTGGGAGTACTGGTTCAATACTGAACCAAGGAAAGAGTATCAAAGGGGTAGCCATGTTAGTCTGGATCTGCAAAAAAGTGACAAGGAGTCCTGTGGCACCTTATAGACTAACAGATGTATTGGAGCATAAGCTTCCATGGGCAAAGACCCACTTCGTCAGATGCAACTGAAAAGTAGGTCTTTGCCCACGAAAGCTTATGCTCCAATACATCTGTTAGTCTATAAGGTGCCACAGGACTCCTTGTCACTCAAGGAAAGAGTGTGAACTGTGGAACCTAAGGATGTAAAAATGCGATTATCTGACTAATCATCTAGTCGATACAATTTGTATCAACTATACAATTAATTGAGAAGTGCTGCTGTGCAGATCCGCAGTGGAGGTAGTTCCAGAAGCAGACCCTGGAGCCACCCACACTGCTGCTCTGCATTTTAAATGTAGTAAGAGCCACTAGGCTCTTACTACATTTAAAATGCAGAGGCGCAGCAATCAGCATGAGCAGGAACCGCTCAGTCCCATCTCGTGCTGAGTCCAGCAGCCCCTGTTTGTGGCAGCCAGGGGCTGCTTGGTGACAACATCCCTTCAGGGAAGCCAGCTCCCCGCTGGGACCCCTGTGGACAGGGGCTGCTTCCCAGCAGCATTTCTCCCACACACACACACACACACACACACCCCTGATAGGGGCAGCAGGCAGCACCCCAGAGATGGTACTGGGGGGGGGGGGGGGAACACCCATTGAAGCCGGCTCTCCCCAGCACCAGCTCCTATCACTCCTCCTCCCCCCCCCCCCCCGCTGCCTCTCAGAGACAGCAAGGGAGGGGTGCTGCAGAAAGCACGGGGCGAACGAAGACTACTTGAGTCCCCGGTCACTATGTGCTCCCTGTGGCACCTCTGCTTTTGAGAGCACCAGCAGTGGGAACCAGCACCAGTGGGGACTGAAGCAATTCCCGCTTGCGCTGTTTCTCCGCTGTGCCTCTGCCTTACCAGCCCCCACACAGAGACAGTGCTGCAGAGAACTGGCTTTAAGCCAGTTCCCCCCAGCACCAGCTCCTGCTCCTCCCCCCTTGCTGCCTCTCTGATGGAAGCAGCTAGGGGAGGGGGAGAGCAACTAGTCAAGTGGCTACTCTACTATCCAACGAGCATTTGCTTATCGGATAGTCGACTAGTCACTGACATCCCTAGTGGAATCACCAAAAAGTGAGGATACCTACTCTCGCCACTTAATATAGTCAGATCTTTGTACTTTCCTAAGTGAGACTTGTTTCCCCAAGGATGGATTCCTCATGAATTGCATCCTAATCTCAAAAGAATTTAGAAGTTTTTGCTACAAACAAAAAACAAAAGCTCTTAAATACGCTAATGTAGGAAGCGGATTCTAAAGGACTGTAGCATCCCCTAGTGGTACGTTGCAGTTTTTGTAGGTTAGGAGCTATTTATACACGTTTATCTCACTTGAAATGTACATAGCATTATACTCTTCTTGCTGTATCAGTATTTCAAAGAACATAGCCAGCTCTGTCTGTATCACAGATCACCTATACCATACTCCTACAATGTACTAACTGCTTCACACACAGCCCCGTGTTCCAGTAACAAGGAGAGCCTTCCAATAAAGAAAGAACTGTAAAGATCTCCCCCATCATGGCTCACTTACACTTTTGTTTGGGTCAGGACATTTGAAAAATGCTCATCCATTATTTTACTGCATATCTGCTACAAAAAGGCAACTGTTGTATAAACATCAACTAATACTCAGCTCCCTCTGAAACGGTTTCCCCATCTGTAAAACAGAAACATCAAGTAAAAAGTGCTGCAGATTTTACTAGCGTTGCTATGACAAAACATTACCTGAAATAGTTTATCATTTGCTATTTGGCACATTCTCTAAGTACTGACTTGGGGCTAGGGATGTAAAAACCAGTTTAAAATATTAACTGGTTAAACTAGACGTTTAACCAGTTAACTGGCCTACTGTGTCATGCCATGGGCAGGTGGCTGCTCGGCAGCCCCAGCCAAGGCCAGCTGCACCTCACTGTAGGCAGGAGCCTGTTCCAGCTGGGCTGGGTGCTAGTTAACCCAGTAAACATGCTGGTAAGACAATGCTTACCGGTTAACTGGTTACCTGTATTCCAAGATTTACTATCTTTGGGCGGGTTGAATTTTTTTATGTGCAACACCAATATTGAGGTAGTGTGTGGATGTGCATCCACCAGTACAAACAAAAACTGTAGATATAAATATATATTTTAAAATAGTCCACAGGTGTGGACTAAAATATATTAAAACAAGGGATAATTAACAAGGAGCAATGCTTATGACTATTTAACATGAAATCAAATAAAAAGAAAACTAACACTATCCTTCACTGAAGAAAAGGTTGGGCCCACAAAAGCTCGTGATACTATTTATATATTTGTTAGCCCAAGGTGCTGCAGGACCATTATTAAGTTTTTTTAGTTACGGACTAACATGGCTACCCCTCTGAGACCTTAGAGTACATGTAGCATCATCCTTTCTAACAGACAGATGCATGTTTCAAAGACCTGGCAAATAAGGTTTCATCCTACAAAACAGCCAGCATCACACCTAGTACTTGCTGCTTCTGACTCAGAAGAGCCAGAACTCTACCAGATGGCAAAGATCTGGCCTTAATGCAATACAGTTAATCAGGTCTGAATTGGTAACAGGATTAAAAAAAAAAAGTCATTAAGACCAGAGTTTTAGAAATCTGTAACTCAAAAAATTCTGTTAAAAGAATTTTTCCTTTCTTACCTTAAGCCATTAACTCAGGGGTGGGCAATAATTTTTGATGGGGACCACTCCCAAGAATTTGGTAAGTGGTAAAGGGCCGCACTCTTCCTTTATATTAATGGAGGTGGTCTGGGGCTCTGGGATGCAGCTTGGGTGCAGAAGGGAGCTTGGGGTAAGAGCCTGGGGTGTGGGATCTGGGAGGGAGTTTGGGTGAAGTGAGAGACTGACCTGGGGCAATAGACTGGGGTGAGGAGGAGAGGATGCAGAGCCTGGGAGGGGGTTGTGACCTGGGCCGGGAGTGCAAGAGGAGGTGCAGGGATCTGGGCTGTGAGTAGGGACAGCAGACTGGGGTGCAAGGTCTAAGAGGGGGTTGTGATCTGAGGAGGGGATGCAGTGTCTGGGAAGGTATATGGGGGCTAGAGTAGGGTGCAGAAGGGGGGCAGAGGGTTGGGGGAGGAGGTAACGGTTGGGGTGCCAGAGACCTCACCTGGTTCCCAGCCAGCAGCCCAGCAGGTTCCTTAGCCAGGGTCCTGCCTTCCAGCTCCTGTACATGCTCAGGGGAGCTGCAGGAGCCATGTTTATTGCTCCAAACAAAATACTGTGATCCCGGTGGGGGGGGGGGGGGGGGTTAAGGGAGCAGGGGTACTACACATGCTGCTGGTCCTGCAAACAGTCAGCTGCTATTGGTTGAAACCGGCCAATGGGAGCTATTGGGGGCAGGAGCAGCATGAGAAGTCTGTCTTCTCCTCCCTCCAGGCTCTCAGCGTTCAGAAATACACGTGGCCCTGCAGCCGGCTTTCCTGAGTGCGGAGTGGGCATGGGACAGGGAGAGAGGTTGGAGTCAGTTTCTCCATTTATAGCAAGTTCCCCACTGTGCCTCTGCTTTGAAATGTACAAGAACCACTTGTGGTTCTTGTACATTTCAAAGGAAGAGGTGCAGCAGGATAGCGAGCATCCCCCTTAACAACTAACTGAGTTGAGTAGTCAATGGAAATTCCATCAACTACCGGATTAGCTGATTAATTAAAATTTAACATCCCTGGAATACACACAAGTTTACACTGAAATAATTGCAGTTTTAATTTAAGCCTTTATGGTGCATATCTAGGTATTATTTCAGACTGGGTGTTTAGGTATGTCTACACTAGAAGTAGTGCATCTGTGCCACTATAGCATTTCTAGAGTGGCCACTACAATGACAGAAGGGGTTCTTCCATCCACACCTTCCAGAGGCAGTAGCTAGGTCAAATGGCATTTATTTGTCAGCTTCCTGGTGTTTACACTGGGGCTACAGTCAACTTAATTGTGTCACTCGAAGAATGACATTTTTCACAGCCCTGAGCAATGTAGTTTGGGCAATTTAACTCTGGAGTACAGACTAGCTTCACTTGGGCTACGTCTATGCTAGCACTTTTGTTGGTATAATTTATGTTCCTCAGTCGTGTGAAAATAAGACCACACACTTGTGGGACATAAGTTACACCGACAGTGCTAATACTCTTCCACTGATATAGCTACCATAGCTTGTTGGGGATGATTGAATCATAGGGACCACATGGGAGTTTTTACAGTGATACAGCTGCATTGGTACAGATTTGCTGCTCTTTAGTGTAAAAATGGCCTATGTGTAACTTGGTGTAAAGACCTGAGAGCTACATAGACCTGCACCAAAACAAAGATGGGAATTAAGACTGATTTATTCTGTGCTCATTTGTGTAAACAAGTGCTTAGCTTCTACAAATGCTGAAGATGGAAAAGAAATTATAAAAAGGCATGTTTGAGTTTTCAAAACTACTGTCTCAAATAATGAGCCAGAGTACAGAAGTTATACAAGTATCAGAGGGGTAGCCATGTTAGTCTGAATCTGCAAAAGCGGCGAGGAGTCCTGTGGCACCTTATAGACTAACTGAAGTGTTGGAGCATTCGCTTTCATGGGCAAAGACCCACATACATCTGACAAAGTGGGTCTTGGAGCGTAAGCTTTCATGGGCAAAGACCCACATGCATCTGACGAAGTGGGTCTCTGCCCACAAAAGCTTATGCTCCAAGACCCACTTCGTCAGATGCATGTGGGTCTTTGCCCATGAAAGCGAATGCTCCAACACTTCAGTTAGTCTATAAGGTGCCACAGAACTCCTCGCCGCTTTTGCGGAAATTATACAGTTCATTGAAAACTAAAATTTAGAGTACACAATGAGCTTCTAAACCTGAACTATAATCAGTTACGTTAAAACTTTGAGAGACGTGACATGTACTGACCAGAAGTTAAGCAGCATTAGAACAGCTTAACATCCAGGTAGGGATGTAAAAACTCATTTAATTGGCTAACCAGTTAAACATTAGGTTTAACTGGTTAATTGATTAAGGGGGAGGGGGGGCAGACAGGAGGGCCACAGACCGGAGCTGCTCCAGCCCAGGCCCACTGCTGACAGGGGATGCCCTAGCTGGGCTGGAACATCCCCCACCTGCAGCAAGCCCGGGACAGGACCACCTCCAACAAGAGCAGTTCTGGCTGGGCTGGAGAGCCCAACCCCCTCCTGTAACAGCAGGCCCAGCACGGCCCCTTGCCAACTGCTCCAGTCCTCACCAGTTAACCATTTACATTCCTATTACCTAGTATGCATTGTCTTACTGGCATATTTACAGGACTAACTGGTTAACCACTGCCCAGCTCATCACAGTCGGAGGCGCTCCAGCTTGACCCGAACAGCCCCTCCACACGCAGTGCGGTGGGCCCTGCCTTGCTGGAGCAGCTCACACCCATGGTGCAGAGGACCCTGCCCACCACAGCCAGGCAGCAGTGGTCCAATTAACCAGGTTAACACGTAGTGGTCCTTTACTCAGCCACAATTCTTACTACAACCTTTGCCTTGAGAAAAATCCTTAACACCCCTGTGTGTTCATCATCCTACTTAGGAACAATGAGAGCTTTGTAGCTAGCAAAGCAAACTTTCATGACTCAGTGATTAATGTCCCACATTATGATGTTCACCATGTCATACCTTGAAGGTAAAGGTGCCTCCAAGGTCTCAAGTGATGAAATACTACCACAAAGCTACTGGACAAGTTACTTAAAAAAAAAAAAAAAATCATTCCCTGCCTATGCTGCTGTTCAAATCTTTCCAAAGAGCAGTATGAAATCAATATTCTTGTCAGTTTCAGGGTTCCTCCCCACCCCTGCTTCTGAATAGAAGCAGTGAAATTGAACAGTTTCAGAGAGGCAGCCGCTGTTTTTAAATGAAATTGAACAGTCCTGTTAATTTCATGTTGTTGCTAATAGCATCAGGCTATGGAGCAAGCCTAGGAAGCTGTCACACGATTAATTCACACTCTGTTCAAATCTTAAGTTATCACAACGTAAGGGCTAGAAAGTTAGGGTAGCTTGTGGCTGTGTGTGTTTGTTTTTTTAAGAAAATTCTGCAGAAGTCAATGCTTTTGGTCTTCTTGCTCACCGATGAGTTTCCTGCTAATTTACTCAAGCAGCTTTTACCATTATCCTGAAAAACTGATGGGACCAAGGTTTGAAAAAATTAACAGCATTAGCCAAGTGAAAGTTTTGACAACTCTCAGATCACAGGAATACTTTCACTAATGCATAAAGCATTCTGATGGTATGGAGCGGTTCTTAAAGCTTTGTGCTGACTTGGTTGAGATGTGTGCTGTACGAATATATTAGTTTAATAGCTTTAATAATTTAACAGCACAAACACTGAGGGTTGTTAAGAGACAACACTGTACAGGAAAAGATCTAGCAATGCAAGACCAAAAGGACTATAGCAATATAAAAAGGAACTCTTTACAAGAAAGAGAATGGCAGTTGCCAGGGAAGCTATTTCAGGAAACCACTGACAGGCATCCACTGGGGTACTTGAAGAAGCTAAGCTTGACCAGGTTATCATCAGGAATGAAAGGCTGAAAGGGCCTTAGGCAAGACAAATAAGTACACAGATGGTCTCTTTTTAAATCTTTTTTTCTTATGGCTTTTTTTCCCTCCAAACTGTAAGATCCATTTTGGTTTGACTGTCCGGTTAGACTCCTGAAAGGAAAATAAGTAGGGTGAATAAGAGGTATTGTAGCCAGGAGAGGGAAAGGCATGAGCCCTATGACCTAAAGGAATGCACTCAGACCAGAAAGGGGACAGAAGTGCAACTAGTCCTGTGACCACAAACTAGCACAGCATCCTGTGTTAATATAACAATAATATTTCCAAGCAAAGATTCTAACAAAACAGTAAGAAAGCTCAAGAGTATTTACCTAGAATGGGTTACCTAGCGAAGTAGTGGAGTCTCCATCCCTAGAGGTGTTTAAGTCTCGGCTCGACAAAGCCCTGGCCGGGTTGATTTAGTTGGAATTGGTCCTGCCTAGAGCAGGGGGCTGGACTTGATGACCTTCTGAGGTCTCTTCCAGTTCTATGATTCTACCAGCACGTGAAGATCATGTAAGAACACTGCCAGGCTAGCCTGGCAGAGGTTGCGCCTGCACAATGAGGAGAAAATGCTTAGCGTAGCATGTGGATGCAGTCTGGGTCAGACACAAAGCTGAACTTATGATTGGGAAGAATATGGGCATGTATGAGGCTGGGGCTAATTTAATGGGGGAGGGGCATTATGGGTATAGGCTGTAATCAGCTATGAACGTTGGCACTGGTATGAGCTTGGGGGCAATTATGGAATAAGATATGCAAGTGCGAGGAACCAAGGAGCAAACAGTGCTAGACTGGAGATTAGCTATAGCAGGGGTTTTCAAACTAGGGATCACAACCCAGTACTGCGTTGTGGAATGTCAGGCGCTGGGTCTCCTTGCAGCAGGGGGACCAGGGAATCAGTGGTGGGGGGTAAGGCAGCTCCCTGCCTGTCCCGGCACTGCAGATTGTGCTGCACCCCAGAAGCAGCTGACAGCAGGCCCAGCTCCGAGGTGTGGGGGGAGGTGGAGGTGCACAGGGCTCCATGCATTACCCCTTCCTCAAGCATTAGCTCCTCACTCCCATTGGCTGTGAAACTGCTGCTGGCTGCTTCTAGGGCATAGCATGGTCTGCGGTGCCAGGACAGGCAGGAAGCTGCCTTAGCATCCCCACTGCACCACTGACTGGGAGCCACTTAAGATAAGCTTCCCCCCCCCCCCCCCAGCCCTGAAACCCCAGAGCCGGAGCCACTTTCCACACTTCCCCACCCGAGATCCGCACTCTAGTCAAATTATGTTGAGTTATGGGCATTAATTTTCTTCAATTGGAAGAAAAAAAAGTTTGAAAACCATTGAGCCATGGGAAAGAAGCTGAACATGTTGTGGGGATTATAGTGAATTACAAATCAAATGAGTCAACAGTAGGATGCACATGCAAAAAAGGTTAATATTCTGGGATGTATTAACAGAAGTGTTATGTCAAATATGGGCAATAACAGTCCCGCTCTAATTAGCACAGGCAAGGCTTTAGATCAGGGGTGGCCAACCCATTTAACAAAGACAGCCAAACAGCGGCAGAAAAAATGCAAAGAGCAGCATCAGAATTGTTGAGTAACCCAAAAAAAAAAAAAAAAAAAGAGGATGCTGCCCCTTTAAGAGACAAGCTTAGGCTTTTTGGCCATATCAAGATCCTGAAGATGTCCGCCATCTTGAGTGCTATTTTGAATTGCCGCCCCAGTGAGCACAGGGGTGCCGGGGGCGAGCCAGGAGTGGCTTTGCAAGCCGCACTTTTAGGGAAGAGCTGCATGCAGCCACCTCTGCCTTAAATGGAGCACTTGGTCATACTCTGGTTTCCACACTTAACATATACATAAACTGGAGGGAGTCTAGAGTAGAACAACAAAAATAGAAGGTTTAGAAAACCCAAGTTATAAGGTTTAAAAAAAAAAGGGTATGTTTAGTCTTGAGAAGTCTGAATTAGAACCTGTTAAGTCTTCAAATATGTTAAGGGCTGTTATTAAAAGGATTATTCTCAATTCTCCAGGTTCACCGAAAATAATGAGCTTAATCTGTAGCTACCCTAGTTATTTCTTGCTATTATGAAAATATTTAACTGCAGGAAAATAGGCTTCTAAGGGAGGCTGTGGAATCCCCATCACTGGAGATTTTAAAAAAAACATAGTGGGCAAGCACTTGTCAGGGATGGTCTAGATTCAAGGAAGGTTTTTTGTATATGCTGTGCCTTAGTACAGAGAGCTAGATTTCATGACCTCTCAAGGTCCCTTCCAGCCCTACTTCCTATGATCTTTTTGCTCACTAATATTCATGGGAGGTGCATAATTGAACACTTCTCACTACATTTTCTCAAATTAGGAAATATGGAAAGGATTTTAGCTAAATGAGAAAACTTCCAGTCTTTTCCTTTGCCATATCAACATCTTTACATTGTTCCCACAGATCCTCTCCCCTCGGAGTTGTATTATAATTATTTTCCTCTACTCTGTTAAGAGACCTCAACACCAAACTCCTGCAATTTCAAATTATCCTCCAAGTGCTTGGAGAGGCACAGGTTTCCCTAAAATGCAACGTCTGCTCTCTTCAGTCCACTTCTCCACATTTGCCACAGCCACTACAGGGAATAGAGATTGATCAGATCTGGCAGTGCTGCATAAGATGCTAACATCAGGTGATGAGACAAGCAGCTGCACAGTTGCCCACCCAACACAATTTCAGCCTGTGCGCGCTAATATACTGGTCTCAGCTCCCCACAAATAATTTACTGAGAAAAGTTAGACAGTGTGGTTAAATGCTGGAGGCTGAAACATCATTGCCCTGGTAGCTCTGTTGAGGCTGCTTAGTGCTTCTGTCCTTTAAGATTCAATGCAGCATATTAATTTAGCAAATGTTAATTTACCTTGATGTTACTCAAAGGAAGACCACAGGCAGAGTCCGGTGGTGAAGGCCCTCAACAAGGTTTACTGTGAAAACACAGTACCAGTTCCCTAGATCAGTGTCTACAGTTACAAGGGTGGGGAATATTTTTGGGTAAGGGGCTGCTGACCCATGGTGTGTGGGGGGGGGAAAATCAGGGCAGGGGTCGCACAAAAGTGAGAAGCAAAAACAAACCCATCTCACTGACATAGCTCCTGAGAAACAAAGATACTCCCCACATTACTCTTGCACACCGCAGCCTTGGAAGACCTGGCCAAGTAGATTTTGGGGTAGGGCCAAAATCTAGAGCCAAAACCCTTAGGCTCTGGGGTAGGGCCAAAAATGAGGGGTTCACCGTGTGGGAGAACAAGAACATCCACAGTCAGACCAAAGGTCTATCTAGCCCAGTATCCTGTCTGCCGACAGCAGCCAATACCAGATGCCCCAGAGGGAATGAACAGAACAGGGAATCAAGTGATTCCTCTCCTGTCATCCATTTCTGGTCTCAGATGAAGAGGCAAGGGACTTCATTCTGATCCATCCTGGCTAATAAGCACTGATGGACCTAACCTCCATGAATTTATCTAATTCTTTTTTAAACCTTGTTACAGCCCTGGTCTTCACAATATCCTCTGGCAAGGAGTTCCACAGGCTGACTGTGCATTGTGTGAAGAAAAAACTTCCTTTTGTTTGTTTTAAACTTGCTAGCTATTAACATTTGAACTAGGGATGACCAAATGAAATTATGGGAAAAAGTAAATAACTTTTCCTTATTCACTTTCTCCAGTGTCATGATTGTATTAGATCTCTATTATATCACCAGTCTCCTCTTTTCTAAACTGAGAAATGTCACGGTTTTTTTTTTTAAATATCTCTTCATAGGCTTCTGTCTTGCAAATCTAGTAAATGTTATGGTAAGTACGTGAACAGGACCAAGAGGAAAATAGTTTTCAGACAGGTTTTACTGTATCAATCAGTTCAGCACAGAAGCCCACTCTAGCTCCTGCAGTCAGCGTGTGTGAGGGGGCTGCTGGGAAGCAGGCTTGAGTACGGGGTCTCGGCAGGACAGAGTGAAGGAGTTGGTTGGGGGTGGTAGGGATGAGTGAAAAATAGATGCAAGAGCTGAGTAGAGGAGGGGGGTATCGGGGAGAAGGTGCAGGGTGGGGATGAGGGACTGGGCACAGGAATAGGCTAGGGATAGGGGTGTAGGAGGGGGGTGCAGGGTCTAAGCTGTGGGGGGTGCCTATCTGGTGCAGCTCCCTGGGGATGCATATAGTTCAGTGTCTTCTGCCACTCCCAGGCTACATCTAGACTACAGGCTTTTTTTCAGAAGAAGCTTTCTTCAGAACAGCTCTTCCAAAAAAACTTCTTCCGAAAGGGAGCATCCACACTGCAAAAGTGCATTGAAAAAGCAATCTGTTTTTTCAAAAGAGTGTCCATACTCAATAGCACCTGTGCTTTTTCCTCTTCATCCAAAAGAACTCCCTCTTCCCTATCCACACACCTTTTTGCAAAATAGCTTTCGCAAAAAGGCTTCTTCCTCATAGAATGAGGATTACCAGTGCCAGAAAAACCCCTCTGTTCTTTCTATTTTCTTGTGGAAGAATGCAGTTGTAGTGTGAATGTTCCTCAAGTTGTCGGAAAAAACAGCCGTTTTTCCGACAAACCTCTGTAGAATAGACATACTCCCAGATAATGCCCATGCTGCTCCTATTGTTCGCAATTACAGCCAATCAGAGCGGCGGGGGAACCTCCAGGCAGCACAGCACTGCTCTTTCCTCAGCCAGTGAAACTGATTAACCAGCATTTTACATCCCTCGTGCATACATACCACCCCAACACACACAAGACAGAATGTAGCAATGTTCTAATTTCTTCCATCAGATCCTCAGTAGAATGTCTCAACGTCAGCAGAAGATGGCGCTGGTAGCTCTGTTCATAGTACGCATTTAGCAGAAAAGAGTGATGTTGAAGCAAACCAGTGTTTTGTTGGAAAGCATCACATAAACCAATGGTAATTACTAAGGAAAAAGGAGTAAATATGTTTACATGCAGATTTGTCCAACAAGTGTTTATCTGAAGCAGTGGGCAATGACAGCACAATTCCAGGAAGAGTTTAATTCCTTATGCATTACTCAATACTCTACCTACGATTATTGCATTCCCAATATCTGATTTTGTAAAATACTCTGAAATAAGTACAAAAGGTATGTTATAAAAAACTAAACTAAACTTCAATATATATAAATTATTCTAGAAATGTCCTTCACAAGACTAAAATAGTTGTAAAGGATCTACAAAGTCTCTGAATAAAAATATTCTGCAACCCTTAACTATTTCCTAAGAACTTTAGCCTAAATATCTTTAATGGCATGCCAAAACCTGGGGGGGAGGAAGAAAAGAGAAGATAGATCTGGCCGTATGAATGTCCTTCCTGAGAAATGTAGCTTTCACCTCCCTAATCACTCAACAGCGATTTCAAAGGGATTTCAAAAGCAACTCCAATTAACTTGTGGTGGTTTAGCCAATGCCATTAATGGTAAAGGTAGCTGCCTATATCGAATTATTTGAGAGATGTAGTTGCAGGTAATCCAATACAATTAGGCACATCTGCTCAAAGCCACAACGCTCATATGAGGTTTCCAAAGCAGGCACTCATAATACAACCAAAGCTTTGCTATTGTGGTTTATAGTGCGACCAACAGGAAGCCTCAATGGCTTTGTAATACAGTTGTCTATATATTCTACAGAGAATAGCCTGCATAGATCACCACAAGCTTAGACTCCAAAATGGGAGCCAGTATTTTACAGCTATGACCACAAAACCAGATACACAGCCTAGAATACAGCACAACTAACTATACGGGTTTGAGTTAACACTTGTTTCAGATGTTGTTCACACCTGTTCAACAAACTAATTTTACTTTGCTCTCTGGTGTGATAGAATTCTGATCAAGAACCTCAAATGTTTTCTGTGATTTACTATATTTCTTTTTTCTAAATTTCCATGGAAAGCGTGCTCCCCTTAGTCCCCTCCACTAGACTGGCAAGCCTTTTCTGAATACTCCACGGGTTCGTCTAAACTACATGGCTCCGTTGACGGAGCCATGTAGATTAGTTTACACAAAAGAGGGAAATGAAGCAGCAATTTAAATAATCGCTGCTTAATTTAAATCAAAATGGCCACCGCGCTGTGCCGATCAGCTGATTGTCCATCAGCACGGCACAGCACGGCAATCTAGACAAGGATCTGCTGACCCCAGAACCCTTTGTCGGCAGATCCTTTATGCCTCGTGAAACGCCAATCAGCAGATCGGCACAGCGCAGCGGCCATTTTGATTTAAATGAAGCAGCGATTATTTAAATCACAGCTTCATTTCCCTTTGCTGTCCTGCCTAATCTACATGGCTCTCAACAGAGCCATGTAGTCTAGACACACCCCATTAGATGGAACCTGTTTTTCTCCTTCACCTATGTTGCGTGCACATAAATTTAAAATGTCATCTACATTAGAACTAAGCCATGTTACATATTGTAAAAAAACAAATTATGTAATAAAATGTTGGCATGTAGCACAGTAGTAACTAGGAGGCCTAAGTCAGCTGTAGCACAGATAAGATCAGCAATCCTTAACTCTTTGAAAGACATGGAAACTGAATGAATTTAATAGGCAAGTCACTTAAAGGACACAGATAGGATGAGGGTTTTTTTTGGTATGATCATTTTCTGACACTTGCTTTCAATAGCAGATACTCAAGAAATAGTGTTTCTTACCAGTTTCGTGTAATTTGCTGTTTGACATTGAGTTCAGATCTAAATAAGTTAATTAGCTACCAGCAGTGTTGAAAAATCTACTAATCTTAAGAGCAAGAGCAAATTAAATGAATCCTGGAGATAAATTTTCTGACCTGTGTTGACAGGTCAGCCTAGATCAGTGATCACCAACCAGTACATCAGGATCTACTGATAGATCTTGGAGCCTCTGACAGGTGATCCTGACTTGTTTGGCTGGGAAGCTATCAAGAGCTGGCACTTCAGTCACCCCTCCACCCACTGTCATCCTGCTCCTGCCCTGTGTCTTGGAGCTGTCTCCCTGGAAGCCTCCTGCTTGCTGTGCAGGGTGTGGAAGGGAGAAGGGGTGCTGATGTCAGCGTGTCCCTCCACCCCCCACTCCTGTACCCTATCTCCACACACAGAGAAGGGGATAGAGGGAGCTTGGCAGTGTAAATCTCGGTCACTCATACACTGTGTGTGTCTGTCATTTTCAAACACATACACTGTCCTTTCACTCTCATCTCCTGATAACAATGTGGGGGACTGTTATTACTTCTTTTACTGATTGCAAAGTGTGTTAGTTTTGGGTTTTTGACTGATCTGCGCATTTCATAATTTTCACTTCCCTCTTACGCTTACATTTAATTCTCTTGAGTAGTGAGCTCTAAAATACCAAACCTATCGTGGCTGGATTAATTGCTGCTCCTGGAAGTGGCTGGCATGTTCTGCAGCCCCAGAGAGGCAGAGCAGGGGGTCTCCACATGCTGTCCTTGCCTGCAGACATCACTCCTGCAGCTCACATTGATCAACAACAAGGAAGTGGTTCCAGTAGAAGCTGTGGGCTCAGTGCCTGTAGATAAGAGGCAGTACATGGTGCCATGGAGTACTTCTGTACATAACAGTTGCTTTCTGGAGTGGTGCAGAGCCAGGGAAGGAGTAAGCCTTAATAATACCACTGTTCCACAACCCAGAAGCAGCTTCAGTTAAACAATGTCCAGCCACAGCCTGGTTCCTGAACCTCCTCCTGCACTCAGCCTCCTGCCCCAGAATGTAGTCCCCCTGCACCTGAACTCCTTACCATAGCTTGCACCCTGAAACTCCTCCTGGACCCCAATCCCTGACCTTAGGTTATGCCCGGAGCCCCTCCCACACTCTGAACCTCTTGGCCCAAAACGAAAGCCTGCATCCCAACCCCCTACTCCAACCTGGTGAAAGTGAGTAATTATGGGGAAGAAGTAGGATGGAGTGAGCAGGAGGTGGCCCTCAGAGTAGAGGCAGGAAGGAAGCAGGACAAGGATATTTGGGTTTGAGGCAGATCTTACATTGCACTTAAATTGAAAAAGTGATCTTGTGGTTAGAAAGGTTGGAGATCACTGACCTAGATCATCATGATTCCTCCTAGCCTTAGTCTATGAATTGGTATATTCTGACAGTGTGACTCAACTGAAGCAAAAATTAGTTTTCCTACAGCTCTCTAGGAAAGGCTACTTGATAGTTGCCAAGGTGGGTAGTTCTTAGAACAGGCTAGTAAGTTTACTCCCTGATGAAAACATGATAAAACTATCCATAGAGTTTTATACATCCTCTAAACCTGCAATCAAGGTTAGCAATACAGCCTACCTTAAGCTCAAAAACAACCTGTGTCAACTTCTCTAGGAGATGGACACCAACTCTGCAAATTTCCAATCCAGCTAGGCAAAATCTACGGTAGTTTTCTATCGTAAGTGGTTTGTTTCTCAGTACCATACGCTTGGTCAAAATTATGTCCTGCCAATTTATTCATTTGGCCATGTCCCTGCTGTCAACAAAACCTGTTAAAAAAATTACAAACTACTATACTTGCAAGCAGTAGCAACTCCTACAGTACTGCCAGCACAATTTGTAACATACCATCTGTTCCATCTGGAGAACACAGGAATTGGAGACATGAGGGAGAGGGGTTAAATTCAGTTTTAAGATTGGTCGATAACATTCTGGCTAAGATATTTTGAAGTAATTCTGCTTGTTGCTTTCAATGCTTAGCTTCTTCAGGTAAAGTTTCTTTGGATATAAGAGACAGGATAGAAATATTAATATGCCAGAAATCTATTGTATATCTGAGAGAGTTTTTGCGTCTGTCCATGAGTCAAGAATGCTTTTAAGCCATAAGAGCGAGGACCATCAGATTCAGTATACAGCTGTCTCTTATAATCTAAACCAAGGTAAGGGTTTGGATGTGCTAGGAAAACGAGGTGAGCCTGGAATGGAATTGCTTCTGATAAAACTATACAAAAAACACAAACACAAAATAGAGACAAACACAGAACAGGTGAAGTGGGCTGGCATGCCCCCAACCCCATCTGGGACTGCCCTAGCAGACAAACCTGGACCTACCCCAAATGGGAGACATGTACCCCTTTCTTGGTTCTGCCTGCTGCAGTAGCCATGGACAGGCACTTCTCAGCTGGCTGTAAACTGCTGTGGTGAAAGAAGACTCTCCCTCAGGGCAGTCTGCATACTGAACCCCTCATTTCCTGCACCACCCTTGAGCAATAATTTAAATTAAGAAAAAACAACCATTATTTGAGTTAAAGACCTCAGCAACACTGGATAGATCTTCAACACTATATTAAAAGCAGGCTACATTCTTTGCATGTTTCCTCCCAAGGAGCTTTTTAAGACATTCAAATTAGAACCATTTATCTCACTCTGGGGGTGTAATACAGCAAGTTTTTAATGTTGCTGTGCACCACAGTTCAGGACAAGACATGATCCTAATAATGAATCCTATTAAACTGCTGTAGTAATTTTAGATACAGCAGTTGAGGCATTAGAGAGAACATGCCTTGTTTTATTGAGGCATTCCTTGTAGAGACTTAACTGACCCGCCCTTCTCCATTGTTTGAATAATTAGTTGTTAGACAGGTATTTATACCTTAAGGTCCCACAAGATTTCTAAATACAATGCAAAGGTAGTCACCTAGAGTCCAATCATATTACATCAGCATAAAGCATTCTGCAACAGGAAAAACAGGGCAATCAGCTCTGGCCCAAACTCTTTAAGAATTCTATAAAATGTTCATGAAATGTAAAAGTGTGTGTGAGAGAGCTATTACATATATTAAGTTGACCCCATATTCTTTCCTCTGCCTCTTTCTTCTGTAAGCAACTCCCTTAAGCTGTTTCAATGTCAAAAATGTAGTTTATGCTTTTTTCCTGTGATAGTATATTTTTATCATGTTGCACAGCACTCCAAAAGCCTTAGGGAAGATTTAATGATGGTTTTATTTCAAAAAGTGCAGGCTTATCTTGCTTGACCTTGCTGCACAAAATAAAAAGATGGCTAAACTCCTCCTTCCAGAGAGTAAAGCAGGGAACAGGAATTACCTTACTCTGCTGGATCAAAAGCCTAGAGTGGTAGAGTCCACAAAGAAATCAGAACTAGGACACACACAGCTCTATTGCAAACAGGTATTGTAGGAGCAACCAGGCCACAGGAACTTTGTCCCTATAATAAAACTTACTTTCATACTATGTAAGTCACTTTGTCTAGATTGAGGTTGGAATATTTTATTATCTTCAATGTCCCAAGTAGAGTAATATCTTTATTTTACAGATGAAGTAACTAGGAGTAGAAAGAGTAAGCAATTCTCAAAAGGTTACCTCAGGTGTCAGTGTTTGAGTGAATATTATAATGTTCAAATCTCTGGCTCCTAGTTCCATGCTTAATCCTAGATTAAAGTTTATTTTTCAGTGAATTCCTGTATTTTCAGTGAATTCCTAACTTTAAAATACACCACCAGCTACTAACATGCTTGACCATTTCTTGCATTTACAAGTAATATGCTTGTAAAAAGGCAGCTTGCGGGGCATTTCAGATAAGGCTGCTAAATCTGCTCTACTCCAGAGAGGCTGATAGGCTAGTGTGGTGCCTTTGTTTTTAACAGCTCACACCACTGTTACACTCAGAGCACTCAATGGGGAAATCAGGATGTCTCTTAAAAGATCTGCTGGTGCACAACACCGAAGGTTCCCTCCCCTTCCTTCTGTGTAACAAAAGGCATCTACCAGTCCTTTAACTGCCTCCAGAAACACTGGCACAGGTCCAGGCTAGTGCCCCCCCCCCTCACTGGACTGCTGTGAAAAGCTCCAGCCAGTAAACCCCTTGGGTGTTAAGCCTCCAGAGTTAAGTCACTGCTCCAGAAATGAGATTCCCCAGGCACATTCTCCTGAGAGTTTGGACCATGTGACCCAGTCCTTGAGGCTAGTGCTGGCATCTCAGTTTTCCACTGTAGCTTTAGGGCACACCCAGAACTCTAATGAGGTAAAGTGGAAGGCTTTAAGTGCATGGGGATAAGATATAGGAATATAAGCTATATACAACAGAGGACAGACTTTGCATGGGATTCCAACACTTTCTAATACTTTCTCTTTAGAACTATGAATATGCATTTCTTTGCCTCAGATTTCCTTACCATTCAAGAGTATTCCCTGTGCTGTGGTCAGAATCCTTTGGACCCATCCAGCATTCTCTTCTTGAAATTCATAGCTCAGGTTCTGAAACATGCCGCCACATATCTCCTCTTGCCTTCATCAGTCTGTTTCCTTCTCTCTCTCTCTCTCACCAAAACATGTGTGTCCCTGAGCCTTTCCCTCGGAAGTTTTTATAAACTTCTAGCCCCTTGATCAGATGACTTCCAAATCAGCCTCAATTGGTAATCGGTAGTCTACCAGATGCCTTTTGGTCTGACATTCTCTCCCCAGATAAGCCAGTTCTTCTGGGTAGGAAACAGTCAGTCTAGGATGTCTGTATTAAAATTGAGGATCATTCTGACTAAGAACTCTCTATTGCTAGCTCTATATCACAACACACTAGAATTTCAGCCCTACATAAAGCTGAGAAGGCAATAGTCCCCACTCAAATGTAACTTGCAGCTTGGACGGACGGGCACACGCACACACCATAAATTGTCTAGATAACCTATCACTCACTCATAATAGTTCTGAATACAGATCCTCTCCTTCCCTGCTATGGGACTGAACCTCTTCAATCTGTGCTCTCGTATTAGTTGTGACAAAATGGAGCAAAGCAGACAGGTGATATGTGCAAGGGCAATCAGAACTTCAAATTATCTTGTGTAATAAGAAAATACTGTTCCATAACCAAGCGAACAAACATCCCTTTTGGAATCTATGAATGTAACGGGTAATGGTTAACCAGTACCTGGGGAGCAGCCCTGCACCCATGAACCGCCACAGGCAGAGAAGTGCTCCAGCCCTGCTAGGCCCCTGCGTCGGATGGACATTCCAGCCCCATGTGGGGCCACTGGCTCTGCACAAGGCCAGAATCAGCTGGGCTAAAGCTTCCCCTTCCTGTAGTTGGGGGGGAAGGGAGAGCCCGCTCCAGCCCAGCCAGGCTGGAGCAGCCCTACTGCTCACCCCCATTTAATTATTCAACCAGTTAAATGTAAAGTTTAACTGATTAATTAAATTAAACAGTATTTTACATTTCTAGATTCCAAGACTAGAAGGGACTACTATGATTGTCTAGTTGACCTCTTTTGTAACAAAGGCCAGAAAACTTCCCCAAAATAATTCTTAGTTTCAGAAAAACATCCAATCTTAAAGTTGTCGACAACGGAGACTCCACCACAACTTAGCAATTTGTTCCAGTGCTTAAAACTTACACGACTCTCTTTCAGTCTGAATTTAACTTCAACTTCCAGCCACTGCAACTTCCAGCCATTGAATCATGTTATACTTTTGGGCAGACTGATGAGCCCATTAAGTATTTGTTCCTCCTATAGACACTTTAGATTCATTCCTTAGTCTTCTCTTCATTAAGCTAAACAAATTTAGTTCTTTGAATCTTGTTATGAGGCATGTTTCCCAATCCTTTAACCATACTTGTAGCTCTAAGTCCTCTTCAATTTATCAACATCCTTCTTGAATTGTAGGTACCAGAAATGGACACTATATTCCAGCAACTGTTCCACCTGTGCCAAATACAGCAGTAAAAACTTCTCAATGCTTACTAAATATTCCCCTGGTCATGCATCTCAGGATCACAGTAACTTTCTTGTCCACATCACCCGTTGGCAACTGATTATCCATCAGACCCCAACTTATTTCCAGGATAGATTCCCCTCCTGCCCCCGTTCTGTAAATGTGGCCTATGTTCCTTGTTCCTATTTGTGTGTATATTCAGATTTAGCTGCATAAAATGCTTACAGTTTGTTTCTGCCCTGTTTATTAAGCAATCCAGATCACTATGACTCTGACCTATCTTCCTCATTAGCTACCACATCCCTAATTGTGTGTTGTCTGCAAACTTAACAGTTTATATTACAACCGTGTTTTACATTCTTTCCTCTGTTGATCAGATCCTACTTGTGCTTAAAAATCTCCACTACCAAGTCTAATCTGAGGCTGGAAAGACATATTGTTCTTCCGTATGTTTCCTTATCAAGGACTTAAAATGGCAGTAACATCCCAAACTGCACTTGGAAAGAGTGAACACAGTTTAGCAAGGTGTATGCTGCTGGAAGTACAGTATAGGATGCAACTGTCTGAACAGAACTTGGAGGAATTTGGAAAAGAAGGGGGCTGGCTTGGCCAGCCATCTATATTTCTCCTCACATTTGCTAGTGTTTCAAAAAAATATGGAGGCAGGTGGAGAGTTTTCTTTTTCAGCCTCTGACTGGCTGTGCTGGTCAATCATTATAATTGGGCACACAGACCAATGTTCTTATCCCATCTATCATTCATACAGTGAACACTGCTACAAGCACTTCACCGGAGAAAGGATGGAAACCTAAGATCAGCAGGTTCCCTGGCAGTCTGCAAGAGAAGGAAGGGGGAGGGAGGAGATCTGGTAAGACCAGGTCCAGGTAACGAAGGAAATTAATGGGAAGCTAGGTCAAGTCAGCAAGCAAAATGATGCTAAAGAAGCAGGAGTGATGGGAATAAAGGAGAAGGGTGGAAGCAAGAGAAATCAGTGAACCAAAGTAGAAATAAGAGCTGATTGAGGAACCTCCCTGGAAAAGGGAAGCGAGCTTCTACTTTTCTAACTGCTCCAAAATTGCACAAAAGGCTTTGGTGTCTGAGTTGGCTATTTAAAGATAAGAATTTAGCCTTGACTAGTGTTCACTATAATGTCTCCGCAATGAGCCAGTTCTTTTCTCTAAGGTACTAATCAGTTTTAGTGAGTGGTTAAGGATAACTGGACTTAAAATTGTCCTTGGTAGGACTGAAATATGTATTAACCTGTAACTTGCACAAATATCAGATCGGAGGGTGGGTGATGAGAATTCTAGGCTTCTAAAAAAAAAAAAAAAAAAATCTAACCCCCCGACAATTTCTATTTATCTTACATCTGATGAAACACACCTCTGAACCTATTGCAACCAAGCTATTTCAAATTGTCACTGTCAAGGTCTCAATCTTAACTAGTAGCCATTGTTCAAACTAAGAGTTAAACGCAAGCAATATAAATAGTGGAAAAAATAGAGCTACTGTAATTGTCTTAATCTACTAAATTGCTAATAATACAGAGAAATGCCCAATCTCCAGCTTTTCTGCTATGAGGCTGACAATTTCATACTCCCTTTCTCCTTAGTTCTGTAAGACATCAGTGTCAGAGCCTGGGAGAGCAGGAACTGATGCTGGGCAGAGGAGTGACAGGGGACATAACTTGTGGCTCAACTCCACAACAGCAGAAAGATCTCTTTCCTTTCTCCCCCTTCTGGCAGTTCAGGCAAGTTTTCTGGGGCATGAACTCTTTTACTCAGTGTATGTAACCTAGCACAACAGGACCGTAAACTTAGGTATGGCCTTTAGTTCCTAATGCAATATACTAAGGACGTTAAAACACAATTATCTGGCTAATCGTATAGTCAATACAATTTGTATCAACTATAAGATTAGTGAATAAGCGCTACTGTGCAGAACCGCAGCAGAGGTAGCTCCAGCAGCCAGCTGCAAAGCCACCCATGCTGCTGCTCTGCATTTTAAATGTAATAAAAGTCACGACATTTAAAATGCAGAGGAGCAGCGAGCTGGGACTGCTTGGTCCCAACTCGCATTGAATCCAGCAGCCTGGGTGCCCAGCTCCCTGCTGGGATCCCCCCATTCATACAGGAACGTTACTGGATGTTCTCCTTCATTGGGAGCCAGGGAGAAGTGCACAGTTTGTTGCATTCCTCAATGTGTCTGGGGAGCACAGGGGGCAGACCTGGACCTCCCCCAGCTGAAGTGGCCATGGACAGGCACTTCTCACCTGGCTCCACACTGCTGCAGTGAGAGGGCTGTCCACTCCCCCTAATGCAGCCTGAACCCCCCATTCCCAGCCCCACCCCAGATTTAGCTGAACAAAATTAATTGAGTTAAAGACCCCAGCAACACTGGCACTGGGTAATCTTCTAGTTATCTAGTATAATATACTGTACTTCCTGTGAATTTGCTTTCTATGACCAGCACTGCCTCTTATACTTTACAAAGTTATCACTATCCTTCTTTGCTACCAAAACACCAAGGAGAGGTACTTTGTTATTAAAGGGATAACTTAGACTGTGACATCAGTCTTTCATAACAGCTCTACCAGGGAAATAAAGATTTTTGGTTTCAGCATGAAATTGAAGCATTGGTATTTTTAACTACACCTGCCCCCAAGTCTCCCTGTCAATTTCAGGGTTTGCAGTAATTTTCCTACTTTTAATAATTTCTCTTTTGATGGTGTGTGAAAGACCCACGCAAATAAGGAAAACTAATTAACTGTACAGAGGAAATAGTGAAACTGACTATACACTGGCACTGGGTCAATACAAGATCCAACTGAATATTTTCCTCTCTAATCTTTTTTATTGAATTTAACCTTCAGCAACAGCAGCAGACTTGTGGAAAGAAGCTACTTTTTTTTTTTTTAAGTTGACAATGTCCTGAAGTTCATAAACTGTTTAGAATCTTATCAATACATGATGTATATTTAGAAAGTGAATTTATATTGAAGGTTACACACTGTCTCTGCCACGTGGTAGGTATCACTGATTTACTAAGCTGTGCAAGTCAGCTGTCATAGGGGATGACTTTACATTAAAAACATGTAACCAGCAGCAGTCCAGTATCTTAATGCATATGCACTCTCTGTTGGGCTCAGAAAGAGCTAAGTTGTCAGAAGCAGTTTTGCCACATGAACACTGGAACATGATTGCTTTAGCTGAAATAAAAATCGATAATGCTCTCAGTAGCAAATTCAGGTCTTCAAATTAAAACAACAACAAAAAGCACCACCATTACACTTCAGCTCCTTGCACTCTTACTTTGTTTACCATATTTTTCAACCTTCCAGTGTATTATAATGGACAAAAAAGGCACAGAAAAATTATAAAGGTACAGTATTTGAGACGGTTGGCTTTTTAAGAGGATCTTTTTTCCCCCCCTGTAACCTCACTTTCATAGTCAGTATTTTTATTACTGTAAAGTGAAAGGAGGGGGCAAATTTGGACTTCGCTAAGTCAGCTGATGTACCGACTATTACAGCCATGCCAAGAACAAAACAGCCTGCTCCATAGATCCTTAGTAATGAGAAAGCCATGTCAGCAATAAAGGGCAAGACTAAGTCAGAAACGTGTTCAGTACTTATCCCCTGGAAC
Organism: Pelodiscus sinensis; assembly: GCF_049634645.1. Lineage (NCBI taxonomy): Eukaryota > Metazoa > Chordata > Testudines > Trionychidae > Pelodiscus > Pelodiscus sinensis. The sequence continues at coordinate 59,809,121 of NC_134719.1, read as the reverse complement.
AGACAAAGGTCTGACTATGTGGGGCTCATCCCAAAGAAGTTCACAGAGGTGTTGCAAAGGTAGATAGCGTACTTCGCTCTGTGTCTATTTTTTATTCATATTTGTCTCCATAAGCCACCTCCTTACCGATAAGGAAACAGCAAAAAAAAAATCACTGCCCTCTGACACAGCAGCTAGGCAAATGGGTGGAAGTTTCTGTAGCAATAAGAGCTTTGTAGGTGGTGGACTTCAGAAGGGAAGCATCCTCTCATCGCTCGCCTTCCAGGGAATCTGATTGTGCAGGCACATAGAGCCCTGGATGTACCCTCCACCCCGACCCTACGTGCCTCCCCATCCCCGCTCTGGCAGAAACCGTTCGGGGAGCCGCGCCAGTCCCCTCCCCCCACAGGCCGCACGCCACCGCAGGCAGCGATGGGGAAAGGGGGTGCATGGGGCTGCCCCCCACACGTGCCCTCGCAGGCAGCGATGGGGGAGGGGCGGGGTGCGGCTGCCCCCGACTGTCCCTCCGCAGCCGCGGTGCCTTCCCCCCGGCCCCTCCTCTCGTTTCCCCGGCAAACCCTGCCCCGGCGGTCCCCCGGGGCGCCCCGTGCCCAGCGGCTGCCCCCGCCCTCCTTACCGTGCTGGGTGAAGATATTGAAGCCGCTCTCCGCCGCGCGCCCGGCCGCCTCCCGCTTGCGGCCCGCGGGCCTGGGCGCGCTGCTCCCCCGCGCTCCCCGGGGCTGCTGAGGCGGCGGCGGCTGCTGCTGGAGCCCGGCTCCCGGCTCCCCGACGCGGCCCACCTGCTGGCCCATCCCCGCGCTGCCGTCCTGGGCCCCCGCCAGCCCTCACTCACATGCCGCCTCCGCTGCCGGTGGCCTCCTGCGCCCGCGGCCCGGGGCTCCCCACAGGGCTGCCCGCCCCAGCCCGCCGCGCTCCGGCCTGGGACTCACGGACTCGCCCCCTCAGCCCCCGCCGCCATCTTAACCACAGAGCTGCGGGAGAGGGGACAGAGCGGCTCCTAGAGACCCACCTCCGGTCCTCCAAGGGTGTCCTGCCACCGCCAGCTCCACCCCCCGCCCCGCCCTGACATCACCCAGCCGCCTCTGCCCCCTCCTTGACACCCCTGCCCCGCCCTACGTCGCCTAGCAACGCCCGGCCCCGCCCTGACATCACCCAGCCTCCTCTGCCCCCTCCTTGACACCCTTACCCACCCTATGTCGCCTAGCAACGCCCGGCCCCGCCCTGACATCACCCAGCCTCCTCTGTCCCCTCCTTGACACCCCTGCCCCTCCCTACGTCGCCTAGCAACGCTCGACCCCGCCCTGACATCACCCAGCCTCCTCTGCCGCCTCCTTGACACCCCTGCCCCTCCCTACGTCGCCTAGCAACGCCCGACCCCGCCCTGACATCACCCAGCCTCCGCTGCCCCCTCCTTGACACCTCTGCCCCTCCCTACGTCACCTAGCAACGCCCGACCCCGCCCTGACATCACCCAGCCTCCGCTGCCCCCTCCTTGACACCTCTGCCCCTCCCTACGTCACCTAGCAACGCCCAGCCCACCTACCTCTGCCCTGACATCACCCAGCAACCACACACCCCTCCCGCCTCCTCCCTGACACCCCATCTCTCCTTTCCCCTGCCAACCCTTTTCCCACCCTGCACTATCCCCTGACTGCCTAGTAACGACCTGCCCATCCCCTGCCATCCTCCTCTGGGTCCCCTGAACCCCCAGCCCACACCGATTAAATTAACCCCCTTTTCCATCCCCCCCTCTTGCCTTTCCACCCATTCTCCACCTACAGTGTCATCCTGACTATCCCCCACTGTCTGCTTGACAGCTCGGTGTTCTCCACTACCTACTGTTATTTATCCCCACAGCACTACCCTGTTTCTCTCCTGTCCCATAAATGCTCTTTGTGAACACAAGCCCTTCCCTTGTTCTGTAGAAATCTGACTGAGATACATGAAATACTGCTCACCATGCATGCCATAGGATCATTTCATAATATTAGGCCTGGGCTAAACCTACAGTGAAGGTCAAGCTAGCTCCATCGCTCAGGGCTGTGAGAAATGTCATATTCTGTGTGATGCTGTTAGGTCAATCTAATCCCAACTGTAGATGCAGCTAGGTCAACAGAAGAATTCTTCCCTCATCCTAGCTACCTCCTCTGAGGGAGTGGATTTATTTAGAAGCAATGAAAAGCCCTGCCCATCACTGTAGTAAGTGTCTACACTATAGTGGCATGATCGCAGTTATACTGCTGTAGAATATGTACATACCCTTACACTCTCAAAGGGGGGGTCCTCTTCTACTTTTTCATTTCCTTTCAACATTTGGTCAATTTTAATGTAATTTTCATTAGTAGTCATGCAAATACTTATTATATCCCAAAAGGTCTAAAAATTCCAAATTGGCATATGTTTGACCCAGAAAGCGTACCCTGATTATATGAGAAATTAAATGTGATTTCCCCACCATGACCTTAACAGAAGCAAAATGCAGGACAATGTAGCACTTTAAAGACTAACAAGATGGTTTATTAGATGATGAGCTTTCGTGGGCCAGACCCAGGAAGTGGGTCTGGCCCATGAAAGCTCATCATCTAATAAACCATCTTGTTAGTCTTTAAAGTGCTACATTGTCCTGCATTTTGCTTCAGCTACCCCAGACTAACACGGCTACATTTCTATCATGACCTTAACAGAAATAATCACTAATAAAAACAGACATCTTAACATTAAGCACAAAATTATACTGAGGCATATAATGGACAAATTTTCAACAAGCGTTGCGGTTACATAAATATATTAAGTAATGTTCCAGTTACAAACTGTAAGCATTTGAAAGTATGGAAACTAATAGATATGGAAAGCCCACAAAAGGAGGAGAGGGAGTGACTACTGTGAAAGAGGGGTTTTGTTTCAAATTTTGCTGTTCCCCTTTATTTTTCATTTGGCTAAAGCTGGCAGGATGGGAGGCACAAGGGGAAAGCTCATTTATGTAAGAGAAAGCATTTTCTTAGAGGCTGGTTGAAGATTGTGCAATGAACCACTGTAAAACCTAAGAATGACTTAAAATTTCAGCACTTTCCATTCCAAGTGTAGGCACACTTAAATATTTACAAAACATAAATGAAAAACATTTTTAAAAATAATTCTCACAATTTTCCTCCTGGGGAGCAGGGAAGGGAGGAAAAGAGATTCACACATGAGAGATGCTAATTACATCACTTCAACTTCTGGAAAGTACCCAGATGCCATGTTGATAGGCACAAGAGAAGAAACTTGAGTAGAGCTAAATATGACTATCTACACTAAATTAAGACACAGTTAATTATTATTCATATTAAACTTACAGTCATAGTTTCTATGATTCACTTAGAACAAATTCAAAATTAAATTATATCACTTAAAAGTCTGGGACCTCTTACACTGGAAAGATCTGAATATCTTTCAGATCAGTTTAGCCCATTCCTATTTGGAAGTGAGCAATTTTGAAATGAAGATGCAAAATAATTCATTTTATCTTTGCCTAAAATGTTATTTCAGTGCTTCTTGCTTCTTAAAAGGTGGTTGTACAGGTATTTTAAAAAGTGACTATGTAAGCACTTTCTAACTTAACAAACTGGTCCTATTTGTGTGTTTACTGGAGATGAATCTTATAACCTTTGGAATATGCTTTATACACACACACGGGAGGGGCTGTGCCCCATGTTTGCTATGCTCGCCAACTCCAGAGAGCCTATTAAACTTGCACTGATTATATAGAAGTGAACAAATGAAGATGTATAGAAAAACTTAATTGGTCTATTGCTCACATACTAAATGTTATAGACAGATGTACAGACAGATCTCAGTTTCACAGTTGGTTCTGGTTGAAGCAGAAGTAAGCGAGACGCTGAGACTTCACTTTCAAGTAGGCTGATGATGTAATTCAGTTGCACGGCAGGAAAAACTTTTTTTATATACAGAGGGAGATAAACATATGCCTAAAGTAATAAGATATATATAGATATATAGATTATAACATGTATGTTTTACTTCAATTTGCATGAAGAGACAACACAGATAACCGAGTGAGCTGGATTCTATTTACCAACATCCAGTCACTGACTCTGGCTTCCAAAGGGTTGCACAGGTAGAAAAGAGGTCAGAATTTGAAGATAATAGGACAGTCCAGGTATTTGTTGGCCTGTGGAATCTTTTATTGGTGATGGCACATGTGACAAGGGAAAAAAGATCAAGTTTATTTTCAGATCTTCTATGTGCAGGGCTGGTAGTTAAAAAAAATCTTTTAATTGTAAACTGAACACATTTGCTATGAGAATTGTTGCAAGTCAAAAAAATTAAAACTCCACACTGACATTTACAGAGTCACATTTCAGAGTAGAACCCCACTTTAAAATTAGTAGCAATAACAGCTTTCCTACTGCCTCTCATTCATAGATCTCAGAGCACTTTCCAAAGGACGTTTATTAGTATTTTAAAAGAATATGCCAATGTTGAGAGAGATTTATTTCTGGAGGAGGAGGGGTCCAGAAGGGTATCCAGCATTATTTGTTTAAAACAGAATTTTTATTCCTTAGATCTCATGACATCACAGGATATCTTTGCATAACTAGCTTGTGTTAAGTAATATGCTGATGCCACAAGACGTGGAGCCACAGCACAGAAACCTCTTACTGAGATGGAGTCAGATCGAGATGATAACAGCCCATTTAATATATTTTCAAAGTGTTTACTATTTTATTATAGATAGATAGATAGATAGATAGATAGATAGATAGATAGATAGATAGATAGATAGATAGATAAAATGTATATAATACTTGAAAACCATGCAATATATTGTGCCTAATTAGCTTCTTAATAGTATCACTGTAACTTGGGTAGCAAGTGCTGGGTTGATGAGGCAATTAGCTTCTTAATAATCTAGTAGAGCCAGAATGAGAATATGAATAAGTATTCTTAAATTATAATTATTTTTCTGCCACTTTATCATGGTGTTCCCATTGGCCACACCTCTTCTTATCCTTGAAGTGGGCCTAATCATTATTCATCCTTAGAGTGCTTAGAGTATAAGTTACTTAATGTTTTCAAAGTGCTTTGAAGAGGAAAATGTATATTAATGATAATTATTATCATCAACTGTAATGTTACTAGCCTCATATAGTATCATAAATATGTTGTTATATAAAGCTAATTTAATCTGAAAAGGTTTGGCAATATCCATAAACAAGGCCTCCTAAAAAACTTAGTCCTGACAATTTCTGTCTTCCAATGAGTTTTCTGACATATAAGCAGTTTGGGATACAGGAGAAAAATTACCAAAAAGCCAAGATAAAACTGAGATTTAAAAAAAACTTTAAAGTGAAATATGACATTGCCAGAAGCACTTATTTACTAATTTAAAAGTATCTGCCATACATAAATTTCACAGTCCCTTTTCCCAAATACTGACAATGGTCCACTGGTCACAAACACTGCATGCAGTCTCTGTTCCAAAAAGAGAAATTAAAATGTTCAGCTAATAATGTTGTCTGAGCATTCTTGGATGTTCTATATTACAGTATATGCAACAGCCTCTAGATGTCATCCTAATCCCCGGTGTGGTTTGACAGGGCTGTTTGTTTGATGTATCCCTTGTGCATGGGAAATGCTGCAGAATAAATCTGTTGCTATATCTGGGATTCTTGAACTCAAGCATTGTATCCCTAGGGCAACTTTTGTTTGTGACTCTTGAAACAGAAATTAAAGAAAATACTTCAGCAAATTAAAAAGTAATTCTGGGAATAATCTCTCCTCCTTTCCCCAGCACACATATCATTTATGGATCAAAGCTGTACAGAGTAAAAGGTTAACGTAAACGGTCACCCTGCGCTAGGATGGTGTCTACCTACGTGTTTGTACAGTGCCTAGTGCAATGGAATTCTGATCCTGACTGATGCTGCCTTCTCTGTATGAACTACATGGTGTTTTCCGTTAATGTTACTTATTTCTCAGACTCACTTGCAGATCAATATTATCTTATTCTTTGCTTGTACACCCTTGTCTGTCTGTATCCATTTGTCATTTCTTGTTTTATACCTGACGTGTAAACTCTTTGGAGCTGGGATGTCTTCTTTTCCTGTGTGAGCGTACGTGTCCAGTGCCTAGCACAATGGGGTTCTGGTCTACAAGTAGATCTGATTGGTGCTTATGTAATACCGATAATACTAATTTTAAAACAATCAAGCCACTTACTTAGTCTCTTATTTTGAAAATCTTGGCCTGGAGCTTGCTCTCCTGTTGATTGATGAGGGATATTTACTGTATAAGTTAGCAGCAGTGTATGACAGAGATTTGTGGCACTGTGCCATCCAGGCCACTTGAAAAAAATTCAGTCAGTGCTTTGTAGAACAGTGCAGGGCATACCATTTCAACATAGGCCAATGCCTCTGAGAAAAAATTACCCCTACACCATTATTATGTATCACTACAGTCAGGGGCAGATTTAAGAGTCAGAGCATAGTCAGTTAGCATGCCTCTAGGGGCCAAAGGTGATGTCACCTTGGGCATCTTAAGCATAAAAAGTTTTTTTAAATTATGGGACTAAACAAAAGTGGAATCTCAATTAAATTGTGTTGGCTTGCATATTTCCAGTCATTATAACCTTGTAACATGGTAACACTTTTCCTGGCTATGTCTACACTCGCGGCTTCTTGCGCAAGTATGGCCATTCTTGCGCAAGAATCTGCAGAGCGTCCACACTGCCCACCCGCTCTTGTGCAAGAAGATTTACAGTATGGCGTCATAAGACAGGGCTTCTTGCGTAAGAGCTACGCTCTTTTTTAACAGGTGTTAGCCCTCTTGCGCAGGAGCTCTTGCACAAGAGGGCAGTGTGAATGCTGGGCAGGGATTTCTTGTGCAAGAAAGCCCTATAGCTAAAATGACCATCAGAGCTTTCTTGCACAAGAGATCATCCACACTGCTATGGATGCTCTTGCACAAAAGCACAGCTCGCACATGGCAGTGTGGACGTTTTCTTGTGCAAGACCTCTTGCGTAAGAACCCTTGCACAAGATGTTCTTGCGCAAGAAGCTGCCAGTGTAGATATAACCAAATTGTTTTGTGACACTGTTTAGCTCTAACCTTATGTTTCTCAGTGTTCAAAGTACATCGTTTTTTACCTGTTTTAATGTGCTCATTGCATGTTTTAGCACTAACCACTCCATCTGGTATGGTGAGAAAGAGCCAACACAACATTTCCATTTCTAGTAAAATATCATCAAGCGAATTTGGAACTGTGAAATTCAAGTAGCCCTGCACTCCAAGTGACAAAACAAACAACCCTGTGTCCTTGGTTTATCATTATATTATACCTTTCAAAATGTATTTTATTATCAAGTTTGAAGAAAAATATGAATATTTTCCCCATATGTTTAAGAATTGTATGCTTTGACTCTTCTACATTTTATATTTTGAAGTTGCCTGATATGGAGGAAATCAAATAGGCAGCTGCCTCTTGAAATCCCTCACACTGAGATTTTAGTTCCCTGATCATGTCATCTAAGATGTCAAAATATTTCCTTTGATGATTATCCTTTGCTTCTAACACAGACTTGTGTACAAATTTATCATCCAGATGGCATACACATCTCTTTTTGGGACTTGAATAGTTTGTATTTTCAAAACCCATTGCTTCTCACATATTCTGAGATTCTTTTACAATTTCCTCAGACTTTTCTTCAGATCTGAGTTTGCTGGGTTCATTCACTGTGCTCTCATATGTCTGGAGGGTTTGGAACAGGTTAATTTTCTTTAAAGGATTCCCAAGGATCCAGCCAGGGTAATTAAGATCCTGTACCTTCATAACAAATTGAAGTGTAACATCTGAGCCATCAAAGAGAATTTGCCTTTTGCTCAACATATGCCCTCACTGCTCCTGCTTTCAGAAACAGTTTCTTTGTCTAGGCATTCAATTATACTCTGGAAATTTACTGTCACTGCCTTAGTGGCTTTTATTCAAGCTCCCCATCTAGTCTTGCAGAGTGCCTTTAGATGTAAAGGTCTCTTTCATTCTTCAGAAGCTTGTTCAATTTCATCTGCTGCATCAATGGTGCCTGAAATACCTCATCAAGTTCCTCTTCCCTTTGCAAAGCTGTGTTCTCTCAAGCAAAAGTTTGAAGATAAAGATTATTTCTACACTTAATCACCAGTTTTTCCCATTGATAGTTAGAGTCTTTGGAAAACATTATGTTTCCTGCAGAGTTGCAAAACAAACCTTCCGGTCTGGACTGGCCTTCTGTTCTGCAGCATGCCAGCACAAGGACAGGGTGAGCAAAGGGGGCTGTTTCCCTGGATCCCAATGATTTAAAAGGGCCTGGGTCTCATGGACACTACCGCAGGAGTGCTGGATCCTTTACATCGCCACTGGAATGCTGCACGGCACATGCTCCAGAGAGCTCTCAGGGCCTGCTGGGGGTAGGGAGCAGCGCAGCGCACCTGGGGCGCCACTGAGGGCTGGTTGCCCCATCCCTCCCTTTCCTCTCAAGGCCCCACCCCTTCCAGGAGCATGGAGCCGGAGCGCCCCCTCCCTCCAACAAGTCTGTTGGCCCCCCCAGAAACATGCACCAAAAATGGATTAATTTGATGTGCTGGGCAATGGATGTAAGTGCACATATTTTTGCCTCCCTTTCCTGAAAGATATTCTCTCATTTTTCATTGCAATCAGGCCCAGCCTTAAGGCAAAGCAAGCAAGGCGGTTGCCTTGGGCCCTGTGCCTTCAGGGCCCTGCGCTGCCCAGCGCCTGCCCACCCAGCTGCTCGCTCGCTGCCTTGGCTGGGAGCTGCCCAGCCATGCGGTGCAGCCAATCACAACATGCCGCCTTGGGCCCCGCAAACTCTTTGGCTGGGCATGCTTGCAATCTTTCATAAGCTCTGGCTATACACTAGCCCCATAATATTCCTGTCCAGACATGTATTTGGGGCCTAATCCTTTCTTTCAGAATAATATATTAGTTAACTAGTCGCACAAGGATGCAGCATCTGCTCACTTGCTGCCGCAAAGCTTACAAAATGCTCGTTTTAATCTAAGTTTCTTTCAATATGAGCAATGTTAACAAAGTAAAGAAAAATGACCATGTAATCAATATAGTTAATGTCTATGGTAACATCTGCAATGACAGTATAAAACTTAGCTTCTTTGTCGCTATTAAGTATGAACTGTCTGGTTTCTGATGCTAAAAGAGTTACAAGTTCATCAGTAATTGTGTTGTCCAATTGTTGGGAAAAAGTTGTATTTTGTGTCTGGCAAGGAGAGTACTGACTCTCAAGTAAATACCATAATTATTGCTCTCCAGCTGTTCCTGGGGGGCCTTTAGGGGAAACCTACATTAGCTAAAGTTCTGACTCTGTCAAGCAATATTTTTTGGCACTTCTTGCTATTTTTTAATACTTTCAGTTCCTTGTTTATCAAACCTGCATTGAAACGATGACTTCACAAACTGTAGAGTTGTCACATGGCACTGCACATGTTGTTTGCGCCACCCATGAACTGACATGCACATTCTTCCAATCACTGTTAACCATTTTGATTTTCAAATTTCTGTATCCCTGTACAACCAACATATATGACAGTTTGCATAATCTGAAAGATATGGCTATGCTAAGCCATTTGCTGTACAAATCTTAATGTGTGTGTGTGAGAGAGAGACCTCATCACTCCACGGAGCTTGCACTGATCGGGGTTCCCAGATGGTGATGGGAGCTGGGGGTCCAGAGGGCAGGAGACAAGCAGAACAGAGCCCCCAGCACAATCAGAAAGGAGATGAAGACGTCTCAATGGTACTGATGCAGTTTAAATCCAGGTATCAGAACAGTTTTTCTTGGGCAAGGGTAGGAGTTTTTATAGGGTTAGGGCAATAGTTTGAAGAGAACACTGGATTTGTTTATGGGTAAACAGAGGCGAGACAATAGAGACTGATCACACCTGGTTATGTGTGATGTTCCTTGAAGGAGCTCACAAAGCAACTAGGGACTAAGCAGTTTCAGTATTTTAGATGTCAATAGGATCCATTACTAGAATTGGTCTGATAATAACTAATTTGGGTGTATGCAGGCCTGGGTTCATTAGCATCTGGAGCAGAGATTTCCCATCAGTCAATGCTTCTCTGCTTTCGGTATCCCATAGTTCAGTGTGGTTCCTACTTTGGAAGAGCTGGTCTCTATTCTGTAGTGTATGCTAATGGCGATGACTCTCTGTTCTATCTTCCATGCAGATGAGGCTGGGGTGTTTCCTTAATTGTATCTCCTTGTCTGAAGCAGTTTAGGTGTGTCTTCCCTGGCCTTTTCATTGCTTTGTCTTTGATTCTAGCAGAGGTCTGAGAGAGGGGGATGGTTTTCCATTAGTGTCACTCCCTGGCTCCCCAAGAGCACAGGGCTGGTAGGTAACAACAGGGCATTGTGGGATACATGCAAGAGTCCAATAAACTCGTCAGGTTTGTCATCCAAAGTCAGTTTTTCTTGGCAAATCATGCCAGTGTAGACAAGGCCACACATTTAACCCACTCCTGATTGGTGCTAGGCTCCCTCTATGGCCAGGCCTTTCAAAAGTAAGGGAGAAGAGGGGTAGGAAGGAACAGGGAGAAAATGGCTGTAAACAGAGCAGGGGGAAGGTTAATGAGGAAGTAAAATAAAAGTTTCACATGCAGGGCACTCTTGCTTCATAGTAAATCAGGAGAAGGCACTCATAGGAAGGAGAATAACAGCATCACCATAGAAACAGTCACAGTGCTGGTGGGGGGATGGATTTATAAATGTCTGTTGCCGGGAACTCCTTTCCAAAGACATTGTCTGTCTCTCTGTGTAGAGATTAAAATGAAATGAGAAAGGGGAAGTAGCTGACTTTTCACACGGAACACTTTTTCCTTCCTATGTTGACAAAAACGGGTCAATTCTCTTGGACTGCAGAAGTTGATAAAAAATGTTGGAAAATAGTTTTTGCTGATTAAGTATCTCTAGAGGCAGTTTGTAAGAACATCTTTTCCAAAACCAGGTTGATGTTTTCAAACATCTTATAGTATTAGAATAACTAAGTGGGAAATACAGACCTATATAAAGTGTGTTTTAAACTGTTTAATTTATCCTTCAATTTGGGGCAGAGAAATTCTAAAAATAATGTTGATTTTTCTGTGCAGAATCTAGCAGACACTGGCAGGATGAGAGTGGGGCTGGTTAGGGAGAAGTGGGAGCAGGCAGACATAGACTTCTGCCCCAGTAAGAGAAAGATATGGAAGATTACAACAACCTACACTTCCCAGCTGCAACCGTTTCAGTACTGACGCATGGGATAAGGAAAATTCTACTATCACCAACCACTGCTGGACATGCTCAAATGCTGTGATATTTTGCAAAGACATTGAAAAACCCGTAGGTGTGGGTCTTCTGGGACCTCTATAAAAATGGGGGCTGTTGGCTAAGATTGTGTTAGGCTATGTCTACATTACAGCCTATATCAGCATAATTGATGTAACCCAGGGATGGTGTTATTATGCTAATGGGAGAGCTCTCTCCTGTCAGCACAGAGCATACACTCCAGGGCTGTGTCTAGACTGGCAAGTTTTTCTGCAAAAGAAAAACTTGCCAGCTGTCTACACTGGCCGCTTGAATTTCCGCAGGAACACTGACGATCTCATGTAAGAAATCAGTGCTTCTTGTGGAAATACTATGCTGCAAAAGTCCTTTTGTGCAAATGCTTTTGCGCAAAATGGACAGTGTAGACAGCTCAGATTTGTTTTGTGCAAAAAAGCCCCGATTGCGAAAATGGCGATCAGGGCTTTTTTGCGGAAAAGCGCGTCTAGATTGTCACGGATGCTTTTCCACAAATGCTTTTAACGGAAAACTTTTCCGTTAAAAGCATTTGCGGAAAATCATGCCAGTCTAGACGTAGCCTAGATGTGCTGCAACAGCATTAGGGTTACCAGCCTTCCAGTTCCTCTAAACCGGACAGTACAGCTACGGTCCTTCTGTTCCCCCACAGTAAAGTGAAACAACACTGAGCTGCTGAGAGCAGATGGCATGACAGAGCTGGTGAGGTGAGAATGGGGGAAGAAAGTGAGGGTGCAGAAGCAGGAATGACGTTGGAGAGTGAAGGAAGAGTGTGTTTATTTGTATGTGATAGCATGTGGGTGCCCAGAATAAAAACCTGCTTTGGCACCTATCTTTTTGTTCCTCTGCCATGGGCAGCTGGGAAGAGACAGGGGACCCAAACATGGGGGAAGAGAGGGGTAACTCAAGGGGGGGGGGGGTGGTTCAATCAGCATTTGCTGACCTTACCGACTGTCAAATCTTCTAGTGACTACAGATTAGAATGTGAAGTATCTGGTGCCACAACAATCCACACAATAGAGCAGGAGTGGGGAACCTAAGGCCTGGGAGCCAGATGTGGCACCTGGCTTGCCTGGATCTGGCCCCCAAATCTCAGGGCTCCCCTCCCAGCATTGGGGAGCCTGTGGAGCTGGAGCACATACAGTCTACTAACCTGCTGCCCTCCTCCCCTGTTCCGGTGTGCGAGGGGAATGTGGGGAGTGTCTTTCTCCTCACACGGGGGCCACATCATTGAAGATTTGGGAGGTTTTCCTCCTCACTTGTGTGCACCCCCTAACTGATTTTTTTGTGGGTCAGTGGCCCCTGACCCCAAAAAGGTTCCCCAACCCTGCAATAAAGGTATATGTTGCGAGGAATAAATTCTGGGATGTGTTACTTGTAACAATGGATGTTACAGTCACCCAGAAAAATCTGACGACTTTGGAAAAAATCATGGAAAATTCAACAATTCTTTCAGGGCTACTCAACATGCGGCATTTGTTTGTGGCCCATGGTATAGTTTGGGTTTACGCGGGGCTCAGCACGCGGCCCATGGGTGGGAGCCAAACCAAAAAGTAGTCAATGTAATGGTGTACAAAGGTGTCCTGCTGTCCCTCTATGAGTCCCTCAGTTCGTTTCCCAAATAGGGGCAGAGAGAGCCAGGTCCCCGCAACATCCCTTAGATCGGAGTGCGAAGTCGGCAGTGAAACTGGTCCCCCTATGTCCAGGGGGCATGGGGGCACGGGCCCACCTACTCTCATGGGCCCCAGTCCAGGACCCTAAGGACAGGCTCTATCTGTCTGGCTGGTGGGGTAATACCCAAAACACACCAGCCTGCTGGCAGATCCTATGACGCCCTGCCCTGGGCTGCTTCCTAACCCGCCGGTGTCAGTGTCTAAGAGCCACCACACCACCATACACCCGTCCTCGCCTTCCTCCTCTCTCCCCCTTGTGTCCCCATTGCCCTTTTTAACCCCTACCTGGGTTGCCTTGTGGTGACGTCACTCGCCGGCCTGGGATCCGAGGGCGTCCCACTGCACCCGGCGCTGCTTCGGCACAGAGCGCTCCGCCGCCACCCACCCCCGCACCTGTCAGCTGGGCTGCAGCCTGCGAACAGCACGCGCACGCGGCTTACGCCTCTCGGTTCACCCAGAGAAGCGTGTATGCAACCATAGGCAGAGTGCTGCCGTCCTGGTGGGGCAGCTCCGACCCGTAACAAATGGTCTTCTGTTGCTATGCGTTTTAGTAGTTAAATTTCTGAACTATCATTGTTCATTAAAAGTGCTGTCATACGGGTAGAAATCGGATAAATATTGCATTTAATATCAGCAGAACTGACTTAAATGAGGCCTGAGTGTTGTGTAGGCTTGCCTTAATCTTTGTATTCATGCCCATAAGTGTGAAAGGAGCTATTTGCATCTATTTGCATATAGATTTGCATGTATATGCAACTTCGTTTAAGTTGCGGCCCTCCATGTGTGTGCTGAGAGTATCACTGTGGCCCCTGGGGCTTCCAAAGTTGAGTAGTTCTGCTCCACATTCTGCCTTTGACTTCAGCATGGGAATGTTTTGGAGGAGTATAATGGATTTGGGCCCCTCCCTTCTCCTTCAGGCCTGGGAGAGGATTCACAAGATGTGTAATTCAAGATATGATGAAACCAGCACTCCTTTTAGGTGTTGTCTGATTCCCCCTTTGTTTGTATTACTATTATTCATGTTTATCATGGTACCATGAATGTGGCCCCATTGTGCTAGGTGCAGTACAAACAGAAAGTAATAAATGTTCCCTGTCCCAAACAAAGAGCTTACCAGCCTAAGGCTTTGTTTACACTACTCAGCTTTTTAGTGACATGGCACAGCCTTGTTGCTAAAAGTTGGGCAGTGTGAATGCTGTTTGCCCGCATTTTTGCCAACAAAATACGTCTACCCCTACAACGGAGGTTTGCGTTGTCTATGGAAGAAAGCTCCTGCTGAAAACACACAGGCTGTGTCTACACTGGCCACTTATTCCGGAAAAGCAGCCGGAATAATTTTCCAGCTCTCTACACTGGCCGCTTGCTTTTCCGGAAAAGCAATGACGATCTAATGTAAAATCATAATTGTTTTTCCGGAAAAACTATGCTGCTCCCGTTCGGGAAAAAGTCCTTTTCCGGAAAAACTGTTCTGGAAAAGGGCCAGTGTAGACAGCACAGTAGTCTTTTCCGCAAAAAAGCCCCGATCGCGAAAATGACGATCGGGGCTTTTTTGCGGAAAAGCGCGCCTACATTGGGCACGGACGCTTTTCCGGAAAAAGTGCTTTTCCGGAAAAGCATCCTGCCAATGTAGACGCGCTTTTTCCGGAAATACTTATAATGGAAAACTGTTCCGTTTTAAGCATTTCCGGAAAAGGGTGCCAGTGTAGAAGTAGCCACACTGTTTATGCTGCCACTTGCTGAGGCCAAACTTTTGTCTGTGGGTTTTATCTTTTTAAGCACCTGTGAATGACATAAGTTTTGTAATTCAATTGTCTGTGTGTAGACAAAGCCTAAATAAACAAGACAGATACAGGGTGGGGAAAGTGATAAAGATGCAGCTGTGTTAGTCTGGTGTAGCTGAAACAAAAGACAGAAGTATGTAGCACTTTAAAGACGAACAAGATGGTTTATTAGGTGATGAGTTTTTGTGGGCCAGACCCACTTCCTCAGATCAATATGTGGAAGAAAATTGGCACAACCATATATACCAAAGTGATACAATAAAAAAAAAAGTGAATGCATGTGAAATTGACAAATCAAATTTTAGAATAGGCCTTTCCTCTGTGTTGTCTTCACTCTCTCCTGACTTTGTGGCTTCTTCCAAACTGTCTCTCATTTTTGACAGACAGCCTCCTTGCTAATGCACTCCAAACACTCTCTCAATCTGTGTCTCTCAATCGTCTTGATCCTTTTTCCTGTAAGTCAGGCATGTCCAAAGTCCGGCCCGCGGGCCAATTGCGGCCCGTGTTCCGGTTTAATACGGCCCCACAGGTAATTTGGCAATATCTATCTTTTATGGCCCCCAACGAATCCATATGTATTGAGATGAATACATTGTAAAAACTCAGTTAATGTCAGTTGGTCTAAATCAGTTATAAATATATTTGGACACAACATATACACTTGGTGTTATGTTCCTGTTCATATTTTTTGAACTTAAAACTTGACAGACAACCTTTATTACCAATAATATGTAATGTACTTTACAATGTTCCTGACATATATTTCAGCTTCTTGGATTTTTTTTTCATCTGGCCTTCAGATATGAAAGGCAGAGTGATTTAACACCTGTTTAGATTTGTCATCCATGTGACTAAATGAAAAGTATGCCGTTTGCAAAAAACTTTGCATAAAATAGTTAATTTGCATTTAATTTTAATGGTTCAAAGAATGTCAGGCAAAATGGTCGGCCCTCACGCGTGTTCACTTCATCAAATCTGGCCCCCTCTGAAAAAAGTTTGGACACCCCTGCTGTAAGTATTCCACTGCTAACTCTGGTTTGCTCCAGTTTGTTTCTGAATTGTACCACTTGGCTGTGTTTAGACTGGCCAGTTTTTCCGGAAAATCAGCCACTTTTCCAGAAAAACTTGCCAGCTGTCTACACTGGCCACTTGAATTTCCGCAAAAGCACTGACTTCCTACTATAAGAAATCAGTGCTTCTTGCGGAAATACTATTCTGCTCCCATTCAGGCAAAAGGGCCAGTGTAGACAGCTCAGATTTGTTTTCTGCAAAAAAAGCCCCAATCGCGAAAATGGCGATTGGGGCTTTTTGGCGGAAAAGCGTGTCTAGATTGGCACGGACGCTTTTCCGCAAAAAGTGCTTTTGCGGAAAAGCGTCTGTGCCAATCTAGACGCTCTGTTCCGAAAATGCTTATAACGGAAAACTTTTCTGTTAAATGCATTTCCGGAAAATCATACCAGTCTAGACGCAGCCCTTGTGTAGGTAGGGTCTGTAAGAAAACTCCAGCCATGCAAATCTTGGTGCCACACAAAGCATCATTGACTTCAATAGAGCGTCACATGGTCAGAATTCTCTGAAAGGTTGGGCCTTAGGTTGTGAACTCTGTGAGGCAGGGGCCCCAGCCACCATCTCTCTGGAATACTTTTGTGAGTCCCTGTGTGCAGTTACACACTATATAATAGATCTAATAATCTTTTCTAACAAGCTGGGTGGTTTCCCAACTTGGGCCGCATCCTTCTTAATATTCAGTTCCAGATGGTTGCAGAAGACATCTTACATGGTAAACAGCAGTGTCCTGGAGTCTGGCCACTGCCCCAACTGTTTGTTTTCCCACCTATATATAGATTTTGCCCAAAGTGGGAATTCTTTGTTCAGTTCAAACTTCTTTCCCTCTAGTGGAAAAGTACAATGTCTGAGATGGGGTCCAGCTGGGATGTAAAATTATATTTAATTGGTTTAACTGGTTAACCAATTAAAGGGGGGCAGGATGGACCAGCCCCCCCTGTTGTGGACAGGGGCTGGTACGGCTGTGCTGGAGCACCCCCCGCCCATGGTGGACCCTGCAGGGCTGGATGAGGCCCCTTCCCCTGGCAGGTGGGGACCTGCTCCAGCCCTCACTGGTTAACCGGAACTGGTAAACCTCACCTGTTAAGAATGAGGCTTACCAGTTAACCATTCACATCCCTAGTTCCAGCAACAGGTGACCTGGCCACATGTCTTGGCAGAACCAATCATAGTCCAGGCTTACTGGAAGAACAAGACTATTCACAGATCATTGTCCCGAGTACTGAGCCATTCAGCTCCTTAAGTACTACTAATGTCCCTCATTTAGCACATCTAGATTAGCAAACAGGTTTATAATTAATATTTCTAACTTCAGATACAAGAATGATACATTCGCACAAATAGACTATACATATTCAGCAGACTACAAGCTTTCTAATGATACTGTACAAGAACTGTATTGCATAAAGCATATTTACTTTATGCATATTCATAAGCATATTTCCATAGAGAATATGAAATACACCATCACAGTGAGTCCTCGGGAACTTGGGGTAAGGCGTTGGAAAACTAGTGAGCTTTGATTGTCATGCCATTAACCTGCATGCACACCACAAAGAGGTCATGGCAGCAGCTGATGAAGTGAGCTTCCCTGAGGTTTGCCCTATACCCCTGATCATGCCAACTATTTCATTTTTCCGACTGCCACCATGTGTGAGTGACAGATTTGTATATGTGTACGAGGGCAGAATTCACTGGAACACTTGAGCTATACCCCGTGTTAACTTGCTAATTAATTCTAGCACATTTGTCTCTCTATGCTAAACCACTCCCCTGGACCTGTCCCCTTCCAGTTTCCCATTGAACAAGTTTAGGTTTTCCTCTCTCCCTCCATATCTGGCAAGCAGATTAGTATGTAATCCTAAAAGGACGCGGACCAATAACTGATTACTGTGGAACACCAAGCTTTCAGAAGGAATAAGTGTGCCTCCTGATTAGATGTTTTTACTGACCCATTCCCACTGAAATGGACTGCACCAGTCCATGCAAATTGACTGTCAACTCACATATAGTTCCATTATACTCCTTTTTCATGCTAGTCAGAAGCTACATATTTGTAGCCATGTCAGTCAGAGGATATTACACAGGTTGGGTGAGGAGATATCTTTTATCAGACCAATCACTGTTAGTGAGGGAGATAAGCTTTTGAGCCATACATAACTCTTCAGGTCTGGGAAAGGTATTTTGAGCCTAAAAGCAAAATACAAAACAACAAGTAGTCCTCTGGCACCTTAGAGACTAACAAAAATACATAGTATCATGAGCTTTCATGGGCAAAACCTATTAATGCTTATTCTAAGGCACCATTCAAGGTAGCAGCCTATTAACACTTCTACAGTAATAGAGGAAAAAAAGCGGGTTACAAATTGTTGTAATAAGCCATAATCCAGTGCCTCTGTCGAGGCCATGATTTTTAGCATTCGCAGAATTATGATTTTAAACTCCTAGGTTTGTCTTTGAAAATGTTGTGCAGGTTTCTTTTGAAGATGAAAACTGATAGGTCAGATACAGAATGATTACTTCACGAAAAGTGTTCATCCACAGATGACAGGGAGGTTTTTGTTTTTTACCATTTTCCTGGGTGGATTCATTTGAGAGTGTAGCAATTGTCTGGTTTCACCCATGTCATCATTATTTAGTGCAGGGGATGAGTTACACCCCATGTGTTTATACCACCCTAACTTGAATGGTCCCTTAGAATAGGTGCTAATTACTTATGCTGAGAAATATTTCACTTTGCATTTAGCTGTGGGGCTCTGAGTACCTTTCCCAGGCCTGAAAAAAACTCTGTGTAGTTTTAAGCTTGTCTCTCGCACCAACAAAAGATTAACCAGTAAAAGATATTATCTCACCCACCTTGTCTCTCTAATAAGCTGGAAGTGAAACTCAATGGAACTTTAGTCCTCAGACTAGTGCTTTGCGGCTTTGATCCTTTTTATTTTTCTTCCTTCAGAGGGCTGGTGAAAACTGGGAGGCTCAGCAGTGCCATAGAACCATCCATTTGTTTAAGCATTTCTTCATGCTTGCCATCATCTTCAATAACTACTGTCTTGTACTGACTTTGTGTATTATTTACAGCACTACTTCTTCCCAGAGATATCACGTTCCAAGCAGAAGTGTTAGGGAAACTGGATGTAGCTAGAGGAAAATCTGGATTTTGTTTCTTTGCTTTGCATTCTCTCTGGAAACCCCCAACTTTTTTCTTTATCTTTCCACATTTTAAACCTCCTCCCAGTCCTGCTGTTTCCTCTTCTCTTCCTTGGCTTTTCCATTCATCTGCATTCTTCACTTTGTCTGAATCAAATAAGTCTGAGCAAGGAACCCCACATGTGTGGAACACTAACACATTTAACCCATCCCTCATTGGTGCTAGACTCCCTCTGGCCAGGCCTTTCAAAAGTAAGTGGGAGGGGATAGGAAGGAACAGGGAGAAAATGGCTGTAACCAGACAAGGGGGGAGGTTAATGAGGAAGTGAAATAAAAGTTTCACATGCAGGGCACTCTTTCTTCATAGTAAATCTGGTGTAGGCACTCATCAAAAGGAGAATAACAGCATCACCACAGAAACAGTCACAGTGCTGGTGGGGGATGGATTTCTAAATGTCTGTTGCCAGGATCTCCTTTCCAAAGACATTGTCTGTCTCTCTGTGTAGAGATTAAAATGAAATGAGAAAGGGGAAGTAGCTGACTTTTCACACGGAACACTTTTTCCTTCCTATGTTTACAACAAAGGGTCAATTCTCCATGGCCTTTATGAAGATATTTCCTCTCTTTCTCAGTAACAATTTGAGACCCTGGAGCGACAGTCAAGATTCCAGTATGGATTCCAGTGTCAGCAGTCGAACTCACTAAAACGACTAGTACCAACACAATTAGCATCCAGTATGCAGCAATAGTTTATATAGACACAAAGAATTGGGTTTGTTTAGTTTGGAAAAGAGAAGGTTGAGGGGGGACATGATAGCCATTTTCAGGTATCTAAAAGGGTGTCATAAGGAGGAGGGAGAAATCTTGTTCATCTTGGTCTCTGAGGATAGAACAAGAAGCAATGGGCTTAAACTGCAGCAAGGGAGGTTTAGGTTGGACATTAGGAAAAAGTTCCTAACTGTCAGGGTACTCAAACACTGGAATAAATTGCCCAAGGAGGTTGTGGGATCTCCATCTCTGGAGATATTTAAGAGTAGGTTAGATAAATGTCTTGCAGGGATGGTCTAAACAGTATTTGGTCCTGCCATGAAGGCAGGGGACTGGACTCGATGACCTCTCGAGGTCCCTTCCAGTCCTAGTATTCTATGATTCTATGATTTTATGACTTATGGCCTCCCTTTCTCCTGTAGTGTTTTGTGTGGTAGTTATTTGCACTCGGCTTGTACAGTTGTATGTGACTACACAAGGTACAAGAGAGTCTAAAATAGGTCCTTCTTTCTTGGGATTCTAGAAGATCATCTTGTGCGTGAACAAGTATGTCTGAAGCCATTTTTAAAGGATTCTTTACACCGTCTGACAGCATGTTCCTAATTGAACAAGCTCAGAGCAGGTTTTATCTGAGGCAGATCATTTCTGTAATGCTGTTTTAGTAAGCAGCAAAATACATTGCACCATGGATCCTAAATTGCTTTGAGCTGTCCTAAAGAGGGTGATGATGATAATTTAATGTTATTAGAAGCTTTGAGAAACTTCTGCCTCTGAGAGAGAATGTGTCTTGTATGCAGAAGGTGAAGAATAGTTTCATAAAACTGAGCTGACCTTGGCACAATCAACCAGCAAGTCTGCCTGTGCCTGGATTTCAGATGCAGTAGCTTTCACTGTCTGATGTGTGGCCAAGTCCAAGAGGGTGTAGACTGTGGTATAATCATCAATCATCATCATCCTTATTTAAAATGTCCAGTTTATCAGCAAGACTGGCAGGGATTATCTTATTTGCAAATTGTAGGGGAAAGTGGAAGACTATTCACCCAACTGTTTGGAAAACAATGCAAGTTTCCTTTCCATGGCCCACTAGAGGGGTCATGGCAGTGACAGTTGGCTCAGATGTCACCTGTTTGGTAATATCCGGTAACTCAACTCTTTGGTTTCTTCCCTATAAAACTCCTGCTTTTGTTAAATAGCCTTGTGTGGAGGCCAGCAGCCAGCTAGCAAGCAGTAGCACTTCACTGTTCTTAGTGAGGTGAAATAAGTTCAGATGCAAAGTATGATTTGATGTTTGTTGTCAGGATGCTGCTGCCATCTGTGAACATTTGAGGGCTTGTAAGTATATAAGTGTCCCCTCTGCAGACCTGTGGACAGGAGGGACAAAGGAAGCAACTGCCCCAGAACCTGGCAATTCCAAAGTGCCTGGGGTTCCTGGCTGTTGCTACTGCTATGGTGGCAGCAGCACTGCCTGGAGCCTTGAGCCCTTTAAATGGCCACTGGCGTGAGCCACAGTCTAAGCAACACTGAGGGCTGGTTGCCCCCGGCCCTGTCCCTTTTGGGAGCGTGGAGCCAGCCCTCCCCACCTTGCCGGAGGGGCTGGCAAGACTGCCCCTCTGTTAGTAAAATCAGTGGAGTTGTTGCTACTTTAAATTATTTTTAGAACTTTGAGTTTGATCCTTGCTTCTGCTTCTGTCTGTTCTTAAAAAGGAATTTCCTGATCTGAATCTGTTGTCAATTATTTTGGGAACTCAAGACATAAACTTACATTACAGAGGAGCAGGGGTTAATGCTGGTCTCGTATGCAGAATCTTGGCACTACTGTAGGAGGAACTGTGAAACACCAAGGCTGTGTCTAGACTGGCAAGTTTTTCCGCAAAAGCAACTGCTTTTGCGGAAATCTTGCCAGCTGTCTACACTGGCCGCTTGAATTTCCGCAAGAACACTGACTTCCTACTGTCTGAAATCAGTGCTTCTTGCGGAAATACTATGCTGCTCCCGTTCGGGAAAAAGTCCTTTTGCGCAAAGCTTTTGCGCAAAAGGGCCAGTGTAGACAGCTCAGAT
The DNA here is from genome assembly GCF_049634645.1 of Pelodiscus sinensis. Lineage (NCBI taxonomy): Eukaryota > Metazoa > Chordata > Testudines > Trionychidae > Pelodiscus > Pelodiscus sinensis. The sequence goes on along the minus strand of NC_134719.1, from coordinate 59,787,284 downwards.
TTGTTTTGTGCAAAATAGCCCCGATCGCGAAAATGGCGATCAGGGCTTTTTTGCGGAAAAGCGTGTCTAGATTGGCACGGACGCTTTTCTGCAAAAAGTGCTTTTGCAGAAAAGCATCCGTGCCAATCTAGATGCTCTTTTCCGCAAATGCTTTTAACGGAAACTTTTCTGTTAAAAGCATTTGCGGAAAATCATGCCAGTCTAGACGTAGCCCAAATGTTTAAAAAACAAATCAGAATTGTGATGTCAAGACAATAATTCTAAATGCTATGGTATTTGCTGGAACTAGCCTTAGTTCCTTACTATAAAATACCGTGTTAGGACCTCAGTTTAGGTTGAGATGACAAGCAACCTTCCACTGTCACTTCTTTACTAATCTTTCTTTTTTAAAGCTAGCCTTTGTTTTCATTGAGATTTAAACCATTCTTTCCATTCAAACCGTTTTCCGCATTATACAAAGATGGCAGCCTCTTTATAGCTAAGTTTGTAACCAGCTTTCTGTTCTATGTGGATGCCCTTTTAAAAAGTGTTTAAGTGCCTTTTCAAAAAATTCTTAATTTTTTTGTTACTAATGCAATAGCAAAACGGGTAACAAGTGTAAAGTAACATTGTCACCACTTGAGGGAGCTTTGGATTTTCCATTCTGTTGATCATTGTTTTATGAGCTACTTACTAGTTTTGCTGCATCCATTGGTTTCTATTAATAAAAAGCATATATCTTAAAGGAATGAGATGGGGGGTTGCTCTTTAGTTATACACATGGAAGTATTAGGGCTGCAGCGTCACTGAATCTTTCCTCCATGTTCAGATGCAGCATACTTGGGGCTTTTGGAAGCTTTAAAGGTGTCAGATGAAGAATCACTGTGCTCAAAATCAGAATGTGGACAAGAAACAGACCTGGTTTAAAACTGCCATATCTGGGATAACTGGCACTAGGAGCAATGGATAAGTTCTTTATAAATCTTACAATGAAAAGTAGAATGCTGTTGTTTTGCACCTACTTCACAAGAGTGCAAATGAAGCACTAGAGGCATGGCAATGGCAAATTGGGCCCAAACTTTTTTCTCATGCTCCGTATTAGTTGGTGTGGCATCTGATCTGACAGAAGCCTTTCTCGAAGCACTCTCTAACCAACGCACCAACTCTTGTGCTTTCTCAAATCCAAATGAAAATCCATTACATACTAAACAGGTAGCAGAGAAAAAGATGGAGGCTGTGAAATGGAAGTAGGGCTGCAGCTCTCCCAGCTGGATGGACTGGATGCCATTTGCAGTAATGGCATCCAGTCCATCTAGTCCAGGAGAATTGGCACCCCTAAGTGGAAGACAAAGCTGGTGGGACAGTTGGACTGTGAAGTGGCAGAGGGGCAGGTGGGTGTAAGGTAAGGTGTAATCAGAGGGCAAAGGTGACAGGGAGACAGTTTCCTATATGAAATCGTGGTAACAATGCAGTGTTATAGACAGGATCACTGAGAAACCACATCAATTAAGAAATAAGTGAGGCAATGCAGACAGGGGGATTAATGAGACAAGACTGCAAAATATTCTGTGAGAAGCAGAGGAAATTAGGCAATCGATGAAGCAATGTAATAAATTGGATCAGTGAAGAAAAGTGCATACATTGGGGGGTGGACAGCTGTAGGAGGGGGAACGTTCTCATTTTCTCTGTCATTTGATGTACAGATGAAGGAAAATATAAAAGAGATTTAGGGAAGACTTGTAAGAAAATTTACTAAAAAACATTCCTCTGCTCATATTGCCATCTGCTAGATGTGTACTGAAGTATGGGCACAGAATTCTGCTTGTTTGCACTTGGTTTTTAAGTTCTCGCAGCTGAAGGAAAGAGAACTGTCACTCACACTCTTACATCTCAGGAATCTGAGAAGATCTAATCCTTCTGCTTGTATGATTACAGAGAAATGCTTTTCATTTCCCAGGTACAGATGGAGATTGTCATGTGATGAGATGACAAAAGCTCCAGAGGTCCCAGGTTCAGTTCTTCCTGTCAGTGTTACAAATAGTCTTGCTCTTCTTGTAAGTTGGGAGCATGGTTGGCTTTGTGAAGGCATGTGGCCAGGTCTGCTAATGCTACAACCCATTTTGGACAGGGTAATTTTCCATGGAAGTGTGAAAGGGTTGAAACTAAACAAATAGGATTCCTGCCTTGGGCAAAATCTATTTATAGTCAGGAAACCAAGACAACTAGGGTACATCTACAGAGCAGGGCTAAAGTTGAAGTAAGCTACGCAACTTCAGCTATGTCAATTATGTAGCTTAATTTGAAATAGCTTAACTCAGCTTTTAGTGCTGCCTACACAAAGTGGAAGGAAGAACACAATTCCTTCAAGTTCTCTCACTCCTCGTGAAATGAGGGTTACAAAGAGTTGGAGTAAGAAGTCCTCCAGCTTGACATTATTTCAAAATAAAAGGCTTGTAGTATAGATGTGCACTATGTTATTTTGGAATAACATCAGTTATTCTGAAATAACATTGCTGTGTAGACGTACCCCTAAATATCTCCTCTTTACTATGGAAATGACTTCTGGAAACATTTAACACTGAACAGGGGGAAGGAGCAGGCCCATGTTGGGAGGCTTCCCAGCTTGTGAGAAAAGAATATTAGAACTGCTGTTAGGGGGGAAAAAGGAACATAAGTTTCTTAGAGTATTTAGCTTAACTGGTATGTTTTGTTTTCTTTTACTTAGTAACTTACTTTGATCTGACTGTTACCACTTGCAACCACTTAAATCCTACTTTTTATACCCAATACAATTACTTTTGTTTATTGTTAAACCAAGTAGAAATAATTGTTACCTGGGGAAGGGACAACAGCTGCACATATCTCTTTCATTGACAAATGGAGCAAACAATTTATGAGCTTGTTCTGCATGACACTTTTATGCAAAATACCATGGATTAATCTGGGGTTCTGGTCCCATCTGGGTTCTGTGTCAAATCCCTGTGACAGAGCCTTCCCAGAGCTGAGCTGCTCTCGGTGTCTGTGTTTCTTTTCTGTGGGCTATGACTCAACTCTATGTCTTTGCTGAAGGGGACCAAAAGTTTTGGTTCAGCAGAACACTGTGGTGGGGCATCCCAAAGGGTAGGTAGGTGGCCTCAGACCCCTCAGTGGTATGATCAGTCCATCAAACGACGGTCTCAAGGGGACTGTGACCGAGCCCGACACAATCCCCCGGCATGGTTTTCCTGATGACTTACTAATTTCATATAGATCTTTTTTGATGATAGGGAAATTTTCCTACTTGTTAATCTGTACCAGTATTAGCAACATTGGAAGCCTCAGCCTTCATGGTTTAGTGGCTGCTATTGCTTCACATTGTGTCACATAATCCTGCTTAGAGTACACCTAATTGATGGGAAGGTGTTAAAATCACTTGCTAATGAAACCTAATTCAGTCCCAGGGATGTTAGCAACGTGCTAACAATGGTGGATTATTTTTACAAAATGCCCTAATATAGTTGGGGCACAGATGGGTAATGGATTAATGTTCTCAGGCTTTATATATTGTAACTTGAATCCATACAGTTGCTTTCACAGAGGGATGTATTCAGAGTCTCAGGGGCTATTTAAGCCAAGTTTGAACAATTCTGTGCAGTGGAGTCATACAGCTTTAAGTGGTTTTCATGACTGCATTGATAAAGCACAATTATAGAACATGTGGCTAATTGGTTAACTTAGACTATAAACTTGAAATAGGAAGGAGTTAACTTCATGGATGAAAAACAGAGATTAGTTCTCCTTGGTTAGATGTTCCTTCCCTTATCCCTTTACACAGTGAAAGTGTAACTACTGACATACAAGGAAACTTTACTAAAGATCATTTGTGGCTGGAATTTTCCAGTGAATCACGTTATTTCATGCTGTTTGCATCAGTTTGTTTTACACCAAGCTGGAAACTCTGAATAGGTGACTCTGCCTCCATCTTCTTTTTACATGTTTATCTGAGGTTTTATAAATCTGTTTGAAACCGATCCAGCTGTAGGAAGCCATTGTATTAAACCCATGGGCTGGGTGTAATAGTTGTTAAGCAATCATTTTTCTTTAGAAGGACAATGTAAATAGCAGGCAGGCTCCCCTGGTCCTGGGACTCCTGCCAATCTTGGTTTTTAAAGATGTATTAAAATGAGTGGTGCTTTCCTGGGACAAGATTAAGAAGAGGGGATGTGTGGGATGGGGAGATTATGATGTGCCGTTTTAGCACTCAGTTTGTGAGCTGTCATCTGATCCATCCAGAGTAGCTGGTAATGCGCTTATCACCATAACCTAAAGCAGTAACCTAAAGAGGTACTTGGTGGCTACCAGTTGAAGGGAACTGGGATGCGTTTTTTTTGGCAAAGCATTGATTTAACACAGGGGTGGGAAACCTTTTTTTGAATCAGGGGCTGCTGACCCACAGAAACATCAGTCGGGGCCACACACTGATGAGAAGCAGGGGAAAAAATCCTCACTGTAGCCCCTGAGGCTATGTCTACGCTGCACATTTATTGTGGAAAAAGCTATTCCAGAAGGGTATGTCTACACTTGCACCCTCTTTCGAGAGAGGGATGCAAATGAAGACATTTGAAATTGCAAATGAAGCCGGGGTTTAAATATCCCATGCTTCATTTGCATAATCGCATTATGGCGCTATTTCAAAATAGCGCTATTTTGAAATGACAGACGCTGTTAAGATGTGGCTATTTCGAGAGAAAACCCTTCGCTCGAAATAAGTGGTAAACCTCATTGTATGAGGAATAAAGGGGCTAGTTCACCGACATTTGTCGGGTGGTCAGGGAAGGTGTACAACGCACGTGTGTTTAGGAACTCTAGTGTGTTCTAGAAGCTGCACGCCAGAACTTTCTTCCCTGACCGCACCATCAGGGTCGGGGACATGGACATGCCTGTCTGCCTGGTGGGGGATGCGGCCTATCCCCTTCAGTCTTGGCTCATGAAGCCCTATACCAGCCACCTCAACACCACCTGAGAACGGTAGGGCCCACATGGTCATAGAGGGGGCCTTTGGCCGTTTGAAGGCGCGCTTCAGATGCCTCCTCACCCGGCTGGACCTCGGGGAGCACAATATTCTACGTGGTGTCTGCGTGTCGGGTGCTCCACAATGTGTGTAAGCAGAAGTGGGAGGCATTCCTGCCAGAGTTGTGTGGCTAGGCTGTTGGGGGAGAAGTGGAAGGGGGACCGGGAGTGGGAGGATGAGCTACAGCAGGAGTGGGAACAGAAGCTGGAGCAGGAGCAAGAATCATGCTGACTATGAGTGAATGCACATCTGCGCACAGGGAACAGCCCTGCGTCAGTAGCTCCCGCCAGGTCTCATGATGCAGCTGGATGTCCTCCTGGAGCCTGCAGTCGATGATCTGCTCTATGGATCGGAGTGCTGCCAGGTGCTGTCTCTGGTCTTGGCTATGGATCTGTGGCGCCTGTGGATGTCTCAAGTTCAGGAGGCTGTTTTGAGTGGTGTCGATCACCCCTCTCTCGCAGCTAGTCCAGCTGTGGAGAATAAAGAGAGATGGTCAGTCATCCCAGGGGATACTGTGCCTGAAGCCTAGCCCTCATCTGTGAGCCGAGAGTAACAGTTCTTGGCTCAGTCGTAGGCAACAGGATTAAAGCAAGGCCTTGTGCGCTCTGGCCAATGGGCCCAGATGTCCCCGGGAGTGGGTGCTGCCCTGAGAGTGCAGGCATGCCCATGTGCGGGATGCTGAGTGTGTGTCGATGTCCCCAGACTCCTAGAAAAGGCTTGTGGAGGGTGGGTTCTGGCTCCAAGGACAGCTGGGTGCTGATGCTGGCTTCGTCTGGCTCCATGTCCTTCTCCTTCTAGTCTCCCTCCTCCTCCTCCACGAGCACCATGACAGGTGTCTTGAGCCTGGAGTCTACAACCGGAAGGGGGGAAGGTAGGAAAGGGGCTGCCCCACCTCCAAGGATGCAGTCTAGGTCCTTGAAATAAGGGCAGGTGTGGGGTTCTGCCCTGGAGCAGGAGTTGCTCTCTCTGGCCTTGGCATATGCCTGATGGAGCTCTTTGACCTTCATCCGCACCTGCTCTTGGGTGCGGATGTGCCCCTTGTTGGCCAGGCTGTCGGCCATCCAGCCATAGATGTCCACATTCCTGCATTTGGTGTGGAGATCCTGGAGGTTAGTCTTGTCACCCCACATTTCAATAAGGTCCAGGATCTGTGCACGTCCTTTTTGGCAGCTGTCTGACTGATTCCTGGGAGCAGTGGAACGCTGGGTGGGAGTAACAGACTGGCTCATATTGGGGGAAAAGGCTCTGGTCTATCAGGCCTCTGGCTAGCCACAAGCTCTTTCTGCAGAGGCTGCCACTTTAAGGGACAGGGGAGGGAGGAACAGCGTTTGGCTGAGTGTGAACAGAGCCCAGTAAGGCACCCTGGGAAGGGCTGGAGGGTCCCCTATTTTGAAGTAGCAGTTTTTACCTTAGCTACACAGCCCCTGTTCTGAAATATCTCTGTCGGAATACGTGTCTTTGTAGAACAAGGTTTACAGAAGCCGGAATAAGCCGTCCGTTATTTCAAGATAGGGGGCACGGCTGTGTAGACGCTTGGAAAGCTATTTCGGAAAACGGCCGATATTGGGAAATAACTGCTGTGTAGACACAGCTGAATGAGACAGACCTGCACAAACCCCTCCCATACCAGAGCTTGGGGGGGGGGGACACAACCTAATAGACCGTGTGCTCCAGCCCCACATGGGGGGAGAGGTTTGGCGCACCCGTGTAGGCTCCCCAATGTGGGGGGGGGCAGGTCCAGGCAGGCTGAGGGACACACCCCGCCCCAGGGCTGAGACACCCCCCCGTTTAACTGTCCCGAACGCAGCGTGACGCAGGCGGGGCGCCAGTTACGTCCCGTCCCGCCCCGCGGCTGCTTGGTGCGCGCCGCAGCCCAGCCCCTGCGAGCCACGGGGGCGGGAAGGGCAGAGCTGCGGGGGGGGGAGCAGAAGGCGCGCACCACGTGCCTCTCACGTGCTCCCCACCCGCCCCTGTCTGCTGCAGCTCCTCCCCCCATGCACGCTGTGCCCTGGCTCCCGCGCTTCCCCTGGGCGCCTTCCGGCAGCAGAGGGGCGGGGCGGAGCACGGGGCCGGCAGCCAATGAGCGCCGGCGCTTCCCACTCCCTTACGTGGTGACGTAGACAAGGCTGGGGCATCCCGACTCTCTTTTTTTTTTTTTTTTTCCCCCTCCTCTCTCCAGTTCACGTAGTCGGTCGGGGCGCTGAGGCGCGAGTCGCGCGGACACCGGACGAGGTGACGTAGACCCGCGCGCGGCCCTGCAGGAAAGGGGGGTTGGGGTGCCGCTGGGGCCGGGCGCTTGGTGAGCCCGCGCGCGCGTGCTGGAGCTCCCGTTGCCGGGGAGCCGCGCGCTGCCCCTCAGGGCTGCCCGAGCCGGGGTGAGGGGCGCGGTTTCCCGCGCTGCGCCTCGCTCCCTGTCGCGGCGCCCGCCAGCGCGTCCGTCGGCTGCCGCTGCGGGGTCGCGGTCCGGGTGCCTGAGGGGACTTTCACCTCTCGCCGCGGTGGCAGCCTCGCCAGGGGAGACCGGCTCCAGTCACCGCTCGTGCCGCTGCTCGGGCCCCTCAGCCGGGGGCTGCTTGGCCTGGGGAGAGGGGGGGGGGGGCTGGTAACAGCCCTAAGCTAAGCGCTGCGCGAAGGGGGACAGCGCTGGCGGGCTTGATCTGCAAGGCCGCCTGAGGTCAGAGGTCAGGAAAACTCCCCCCCCCCCGGCTCAGCAGCGCTGTGGGATCCTCGCTCTGGAGGGTGCTGGCCTATTTGAAATCATGGGATGGTGGGCGGGCGAAGCCCGCCCACCTTCTAAAAGCCCCTCCCCAACCTTATGGGAGGGACACTGGACCCATGTTCAATTGATTTCTTGGGACAAATAATGACTAAAGGATCAAGAAGTGCGGGCTAGAGGTTCAAAATAAGGGAGCCGGATGGGGACACCGAGCAGAGAACCCCGGACAGCGCCCACTGCTCCTCAAAGCTGTCGATGGAGCCAGTGGACGCCGCCCAGAGGAACTCTGCCCGGATTCGTGACACGAGGGAGGAGCGGAAATAGGCCCCACAGTCGCAGAGAACCCCCTCGTCTAGCATCCTCCTCCTGCTGTTGTAGATGGCAACTTTCGCCAAGGCCAGGAGGAGGTTGACGAGGAGGTCTCGCGACTTTGTGGGGCCACGGATTGGGTGTGCATAAATAAAAAGGTGAGGGGAAAAGTGCAGCCAGAACCTCAATAAGAGGTTCTGGAGGAGCCGGAATAGGGGCTGCAACCTGGCGCATTCAAGGGAACAGGTTAGACAAACACCCATTAGCGATGTGGCTTGTTCCTGCCTCAGAGACTCGATCTCTGCGAGCCTGGTTCTCTGAACGCAGGCCAGAGGAGCATTCCAGGAGAGTCTGGGTCAGGCGTTGCAGTTCTTCCTGAAGAGTGTCTTGTAATAAATATCGTTGTGTCTCACCTTGTCTGTATTGTAGTAACAGTAGCTTAGCAGAGAGAGACGTCCACTTGCTACACAAATGTACCGAGCGCCAGCAAAATAATAAATGGCATTTTATTGACAGGCCATAATAGGCTTGTTTTTGCTAATGGACTAACTTGATTTTCGGTCTCTCTGTGCTTCCTCAGACCAAATCATGTTTAAAAAAACACAACCTACTGATATGGAGAACAAAAACTCTGTTAATTATAGGCTGCTGTTTAGCTTGAAGCCATGTCACAACCTTTTTATGTGTGACTGTATAAACATGGATATATTAATATGTGTTGCTTCTCTGTTAATAATGTGAGGTGAGCTCAGGATTTTTGGTAATAATTAAAAAGGAAGGTGGATAAAAACAATGTCTGTGTTTGTGAATGAGATACAGTACCTAGTATTTGATATTCCATTTCAAATGAGCCTGGCTGAGAAAAATCTGCTGAGAGGATCTGTTCATGGTTCTGAAGCCCGGACAAAGCAAAGGGTGGGCATCAGAAATAATCACGGTTTCTTCCTGAGAGTAGAAGAGGACAGAAGGGTATTTGTAAGAGAAAGTTCAGCATGTGGAAACAGTGTTATGCTGATCTTGTGGAAGGAAGGAAGCCAGAAGTGATTCACTGCACTGGACCAAGGCATAAAAAGGAAACGGAGTTCTTGGCAAAGAAGGGGAAGGATAATAACTAAAAATACAAATGTGAGGGGGTTTAGCTTGCTGCTGCTTAGTTATGTTGGTTTAATTTCAGGTTCTGAATTAATAGTGCAGAAAGTCATTTGCCATTAAGTAAGGGAGCTGTCATTGCAATATTAAATTCTCACCTATCAGAAAAGGCAAGGTGATTCTTGTGTCCATATTGTAGCTTGTTCGTTGTATTCTTTCAGGCCTTCATGTGTGTCAGGGTGACACTCGTAAAGCAGTGCACCTGAAAATGTCTGACTTATCTTAGCTGTGTCTTGTGATTGGCTCAGCACCAAAGAAGATTAGAAGAGAGAGAATATTTTCTTTTTTGCTAGACTGACCCATTGGCAGCTGCCAGATATTGCAGGAAAATATCGTGCCTTCTAATTCTAAGGATGCAGATTAAGATGGATTCCCTAGCCCCCAAGTACAGTACCTTTCTTCATGTGCCAAAAATCATTACTTAACCTTGCATGATAAATGACATATAATCAAGTCTATGAAGCTAAAGGCCTCACCATATGTGATTGAAAGAGATCTTGTTTCTTGCAAGAGTGTCAACTCTGGTTGTACTGTTGGTATATTTTCTTAAATGGATATTGCCTTTCAATAGTGAGTGCATATGTATTTATAAATATGCATAAAGTGTGCACTCTGGACTACAGGGCTTCTGGATGAGAAGCACTGTGATTAGATAAATGTATGCATCAGATATATGCATCAGTTTCTGCAGGTGCAACATTAGGGTAGGGATGTAAAGGAGTAACTGATTAACTGGTAAGCATTGTCTTACTGGCATGCTTACTGGGGTAACCGGTAAACAGGTGTCCTTCCGGGCTGAAGCATTCTGACTGGCCCCGCTGTGCTCCAGATGTGATGAGATGGGCTGGTTAAACATAGGTTAACCAGTTAACATATTAAATGGGATTTTACATCTCTACTTTAGGGTGCTTCATACATTTCCATTTTGTTAGTCAAGAGCAGGACAAGGTGCCATATTTCTCTTGGTGATCACGTGGGGAAAAACGCCCCTTCCTCTCCCTCTTTAAAGAACAAGTCTATATTTTTAATTCTGGGGTGGGTGGTGCAAAAATAAATGTTTAAGCAATAGTTCATTCCGCTTCCTGTCTAGTGTGGAGAGAAGGGAGTAGGAGGTATAGTTCTTGGTGCAAGTTTTACTATACAGATATTTGGGATGGGAGGGGGTCTAGCTCTGTTAGACTGCCAATTCCATTTATTCTCCCTCTCTCCCGCCACACTGGGCAGTCAAAGACAGGAAAAACGTAGCAAAAGGCCTCAGACATAACATGTTTATCCAGCTAACCAATTATTTCCTCTCTTTTCTATGGCAGTCAACAATGGTAGGCGAAGATAGTACTTCGGTAAGACACCGCCAGCCGAGTTCTATGGCACACGGGACCCCTGAGATGAATGAAAAGCAGACGAGAGCTGAGGGAGAGAAGCCATTCCAAAACTCAAGCAATGGTGAGGTTATTTTTGTAATGGGTCAATTATCTAGACATTCAACCCATTCTAGCCTGGTTGGGGACATCCCTTCTAGACGTCAGGCCTCTTACCTTTACCTCTCCCAAGGAGGAATCCTACAATTCTCCCACTTTCAGACTGGGTCCTGGGTATATAGCATGCTGTGTTACTGATTGTGGTTCTTCAGTAGGGCTGACTGGACTGGAGCACCGTCAGCCTTCCCTTTAGGAGCTGTGACCAATTTCTGGATATGGTGACTCAAAACAGTCCTTTCAGAACAACTTTTAAACAAAAATTTCATAGCAGGAACAAAGCAGATGAAGAGCTAAGGGTTATTAACACATGCATGTTGTTAAGCAATCTGCACATTTGTTTTATACAAAGATAAGGGAGACTTATCCAGACACCCCTGCTTTTAGGGGTTGGGGTTCAGTCTGCTTTCATGGGTCTCTCTCCTGCTGTTTTATCAGTCCCACGTTGTCTTTGTTTCCCTGTGTCTCTTGAACTGAGTCAGAGGCTATCATAATAGCTCTTGGTGTCTGCTAAGCATCAGGAAAGGGGAAAAACAGCACAAAATGTCAAAGTATCTCCTGCTGGTCTTAATCCTGGTAGTCTTATAGTAAGCAGTGCAATAAGAAACTGCTGGACATATCTTATTCATAAAATATCATGAGTCTCCCATATCTTTCACATGCTATCATTGGCTTGATGAAGGGTCTTCTGCAGAGTTCATGTCACATTTTTTTTTTATGAAAGTGGAGGTACTTCTCCACACACAAAGCAAGCTCTAGTGGAATACGGGAAAAATTCACAAACTGGCGAAATAACACTGATTACTTAGAACTTAGTCTGAACTCCTCAGTCACCTTCCCCTAATTCCATTCTGTAGAGCTGGGGTGGAAAATAAGCAGCCCATGGGCTGGGCATGGTTTGTCAGGGTTAGCTCCTGGTGGACTGTCAGATGCTTTATTTACTTGCATATCCGCAGCTTTCAGTCCACCACTTCTTGCAGCTCCCATTGGCCAGGAATAGTGAACTGTGGGAGCTGAAGTAGCTGTACCTGAGGTAAATAAAGTGTCTGTTAGCCTGCGAGGGCTAACCCCGATGAACAATTGCCCAACTCTGCTGAAGAGGCTAGTTGATGGTGGAATTTGAAAATTTCCTCGACCTATACAGGAAGGTAGGAAATAGCCCAGTATCTAAGTTAGCTTAATGCCATGTATGTTCTGAGTTTTCAGCGTTGGAGTGAATCTATGGAATTGAAGGCTTTTCAAAGAGCAAAATGAAATAGTGAAGCACAAATAGCAAGGAATAATATTTATTATTGGAAGACCAAACAATGAAAGCGGCAATGGAACCACTAAGAGGGTGGCTGTCCTGCTCTGTTGGAAGGAATTAGTCCTCATAATTGTAATCAGACTACAGCTTTGTGGTCCTCTTCAACTCCTTGCTGTTATTAGAGTGTTCAAATGGTGGTGGTTATGAAAAATGTCTCCTTCCTCCAAAGTTTAGCTAGCTACCAAATTCAAGGCTATGAAAAACATGTCACAGACTGAAATCTGGTCTCCCTCCCTGAAATATGTGTTCTTTTACTCTCATCTATATATATTTCACAGAGGAGACCAGCATTTCTCTAACTGGGGGCCTTGACCTCCCAAATGCATAGGGGGTTATTTTAGGAAGGTCACGGTATTGTCACCCATACTTCTTTGCTGCCTTCGGAGGTGGTGGCTGAGAATGGTAGCTGAGCAACTAGTTCTGAAGGTAGCATCCCGCCAGCAGTAGCGCAGAAGGGTGACAGTATCATAACGTGCCTCCCTTACTTCTGTGCTTCTGTCTTCAGCATTGGGTGGCTAGAATGGCAGTTGCCAGATCAGTCCCTGCATGCGGTGGAGGGGGCTGGTCATGCCTGCCATGGACATGGGCTTCTCTAACCAGATGTCCCATACCTGCAATGGGCCCTGTGGGGCTGGAGCAACTCCCTGTAGGCAGGGAGTTGCTCTGTTTCAGAGCTGAGCTCATGGCCATCCTCATGGCTAGGATATCTAGCTGCCCACTTCTGAAGGCAAGACTACCAGCAGCAGTACAGAAGTAAGGGTAGCAGTACCTTGTAATAGCCTTGTACGCCCCTAACTCCTGCAATTCCTGCAATTACAGTACTGTGAAATTTCAGATTTAAATAGCTAAAATTTTGAAATTTATTTTTAAATTCCCATGACCAAGATATTGACCAAAATGGACCATGAATTTGGTAGGGCCATGCTCATGTTGTTGAATGATTTTGCCACAGTCATCCACTCCATTGTGTCTTGCAGACTTCATCAGCATAAACAACGAGAAATCCTGTGGCACCTTAGGGTTCGTCTAAACTACATGGCTCCGTCGACGGAGCCAGGTAGATTTGTTTATTTGGCAAAGAGAAATGAAGCCGCGATTTAAATAATCGCGGCTTCATTTAAATTTACATGGCTGCCGCGCTGAGCCGACAAACAGCTGATCAGCTGTTTGTCGGCTCAGCGTGCTAGTCTGGACGCTCCCCTGTAGAAATGAAAGCCTTTTATCGACATCCCCCGTAAACCTCATCCTACGAGGCATAAGGGGGATGTCGATAAAAGGCTTTCAGGTCGGCCCGGAGTGTCCAGACTAGCGCGCTGAACCGACAAACAGCTGATCAGCTGTTTGTCGGCTCAGCGCGGCAGCCATGTAAATTTAAATGAAGCCGCGATTATTTAAATTGTGGCTTCATTTCCCTTTGCTTATCTGTCTAATCTACATGCCTCCATCGACGGAGGCATGTAGTCTAGACACACCCCTACAGACTAACAGAGTTATTGGAGCATAAGCTTTCATGGGCAAAGACCCACTTCGTCCGATGAAAATCTGTTAGTTTATAAGGAGCCATAGGACTTCTCATTGTTTTTTGCAGATTCAGACTAACACGGCTACCCCTCTGAAGCTTTATCATGGCATGTGTGTTACTTTAGCCAGAATGAAGTAGCCAGCTTCATTTGAGTAGTGCTCCTGTTGTTACAGTGGCTTTTTATAGAATTTAAGTTAAAAGCTAATGTCCTAACTTTTAATTCTCTCTGCAGCTGGTTCTTGGCATCACAGCCAGTGCCTCTTTCCTTGACAACTATATCTTGGAGGATCTATGTTCCTTGCGCACTATGAAGTTGCCATTCTTGAGGGTGAAATGGGAGATGGAGCTTAGAGTTTATTAGAGGAAATCACTGATCTCTTAGGCTTCAAAATAGGTGATACTTCAGCTTAGCTCTCCCAAATTAAAAACAGAAATGAGAACAAAGTTAGAAGGAAGTTATAAACTTCTGAAAAACAAAATTAAAAAACTCCCCACCAGATTATATCTAGGAGGAAGAAAAAATGGAAAACTACAAGTATCTCGTGGCCTAGAGCAGTGGTTCCTAATCTTTCCATGCATATGGACCCCATTTCATTCTATTAAAATTTTATAGATTCCCTCCTCCTTCTCCCAAAAAAACCCCCAAAACCCAATCCATCTAATAGCTTTTGAACGGTTAGAGCGGGGTGATGTATTTAAAAAAAATTGTAAAAAGTAAGTGTGTATATAAGCAGACTCCAGGGGACAGTTGCAGCTTGTCATCTTCAGCGTGGGCTGGGAGGCATGCAGACTGCAGGACATGGAGCTTCTCAGGTCCCATTGGCTGCTATTCGCCTGCACTGCTTCCTCAGCTCCTGTCCCCTGCCCATCCACAGAGCGAGGAGGCTCTCATTGCCAAAGGGAGATCTGGAGATGCCAGCTCTTCAAGGGCGGAAAATTATGTGCATGGGGCGGGGGGGAGCAGCAGTCATGCGTGCCAGGATGCGGCTTGCTTTTGATCCTGTTCTCTGGAAGCTAAGGGAGTGTGGAGATGCCAGCTCTTCAAGGGCGAAAAATTATGTGCATGGGGCGGGGGGGAGCAGCAGTCATGCATGCCAGGACGCGGCTTGCTTTTGATCCTGTTCTCTGGAAGCTAAGGGAGTGTGGAGAAAGTGTTTGCATTCCATGCATGCCTCTCACTCCTGACTGGTGTGTAAGAGGCATGCACGGGATTCAAGCACTTTTCCCATGCTCCCTTAGCAAGTGGGGAACGGGATCAAAAGCAAGCCACAACCTGGAGCACACGGCAGCCCCCCTCCTCATACTCCTGGGGAGAGGGGGAGGAGTAAAGGAAAGGAAATATAAGGATCCTGATCCTTACATTTAAAAACTTTCCTTGGACCCCCTGCAGTGACTTTGTGGCCCCCCAGCACAGACCACGGGTTGGGAACCACTGGCCTAGAGTTTTAACTCTTGAGTAGCTCTGTGTTTCCTTGGCAAGCTAGAATAAATCACATGAGTTGTATGTGTCTGTAGTTTTAATCTAATTCCTCCTTGGACTAGCTCAGAGGACCATGCACTCTGACCTGCATGTACTTTAATAGCTCAGCTGAGCTATTAGTCACTGTGGATTAATAATATGCCTGCATTGGCTGGCTGTAAAAATTAGCAGCTTAACTCAGTAAACAGTAGTGATGACACTCTAATACTTAGATAACTTGTTAAATTGAATAGTATGGTAACCTTGCACTGGGGTAATTCTAGGTTAATTTTACTTCAGTCAGGTAGTGTTATATTTAGCGGTTGATGTAAGTGACTTGGAATTGGGACTACGATCTTGTCTCACTTCTGTTCCTTACTTCCTCATCCTAGACATAGCATTTAACTGCTAGTTGCTGCTTCTCTCTGTAAAATAAGGATAAATTCTCTGCCTAGGTAGAGAGACTTAATGTTTTAAGCGCTTTCAGATCACTGTGTGAAGTATGTCTTACAAATGCAAAGTACAGGCAGTCCCCGGGTTACATGGATCCGACTTACATCGGATCCCTACTTACAAATGGAGTGAGGCAACCCCGCACTAGCTGCTTCCCCCCAGCAGACCAGGGAGACGCGAAGCTTAGCGCCCCCCCCCCCCCCCAGCAGACCAGGGAGACGCGGAGCGGCTTTTCTCAGCAGACACTTCAGCTTGAGAATAAAGGACTGAGGGAAGTGAGGTGTGGGAGAATAAAACTGAGCTCTGGAGAAATGTTTGGCTAGAGTTTCCCCTACAATATGTACCAGTTCCGACTTACATACAAATTCAACTTAAGAACAAACCTACAGTCCCTATCTTGTACATAACCCGGGGACTGCCTGTATTTGTGAAAGCCTTGGGACTATTCTTGAAT
Source organism: Pelodiscus sinensis (assembly GCF_049634645.1). Taxonomy (NCBI): domain Eukaryota; kingdom Metazoa; phylum Chordata; order Testudines; family Trionychidae; genus Pelodiscus; species Pelodiscus sinensis. The sequence continues at coordinate 59,771,412 of NC_134719.1, read as the reverse complement.
TAATTTTTCCAACACTGTATTTCTAGCCATGTGCATTGTGTCATGTGTCTATAAAACACCTGCTAGAATTGTGCATTTAGATGACTGTCTCACTATCCTTTGTGTGTACAGATGAGTACTAACCATCTTCACATTAGGGATGTAAAATCCCGTTTAATCAGTTAACCAGTTAAATGTTATCTTTACCTAGTTAACCACTTAAATGGCAGATGACGGCTCCAGCTCACCTGGACTGAAGTGGCTCTGGCCTGTGGAATTGCACAGGGGCCAGCCTGGCTGGCGTGCCTGCCCTTTGGACAGAGGCTGGTCCAGCCCGGACAATGGTTAACTGATAATCAGTGAGCATCTCCTGATAAGAGTGGTGCTTACCAGTTAACTAGTTAAGCATTGATATCCCTATGTCACATGATGTCATATTGGCGGTTGCTTGACATATTCCTGGGGGTTGCAATACATGAGACTGAAGCTTTCTAAGTCTCTCTTATATGACCTCTGAAAGAAAGGTTGCCACTCCTAGAATGTCACTTAGAGGATTCACAAGTCTGAATAGGGCCTAACTGCATACTATGTGGTGAATAAATCCATCTGACCTGTGTCTGGTTCTTTTATTTGATTTTCTTGTACAATGTGCGGGTATCTTCCATATTATGTCATATAAACTCTGAGGATTCCCTTTGACATAATGCTTTCTATTTTTTGGCAGTTGGTGACATCTTATCCTGTCATTCATATCTTGACCAATTACTTTGCCAGCAGTAACATCTTGCTGAAGTCTTACTACTTAATGACAGCCACAGACAATGACTTCTACTCACTACATCATGATTGAGTGTTCCAGTGCTGTGCCAGTCTTAATTTTTATAGTGTGTAACATGAGGCAACTCTGGATTTTATTGTGTTTCTAGTCTGTAGTAGACCACGTTTCTACTCCACTGATCTGTTTCCTTTTTTGGACTCCTTCATAACTGCTGACGTGTGTGGTTAAAATTTTTTTTTAGAAGCCTTGTTAATATTGCAGAGTCAACACATTTGAGCAGTGGTTCTCAAGTCAGGTGTTCATATCCCTGGGGGTACGCAGAGGTCTTCTAGGGGTACATCAAACCTAATTGCCTAATTTTTACAACAGTCCACATAAAACACATTAGCAAAGTCAGTGCAAACTAAAATGATTTTATATACTATACACTGAAATGTAAGCACAATATTAATATTCCAATTGCTTTATTTTTTAGTTGGTAAAAAATGAGAGCAAGTAATTTTTCTATAGTGTGTTGTGACATTTTGATATTTTTATGACTGATTATGTAAGCAAGTCATTTTTAAGTTAGGTGAAACTTTTGGATGCACAAGTTAAATGAGTCCTGAAAAGGGTACAGTAGTCAGGAAAGGTTGAGAACCACTGAGCAAGAGTCCTGCATATTACAAGCTTTTGATAGATTCCAAATACAGAAACACAGGTTACACTGTTTTTAAAAAAAAAAATATCTCCCCCTCAACTTTTTTTTGTAGGGGGGTGAAATCCAAAATTTTTTTCACTGCTCAGGGGTAAAGAGCAAAGTTTAATTTTTAGATGGAGAGTTGTGTTTGCAGTGATGGTATTTTTCAATAACATTTAAGTTTCTTCACAAAGTACAAGCCTATTTTAAACCTTTTTATGTAATCTACCATATTCACACTCTCTCCTAAAGAAATTCCTGCAAGTTTGTTTGCTGGTCTCATTGACGGGGCTGTTTGCCTTTAATTAGCACCCGTACGCTATTTTAAATGTCAGTATCTAGGCTGTCTTAATTTCTGCTGTGTTAACTTAGTTTACAGTTTTGCAATGAGAGGATGTTGCCATCTGTTAGTCATACTTAAATGACTTTTCTTGTGTGTAGATCTTCATAATTTCAGTCCAAAGGCAGGCCCATGTTAAATCAATGTTATGACCACAACCCAGACATCCTTTCCTCACTTAACACTGATCATCAGGTGACAGTTCCTCCTCTAGTCAAATGTTCCCTGAAAGTAAGCAACAACTTATGTAACAGAAATTAAATTAATTCTCCTCTTTTTCAGATCCATGTACATGGATTTGTACAGTGACTCACTTTTATAAGTTGTTTGAGCAGTGTTCATCGGAAGACTTGATTTCTTTATTTCTGTCTGTCTTTCTATTTGATTTCCAGGGCAAATCCCAATTTTTTTGTTTGTTCATTTTTAGTACCTTTTTAATTTTGGGGGTCAATGTATACACTCTAACATAAGACCTCTATTTCAATGAAAATGAAATGACTGTTTGGGTGTTCAGATTGGGTTTCTCTGTTTCTGGCCTACAGAGTCTTTCTTGATGGCTTTTGGGTTTGATCATCTTTCCAGTTTTAATCCACACTTTGTAGATGATAGTCACGTTAATCATCCTTCTATCAAACTCATTTCCATTCTTTTCCGTCTCATTATTCTTAACAGTTCTCCTGTGGTATTACGTTAGCATAATCTTCCTGTAGTTAATAGAGCTGGTTGAACAACTTCAAAATCATTCACTAAAAATGATAAAATTTTCACAAAAAAATTCCTTTTATGGCCACTTGTAATAGTTTTTAAAGTTTATAATTAAATGATAGAAGTGTAAAATGTATGCTAAAGACAAGGCTGTGACTAAATAGTAAATGTCCCAATTTTTTCCCTTGTATGCTCTTGATCAGTTTCAGACTAATGTATAGTAGGTTGCAAGAAACGATGGGGGAAATGGACTTTTTGGCTCCAAAAGCTTCTTTAATACTTTTTTCCTTTGAATCCTAGTCAAATTATCTCTGAAATCAGCATTCCCTGCATTTAACAATGTGATAATCTTATACACTTGCCTTAGTCTTATGTTGTAGAGGTGGAGAAGTTGCCTGGTGACCAGAAAATCTCTATTTTTGGTAACTTTGAGCAAGTTGATCTTGACAAATATTTACAGTAAAATTTAGTAGTGGTTGTGGTGCTGGCAGACCAGGTGCCAGCTGCTAGGCCTCAATGAACACTGACAGATGCATAGTTGGAAACCAGTCAAACCTAACCTGCATTTTAGAATTGTTATTAGATTTATGGAGTTGGGTGTAATGTTTGGACTTTATGAAATGCTTGTAAATTGTTGTATCTATTACTCTCATAAATATTATCTTACAACATGGGATTAAGATTGGAGTGTTAGCTTTGCAGTTATAAAAGTGTTTGTGTGGGTTTCCAGTAGGGATGTGAAGTAGTGATGTAAGCAACTAGTCAACTATCCGATAAGCAAATGCTTATCGGATAGTTGACTAGTGACTCAACTAGTTGCCCCCCCACCCTTGTTGCCTCTGTCAGAGAGAGGCAGCAAGGTGGGGGAGCAGGATCTGGTGCTGGGGGGAGCTGTCTTAAAAGCCGGTTCTCCCCCCCCCCCCCCCCCAGTACCATTTCTGTGGGGAGAAGGGGCAAGGGTGCAGGGGGAACTGGTGGCACTTTTGCCTTTGAAATGTAGTAAAAGCAGGGGTCTTGCTACATTTCAAAAACAGAAGCACTGCAGGGAGCTTGGGATAAGCTGGGGACTCAAGCGCTTTGCTTTTAAAAAGTACAAGAGCCCTCTTGTACATTCCAAAAGCAGGGATTGCGGGGCCAACGGGGGACTGCTTTAGTCCCCCGCTGGCCATGCTCCCTGCAGCACTTCTGCTTTCGAAATGTAGCAAGAGCCATCAGGGCTCTTGCTACATTTCAATGGTGGAGGTGCCCTTATCAACTAATTGAATAGTTGATGCAAATTACGTCGACTATTTGATTAGTTGATTAATCTAAATTTAACATCCTTAATGTTCAGTTTAACAGATGGGGGATGGATCAGCTCCCCACCCTCTTGTGCCCCTCCTCCCCGCCACTCCAGCCTGGCTGTGGTGGGACTGGACTGGAGCAGCCCCCTTGTCTGGGCCCCCTTTAATTGCTTAACTGGTTAAACATCATGTTTAATTGGTTAACCAATTCAACAGGGATTTAACATCCTGGCTGTGTCTAGACTGGCCAGTTTTTCCGGTAAATCAGCCGCTTTTCCAGAAAAACTTGCCAGCTGTCTACACTGTCTGCTTGAATTTCCACAAAAGCACGTACTTCCTACTGTAAGAAATCAGTGCTTCTTGCGGAAATACTATTCTGCTCCCATTCAGGCAAAAGTCCCTTTTGTGCAAAGCTTTTGCGCAAAAGGGCCAGTGTAGACAGCTCAGATTTGTTTTCCGCAAAAAAGCCCCGATTGCGAAAATGGCGATTGGGGCTTTTTTGCGGAAAAGCGCGTCTAGATTGGCATGGACACTTTTCCGTAAAAAATGCTTTTGCAGAAAAGCGTCCGTGCCAATCTAGACACTCTGTTCCGAAAATGCTTTTAACAGAAAACTTTTCAATTAAAAACATTTCCGGAAAATCATGCCAATCTAGACGCAGCCCCCTAGTTTCAAAAGAGAAGCATTGCCAAGTTTGCCACAAGAGGTGTTATGTCCTGCCCAGCCAAAAAAGGCTTAGCTATCAGACACACCATTGTGGAACATTTGTGGTTAGGGGACTTTGCTTCCTATTACACACATAAAAAGGGCATGTGTACAAACACTTGACCCATCACAGCTTGAACTCTGGGAGAAGGGAATAAAAATTCCTGACCAGGAAAATCTGTATCGCTATGATGCTTCACATTTGGAGAAGGCAATTTTTCTAAAAATAAGCAAAGGATCACCCAGGTGCTTAGCTTAGGTTGGCCATGAAGGACCTGTAGAACTTGCATATTATAGCAGCTTCTGTTACATTTTGACTCCTAAGACTGTAACTCATTTTTATGTGTTTACTTTCTTTAACCTGGTAAGAAACTCTTTCCCCCCCAGTTAATAATCTTTTAGTTAGTTTTAATAAAAGATTGTAGTTTTAATAGAAGATTGGCTACAAGTGTTGTCTTTGGCAAGAGATCTAAGATACAATTGACGTCGGGTGTCTGACTGGTTCTTTGGCACTCAGAGTAACCTGAAATTTGTTGGGAATTTTGGTATAAGGTACCATCTTTCCCAAAAGTGAGATTGCCTGGGTGACAAGATAGACTGGAGTGTGTAAGGGGGACTATCTGTGACGTTATGTCAAGGCTGCTATAGTGCTTGAGGAGTTTGCTGCATTGTTGGTGAAATTTAATCATAGAACACTCAAGTTTGGGTTTTGTGCCCTGGTTTTCAATAGTTTGTACTGAGGTTGACATCTGTGGTTGTGAGCCATTCCAGACAGCTTGTCAATGATGTACATGCATTCTTTCGTGTAGGTCATCCCTCCTGGATGTCTTAGTCCACATCACAAGACCATTAAATAAACAGACACCATCTGTATACTGATCTCTAAGCTAAAGATTCAAGATATCAGCCATTTTATAGACAAAGACAGATTTATTGGGAATGATCGCATGGTGACTGCTCTTGATATAAGGCTTGAGTCACTACTGTGAACTCTCCATTTTCATGATGATAACCAAATTTACCTTACCTAATTAAAAGACATTCTTGAACTTTTATAGTGCTAGAGTTTCAGTCCCCTCAAATAAGGAACTCTTTTTTTAGATTCACTTTTCTTAACCACCTTTTATTCAATATGTATATAAAAATAACACCCATCATAAAAGCAGCTGCTTTTTTAATAAGTGGAAAAAAGTACAATGTTATGCACAGAGCTAGGTATTCAGTTTGTTTGTTTGAAAGGAATAATGTAATTGATAGGGTATGAACTAGGGGTGTTAAAAATTGTGTAATATGGTAACTGTGTCTGCACTAAAATCTTAGCAGATACATGGTTACAAGCATGCAGACTCTGCTCAGCTTTATACTGCAGGGCCTGCTGCGAAGCTTCTCCGGGAGCAGGGCCACCAGCCCTAGCCCTCCCAGGGAGAAGGCTTCACTACCCTGCTGCAGTGAAGCCACCTCCTGGGAGTCGAACTGATAAGAATCAGCGTATCGGTTAAATGCTTAATTGATTAAACTCTAACATCTCAATTTCTAATACCCCCCATTTCAAGAAAGAGGTGGAGAAATTAGAGAAGGTCCAGAGAAGAGAGACAAAAATTATTAAAGGCCTAGAAATCATGATCTATGGGGGAGACCGAAAGAATTGAACGTTTTTAGTTTGGAAAAGAGAAGACTTAGGGGGATATGATAGCAGTTTTCAAGTATCTAAAAGGGTGTTACAAAGAGGAGGGAGAAAAATTGTTCTCTTTGCCCTTTGATGACAGGACAAGAAGCAATGGGCTTAAATTACAGCAAGGGAGGTTTAAGTTGGACGTTAGGAAAAACTTCCTAACTGCCAGGGTGTTTAAACACTGGAATAAATTGCCAAGGGAGGTTGTGAAATCTCCATCACTGGAGATATTTAAGAGCAGGGTGGACGGACATATATCAGGGAAGATGGTGCTTGGTTCTGCTGCGAGGGCGCGGGACTGAATTTGATGATCTCTTGTGGTCCTTTCCAATTCTAGTATTCTATGATCCCTAGTGTGGACTGTTAGTTATTCTAGCAGTTTTCTATTTTTATAAAGATCTTGATATAAACTTTCTTGACCATAAACAGACACGTTTTAATGTGAATCTGCTAATGAGTTTTGCTCTGCTATTGTATACATCTGGCTGAAAAGAAAACCTGTTAGTCAAAGGGTAGTTATCATGTCTTATAAGCAACTGTTAGCCGTAAAAAGATTGTCATAACAGTAGACACAAAACCTGCCAACATATCTCCACTGCTGTGATGATCAGTACCCCCAACAAGGCACCTTTCAAGATCCCTGGGTCCTCTGTGTGTCTATCACAACCTGTTGTGCACCTCATTTAGGGCACCAAATGCCCTAGTAACATTGTGTGGGTGAAACAAAACAGTTTACTACACTCTTGAAAGAACTCTCATGGAAAACCGATCAAAGACAAAAAGACCATGTCACCTGTGGACAAACATTTCATTTCAGAATACGATCTAAACTCTGTCCTCATCCTCAGAGACAACCTGTTTTTGATACAAGCAAGAGAACAAATGCCCATACAATTGTCAGAGTTAACCCCAAGAGTTTAAGCTAGTCAGGTAACAAACCAGCCTCACTTTTGTATTGGATCAGTGATGGGCAACTGAGGATAGTGAGTGGGCCGCATGAGTGGTCTCCATCTCAATGGGCTAAAAGACTGTCTGCCAGGATAGGCTAGCTTCACTAACTGTGCTAGCGTACTTAGAATTTACAGAGTGTGCCGACTGAACCATAGCAGCACTTTGAATGCAAAGACAAAACATGGCTTTTGTAGTCAATATTGTGTGCCATCCGCATGCCCCTCACTTCATATGCCCGTGCTTTAAGTGTGTGTCACTTTAGTAAAACTGGTAGGAAAGAACAATACAGACAGAAACCAGTGCAATCTGGCAACCTTACACGTGGGCAGCAACAAACAAAATGTTTTTTGGCCCCCCCCCCAAGACACAGGTTGCCCACAACTGTATTAGATTATTCTAATGCTAGATTTCTGAAACTTACTTTTTCCAACTGCTAACCATAACCTAAAATCATTTGCACTATGTCATTTGTTTGTATTATCATAGCACATAGGAGCCCCAACTGTGGTCCAGGACCCCATTGTTCCATGTTTGTATAGCACCTAGCACAAAAAAACAAAAATTTCTTGCAGCAAAGAGGTAACAATCTAAGTAACAAGTCACACTGACTGCAAGACAAAGTGAACTTGGGCCGCCATAGTAACACCAGGTGCCAGCAGATCTTGGCAATAAGCACAAAAGACAAAATCTGACAGATTCCTTGCAATTTGGAAATAAAACTCAGTGGGGAAAAATACACCAGGATGCTTATACATATTTATGATGAGCTTAGGCAACAGCATTCAGAGACACCCATAAAACACTATTTACCACTGTGCATAAAAGGAAAGAGTCTGTTAGGCATATTTTTAACAATCTTTTGGAAGACTTGCTCTGAAGCATATCAGATTAGAAATCTTCCCCCCATTATGTATGCACACAGGTATGTTACTATAGAGTTGCACAAAAAGAAAAATGTTGGCTACATTCCTTGTTCTCCTGCAAGAACTATAGCAGTGAACATTTAAATAGAGTATTATAAAATATGTTGGAGCAAAACAGATGGGAGGTGTTTTTTCTGGTATTTACATAATGGAATAATCAAGGCCTTGCTATGCAAGAATTGCATTTCTGCCAGGCACAGTGCCCATTTCTATTTACTCACTCACTAATGAACACAATCTCCTTTGGAAGTAAGGACACTAAATGGTAAAGAATGGGAACAACTGATAACATTTTGGCTTTTGGAAACCTTTTTTTTTGGCAACTACATAAGTCTTGCCAAGGTCCCTAAACTTGGCCAACCCTGAAACAGTGATAAACAACCTTTAGAAGGCCACATGCATCTGTGTGGGCCTTTTCTATAGTTCTCTCATCCTAATCTTGCAACTAATTCAGACTGCCTAAGTAGAAATGGGACAATAGTTCATTGGCAACACACAACCCTCCAAACAATGAGACATTAACATGCTGCTCCTTTTTTAAGTAAAAAGTACTTCAACGACACAAGTTATTTATTAATCAAAAGGGTCTTAGCAAATAGGTTTAAAGACATTTTAATAAAAGCATAAGAATGGCCGTACTGGGTCAGACCAATGGTCCATCTAGCCCAGTAACCTGTCTCCAAACAGTAGCCGATACCAGATGCCCCAGAGGGAGGGAACACAACAGGTAATCCTCACGTGATCCCTCCCTTGTCACCCATTTCTAGACAAACAAAGGCTAGGGACACCATTCCTGCCCATCTTGCCTAATAGCCATTGATGGATCTAACTTCCATGAATCTATCTAGCTCTTTTTTGAACCCTGTTAAAAGTCCTAGCCTTCACCACATCCTCTGACAAGGAGTTCCAGAAGTTGACTATGCACTGAGTGAAGAAAAAAAATATTTTTGTTTATTTTAAACCTGCTGCCTATTAATTTCATTTGGTGACCCCCTAGTTCTTATATTGTGGGAATAAATAAATAACTTTTCCTTATTCACTTTTTCCATACCAGTCATGATTTTATAGGCCTCTATCATATCCCCCCTTAGTTTCCTCTTTTCTAAGCTGAAAAGTCCCAGTCTTTTTAATTTCTCTTCATATGGGACCTGTTCCAAACCTCTAATAATTTTTGTTGTCTTTTTCTGAACCTTTTTCACTGCCAATATATCTTTGAGATGAGGCAACCACATCTGTACGCAGTATTCAAGATGTGAGTGTACCATAGAGGCAATATGATATTTTCTGTCTTATTCTCTCTGCCTTTTTTAATGATTCCTAGCATTCGATTTGCTTTTTTGACTGCCGCTGCACACTGAGTTTTCAGAGAATTATCCACAATGATCTTTCTCTTGCCATCAGGTCACTTGTTGCTGTTAAGTTTATCAGTTTGTTCCAAAATCTCCTCAAAAACACCTCAATCTGGGACAATTCCTCAGATTTGTCACCTAAAAAGAATGGCTCAGGTTTAGGAATATCCTCAGCCGTGAAGTCAGAAGCAAATAATTAAATTAGATTCTCCACAATGACTTTATCATCTTTGAATGCTCATTTAACATCTTGATTGTCCAAGGGCCTCACTGGTTGTTTAGCCAGCTTCCTGCTTCTGATGTACTTAAAAACGAATTTTTGAGTTTTTGGCTATCTGTTCTTAAAACTCCTTTTTGGCTTTCATTATTATATTTTTACACTTAATTTGACAAAGTGCATGCTCCTTTCTATTTTCCTCACTAGGATTTGAGTTTTACTTTTTAAAAGATGTCTTTTTATCTGTCACTGCTTCTTTTACTTGGAGGTTAAGCCACAGTAGCGCTTTTTGATTCTTACTTTGTTTTTTAATTTGTGGTATGCATTTAAGTTGGGCCTCTATTATGGTGTCTTTGAAAAGTTTCCATGCAGATTTTATTTTTGTCACTGTATCTTTTAATCTCTGCTTAACTTTCTCATTTTTGTGTAGTTCCCTTTCTGAAATTAAATGATACAGTGTTGGGCTGCTGAGGTGTTTTTTCCGAACACAAGGATGTTAAATTTTATTACATTATGGTCACTATTTCCAAGCAGTTCCGTTACATTTAACTCTTGAACCAGATCCTGCACTTCACTTAGGACTAAATCAGTAATAGCCTCTCCCCTTGTGGGTTCCAGAACCAGCTGCTCCAAGAAGCAGTCATTTAATGAATCAAGAAATTGTATCTCTGCGTCCCATCCTGAGGTGACATGTACCCAGTCAATATGGGAATAGTTGAAATCCCCCACTACTATTGAGTTTATTTTGATAGCCTCTCTAATCTGCCTTAGCATTTCATAGTCACTATCACTGTCCTGATCAGGTAGTTGATAATATATCCCCACTGCTATATTCTTATTAGTAATTCCATGCTCCAATATCCATAGAGATTCTATGGAACATTTTTGGCTCATTTAAGATTTTTACTTCATTTGATTCTACATTTTCTTTCACGTATAGTGCTGCTCCCCCACCAGCATGACTTGTTCTGTCCTTCTGATCTATTTTGTACCCTGGTATGACTAGGGTTGCCAGGTGTCTGGTATTGAACCAGACAATCCATTATTTTTGCCTCCTGTCCAGTAAAAACTTCAGAAAATACCAGACACCTAAAATGTCCGGTACTTTCTGATTTTTTTTTTTTTTTCCAGCCAGGAGGTGAAAAACCCAGGCTGTCCGGCTCAATATAGAGGCAGCCTGGCAACCCTAGTGCTTACTGGGGGAGCTGTCCTGTCCGGCCCAGCACAGGGAGGCAAGATGGCAGGTGGCCGCTGGCAGCCTGTTAGGGCCAAAAAGCCTCACCACGCGGTTTTTTAAAGTGGCCATGGTGTGTGGGTATGGTGGTGCTCAACACATTTTTTCCTGGCATGTGTGTTTTTTTTTTTTTTTTTCCCCTTTCCCTTCCTTTTCTTTCCCTTTCTTTTCGGTATTTTTTCTGAAACCATCTGGCAACCCTACCTATTACTGTGTTTCCGTGATACCTGTTATATCAGTAATACAGATTGAACCTCTTTAATCCAGCATCCTCAAGATCTAACCAGAGAGTTTGCCAGACCACAAGAAGTCAATGTCTAGCAGCATTATCAACACTTCCGCTGCTAACTAGGCTCTTAATAGACATTTAGAGGTAAATTAGAGCTAAATAGCAGGACAGAACACTGAGAGCCAGGACTGGTGGCTGCAAACAAACTTTGAGACTGTGGGAAATGTGGCCACATCCATGATAAGTGGACATCCAGCTAACTAAAATCATGCTGGACCATGGATGTTCCTGGAACAGAGTGCTGGACTAGAGAGGTTCAACCTGTAGTAACCAATCTTCAGCCTCCTCCCCCAAACAATCCAGTGTTAAAATATTAGGCCATTATTTATTTCTCTGTATTTTTTTTCACCTTACTAAAGGGAGACCCGTTTCTAACCAGCTCATCAAAATGTAATCTCTTTCGTGCTTGTATTTGTGACTTTTGCAGTCACTGTAATGCTTGTTATCATGCATTTAAAGCCTTATCACTTTCGTGAAGATCTTTACACCCAATATAAGAGACATCCAGAAACTGGAATAGCACTATAGCAAGAGAACTGCAGAATCAACAAGAGATAGTGGCTCAATTATGCATGGGAGAACATGTTATTGTTGTAACAGATGTGGAGTATTTGTGTTATATTACATCTTTTCCCATTATCTATAGTTTTTGTCTGTATTAGTTACAGGATATTAGAGAATCAAGGTGGGTGAGTTAATGGACCAATCTCTTTAGGTACAGGAAAGTACTAAGAGCATCATAGCTAAATATAAGATGATTTAGATTGTTTAGCATAAACAATTAACATATTGTGAGACATCAGATATTGTGTGAGGAGAGGGGTTAGTGGGTTTCAGACTTCAGTAATAAGCCATAAATACAGCATATTTAGACATTAAAATGATGGTCTTATTATGGTATGAATGTAAGCTCCCAACTTGTATTTTAAAGGTGTTAGGGAGTGCTCTTTGGCTCCTAGTGAAGCTTAAAAATACTTGGTGTTGGGGGTGGAGGGAGAATATTTGACACCTATGAAGTTACTGGGAGCCTGTCTTTCAGCATTTGTGTTTGATAAAATCACTATCCACATAACACACCAGAATGCTCCTTCCTGACTTCTACATTTTCCTACAGCTTAGTCACTCCTGAGCTTAATGGGGGCCTTTGGCTCATCATAGATAAAGTTAATGGTAAATCAAGTTTGTAAGAGTTCTCGTAAGCTTTTCCTTTTGTCTGTGATTCTGAGCATAGGATTGGCCAAGTCATATCTATTGAAAATGTAACTGTTCAATATTTACTTTTTCTCCTTTAGGCTGGGTTGATGTTGACCATGTGATAACAAAGAAAATGCAGCTAGTAGCAGAGGCGGAGGTAAATATTTCTCAACATTTAATTATTGGTCGAGAGGACCCAGACTCCTGAGGGAGCACCCTTGAAAACCATGGAACATCTTGTTTTTATGTTTCTTTTGTTGTTTAATGCTCTGTAATGCCATCATTTCCGGTGTATCCTAGAAGCAGTGGTTTTACACAAGCCCTTATTCTTCTATTTCTTTCCTATCCATTCTGCACTTGGTACAGGACTGATGACATCTGTCAAAATATTGACTCAACTGTTTGTTTTGATTTCTCAGCCTGTGTTGTACTTGAACCCCAAAAAGTTAATTCTACAAATAAGCAAGTGAACTTTGACACCCATATCTAAATGTATCCTCTTTGGTTACCCATTGACAGTATAACTGAGACTGCTCTTTTTGGGAATCTGTAGCTTTAAAGGAAAAAGTTCCTCATGTAGGGAATGAGCCTAGTATTATGCATGTCTGGCTATAGAGCACTCGGTTCTAGGACACTTTTCTCCTGCACTTTTCAGCAGGGAACCCTGCACTCCTTCAGTATCAGGAGAACACTTCAGTCTCCCTGTAGGAGAACACTTCAATCTCCCTGGACACATAATAGCAGATTTAAAGGTAGCCAAAAAACTTTAGGACCAGACTTCAGAGAGAAACTGCTGAGCTGCAGTTCATCTGCAAATGTGACACCCTCAGCTCAGGATTAAACAAAGACTGTAAATGGCTAGACAATTACAAAAGCAGTTTCTCCTCTCTTGGTGTTCACACCTCCAGATCAGCTGCTAGAAGTGGGCCTCATCCTCCCTGATTGAATTTACCTCATTATTTCTAGCCTGATTCTTGCCTGCATATTTATATCTGCCTCTGGAAATTTCTGCTACATGCATCTGACGAAGTGGACCTTTGCCCACGAAAACTTTGCAATACATCTGTTAGTCTATAAGGTGCTACAGGACTCCTTGTCGCAGCATCAGGAGGTGATTCTCCTAGGACAGATGCACCGTAATGTTGCCATCAAGATGTGTAAGCAGGAGGTGCAGATGTTCTGATGTGGGTTCTAATTTCTATAGAATTTCTTCATTCTTCATGACACCTTTATTAAAGGGGACCTACAAGAATATCCTAGCTTCCAACATAATAGTCTGTGTAGCAGTAGTGCAGTATTTAACAATGACTTCACTCCCGGCTGGCTACATCTAAGAGTGTTCTCCTGAGTTAAGTGTGTGGCCATTCTAAAGTGAAGTGGAGGCTTAAAAACAATACTGACTTCTGGTAGGTATAGAAGTAGCTTTTTCCCCCTCAGTCTGTTTGTGTACTGAATACCTATTTACTGTTTCCATTTAGGGCACTTGACATATATCTGCAGGATGAGATTTTAATGGTAGGTGTTCACTTTTAAAGAAAGACTGTTCAAAACAATAGACCCAGAGTTGAATTGCCTCTTCAAGAGAATCACTTTGCATTCACTTGATTCTGAAATTTAAAATTCTTCCAACATGAAGGCAGGAACATAAAGTAACATCTCAGTTGAGTCATCACAATGACAAATCCAGGGCTGCTTTTGGGGGCTGGGGTACAAGCCTGTTTGCATGTCCTGATTCTGATACTCCAACAGGAAGGCAAACTATCAACACTTAGTTATGCTTTCAGAATTCCTAGCTTTAATAATATCCCTATTAATTAACTGTGTATTTAGCCAGTGACCTCTCTGGAAGTGATATTGACTTTTGCTCCCAATTGAAGTGTTATGGAGCTCTTACTAGCTCAAACATCTGCATGGCTTCCTTTTCCTATCCTGGAATTTTCTGCCCAGAGCCATCCTTATCAATATGCAGAATGTATAGTCGTGTAGAGCAGTGTTTCTCAACCAGTGGTATGAGTACCCTTCGTGGTATTTGAGAAAAGTCTTGGGGGTATGCCAACACAACTGAAATTTAGAGAAAACTGAATTTTTGTTTTAAGTTTTACAGCGTTTTATTATTTTTGTATTTTTTACGCCCAAAAATTTCCTCGTCCACCTAGCTACAATTAAGTTGTATAAACAAATGTGTTGCAATGGGAGAAAAAATGTGTGTGTCTAAAAACTGGGGGTATTTATAATTTTTTAAAAAGAGGTACTTTATAAAAAAAAAAAAAAAGGTCGAGAAACAGTGGTGTAGAGCACCAAAAAATGTGAGGCACCACTGGATGTTAACGTCCACTCAGTTGCCTGTTCCTGTCCCTCTTCTGTTGCTCTGACTTCTCCAGAGATGATCTAGTTAACTTAAGTCTGGCAGGCTTTTCCACTTTTAGCAGACATTAAAACTGAAAGAGTCATTCAGGTGGTAATGAAGCCATTTAACAAGCATTTGCCAACACCAGGTATATTCTGGTTTCTGAACTTACTGTGTTCATCTCAGGACCTTAGTTTAAAACTTGCTTTAAATATTTCATTAGAATATTGCTGAAGATTATAAACTCACATCTCTAATTAATTGTTACTCCCTGATCTGCCTTTGGACAGAGGGGGACCAGTTTAATAATACTGCTTAAGGCCCCATAAATCCTAAGGACATCCCTGCCCCTGCTTCAAAGGCCTTGAAATGAGTATTAGAATGAAAAAAAGTGTTCTTTACCAAAAAAGTCATCTTTTCTTGAACATGTAAAATACTTTAGAACATCGAGGGAAAATTCTTTGCCATCTCCATTCCCTGAGAACCAGAAATGGAGTAGAGAACTTTGACAGGAATGAATTTGTATACTTGATCAGGACAGAAATTGTACACGTGACTGCAGTTCTTCCTAAATGGTTTCCCAGCTCTCCTGAACAAATCTCCATTGGTTTTGTTAAACCTTTTTACCCATGCTTGCCATTATTCTTGTTAAGACAAAGAAGGAATTTCCAAATCATTCCATGTTGTTCTGCAAAAGTGTCCTGTGCCCATACTAAATGGGGCAGCATTGAGTTCCACTCTTCATCATAGCAACCAGTTTTCTTTTGTTCACGTGTTCCTCAGGACACACTGTAACTTACTCACACCTTGCATTAGCATCACGTGTGTTCTATAGCAATGACCTATAATTTCACAATCTTACAGAATGCCAGAGAATGAATAACTCTTAAAAGGAAAAGTGAATGCCCTTGTCTCAAAGTCTCGTTTCGCAATCTTAATACTGTGGTTCATGTGTGGTAAACACATAGTTTCATTATATAATAGGGGTAACTAAAGTAGAGTTGAAGACACTGTACAAGAGAAGAGGTCTCTGTATGCAATTTGGTGCACTAATGTGGCCAAGTTTAGGATTTCAGTGAGGTGAACAGTTTGGAGTTTTAAAATGTTCTTGCAGTTGGGAACACTCCAGAATGTCAATATGTATCTATGCAAAGGGTGCCCCAATGAGTTGGGCCCTACCAAATTCATGTTTCATTTTGGTCAGGTTTCACAGTCATAGGACTTTAAAAACAGTAAATTTCATTATTTCAGTTATTTAAATCTGAAATTTTATGGTGGTGAAATTGTAGGCATCCCAAAGGTTTATTTTGGGGGATTACTATCCTTACTATTGCAGCCGGCAGCACTTCTTTCAGAGCTGGGCAACTGGAACGTGGCAGCTGCTGGAAAGGAGCCCAGCTCTGCAGGCAGAGCTGCCGCCAGCAGCAGCACAGAAGTTAGGATAGCATGGAATAGAATACCTACCCTTACCTGTGCTCTGCTGCTTGCAGAGCAGGGCCATCAGTCAGCTGTAGGGATGTAATAGTGTAGTCGATTAACCGATAAGCATGCTTTTGACCTACATGCATTCCCTCCCAATAATTTTTTTTTTCTTTTTGAGGGCTGGCCAGCAGCCTGGTTCAGTTCCAGCTGGTGCTGGGTCCAGGGAGCTACCCTCACTGCAGCTCATTAAAACTATTTTAGGAGCTGAGTGAGCAAGCAGCCCAGCTCGTGCCAGGTCCTGGGAGCTACCCACTGTTGGGGGTCGCTCCAGGGACCTGGTGTAAGCTGGGACTAAACTGGGCTGCCTACTCACTTGGCTTCTAAAATAGTTTTAATGCAGCGCCACAGTGGAGGCGAAAGAGAATGGGAGTGGGTAGTTCCCAGGATGGGACCTGATTTGAGCCGGGATTGAGCCAGGCTGCTCGGCTCCTGAAATAGTTTTAATGCTGCGCTGCGAGGGAAGTGGGGAGTAGCGCCCGGGCCTGGTGCAAGCTGGGACTGAATGCTTGCAGTACTAACTCTTGTCGACTAAACATGTAGTTGATACAATTTTTGTTGATTACACGATTAATGAATTACAAACTTAGTCAGCGGATGCCACTCCCTGGCTGTGTGGATCTGAAGGCAGTGCAGAAGTAAGGGTGGAAGTACTGTGACCTTCCTGCAACTCCCTTTGCGTCAGGACCCCCAGTTTGAGAAACATTCATCTCCCATGTGATATTTGTATAGAATAGGGTAAAAGCACACAGAAGGCCAGATTTCATGGGCGGGACACTAGATTTCACAGTCTGACGTGTTTCCATGGTTGTGAATTTGGTAGGGCCTCTTAATGAGAGATCAGTGGGAAACAGCAAAAGTTACATGAGTCAGCTCAACAAACATTTACCTTTGTTTACACGTGGAGGGTGGGAGATGGATAGCAAATTTCCTACCACACCTTGAACTTTGTGACATAAGAAAATATGGAGGTGACAGGAACTGATGGGCTATGGAAAGCCCTCCAACAGAATTCACTTTGCAACAGTGTAAGTTAATGAGAGAACCTGTGAGCAATTAAATATGAATGTGGAACATAATCTTTTTTTGGTTGTCAAGCACACTTAACCCTTCCACAGCCATTAGAGACTATGTATCTGCATTAAAAAGAGTCATTTTAGCAAGGAATCTCAAAGGCCCTAATGTAGGATTTAATCTTTGGTTTCCTGAATCTTGGCAAGACTCAGTTGCTCACCGATGGTATTGTAACTAAAATGATCTGCACGCATGAAGATCGTGCACAAACTAATTTCCGATAACTGCAGGATCATGCACAAACTAATTACCGATCACTTTTTCAAACTTTAGTTAACATTCAGAATTTTAACTAATTAGTAAATTCTTATTAGTAGGGCTTTATATTGCTATCCTTCACCATAGCCTCTGCATGCTTTCAATGCAAAGTCCCTAGCTGATTTTGTGGAGTCTCTGGCGCTTCTCTTTTCTCAAGGTGTATATAGTTAATCTAAACTTGGGTCCAGATTTTCAAACATGGTAGCTTTGAGTTGGATACCTGAATACAAATGTAGGCCCTAATAAGTGCCTGACTTCGAGGTGCCTAAACTCCTCCTGGAGTTGTGGATGATCAGCACTCTTTGGAAATCATGTGCACACTGTATTTAGTTGTATCTGTGGTTTAAGAGCTGAACACTTTGTCCTCTCCTGGACTGTAAACACTAAACGGGTAATACTCTCTGGGATCACTTGGATAGCACTGAGACTGAGCACAGTGGTGCTTGGCTGATAGTTAAGCACTAAAGCTGTTAAGTCTGGAAAATATCCTTGAAGTGAAGTTTATTGGCAAGGGTTGAGAATTTCAGAGGGTAGCTGAGTTGGCTGGAACAGGAAAAACTTGAAGTTGAGAGGTAAGTTGTGAGGATAGAGTCTCACCTGTTTTGAAGGTCTGGTCAGAGCAGTGGAAAGCCTGTTTTTTCTGCTAGCATTCAGTCAGTGATTAGTGCTTTTTATGGCACAGCATGGCTCCCACAGACACACATGCCCGGCCCTCCTATTATGAAGGATCCGGTTCCACATTAAATAGGATAACTAATCAATGACCTAATTCTCTTGTCTAAAACTGTGTGCTACATGTGACTGGACATCTGACTAGCTCTCTTAACTGTAAGTGATTTATTAAACATTGTCTAAATGGGCTTTGGGAAACTATTGGCTGAAAACTTTGAACCTGAGACATCAGTACCTAAAACACACTGTCCTTTTACTATAAGAAACTAGATAATATATATCTTGTGTTTAACTAAAGCTTCTCTTATTTTAAAATTTGGCCTTAGTCAGGTTTTAGCTAAGGTCTTCAGCTGTTGTCAGCAACTTGGATATGCATAGCAGAAGCCATTGACTCAAACTCTGCCACAGTGTCTGTTCCCTATTCTGAGTATGGGGAAAACTGCTAATCTCAGATACCATTGAGGAAAATGATCTGATTACTGTGTTTGACTATTAATTAAAATATTACAGAGTAGTTAGACTAAAGAAGGAATCCTTCAGACAAATAGAGCTATAGCTCAAAATCTCAGTTTGAGGTCATGCTTCACATCTGGCAGCTAGAAACTGCAACAGACACTTTAATTGAGAGAGTGCTTAAGTTTCATATTTATAAATCCAGTTTTTTCTGGACTAGTTGATGCCCACAGTGAGACCCGCAATGTTGGGAGTCAGTAGGGAGCTGCTACCACAGCACTTTATAGTCAGCTGACTGTTTAGTAAGCAGACAAAGAAATACTGTAGTGAGCAGGAGAATGAGTCATAACTTGAACTCTGCTTGTTTGTTCCACCACCTTAGTTTTTTAACTCCTTCACTTTTGGACCCATAGCAGCATTCCATTGGAATGTGAGCACAGTGTGCTCCCTAGAGCACTGGCCTGGCTAAACCTAGCTTGTTCCATTTCCCTCTTGTTCTCTCTGGAACACTGATGCCTAATCAGGAATTGCATCTGAAGGAGCAGCAAGGAACTCCTGATGTCCCACTTACAGATTCAGACAGTAGGGGAGGGACATAGGACTCCTCTATACTGCACTTACACACATTTTATTTTTCACTTCATGGTTTCTTTGCTTTCAGTAGATTTGAAAGATCTTGTGTAAATGTAAATAACCAATAATGGCAAAGGCATATTGATATATAATTGAGAAATAAATATAACTTGTCTGCATTCCAACATGTGGCAGGCACATGACCATCCTGGTATTAAATCCATCTGAAATGGACCGTTGCATTCTACAGGGACTGAAGATTTAGCCTGATGCAGGAAATTGTTCTCAACTTATCACCTCAACTTGCCATCTCTCCAGCATGCTTAAAGGGCCAACAGACCTTATTGCAAGTACTCTCACTGCCAGTTAGACCTGGTTCAAACAGATGCCCGCCCCAGCTGACTAGATGACCTTTCAGGAAGAAGATGGAAAGATCCTTGTATCTTTCCTAAACCAGTTAAGGGGCAAGGAGGTATAGGGGATTGAAGCAGTGTCAGAGATTGTGGGAACTCAGAAGAGCCTCAGCACTGGAATTCCCATAGTCTCAGCACTGGAATTCCCATAGTCTCCCTGCACTCCCCTGAACTAATGAGCTGGCTGGCCCTAGGGCAGGGGTCTCCAACCTTTTAAAGCACAAGATCACTTTTTGAATTTAAGTGCAATCCAGGATCTACCTCAAACCCAAATACCCTTGCCCCGCCTCCTTTGTGCTCCTTCTTCCAGGCCCCGCCCCTGCTCTCTGCATCTTTCCTCCCTCCCCCATCCTCCCTCACTTTCACCAGGCAGGGACAGTGGTTGGGCTGCAGGCTCTGGTCTTGGATTAAGGGATTTGGAGTGTGAGAGGGGCTCTGCGCTGACCTTGGGGCAGGCAGTTGGAGTGCCAGAGGGGGTTCTAGGTGCAGGCTCTGAAAGGGTTCAGGGTTGCTCCGGACTAGGGCAGGAGCCTGGATGCAGGAGGGGGTTCATGACTAGGGTAGGGTTTTAGGATGTGGGCTCCGACAGGGCCCTGCTTATCTCAGGTGGCTCCTGGATGGTGGGGGCAGCGGGGCTAAGGCAGGCTCACCCCTGTCTTGGCCCCGCACCACTCCCAAAGGCAGCCAGCAAACTCCCTCCCAAGTCCTGTTGTGCCCCCTGCCCTGCTCTGTGGAAATAGGATACAGGGTGAGAGGGAGGGCATCCTGACATCAGCTCCCTTCTCTCCCTTCTCTGCTCTGTTTAGCAAGCAAGTAGCTCCCGGGGGTGGAGGGAGGCAGCTCCAAGGCAAATGGTGAGAGATGTGCAGCAGTGGGGAGAGGGGCAGCTGAAGTGCCGGCATTTGATAGCCTCTTGGCCAAACCAGTCAGGTTCACCTGTCGGAGGCTCCAAGATCTACCGGTAGGCGACCACTGCCTTTAGGGAAATTGGCCAAATTCCCTCTTTCCAGCTCATTGCTAAGTTGAGGCAGAAAGAGAGGGGCAGAGCTACACATTCACTATTTGGGTGCACTGGGTGGTGCTTCCCAGCATTTTTGTAGGGAGAGAGAAGTTATTTCCCTTTGATTATGGGGATCCATAAGGAACATACTGAGAACTCAGGGTATGTGTCTGGTTTCCTGTTGCAAAGCTTTTCTAATATCTGCCTTGCGACCCATGAGGCAGACTTGGGAGAAACCGCTATTGCAAGACCAACTACCTAGACTCCTCCTTTCCTTGTCCCTAGTGACATTAGTAGATCATATAAGTGTGTGGGAGGAGGTTGGGCAATATGAGAGGGCAGTCCTTGGGGCATAAGGAGTGATATCCTAATGCACCTGGCCTTTGGAGCTGACACACCTATCTGGTACTGTGCCAGGGTAAATTTCATTTGACTTTGGTAACCCTCATGAGGATTCTTTCCTTATCGTCCATCCTTTGCTTCTTGGGGAATAGAGAAGGTGATATAGTGTATTTTAATACCCTGAAATTTGGAAAGGGCTATTCCTGCCTTCTGTTACAGCAGGAATCCCATAGCAACTACTACTCTTATAGCTTCAGTTCTGGTATCTTGCTTTAGCATTCTGGTATCAACACTAGTCTCAGCTATAATCCCTGCTTGACTAAATCCTCTTCTCACCCTCTGCTTTTAAAAAGACAAATCCAGATATCCTTTGCTAAATATTAAAAGCCCCCTTTTTTTAGTGAATGAGTGGAAGCAATTTCCAAGGCCAGAAAGAAACTTTGAGGAAATGTCTCAGTGCTGGAGAAATGTATTTGTTCCCAGAGTGGCTAGTGAGCAAATATTTTCAGTAAGCTAAACATTAACAGTTGCAATTTGTTTTGAGCAGAGCAATGGAAAGATCTCTCAGTGGAGAGAAGGCTTACTCTCTCTTCAAGAAACATGCAGCACTGTCATTCTGCTTGTTGGTTTATTTTAAAGCATCTTCATTTTCATACAATCACATCTCGACTCTTCATAACTGAACTAATCTTAAGCTCAGTGTTCACTTAAATTGACTGGTTTTATTTTCCTTCTCATTATTCCTTACTAGTATCTAGGAATGCATCTCCCTAGATATGTGTTACTTTGGTAAAAATTATCCCAAAAAGGAAGATACAGTGTACCCCTTTTCTGCTTTAGGATTGCTTATTACAGTAGTATTTCATGCCTTGTCTAATTTGTCGTCTTTTCTTGGAATCCATAGAAAAATGGAAATGTATCCGAGGCAGCAGCAGCTCCCCCCTGCTGCCCTGCTCCTACGGAGCTGGCTACCACCCCATGCTATGGGTTCTGATATAAAGTCAGCATAACGGGGTGGCAGCTGACTCCCCGGAAGCAGGGCAGGAACCTGCATGTAATAGTCCACGGTGACAGATAAGTCCAGGCTTATCGGTTAACTATGCAAATGGTTAACTCGTTACAACTCTATTCTTAAGGACCTGTCCAGTCCTATGATTCTATGTTCTAATGGCATACCCAGTCAGCTCTGTCCTTTTGACAGTACAGTGCTAGCATCTTGGCCTAGCAAGCCAGAATACTTTAACTGGAAATGATAAGTATCAAAGAAATATAAGTGGCATAATTTTTTCACAATCAAATCAAAGGGCTTATCCTTGCAAGGTGTGAAAAACCCTTAGTTCCTATTGAATCTCATGGAAATTGGAGGGCTCAGTATTGGGAATCCTCCCAGAGGCACTGCTTTCTTTAGTTTTTGTTTCATCTATCACATTTTCACATGTTTTCCTGTCATTACAGCCATGCAGAAAACTGCCTCTAGCCAAACAATGGCAGTCACACAGGTGTGAATTCATGTCTTCCTCCCCCCCTCTCCTTCATTTTGGGAGGGTGTAAAATTTGAAGACTAGATGGAACTATTTTGTTATGTGAGAAATCAGTATGTGACTTCTTAATGTCTCAAACAGGTGGTTAAATATAAAAACTATGGAAGCAAAAGGCATAGTATAACATGGACACCCTAGTGTTACACTGTATATACCCATTCTGACACTCTTGTCTTTAAATATGATACACTTGAACCTCTGTACTGTGGGTCTGTAATCTGGGAACATCCATAGTTTGGAGGAGGAAGCTGCTCTTCCCCTCCCCCCTAGCTGGGGGAAGATCAGCACAGCATCATGCTTCCCCTGGGACTTTTCTCCTTTGTTCCCATAAGTGGCAGGGGGTAGTGCCTGGAAGGGGCATGGAGTCATGTGTGCCCCTAGGAGTGGAGTGCAAGGTAAGCACCCCACCTCCATATCTCTCACTCCCTGGCCCAGCAAAATCTTTACTCTGGCATACCTTGTTTCCCAGGATTGCTGGATTAAAGAGGTTTAAGTGTGTAACACTGTATGAATACAGGGCTTTTTTTCTAGGAGGTTTCATTAAACTTGGTTCCAGATCTTACAAGAGATCCATGCCACTCCAAATTTTTACTTTTTACCTTCTTTAGTCAGAATATCAGTAACTTTCTTCTGCATCGTATCAAAGAAAAAGTGAATAACCATTATTCAAAGCCCTATGTGGACAGGTTCAGTAAGCCTCTGACTTTACCTTGGTTTTTCTTTGGTTAGCACAATTCATGGTAGTGTTTCATAGCTCAACCTTTTTAGCTAATGCTAGTGACATGAAAAGACCCTTGAAGGTTTTAACGTCTTGCTCTGTTTCCACTTTATTAGCAGTTGAAGCCGGCATTCATGAAGGAGGTGGACAGTCACTTTACAGAGTTTGTGAACAGTTTCATAGCAAAGTCCGTGTTTCTGGAATCCTCCACAGCAACGTCCATTTTCCCAGCTACCTGCTCAGAGAAAGACTTGCACAAAACCAAGTAAGCTGGTCCCTAGGTGAAGTTAAATTTCCTGCAACCTTCCTGTCTTAAAATTTTTGTCTTTAATATTCTCCTCCCTCTTCACAGGGGCTTGAGAGCACCTCCAGAACATGGAAAGGTCTTTACTGCTAGGAGGTCCCTCTTGGAGTGAGTACAGAATTGCACTTGTTGTTTCTAAAGCAAAGAGGCTAAAGGTGCTTCGCTTGGCCGCCCCTATGTATATTTACTTTGGGACATCTCCTCCTTTATTGTAGTTGAGCCCTTTCTTTCTATCTCCATTTCCTGTTGAATATTTTATAGAGTCACAAGATGCAAATGTCCCTCGAGTTTTATATCTAAGAAAATTGCACCTTGTATCTTTCCCTAAAATAATAGTTTTCTGAATCTACAGAGTGATGTTGCTTACTTGCCTGACTTTTCCCCAATATATAGTGGGTTCTGAAAATCTTTTCCCTTATTCCCTTGTCCACATATTCTAGAAAAATTGAGATAGCAGGACGCAGCCATATCACAACACTTGTAGGATCCCCAAATTCAAATTCCTTTTGGTAGAAACTGTTTATTGCTTGTATTAGTTGCTTTTAAGGGGCCTGTCTCAGTTGTTAAATGATAATAGTCTCCTTTTGGATTCTTATGCAAGTAATTTAATCTTGTGATTAATTTCCTTGTGTAAAAATAAAGTTGAAGATTACCTATCTCACATGCAAAAAAGAACTTTGGGACAGTGCTATATGAAAATCTAGTGTCTTATTCACAAGCAGTAACTAATTCACATACTACCCTAATTCACATACTCTTTCTGATTGAGAGTGAGGCATGGAGTAGGGGCTTAGTCATGTAGCAAGTCAGAACTATTTTCTAGCTCTCTTGTCTCCCATTTGTGCTGAACTTGTTGGGGCAGATTTTTCATAGAAAGATAAAAAGAACAGTAGACAAGAGTATGCTCTCTCTATGTGTGCTAATGACATTGCTCTTTGGACCCCTTCCCCAGTGAGCTGTTTGAAGTGAACCACATCCGGACAATCTACCACATGTTCATCGCTGTCCTCATCCTCTTCATTCTCAGCACACTTGTAGTAGACTATATTGATGAAGGAAGGTAAGAGAACCATGTTGAAAGGGAAAAAGCTCATTAACATTGAAAATTGATCATTTAAAATTAGTGACACACAACGTTACAAAATGGGGGGGAACTCCTACTCCCAAGTATAGTGCTGTTTGGACTCGTAACTTGTAAATAGACTAACTTTTAAAAACAGCGGTCGAATGTACATACTAGACAGACAGGGGGATCACAAAAAGCATGGGGAGATGAGACAACATTGCTCACTGTGGCTCAAATGCTTTGGGAATATATCCTAGAAATATGATATCTAATGGAATTGGGCTAGAAGCATGCGGTTCTCAAGAACTCCACATAAAGGTGGAAATGGATTATTTTCATTGTTCTCAGAGCAACCAGAAGTAAGGACTGAATGGTGGCGATTCTTCTTTTATGTTAAGTGAAAGTGTTATGCCTGTAGAAAGCACACAGGATCTTTTTCAGGGGAAAAGGCAATATGCCATGCTTCACTGGCTAGGCAAGATTGACTGAGTGAGGCATCGGGATCTATCTATTATGAGTGAGGCTCGGCTTGCAGGACTCAACCTAGAGTTTAATGGCAAAAGCCCCCCATTTTATATATGTAAATTTTCATTTGAGTCTGAGTACTTCAGTATCATGCTTCAATCATTTATCCTTAAAAGGTGTTAATCTCAAGATTTCCCACAGTTTATTCTTTGATGGTTATTGTCAGGCTTCCCATTGTTATCTCTTGTTTGTGTCTTACTCTTTTTTTTTTTTGGGGGGGGGGGGGGGGAAGAGTCTACCTATCTTTAGGGTTTTGTTAATTCTGCTAATTTAATTCAGCCTCAGCACCATGGCTGCTTCCTGATTATCTTCAAATTTCCCTCTTCTTTTTGATCATCTGGACATTTATGATGACCTTCATACTTACAGACATCCTCCACTCACACGAAACAATTTTGCAGTTTTCAGATGAGATTAGAGTTTAGAAGGGATTATATAGTTACTGAAGGAATAACAAACTTTATTCCTTCAAGAGGCACAACTTAATTTGTAATGCTAAAAAGAAGCAGGACCTTACAGCAAACATTCCCTAATCATGAGAGACAGAGTGAAATAGAAGCATACAAAGCTTATAAGCAAATCATATATGATTTGTTACTATCATTATACTTGTATTCTTATACCAACACTAAAATACTACATTTTGGCTGAAAAGAGGACAGTATAGGCTATTTTGAGAGAGGTCAATTACTTTGACAGTCTTCTGTCCTGCAGCAGTAATACACTATACTAAACCTGCTTCTGAAGGACTCTGTTATTGCTAAATAGATATAAATTAAGTTGTTCTAAAGAACCTTGAAAATCCTGGAACAGACTCAGTTGTGACTGCATTCGATGCTTTTAGCCAGTACTGAATATGCTTGACAGAGACAGTCTTCCTCTGACTTTTTGACTCTATTGCTTAAATTGTAGTTGTTTTGGCAGCTATCCCTGGAGATTACAAGTTAAACTATGTGTTTATCTTACTGATAAGACAACTTCTTTGTTTTTCATTATTAGAACAAGTTATGATATGATTTGATAATGTTTTTTTTTCATCTATGAGAGCTGACACACATAGTTCTGGAAGAATGTAAACTGGCAGCAACCAGGGTTTCCAAACGGAAGCTTAGCGTTGTTTTTCAGTTAAAATTATATGGGCAGTAGGGAAAGAACTGGATGGATCTATATTGGAGACTTGTCTTTCATACAGAGAAACAGATGGTCTGTAGCAATTTGTCATAATAGTATCTGCAGTAATGTCTTTTTTACATTCTTCTCAAATAGATCAGGTAATGTCTCGGTATAGTTTGTAATCCTAATATGAATCTGGATAGGAATGAACAAATTTTAAGCTTTTGTGTGTTTGTGGTATATGTACCTGAGCGCCCATCCTGAGCCAGCAGAATTTTAAATCTATAGGATGAAGGCCCTTCTAGCATAGAAATCTAAAATGTCTTGGACTAGAGTCTAGAGGGGGGAAAAAACGTGAAGGACCAGTCACAATATTCACATGTGCAGATTTGAATGGTTTCTTCATGATTTTAAACCTAACCAATTATATTCTATAGCAAATCTACTTGGAAATTAATTCTACTTGTTAAAGTAGACTTAAATGCTAGATTTTTCAAGGTATCTAGAGGGATTTTCAAAGGCACCTCCATATACAACTATTAAAATCTAAAATCAGTAGCTATTAAATGGTACTCTTGAAAATCCCCACTAGGTGCCTATCTGCATCTTTAGGTACCTAAATACCTTAAAAATCTGATCCTAAATATCTTTAAAAATCTTTAAAAGTCTGAAATCCTGTTTGTGCACAGAGTAAGTACAGCCGTAGAGGTATCAATATAAACTTTTCTCACTTCCCAATAAATGTCTCCTCTCTGTTTGAGGGACCCACCCTAGCAGTGAGAGAAGCTGTCTCCAGGTCTCAGCCTGGTACTGATCTTAATAAAGCATTTAAAAAGATGCTTACCATAAAGTGCATAAGCTCATCTCTGCTCAGCAAAATACTTAAGCATACGCTACCTTAAACATGCACTTAACTCCCATATGACTTCAGACTAAGCATGTGCTTGCATATGTTGCTGAATCAGACCTTAGCGTTGCCCACAACAGTGAGCGTGGTTTGGTTTTGATTAGTGCACTTCTCCATTTAGAAACTGCACTGAGATCACTCACCAGCTGTTGTCTGCTAATGTCCCTTTCTATGGTTACAGCAGAACTGAGTTTGAAGATTTAATAAAAAGAGATTGTGAACACCATATGCCACTAACCTGGCTATGTTTCATATCTGTTTCTTTTAGGTTGGTGCTTGAATTTGATCTTTTAGTCTTCGCTTTTGGCAAGTTTCCTGTTGTTATTTCCACCTGGCTCTGCATGTTTTTGTCCACATTCATTTTACCCTATGGCCTCTTCCTGCAGTGGGCCCAAGGCCACTGCTGTTCCTCCCACCGGAAAATCCGTGCCTTCTTCTTCGGGACTCTCTTCATGCTCTTCCAAACCATCGGGCTTGGGTTTGGACCAACGTACGTTGCTGTGTCGTATGCTCTGCCCCCAGCCTCTCGGTTCATTATTATACTTGAACAGGTGAGTCCCTGCATGGTGACTTTAGATACAGGACAATAAATGGCTTTGATGCCAGAGTGAAAATTTGTCTGGGAAAAATCTTCCTGAAACTCCCTTCTTAAAGTTATAGTAGTGCCTGTCTCATATGCAAAGACAGTCACAGTTTGTAACTAATAAACCTCATCATTCTGGGCAGCCATTTCTGATTTAAAATATTTTCTGGTTTATTCACAGGCTTTCAATAAATGTACCCTTTTACAGATTTATCAATGTCAACTCTCTTAATCAGATACAATTGCATGAGACTACTGCATCTATATTTTTAAAATATCAGATGTTTGTAGACTGGATGTACCCATGTGTCTGCTAGAAGTAAAAAGTGGAAATATTTGAAATATTATCAATTCCCAGTATTGGCTGTCTTTTGAATAAAAGTAAACATTGAAGGCCATTTGACTGCTGTCTGTGATGTAAATTAGTTAAGTAGTCACGCAACAGATAAGGCGCAATACCCATAAAAAGGGCAAAACAAATCTGTGTAATTTCTAAAGCTTTAATTTTGGGCTGTATTTCAACCTTGCACTCCTTTTACTTGCTGCTCTGTTGAAGAGTGCATAAATATGCTCCAAAATGGGAGGGAGAGGTTTGAATGGTTTCACTCTAAAATAGCCATTCACCTTCTTGGTGTTTGTTTCTTCTAATACTTAGTTCTAAATTCAAGCATTTGTTTGTTTGTTTGTTTTTGGGGGGGGGGAGGGAGTTTGTGTGCCTTGTGAATCTAAATGCAGACTGCTCATATCCTCTTGTAAGAAGATCTGTGGTATATAAAATATATGGCCATATTGATCCAAACAGCAAACGGTTTAATGTAGTAAATGCTGCTTCTGTGGCTCAAATGTTGCATAAGATTTATTTCTTTGTAATACTCTATTACTCTAATCTGTACTATATCACAGTCTTTCAGCTGTATCCCATATAGGAAGGTGGTAACTGAACAGCTCCATATTGAGAGAGCTAATCTTGACTAGATTAAGTATAATTAAAATTAGACCAATTCTAGCTTTTAAAGGGGTCAGATGAGAGAGGTGTGTACAACTACACTGTAACCCAGAAACAGCTCTTAGTTACTAAGTTAGACATGAGTTGATTACTGTATATTTACTTTTTGTGTTCAACGGTCCTGATGGCTGCAGTTCTAGAAACAGTTGTCACTGTGGGCATCTCAAAAGAAGATTCACCAGCACTCAGGGAGCAAGTTTGAGGATCATTAACTGCCAAGCAATTATCAAAATCTTCAGAGGGGTAGCTGAGTTAGTCTGTACAGGATACATGTAAAAAAACAACAAATAGTTTGGTAGCACTTTAAAGACTAACAAAACATGTAGATGGTATCATGAGCTTTCGTGGGCACAGCCCACTTCTTCAGATGACTTATCAGTTCTTCAGAGGAAATTGTGGGTGGGGGGAATAGGCGCCAAAAAAAGGGAATTGTAGAGCAGCTTATGTGCTGGTGCCAGCTTGCTTCAACTCCTACATGGTATTTTTGTTTCTCAATTAAAAAATGGAGCCATGTTTAGATAAGACTTATTCTAGATGAACATCAATAATTCCAGTGCTGAGAACAGCTGGAGTTTCCAGGTAATGTGATTCATTGCTTTAGTCTAGATGGTGTTTGGTTACTCGGATTTCTATATACTTGCACATGGACATAGGCTCATTTTAATTTCCAACTAAATTTATAACACATTTTTGGATTTTTTTGGGTGTGAGGAAAAAGGCAGTAGTTACCGCTACTATTAGCACTCTTGCCCTTTCTGGTACTCTTAGCGTGTTCAGTTGAGAGATGAACCTGTAGGGGGAACAGCACATACCTTTTAAAAGGATCAAGTGAAAAGAGACTAGTACACCGAAAGCATTACCCAGATGTATTACTGCCCAGCTGGAGTGGGGAGGGTGAGGAAGTTGAATTGTTGAAAAATAGGATCCTTGACACACTCTCATTTTACAGGTTCGTCTAATTATGAAGGCTTATTCATTCATTAGGGAGAACATTCCCCGAGTTGTATCTTCAGCCAAGGAGAAGTCAAGTGAGTAACATACCCTTTTTCCACTTGATCTTTATGGATAAGTTGTTTTACTTTTTGCTCTCTGATTCTTTCTCTTTCTCTAGAGGTGAATTCAGTCCTGGGGGAATTCTATAACTTAACTATGTCTCCAGAATTCCCCCAGGACTATGAAAGTCACCCCATATACTTACGGTCAACCCAAGTCTTCTGTGCACCACTTAATATTCAGATGTAAGTGGGTCTTTAATGTGGCTGCAGAGGCACATGGGCTTTGTGGTGGCCCTCTGCCTAAAAGTGAATTCCACCCAGAGTGACTAAGTACAAAGAAGTGGAATTGGAAATGGTTTTAGAGAGACAGTAAGTTAACCAAGACATCGCTGGTTTTTCTACTTGCAGTCCTGGTGGTCTTGCTACCAATAGGACATCCCTGAGAAATGGTAGAGGAGGCTGGGTGTAATGCTTCAGTCCAAAGGACTGCCCCTCTAAGAAGGCAGAAACCCATCTAGAACTGCACAATAGTGTAGGCATGGAATAAGAGCCCAGGTGTGGGTGTTGGTCTACTAACATTCTGGCCCTGAGGTACGCATGGTACCAGTAATCATGACACAATGGCAGTAACTAGAAATACCGCTGTGTGTAATAACAACATTGTCCACTGAGTGGCTGCATTGGTTTCTCTGAACTACATGTCCCAAGCAGAATACCTGCTTAATTACTAATGTTTCCCTGTGGTTTTTTTCCTGGAAATCTGAGGAGAATTCTGCTTTCTTTACCAAAGACTCCAGGGTAATGACTAGAGAGGAGGCTTGTGTAAAGTATGCAGAATGCTAGTGAGGGAAGCACAGAGCCTTCAGTATGTTGAATGCATTACTACCAAATGCTTTTTTGCTCTTTCAGGCACCATTCCAGTTCCCCAAGTTACCCAGTATCTGTATTTCCTCTTTGCTCCCACTCTCATCTACAGGGACAACTATCCCAGGTAATATCAACACTGATATCTGTATGTAGTATTCAAAAACTCTGAGCTAATGTTTAATGCCTCTGAGGTGGAAACTACCCTCACACAACTGAAGGCACAGAGAGATAAGATGAGTTTCTGCATGCGAGCTGCTGGCAGGGCTAGAAATAGTTCCCCAATGACTTCCCTTCTGCTAACCATTCACTAAGTATTTTAGAAGTTTAAAAAAAAAAACTGTTTAGAACTAAACCTAGAAATGAAACAACCAGATGCTCAGTGTCTTTAGGAAGAAAGGAAACTTTGAAGACTAATGTCTTAGATAGACAGATACTCAAAATTCGATACATAATATGGAGTTGCTACACAGTTCCATCTCTTGAATTTCAGAAGAACCTAAAGGTTCAAATACACGTACGCGTTCTCAAACTTTCATAGTATGGGCCCCACTTCAGTGACACTGGTCATCTCTCCTCCCATTCATACTATCTCCTTATGTGATTGGATAATATGTCCAGGGCAATTTCATACATAAAAAATAATATCTTTGGCTGTCTTAATGCAGTTTACCAGCTGGCAATAAGAGGAGCCATATGAACTTTCTATAGAGCATCAGTATTTCACAGGCTAAACTTCTGATTTAAACAAAGGGTTCTGTACTCCAGGGTTGGGATGGTTACAGAATGTAATCCTACTGGGTGAGATTCTGGCTGCCTGAAAGGAAGCATTTGTTGTAACATTGTGCTCTTTCTCTTTGTAGGAATCCCACAATAAGATGGGGTTATGTAGCTACAAAGTTTGCACAGGTGAGTTTAGTTTTAATCATATTAACACCTGTCCCTCTGATAGTCTGGGAATTCTCTAGAATTGCCATACGCTTCCTGCTTGACGCGTCAGCTTACTGTGAATTATTTAGCAAGGAGTTTCACTAGAAAAATACAGAAGCTCTTCTTACGATGGAACAAAAGAAAACTATCTCTGATCCCTGCTGCTATTCATATTTCGTACCCCAAAATATTTTGTCAGATACTCGTCTAATGCTTTAAGAAAAATACATTTATACTATTTGCTTCCTTTAGTAAGTTGATGCCATTTTTATCCACCCGCTGACAAAATCCTGAATAAATTCCAATTAGAAACTGGTTTTTCCTTAGCTTTAATTCATGACCCTTGACTTTTATATTGATACACAGTGCAATAGAAACACCAGTAAGCATTTTACCAATATACTGTGGATACTGAAGAAGGGCTAACTGCCTTGCAAAACAAAGCTGATCTGAATCTTTACCTTAGTTGCGAACCACACCCTTTTTGAAAAGGTTTGTGTACTACATCAGCGCTTCAGACAGAAACTCAAGTGCTAGTATATCTCTCTTCTAAGATCACCAGCTCTGTTTTGAACACTTCAGGTTTTGACATTTCAAGCCAGGCTTTTGGGTGCTTATCTGAACATTTAATCTTTGTTACTTGTTTTATCATTTTAATGGCCATACTTTGTCCAAGTAAATAACCTTTAGTTAATTATTTCAAACTGAGATTGATGCAGGGGACACTTACACGTCTCTAAAAATAGCATTGATAAAGATTTTGTGAGTTTGGGAAGGTGGTGACAAGAAACTGCTTCCTTTGCCTGTGTGCTTCCTGAGTCTTACATAATGTCTTCCTGTAATCTCAAGAAACTTCCAGGTCAAGTTGGAACTTCAGTGTGGTCAGACCTGGAGTTCTGCCATTTCACAAGAAATCCTTCTTTCTGTCTAATGGCACTAACAAGACCCAGCTCCCTCTTTCCTGGGCTGTGGAAGGAAAGGGGTGGTGGCAAAATGTGTACTTTAGTTATGGCAGCTGATGTGCATTTATAAAGGGCCTTAGGTGAGCTGAAAGGCAATTGCAAAACATGTCAGGATATTCATCCAGTCAAATTACTGTATTGACAGAAACTGTCTTAAAACTTGAGTGGGGGCTTGATAAACCAAAAACGGGGTTTTTACGGGTCTTATTACAATATATAATGTGTACTCAGATATGTCTATTTTGGTTAGATCCAAATTGTCAGTTTTCTCACCTGTGTTTTGGGTGGCAGCATAAAACTACGCAGCAGCAGCAGCAGCATCTCACACTATATTGGAACTACTCACAACTGCCACATTAGTGAGGGGACTTGGAGAAATGTATAAAGCTACTCTGGTAGAACAGCAACAATGTATTGATTTCCCATACCAGCCATCTGGGAACAGTGCTTCAACATTCACTGAAAACAATTAGAATGTTGTTGGAGTTTTATGAAATACAGTTGAATGTTGTCTCTAATCCAAAAAGTTAGTTGTAGGAAGTTGAGGCTGGGGCCATCTCTTCCTCTTGGTGGGAATTGCTGTGTTACAGTTACTTGTGTGTTAATTTTTCTTATGGAGTATGACTGCTCTTGTGCTACAGGTAATTGGTTCACTTTTTTATGCCTACTACATCTTTGTGCGACTCTGCATCCCTCCATTTCGGAACATAAGTCAGGAACCCTTCAATCTGCGAGGGCTGGTCCTCTGCATTTTCAATTCCATCTTGCCAGGTGAGATCCAGGTGTCTGTTATAACCTTCATCTTTCTCAGAAGGACTCAGCTTATAAAAGGGGGGTTCGGAGTCAAACTCCTGCCCACAGGATTTATGAGAGATGAGTGGTTTCTTATTGGGGGTGGGGGGAGTTGGTCATTACAGCATACATGGCTGACCTGCAATTAGGGATGTGAACGACTAGTCGACTATCCAATAATTGACACACTAGTTGACTAGATGCTTCCCCCTCTTCCCCCCTTGTTGCCTCTATAAGAAAGAAACAGCAGGGTGTGTGTGTGTGGGGGGGGGAATGAGGGCGTGCTTCAAAGTGGCGGCATTGCGTGGAGCCCAGGGCCAGACCTTGAGCTCCATGTGGCGCTGCCACCTTGAAATGCTGCATGCAGCCTAGGGCCAGATGGGAACTTCCCCACTGACCCTAAACTTCATGTGGCACTGCCACTTTGAAATGCCACAAGGAGCAAGGGGTCAGCTGACTCTTCGATAAGCCAATTAATCTAAATTTAACATCCCTACCTGTAATGCACTTATCCTGTGATAACTAAAAGGATAACTTGCTGTTCTTAAATCAGATGAGGGATCTTGTGAAAGCTCAGCAATGAGGTATTATAGCTGAGGGCATGAAAGATTCAAACAGAACTTAAATTTTAATTCTGGCTCCTTTGACAACAGTCTCTGCAGTATAGAGCAGCTTATGTGTGTACTGTGTGGTTATATTACTTTTAAAAAGATACTTTTCGATTGATTAATGCAAAATCTGGTTCCTTCAGTTAAATCAGTTTGCAGCAGATAGCTTGATTGCTTTATTTATATATCCCTGATCATAGACTAGGATATTAACAGATATTGTAAAATGAATGAGGATTTTTCTTTTGTTCTGTATCCCCAGGTGTTCTGATTCTCTTCTTGGTCTTTTTTGCATTCCTTCACTGCTGGCTTAATGCATTTGCTGAGATGCTGCGCTTTGCAGACAGAATGTTTTACAAGGTAACAAGGTCTTTCTTCTGCAATGTCTATACTGAGCTGTAGAGAACAATAACATCTATCTTTATCAACCCAAAATAACATTATTTTAGTTTTCTGAAGTTTCTAGAATTGCTTAATTGCTTTTTCCTGTTGAAATAGGACAGGAAAGGAAAAGAACTTTAGAAACTCTGCTGCATGAAGCATCTGAGCAGCAGGAAGTTCCTTCTCCAAAGTCCCTCTAGATTCGGATTCAGGCATCCCAGTGAAGCATGTGCAGGAAGCTTGACATGCCAGTCTCTGCGTTATATGTTTTGAGAGTAAACAGGACTTCAGTCACCAGAGCTGTCAAATCTTTTCATTAGCACTACAATCACTTAAGTTTTTCCTTCTGTTTTACTATTGCAGTTCCAGAGAACTCAGTTAATTGAGTAGCTGTGTCATACCCCTGAAAGATAAAGATGCAATAAATGCCATAACCTGTAAAATCTTGCAATGCAACTTATTAAATTATTTGGGATGATACATTGTGTGGTTAGAACAACTAGTCTGCTCAAATATTTATGAACTTAGTTTTCAAACAAGAGTCCATAGAAGGCCTGTCACTAACTCCAGCTATGTGCTGTCTTCTCCCCTTTAATTGTGTGTTTCAGGATTGGTGGAATTCCACATCATATGCAAACTATTATCGAACTTGGAATGTGGTAGTACATGACTGGCTGTATTACTACGCTTACAGGGACTTCTTGTGGGTGAGCAGCAACCAGACTTGGTCCTTGTTTTTTACCTCTTTCTAGCTCTAATACATATATAAACAATAAACAAAAAAGTAAGGGCAGTGTGGTGTAATTGGGGAGCTAACATTATTTCTTGTGAGAAAATAAGTAGTGTGCATTGCCAAAATCCTTATTGGCTTTGGAAGGTCACCAATGTGGAGAAGCGCTCTGTAATGGCGCTCATCCAGCAAAGTTATTTTTGCAAGTATGCAGAAATAGCTGAAGAGGCTGACAGAGGAGGAAAATATGGTGAAGTGTGAATTTAGTAGTAGTGTAGCAATGGAATCCATAATAGAACGTCTTAAATTGCTTTGAACAAATGAATGTCCAGTAAAAGCTCCTCCATAATTCTATGGCAGTTTTACAGACGCCGATGTTCCGTCCTAAAGAGGTGCAAAAAGACCTTGCTTTTTGATGGACTCTTTTTGTAGTTCGCTGACAAACCGATATGTTGACCTTAAAGGGGGAGATCAGTTTTCCCTGCAGGGTGAGAAGGGAGACTTGGATTAAAAATTTAACTGTAGCCTGATGGTGAAGCATGGCTTCATGGTGCATTCGGGGATGTGAATGACCAAATGGGAAACCACTTATATATGTTAGCAGTACCATTGAGTTTACTGGCCTACTCACATGCATAAAGTGCAGGAGTGGTCCCTAATGTAATGCTTTAATGAAAGGTGTAACAACTGAATCTAATAGTATGTTGGTTCATAGAACTATTATATTCTGGCAGGTAGTATGTGGTTTTAATAGATTAGCCTTAGTGTGTGTGGGTTTTTTAATATATTTCATGTGCATTCTCAGGAACTGAGAAGCAGAGTAGAAGTCCCCCAAAGAAATTCCTTAATTCTAAGAAATCTCTATGTGTACAGGCAGTCCCCGGGTTACGTACAAGATAAGGACTATAGGTTTGTTCTTAAGTTGAATTTGTATGTAAGTCGGAACTGGCTCCAGAGTCAGCTGCTGCCACTGAAACTGACCAGGGGCTGACTACAGGAAGCCGGAGGCAGAGTTGCTCTGCCCCCAGCTTCCTGGAATCAGCCTGATCAGTTTCAACAGCTGCTGAATCTGGAGCCTGGGACAGAACAGCTGGGGCGCTGCCCGGTAGGTTCCCACAGGACCAACCCCGCAGCACCCCAGCTGCTCTACCCAAGGCGTCCCGCAACAAAAGCCTGGTCTGCTGGGCGCACTAGCTGCGCCCCCTCTCCCCCAAGCAGACCAGGGAGACCCGAGCAAAGCTGCACAGGCGGAGGGACCCCGCTGCCCATGCGGCTTTGCTCCTGTCTCCCTGGGTGCTGGGGGGAGTCCCCCCCCAGCAGACCAGGGAGACCCGAGCAAAGCCGCACAGGCGGAGGGACCCCGCCGCCCGTGTGGCTTTGCTCCTTTGCCCCCGAGCAAAGCTTCACAGGCGGCGGGATGCTGCCTGGGCAGCTTTGCTCGGGTGTCCCTGGTCTGCTGGGGGGGTCCGGCGGCTTTGCTGGACCCCCCCAGCAGACCAGGGGGACAGGAGCAAAGCCGCCCAGGCGGCGGGGGTCCCGCTGCTTGGGCAGCTTTGCTCCCGGGCAAACGAGCAAAGCCGCCCAGGTGGCGGCTTTGCTCTGGTGTCCCTGGTCTGCTGGGGGGGTCCAGCGTCTTTGCTGGACCCCCCCCCAGCAGACCAGGGAGACCGGAAGAAGCTTTTCTAGCCCCTGAGGACACGGGTGGCGACCCACCGCCCGTGAGCTCCCGGGGCGAGAAAAGCCCCATTCGTAAGTCGGGGACTGCCTGTATAGCATTCTAAATCCACAGTTCCTCATGCATAGCAGGGACAGACACTAACTAGATGATTTAAAAATGGTTTTAAATTGTATGAACTTCTAGCGTAAAAAAATAAAGTATAACAAAAGAGCTAGCTTATCAGCTCTATATTTAATACCCTTCTCTCCTCCCACCCCCTTTTCTTCCCATCACCAGTTCTTTGGTAAGAAGTTCAAAGCTGCTGCTATGCTGTCTGTCTTTGCTGTCTCAGCTGCCGTACATGAGTATGTCCTAGGAGTCTGCTTTGGTTATTTCTATCCAGTCCTCTTCTGCCTCTTCATGTGCTTTGGAAGTAAGTAACAAGAAATACATAATCTAAAAAGAAATGCAGCCGTGGTAAAGCCCAGAAACTAAAACGGTGATCAGACTCTGTTGGGCTAGTTGAGTGGTTTTCAAACTACAGGTCATGACCTGGTACTGGGTCGTGGAATGTCACTCACTGGATCGCCTTGTTGCAGGGTGATAAGGTGACCAGTGGGGGTGCTCAGGCTAGGTTACCTGCCTGTCCTGGCACTGCAGACTGTGCTGTGCCCTAAAAGCAACCAGTAACACGCCCAGCTCTTAGGTGGGGTGGGAGAGAGTGCACAGAGCTTGACTTGCTGTTGGCTGCGTCTGGGGTGCAGCATGGTTTGTGGTGACAGGAGAGGCAAGAAACCTGCCTTCACATCCCCGCTGCAATGCTAACCAGGACCCACTCAGGGTAAGCCCCTTCTGCCACAGTCCTGACAGCCCCAAAGCTGGAGCCCCCTCTTACACCTCAAAGCTCTCATCTTCAGCCCTACTCTGGAGCCCACACTCTAGTCAAATTATGCTAGGTCGTGGGCATCAATGATTTTCTTCAACTAGTTCATGAGAAAATGAAAACCACTGCGCTAGTTGGTCGTCAGACACTTTCAGAAATATTTCCTGTAGAAGAGTTCTGTCTGGAGAACCAAATCCTGTAAACATGTGCATCCTAGAAGTCCCATTGAAGGAGGCAAGGAATAGAAGGACAAGAGAAGTCGTATTGCTCTACAACTAACCATATACATACTCCCATGCAAATAAAATATATCAAGTTAATCTATATAAAATGGGCAATGAACTTGTAACATAACTTTCCCTTTTAGCCAGCCGCACCAGGATGAGTTACCACACTTCTGCCAACTAGCCAAAATAAAAGCCATAGTATGTGGGAGTAGTAATTTTTGTCTTGCTACAGTGACTCACCTGCATAGGTGTAACCTTCCAGCATTGTGTTGGACTGACACTGTATGAGACCATGAATGCAAACTTATTTACTCTGTGAGTGATGATTGCTATGGGGCAGGCTTGGTGCAAATGGATACTATGCACAGCTGCTGCCCTCTCCCAACTCTGTCAGCACGCTTCATTCCTGTACTGTAGCACACCTACCACTCCAGTTCTAAGCGAGGCTGCCAGATGGACTTGGGTGTGGGCCAACTTCCTGGTAGTCTTGTTAGGGGACAAGTCTGCAATATGATGCATCTCACTTGTGAAATAAGGTAATGAGCAAGTTTTCATGTGCTGTATCGATTTTGTTTTTTTCCCGTAATGTGCCATCAACACAATGGAGACAGGGAAAGCAGATCAATGATAAAACTAACTTAGCAGTAACTGAAACAGAATTCAAGAGACTCATTGTCTCTTGATGTGTGTGAAATCCTGAGCTTGCAGGTGTCTTGAATAGCACGTCTTGATGACTTTCTATTTCTTCTTCTAGTGGTTTTCAACTTCATTCTTAATGACCGTCGAAAAGGGCCCATTTGGAATGTGATTATGTGGACCTCTCTCTTTCTGGGCCAAGGTGTCATCATTTGCCTTTATAGCCAGGAGTGGTATGCACATCAGTATTGCCCCTTGAAAAATGTGAGTGATTAACCTTTGATTCTGGAATAACAAAGTGTAAAGTTAGTGAGAAGGGACAAACCTGGTTTGGGTAAAGGACAAGAGATTAGTGTGAGTCCGTCATATGGGGAAAAGGGTGAGAAATTGTAATATGGGACAGAAGAATGGTGATGGACTGATATGATATGATCTGGAAAATGGGTACTGATGATGTAAAGAAGTTGATTTCTATTTAGTTCTTACTGTTTTAAAACTTATGACTTGAGCTCAATAACAAATTCCAGACTAGTACAACATTTGAGAGAGAACTCATAGAAGATTACAGATCTCTGAGATAATCTTAGAGAAAGGCTGATGCCAACAGAAATTTAGAGAAAGCAGGGAAGCTCTCTGGCTAACAAACACAAGGATCTAGTATTTTACTAACCTTTATTCATTTTCCCCCACTTCATCCCACTCCCACTCTTTTTGAGTTTTACTTTGTAGGATTGCTTTTTTTTAAAGAAAGTCTAAACAATGCAGTTTATTTTGCATCAACTGTCAATTTTCAAGTAGTGGGCTGCACCCTCTAAACCAACTCAGAGCACTTTGAATCCATTCAGGCAATATGTACTATTATTACAGTGCTGAGGAGACCGCATGTGCAGGCTCCAGGATGAGGAGGAAACAGTGTTGGTTTTATATTTTTGTTCTTTTGCATTGGTAGGGTCTGTAGGGAATTTCCTCTTGCCTTCAGCAGTGGCAATTGTAAAGTAGGGAAAATAGGAACATGATTCTAAAGCCAGACAGACAACTTCACTACTAAACACAAACCCTTCAGTGTCCAAGTTGTCTTGATAGCTCAACCTGCCCTGCATGGCACTTTGAAAAGGCATTTAACCCTATTCAGCAAGGATTTACCTGAGGCACATTCCAGCTAGACTCAGAACTAAAGGTCCCGTTTTCTTTATTACAAACATGTTCTCTGCAGTTTATATATTCATTTCCAGTAGAAGTAGCGGTCACCCAGAACTGAGTCCTGGCATAAAATTATCAGCTACTATCATACATCATGTAATAGTCATAGACTACATGCTTATGTTCATCTTAAAAAATGTCTGGCTCCGCTGTGCTGCTGTCAGTCAGTAGTTTCTATGACAACCAGACATTAGATTGTGTGGTGTTCATGGCTTTTTTTTTTTTCCTGGAAGAGGAATGAACAGAAGGGGTTTCTTGCAGAGCTGTCCTTACCCATATGCAGAATACACAGAACATAGGGCACCTGAAAATTTGGGGCACCACTGGGTCTTAATGTCCACCCATCTGCCTCTTTCTGCCCCTGTTCTGTGGCTCTGCTTCCTCCAGAGAGGATCTAGTTAACTTGAAAATGAAAGTCTGCCAGAATACCTATTAGCAGTACACTGGGCCTGTGAAAGAGCCATTCAAGTGGTGATGAAGACATTTAACAGGCATTTGCCACCTCCAGGTATATACTGTCAGTTTCTGAATTTGTTGTGTGTTCTACAGAACCTTAGTTTAAAATTTACTTTTAAATATTTCATTAGTTTGTTGCTGAAGATTATACAAATTATCACTCCCCCTCCTCGGTGCCATCGGGCGTAGGGGCACCAGTTTAATAGTACTGCACAGGGCCTCATGAATCCTAAGGACATCTCTGGTTACTTGACTTCTGTAGACAGCATAATAATGTTCACCACCATATGTCCATCACTAACATGCTGCCTCTCTTCTGTTGTCTTTTAGCCCACATTTCTGGATTATGTGAAACCACGTTCCTGGGACTGTCATATTCAGATTTAAAACTGATAAACTCAGCTTTCATCTTACCTTCCATATCTGAAGATCAGCCTGTGCTCTCCAAAGGACAGGGACCAATGACATAATTCACTTCAGATCTTTTTTTAAGGGAAGTTGTGCCTCCTGATTATTGGAGATAAACTGTTTTTGTAACTTTACTGAGGCAGTCCAGTTGAAGTGGACTGCAGCAGGCTTCCATGTAGCTCTCATTGTACACAGCTACACTCACGCAGTTCCAAGTCATCATGAAACACTGAGATGAAGGTGATGTCCATTGGAATTTTGCTCATTCCAGCAGTGCTTTGTATTTGATACTCTTCATCCAGACAGTAGATGGTCTGGTCAGACTAGGTAGAGCTCAGCAGTAGCTTCTGTCCTTCAGTTGTTTCCTCCTTCAGTAACTGGAGACATAGAATTTGTATGCTCTTTGGAACCTTCCATGTTGCTATGGCAGTGTTATGTGACAGAGCAACATGTCGTAGCCAAAGTATTGGTGAATGTCTTTCTAGGTCCTCTTTCTTTCCACAGACAATACGT
The DNA here is from genome assembly GCF_049634645.1 of Pelodiscus sinensis. Taxonomy (NCBI): domain Eukaryota; kingdom Metazoa; phylum Chordata; order Testudines; family Trionychidae; genus Pelodiscus; species Pelodiscus sinensis. Next base: position 59,730,498 of record NC_134719.1, on the reverse strand, counting down.
AGGGGTTGAAAATGGGCTGGGGAAGGTTAATTTTTTAAGGCTGAAGACTTTCTTTCTGTGATTGCAATGAATGGGCAGTTGCCACTGGCTATATGAAGATATTTGCTATACTCAAAAATAGGGCATTGAGCGTATACATTCTTAAACAAAAACCTTTGTTACACTAAAAGCTTAGATTGGTCTCTGAATCACAAGAGCCTGACCTCTTTGGCTGTTAGGATTCCAGCTACAGTTCTTATGCCCGTAGGCTTTTTCTTTTGTGCTCTAAAGCTCATGTGACTGTGAACAGTAGAAGCTTGCTGTTTCTGACGACAACTCTGCCTGTAGTTCCTAAACTAATTAGTTAACCTTAAAGGATGCAAAACTGTGCCAAATTTAAATTGAAACTTATTACTGTGCATGTGCACTCACACATATGTTGGTACACGCTGAGTATTATGGAACAGTATGATGAAATCCCATTGATTTCAGTGGGACTTAATGTATTCTCATTCAGATGGCTCCACTGTATACAATACCTATTTATCTTGCCATATGTTGACAAGATTTTCCATAATGGCTTCCTGACACAAAAGAAGTTGGAAATAAAGGAATGAATCAAAGGCCTCCCTCCCCCCCACTCTAAATCACCACTTTTACAATGGATAGCCTCATATCCCTTGGATTCTTGCATCAAAAATATACAGAGTGAGGAAAAGTTCATGCTCTGATGCTTTGGGAGGAACGCTTGTGCTGCTACAAGAAGAAACTCTAATACGTGGATATTCAAACTAGGAATATTCCCTTTACCACAGCAGGGCTGTGTCTACACTGGCCCCTTTTTCGAAAGGGGCATGCTAATTTTCAACTTCAGAATAGGGAAATCCGCGGGGGATTTAAATATCCCCCGCGGGATTTAAATAAAGATGTCCGCCGCTTTTTTCCGGCTTATAGATAAGCCGGAAAAAAGCGTCTAGACTGGCCCGATCCTCTGGAATAAAGCCCTATTCCGGAGGATCTCTTCAAAGTAGGAATAAGAGATCCTCCGGAATAGGGCTTTATTCCGGAGGATCGGGCCAGTCTAGACGCTTTTTTCCGGCTTATCTATAAGCTGGAAAAAAGCGGCGGACACCTTTATTTAAATCCCGTGGGGGATATTTAAATCCCCCGCGGATTTCCCTATTCTGAAGTTGAAAATTAGCATGCCCCTTTCGAAAAAGGGGCCAGTGTAGATACAGCCCAGTTGTATGTGATTGTATCCAAGTTTCTTTCTAGTTACTGTCTGCTTCCCTTTCTACATGGAGATGTCAGTTTGGTACTTTAGGTTACAAATTAGTTCAAAAACAAACCATATAATTCATGTTTATCTGATGGCATTGATTCATTTAAGTGATGCACATTAGGGACACATCTGAACTGTATCCTACCGTAACTACAGTTTCCATTGCAGGAAGAAGCTGAGTAGTAGAGAATAACTTGGTTTTCATTAAGTACTGTAATTTCACAATAATTACTCAACTGTTTAATTGCATTTTTCTTAGTAGCAAATTGATCCTATTGACCTCCAAGTCATGTAGCCATGCCTGGAAACCCAGTGCTGACAATATGCCTGTGTTCATGTTGGAAAAGCTATTTTCTAACCCGAGTTGAAACATGATTTCATCAGAGCCAACTGTTTTAGGGATTTTAAAAATATTTTTTCTTAGTTTTCAGTTCTGTCTAATTGGTAGGTATTTTGCTCTTAAAATGACACAGGCAGGTCAAATCTATAACCAACATCAGGTTTTGAATGTAGAGAGTGGGGGTTTTAATTGAAAGAGAGCTTGCACTAAACATCAAAACTCTTAATTGTTCTCTTTTTTTATTTCAGTAGAGGGAGTTTAACAAATGTGTGCACCCAAACATAGGACATTGTGCTAGTATAGAAGAGCCTGGATATGAGTATCATTAGAAACTTTACTCTGTTTATTGGGGTTTTTTCCTTCCCCTAGTTGAGTTTGAACAATTATAATGAAAAATAAGTTACCTTAAAAAAAATGCTAATCAAATTTTAAGAGATTATTTTTAACCTGATAACGTCCTTTTAAAAATAATAGCTCTATAGTCAGATAATTGCACTTCTCTTCCATCTAAGATAACTGAAGTAAATACAAATTAATCATAGTTTTTAAAACACAATGTATTGTTTTATGTATGAAAATCCTTGCACTCTCCTGGGGTATGATGGATTAGAGACTTAGGTTTCTTGAAGCCTGTGTATGATTCCTGCTACCCTTTCTCAGTGTTCTCAAAAGAAGGAAGAATTGTATTTTGAGTCTTCTCTGCCTACTAGTAGGACTCTAGGTATAACTCTATGGTGCCAATTTACCTATAATATAGAATCTTGAGCATGACTATGTCAACAACCTCAATGCTTGGAACCAAAGGATTGAAGTTATCACAAGCAGAAACCAGTTATTGAATAGGCATGTTCAATCACTGGTCTCTTTTCTTGACCCATTCAGTTCTTAACCTTGCAGTTCAAGGCACCAGAAACCATGCCTCTAGAGAGCATTAACTACTACACTAATGACAATTGTTTTTGCTATTTTTTGTTATTTTGTGAGGTTTAATATCAGCTTGAAATTGTTTTCATGATTGCATTGGGGAAATACTTGAGGCCTTAGATTTTTCTAGGTAAATTATTGCACATTGCTGGACTAAATGGAAATTGAAGATACTATCTTCATTTGAAGGGATATATATATATATATTTATATTTTTTGGTAGGGAGTGGAGAGAGGCCATAGAATCCCAGAATTAGCAGTGTGGTGGTTTAGCCAGTGATTTGGTCACTTACGGCTAAAAATCTTTTTTTTTTATTCTTTATACGTATTATAAGTGTTCTATGTACAGTTGTGAAGCTTACTTTCACAATCTCTTAACCATCCATGAAAGGGGAAGCTTCCATTTTGGAATGCCACCCAATACAATGTTGGTAACATCACAAAAATCAGTATAAATGTGAGATTATTCTGTACCCAGCTGCCTGCATATATGAAATATGTAATGATTCATAAGGGTATTGCATATAGGACTGTAGAGCCACACAGAATCTTCATGCCTAATGTCTTTGCTGCTGCTTTAACCCTCCCCCCCCATCACCAAGCTGTCTAGCTTCCATTGTGAAGATAGATTTAGAGCTGAAAGAAATCCTGCCTTTTATCTCTTTAAATTGTACACTGTTCTGTAAGGATTGTTAAAATAAACCTAATTGTTCTCCCTTTGAAAAAAATCTTCGATTTGAGGCAGGGTGGCTGCGATAGGAAGAGGCAGTATTAACCTATTAATGGGGAGTAAATCATTTGGCTTTGATCTCTGAATGTAAATGAATTGGAAGAGGGAATGGTTTCAATGTGTATTCTTTCAGATGTCTCAGGATTATGCAGTTGGTCAGTTGGATACCTGCAGTCTCTATCCAGTACACTGTGTCTTTGCTGTTGAGAGTCCACAACCCTGCTGGTCTCCTTCCTGGAGCAGATTCTGTTTAATCAGAGTGGCCAGCAGAAGGAAAGTGTACAAATAGCACTGAGTAGAGGAAACTAAACTGCACTCTGCAGGGCAGTGGTACGAATAGCTCTGTTATGAAAGCTGGAATAACTACCAAGAGATGCCTGTTGTGAGAGATGTGATTCTGTTACTGTCTGCAGTGTATCAACCTGTAAAATGTTCTGTCATGCAGAAATGCTGTTTATATAATCTACTGTATTTCAGCAGTTGAAAATATATTTTGCTATTTAGGAAAGATGTGTATGAGTCTGTTCTCTCTAGCCTCCCTAGGGCCTGTGTTACTTCAGGGGACGGCCAGGCTGCATCCATCTTACTGGAGTGAGGGGAGGGTGAAGAATATTGTTCCTGGCTGTTGGGGCACAGGGGTGAGAGAGACTTCCTCCCAATCTGTGCAGCAACGTGCTTCCTTGAGCCAGACCATGGGTACTTGGCAGTCACTGGGGCAAACTCTACTTGCTCAAAAGCAGTGGGCTGTGCCCACGAAAGCTCATGATACCACCTATATGTTTTGTTAGTCTATCAAGTGCTACCAGACCATTTGTAGTTTAAGTTTATCCTGTACCGACTAACTCGGCTACCCCCTGAAGCTATTGCATAGAGTTCTTGTGTGCCTGTTCTGGAGCACTCTGGATAGTGTCTGTCCTGGAGCACTATGCATTAAGGAGGGATATTGGAGGAGGGATGTAAAGGAGTCCTGGAGTAGACAATTAATTGATAAGGCTTATCAGTTAATCTTCCCTACTAGCATTTACCCTCCCCGCTGCCTCTGTATTAGAGGCAGCAAGGAGGGGGGGCTCAAAAGCCAGTCCCCCCTCCGCCCCCAGCACTGGCTTGGCAGTGCAGCCTGTCTGTCCAGCCCTCTGCGCTGCTGCCTCAGTGAGAGGTAGCAGCACAGGGGAGGCTGTGAAGAAGCTTCTGCCCAGGGTGGGCCATGGCTCACCGTGGACAGTCTTGCTTCATGGCAACCCCTTCTACCCCTCAGCAGTCTCTCTGGCCACAGGAGCTGGACCCCCCACAGACAGCCAGGGGCTGTTTCCACCTCCCACTGCTGCCTCTATCAGGGGCACGGGGGAGCTGGTATTTAAATGGGCTCCCCTCGCAGATCAGCTCCCATCTGGCACCCCACACTTCTACCTCTAATACCCTCTGCCCTGCTGCCTCTATTTCCTGGGTGTAAGGCCGGATTGCATTGACTGCCAGCACAGCCTCACAGTAATATCAAATAACTCATGCAATTAGTTGACTATTTTATTACCAGTGATCTAATCCATAGGAGGGGATGTTTGGGAACGGGAAGAACTCTTGTGCTGAATCACAAGTTCCCCTGGTGCACAGGTCTCTAGGTACAGATTCAGGGCACAAAGTAACTCCCAATTCTAAGTCTGCTTCCTCTTGTCATTGTTTAAGAACAGTCCTAGAAGCTGCATTTCCCTCAATCCTGTTCTCCTACCGTGGATCCCCTGCAATGGCCAACTATCTGCAAGTGGTCCCTTGGGGATAAGATTCGTTTAGATGCCAAGAAAAGGTGGGGGAAGTTGGCTCCTGTCTCTCTGAATCCACAAGCTAAAATTAAGTCCAGTTGATTTGCCTGGGGCTGCATTTTGGCCTCAGCCAGCTCTCACAGCCTTGTCAGATTTCCCATCCCAGCAGGAGAGGAGACCCAAACTTTCCTTAGGGTAGACCATTTCCTTAGGGTAGACCTTTGCCAGGCACCCACATGCTGTGCCTGTTGGGCAGTTCCCACATCTGCCCATCTCAGCTTGCTCTGCCCAAGTGAACTACACTGTACTACGGACTAAGGATGTTAAGTAACAGTTAATTGACTAGTCAAGTAAGGTACTTCCGCGTTCCTCCTTTGAAATGTACAAGAGCCCCGGCTCTTGTATACTTCAAAGGAGGAATGCAGAACTCTGTGTGTAGCTGGGGTGTCCTGCTGCCTCTAGCCTGCACTCAGCATTCCAGCTTTGAAATGTACAAGAGGCCCCAGTGGGGGAATCTTGTGCATTTCTAAGCAGAAGCACCCTCATAAAGCCTGGGGTCAGCAGGGGCCTCAGAGTCCCCAGGCTCCATGCTGCCCTGTCAAATTTGAAATGCCAAGCGAAGCTGGGGTCAGCGCTGACTGGGTTCCATGCAGCATTTCCCCAGAACCTGGGGTCAGCTGAGGCCTCCCCAGCTCATCCTGGGTCCCGGCCTCAGCTGTGCACTGCTGCTGCTTTGAAGTACCCCCTTCTTCCCCCCTTTACTGCATCAAGGGGGGGGAGAATCAACTAGTCCACTGCCTGTCCAATAAGCAAATGCTGAACATCGCTACTATGCAGGGCGCTGCCCGGACTTGTAGCTAAAGCAGCTTCCCCACATCCGGCGGAAGCCCAGTGCTGCTCCCCGGCTTTGGGCAGCCACGTGTGCTGCACCCTTGGGCGTCCTAGCTAGTGGCGCCAGCCGGCAGCTCGGCTCACGTGAGGCCTGGAGCGTGGCGGGAGCACGCATGGTTCCAGCCGCGCAGGCGCAGCTCAGCCTGCACGGGGGCGGGTGAAGCGCGGGGGCTTTGCTGAGGTGCCCAAGCCACTGCCTGATCCCTGCCACCCCTCCCTTCCTCGCTGCCACGGCCGCCGCGAGAAAGCTGGGCGGGAACAGTCGCGCGAAGCGGCTGCCGGGGCAGGGCTCTTCCACCTCATGAGGCGTGGCCGGGACAGCTATGGCCGAGGACCCCCCCCTGCGTTTCCATAGTAACCGGCGAAACGGGAAGAGGCGGGCCCGTGCGCGCTGGTAAAGGGAGTCCCGCCAGCTCCCGGCATCCCCTTCGGCGGGGCAGGGGGCTGTGCCCGCTAGGGGAGCGGCTCGTAGCCCCGCCCGGGGAGGGGCTGGCGGTGCCGTTGGGGGGGCGGGGCTGAGCGAGTGAAGAAGCGGGTGGGCCCGATCCCCGGGCTGGAGAAGCGGGTTGTGTCTACACTGGCAGCTTCTTGCACAAGAACGTCTTGTGCAAGGGTTCTTGTGCAAGAAGTCTTGCACAAGAAAACGTGCACACTGCCACGTGCCAGCTGTGCGTTTGCACAAGAGCATCCAGGGCAGTGCGGGCGCTCTCTCAAACAGGAAAGCTTTGATGGCCACTTTAGCCATAGGGCTTTCTAGCCCAAGAAACCCCTGCCCAGTGTCCACACTGCCCTCTTGCACAAGAGCGCTTACACTTGTTAGACAACAGCGTAGCCCTTGTGCAAGAAGCCCTCTCTTACCACGCCGTACTGTAAATCGTCTTGCGCAAGAGCGGGCGGGCAGTGTGGACGTTCTGCGGATTCTTGCACAAGAGCAACTGTTCTTGTGCAAGAACCCGCCAGTGTAGACATAGCCTTAGCTGCATCTTATAGGTAGCTCTCAAGACATAAAAGTCAGAATACAGTTGGTGAAGTGGGAGAGATCAGATCTGTTTCAGTAAATACTGAGGGGGTCGCAGTACACTTCAGATGTGTCCCACACACACGCACGGTGGTGTCATGCATTTGACCAGTGCTTCACTCTAAGCAAATTAGAAAGAAATGTAAAGGCAAAAAAAATGCATGGGAGGATGATGCACTGGTGATGATGGAGGAGCACAGGTTGTCATTAGGTCTAATCGTTTTACAAAACTAGGTTCTACAGTAGAATGGCTTGGCACTGGAAATTAAAAAGTAAATTGCAAAATAGATACAGATTTGAATCTCTGTACTCCAGCACTCTCTGGTCTGGCAACGTCTGTGGTTTGGTGTGATTTTAGTTAGCTAGATGTCCACTTGTCACGCGGGGAGCCAGGTTTCCCATGGTCCCACAAAGTTTTACAGCCACTAGCTTTGGCGCTTAGTGTCCTGTGCCGTTATTTTGCTCTAATTTACCCCTAAATGTCTTCTAAGAGCTCAGTAAGCAGTAGAAGTTCCACAAATTCTTTGGTTCAGCACAAGTCAGATCCCAAGGGTACTGAACTAGAGAGGTTAAACCTGTACTAGAGTCCAATTCAGTGTAATCGAAGCAGGTGCATGTGAAATGGTTAGTGACTGCTTCATGTTAAATATTAAAACCACACCTTTAAAAATAATTTTGGATGCATACCAAAGGGTTTTGGAACTTGATAACATCCAGAATTGGATCTTTAACTCCCTTTTTATTTGGAATTGCCTCCACACCAAAGAATCATGCCCTGTTCCTGGCTCTGACACTTCCCGTACCACACACCAAAGTTTTATTTCTATAAAAAATGATAAATCCCGGAAACTATTTTGATTTAATTTTGCTTGCAGGTTATTTCGTCACTGAGAATTTCCTTGAATAAATGAATAGTAACTGCTCACCATGTCCCTCAGTCAAATGCCAGTTACTGGGCTGCCAGCTATATCCACACCAGAGGGCAGAAAAATGAAAGGTAGCTTATCTCTGGTACCTGTCAGCAGGACAAATGCAGGTAAATCTTAGCTGGGGTCCAGATAGTGCTTTATTAACTATAAGTGGGGCACTCCTTAATAGTCGTTCACAGATGTCTCAGTCACCATGGCTTTTGCAGGAAATTGACCTTTAGCAATCCCTACTAAGAGGTTGATAAACAAGAGAGTGCAGTCTGAAAGTGGGGAGTACCTTCTTGTTTTTATATATTCACCATGTTCAGGTGGATCATGTAACTCTTACATTTACATCTGTGGTGTGAATATAATTTCAGCCCTGAGCGGACACAAAAGTTGTATCCACATCTGATCTGCCATCTTCAAAAAATGATCTCTTTGGAGCCTTCTGTGCTGCCTGTTTGCTGATGCTGAAATTCTCACAGAAAGCCTCTTGCTACATTCTGAACAAGTGGTGATAGCATTGCCTGCAGAAGAGTGACAGTAGTATTTTTACAGTGGGCTCATGCTAGAGAGCTACTTCCATGGGGCTAATTCATAATGATGGGATATGGTGACACTTACTGAAGATCTATCAAACAATATATGAGAATGGGGCCAGCTGACCATATTGTTTTGAAAGTGATTTTATTTTCCTCACCATCAAAGTGTATCAACATCTCCTGGATAGTTTTTTCTCCCTGCTGTTTTCCAGAGCTCCCTGAGCTAAGAAACAAATCGAGTATTCTGGACCGTTCAGGGCGTCTTCCCACTTCCCTACAGTGTGATTTCATCCCAGAAGAGATTCTCCTAGCATTGACCTCTGCTGCCAGTACTGCCTATAGCCCTGAATACTTAAGACCCCCCAAGAAAATCAAAAGTGCAAAGGACTTCAAGGTAAGTAATTACCTTAAGAAGAATAAGACCTGTCCAGATTGTCCCACTTAGATATACTAGCATAGTATCCAGCTGTGTTACCAAAAAGTTAAAGGATCACTTTAGTGCAGCATGTCTTTATTTCAGCAGCTAAAAGTTTAACTGAAATTAGTTTAGCATATGGTTTTATTAGAACAGTGTGACTGTTCTGTGTTTCTATTGGCTAAAAGTGACTTGTTTCAATGGTTACATAAACTTGTTAAACTTATATTGCATCTATCTTGTAATTACCATAACCTTAATTTTAACTGGATTTTAATCTATCTGAAACAGGGTTTTTTTTCATTTACTTACCATAAAGTGCCTAGCACACTTTCATGTTGTTAAACTATTTTGTCTACCTCAGTGCTGGCTTTTTCTGGAGACACAGAGATATCTGTAAACTGGTTAGGTTGTTGTTTTGGTCTTTTCCACTTCTTAGAAAATTTATTATTACTATTATGATTTATATTGCACCATAATGTGCATAAAGCTTCACAGTTGTTTACTGTGCCAGACAAAAGTATTATTCTTGTTTCAGAGAGGTAGCTGTGTTAGTCTGTTTCAGCAAAAACAGCAATGAGTCCAGTGGCACTTTAAATACTAACAAATGCATTAGGGTATTAGAGCATAAGCTTTTGTGAGCTACAACTCACTTCCTCAGATGCTGAAGAGAAAAAGACAAGAAAATGCCCCATCCATTCTGATTGAATTAGCACGGAGGTCACAGTCCCATGTCTATATCCGTTTTACCCGTCTTTTTTTATTTTTAAATTTAAATCATTGCTCTGGGCTGGGGGTAGGGACGAAGGGTTTATTATGCAGGCTGCCCTGGGGAGAGAGGACTACCCCACCCCTCTCTTGCCACAGCACGTTGGAACCAGATGAGAAGTGCCTCTCCATGACCACTGCAGCTCCAGCAGCCACAGCTGGGGTAGGGGTGCATGTCCCTTGGCTAAACAGACAAACTCTGAAATATATAGTAGATACCTGTCCCTTTCTCCACTTCTACCCCCTGCTGGCCCAGTGGGGTTATAGCTGTCCCTATATCTGGCATTGTTCCCCCCCCCCCCCCCATTCCATGGTCATTATACATAACTATCCCTGCCTTCCATCCCATATCCCCTGCTGCCCCCATGTGGTTGTGATATAGCAAAGCCCTCCCTATCAGTTTTATGAGAAGAAATCACATTCCAGCCACATCCTCTTCTCCTGGCTCAACCAAATCCTTACCTTGCTTTAACTTATGATAAGAGGAAGCTGCATGCCAAATTTAATGTTTAGGAGGAGTGCTTGAACAAACAGATGGACAGACATACAGACAAACTCAAATATATAGTAGATTCCTAGGGAATTTAGCAGTGTTTATTCCAAATGTTAAAAAATGAGTGACAATCAATGGGAAAAAAATTAAGTTACTGGTTTTCTGGATAATAAAGGATTAATAACCGGGAATGAGAGAACAGAAAAATCAGCAAGTGGAGACGAAACCCAGGTTTACTAGGGGAAGTGGTCACGGACTATCACCCAACTCCCAGTTTATTTTGCTCTCTGCTGTGCAGGGGAAACACATGGGTTTGTATTCAACAGCTGGGGTCAAGAGGGCCCTCAATCCAGCTGGAGGTCAGGTTGCAGTCTTCTACTCCCTGTGGCCCTGTTTCTGCAGGGCTCAGCTCATCTTGGCTGCTGGGACCAGATTTCCTACCTGTCTGGCTGCCCCACAGCCCAACTGTAGCAATTATCAACCATAGGTTATCCCTTTCTGTGAAGGCATCTGGTGCTTCAATACTGGATTTCCTAAACCTGGGAATTTTAAAGAAATTTAGTAACAAGCAAAAATATGAGGTCAGGGCCCTATCTGTGTACAATTGTTAGTGGCCATTTTGCCATTTGCCTTCTATTGTGTAAATCTTCCCATTTCTCTTTCTGTCTCTCTGTGTCAGTGGTATTGTTCTTGTCAGCCACCTAAGCATAAGCTGCAGTGACTCAGCTCTCTAGGGAACCCCCTGGAATGATGGGCAATCTTTATTTGTCTCATGGCCCTACAGTGTTCCACTGAGAAGTGGTGTTTGTGCTTGCTCTTCAGGGGAGCATGCGTGTCCCAGATGGGCTCTGGCATCATCCTATTCGCAGAAACAAGTTCAGATACCTCATAGATCATCCCATCTGTCTGACAGGAGCTGGAAGGTAGGCTAATATGGGGGTAAAGGAGCAGAGCCAGGTTTACTATGGCACCACTGGCTCCATGGAGCTGGGCCCATGCTCAGAAGGGGCCCCAGACTGCTGTATTTGCACTGTACCCCAAGATCCCGCTGGCTTCCCCAACCCACTACTTGCTCCTTTCAACCTGCCCACTTGTTTAGGGCTCCTCTCTGCCACCTGGCTCCACCCACCTGCTGCTCTCTGTCTCCTCTTCCTGAGGCAGAATCCCACTGCATTTCTGACTCCAGCTAGTCTGTGCTTCCCATCACCTCTGGGGCACTGCCTGTCTCTCCAGAGCTGAGCTGCCTGTGATTGCTGCAGAATCCTAGCCGGTCTCTCCCAGGTGTGTGGGAGGTGATGGGGGGCTTGGCTGGGCCCCTCCAGGCAAGTGTGTTTTGAGGGAGCCCATTGGAGGCAGGCCTGGCTTAGCTGATTGTGCCACTCCCAAAGGTCTGGAGCAATTCCCTGCTCTAGTACCAGCCCTGACTGTGCGGCCGGCTCAAACCGGCAGTCAATCACCTCCCAGCAGGGCCAGTGAGTGCAGCCAGGAGGCAGGGTGTGGGGGAGTGGGTCTCTAGGAGGATATGGGGGAGTGCTGGGCTGTGAGGTGGTGGAAAAGATGTGTGGGGGGGGACTAGGGAGTAAGGGTTATGGGCAGTTGTGATGGGGCTTTGGGCAGGGGGCATTGGGTAGGGATGGTGTGCAGGGTGCTGTGCTTCTGGCAGGGCTGTGGGGGACTCTGGCCATAAGGACCTGGGGGTTGTGGGGTGTGGCGTGGCCCTACATTCAAGGGGAAGAGGCATGCTGGCAGCACATGTCCGGGTGGCCCACTGTATGTCTGACAACTGCCAGTTTGTATATAATGCCCTTGTATTGGTCTGGGTGGAGCAGTCCCCACCTTGGCATGCCTCTAATTGGCCCCTTGCTCTGGGGACTGACCACACTACGCCATGCTCCATTATCCCTTTGGGTGCCTAAAATATGTTTGGCTCCAGGCTCACAAAAAGTTAATCCAGCCCTGTGAAAGTGGAGAAAGACGAGGGCTGGGAACTTCCCTCCTCTTCATATCCAATGGCTGTGATGGCAAACACTCAAGTTTTGGCTGAGAAATACGCAAGAGGAAATGCTGCTCCACAATCTGGAGAGATTTTTCAGGGCAAGGTGTTTTCTTTTTGGAATTTCTCTTTTCCAGAGGAGCCAAGTTCCGCACATACTTATATAATCCAGCATTGCTATGAGGAAGCCCTGCCTTTCTTTAGATGTGGAAGAGGTTGCAGCTCTCTTATAGCCTTATGGCAGCTCCTTATGATTTAACATTGCTTTCGTCATGCCAGGGAATCATATGCGGTCCCTACCAGAAATTAGACACACACATATGTTGGTACATCAGTGGTGACATGTCCAAAAAGTAACACCTGACCCGTGTTATTATGGACAATAGTTCCTGGCAAATTCACCTTCAATGAAATGATTAAGCTGACTAAAAATATCACTGTCACTCTTCACTGTCCAAGTGTAAGATTCCAGGTATAGCCTTTATCAGGATACACAAATAATCCTCCCTTGAATTGTAAGACTAGCAAACGGAGTGCCTGGTGCTGATGAGCTCCATGAACAAGCGCTTTCTCTCTATTTCCTCAGGGATGTCTCTTTTCTATTTGATGTAGCTGGAAAAGAAGATGAAAGAAAGAAATCTCCAGCAAGATTGTTACCCGAACCACATCGTTTTGACTCATCTGTGACTAGTACTGTGAGTGCCAGAGTTTGTGCTAAAGGCAGCCCTGCGGTTAAGGGGCGGAGCGGGCGGAAGCAGGATCCCGCTTAATTAGTTAACTGGTTAAACCTAAGATTTAACCAATTAACTGATTAACTGGGATTTTTACATCACTCGTTGTGACCTGGGGGAGGGAGTGGAATGCCAGGTGTCTTAGGTGACACTCAGCCAGCAGCTCAGTGGGACCCTCAGGCAGGCTCCCTGGCTTTCATGCCCCCCACATGCTGCTCAAAACATCCAGCTACTTGAGCCTGTATGTGCATTTCTGTACTCTGTGCCTCTTGGGAGGGACTTCCCTGCACTGCCTGCACCACAGACATGGCCTGGGCAACTCCCATTGGCTGGTTTCTGGCCAATGAGACCTGCGAGGAGTGTGCTGGGCAAAGGGGCAGTATGTGAAGTCTCCCTTCCCATGGGCATGCAGCACAGAGAGGCACATGACCCCAGCAACCAGCTGCTTTGAGTGGTATGTGGGGGAGCAGTAGGTGAGGAGCCTGCCTGAGGGTCCTGCTGGGCTGTTGGAGACCCACAGGATCATGGTGAGCTGTGTATCTGTCCCTGGATTTAGGGCTGATTTTCTACTCAGCACAGTATTTTAATCTGATACTCTTTAACCTAATAACTCCCCTTTTTTGTGCTTATAAAATTTCTTCAGCACCAGAAAACCTTCCATCGCAGTCAGAATTCAGACGCACATTTATTTTATGTTGTTAATTTACATTTATTTAGATTTATGAAGTGCAGCAGTCATCCACGATCTAAATACATACGTGGAGAAATGAGAAAGCAGTCCCAAAAGCTTGTGCATGAGGCTTGCTCTCTAAGCAGCTGCAACAGATCTCTCTTCTGGGGTGACACTGGGGATTGGTGTGCACCTTTTACCAATGTGTTTCCTGTTCTAATGTCTCCATTCTGTTCTTTGTAGACAAGTGTAATAGGGAGCCTGGTCCCTGAAGAATTTCACATTGTGAAGAACAGAGGAGTCTTGGGCTTGGAGTATTACGATGAGTGAGTGCTTGTATGGCTTACAGCGAATTCTCCTCACTGTTTAATGGCCTGCATTGCACGATGGAGTGGGGCAAGGTAACAAGGCCACAAATACTGGCCAAGTGGATGCAACCTAATCAAAGGGAGAAGAGTATATTAAATCTGATTGAGCAGTTGTGTGAAGATCTTATTTAGAAAAAGGGCTGCAGAAGAGATGTCAGACAACACCTTTTCCCAGAAAGCTGTCTAAGCAATGCCCTTCCTGGCTAAAGGGGGCCAAACCTGTCTTTGTTTTTCATTCCTCTGACTACCTCCCAAGTGCTGGCTGGGCTGTCACATGTATTTCTGATTGGTTATGAATGTGGCTATAGAAATTTCACGAGACCACATAATTACAGAAATATAGCCTATGGGCTAAAAATGTCTTCAAGAGGTCATCTAGTCCAGTCATTTTAGGGCAATTCTGAAAAACTTCTTAAGGTTGCTGTTGACTTTTACATGAGTTCAAGTGAAGGGTCTCTGTCTTTTTACACTCTTGTCTACCTTTTAGAATTGCATTCTACAATAAACCAAGACAGGTTTCTCTCACAGTAGATCTTCAGTGCCCCAGTTGAAATCCTGAAGTGACCTCCGCAGGTGTCCCACTGTCTAGTCCTCCTGGCCATGCAGTTTGAATTGAGTTCACCAAACGTTGGCCTAAGAAGTCTAGAGCAGTTTTTGTCAGCCAGTGGTACGAATACCCTTAGGGGTACTCGAGAAGTCTGGGGGGTACGACTAACTGGAGAAAACTGAATTTTTGTTTTGTTTTACAGCGCTTTATTATTTTTGTACTTTTTACACCCAAAAATTTAATCGCCCGCCCAGCTACAATTAAGTCATTTAAACAAATGTGTTGCAATGGTAGAAAAAAAATTGTGTGTCTGAAAACTGTAGGTACTGGGGATACTTCTAATTTTTTTTAAAAGGGGTACATTATAAAAAAAAAAAAGTTGAGAAACACTGGTCTAGAGAGTCTCCTTTTAAACCCTTAATGTCATGCCTTAAAATTTGTTGGAGGCTTACATTCTCTTCTTTTTTCTCCATCAGGGAATAAAAGACTGAGATTAGGAATTAAATCCCAGACTCTTGAATGGCAGAATCCATAATGTTTTATTAATATAAGTAATATTATTAATAACAATATTACTGTATGTTATACTTTTATATTTATTTGTATTACATAGCACCTAGTAACCCCGTCATGCACCTGAACTCCATTGCGCTATGCTCTGTATAAACCCAGAACAAAAGAGCAGTCTCTTCCTCCAGGAGATTACATCCTATACAATATCAGTGAAGCAGTCCTGAATTCTACTGCTAAGCCAGAATACTGTCTGAGGCAGGTTTTTTGTTTTTTGGTTCTTACAGTAAATATACAACTCTACTCGAAGATAGCGAAAATAGACTGCGGCTATTCCCATCCATGTGAGTATTGCCTTCACCATGTTGCTATTAGAAAAAGTGACAGTATGAATTTAAATTTTGTGTAATACCTTGTAATATTTTATATAAACTAATGGCTCACCCTTTCTACCCTGGATTTTTAGGAAGCCATCTGGGAGATTAGAAGTCATCCAGCTGATGAAGGTGATGGACACAATGCTGGAGAAGGTTGGAGCAGATGATGATCAAATTGGGATAACAGGACCTACACAGGTAATGTCTTGCCAAAACCCTGAGAAATAACATCTTGTATACCCTAGTGTTAAAGATGTCTCCCAGTGGTTTAATTCTAAGACTATATGCTAATGTGGATCTTCCTTCTCATTCTGGTACTACTCATGGAGACTGTTGCTTGTTGAGGATACCCTCTTGGGTTTTGGTCTGGTTCATGAAGACTGACAGGTTGGCACCATGGCATTAAATGTTGGAGTTTCCTGGTGTTAAAGTTGCCAACAGGATATAATTTGAATGGTTACTGTGAAAGAATTAAAGCAGCAGATGCCTGATCATAATTACAAAAGGAGACCCTACAGCTTTTGATGCAAGATGACTGAGAAGTGTTAAAAGCTGGGCCTTCAGAAATCTGTCCAGCCCGGAAACAAGGTGTCAGAGAATCTCCCTATCTTGGGGTTATCTTCAGGTATTCTGTGCACAGAACTGGGGCTGATTTGGACCTAAGGGCAAGATACTAAAAAATACTCAATAGCCATCTAACTGTTTCCATTGGAGTTAACAAAAGGGTTCCATCAATGTGGATGGGAGCAGAGTTTGGCTTATACTGAAAACCATACCATTGAGCTAATGACCAATGACACTTTCTCCGCTGCACTGGATTATCATTTTTTTCTTTAAAAGAAATCTATCACAAGTGTTTTGTTTTTTAAAACTTTTATTTTAACGTCATCACTGTCAAAGGGTAAATTCCTTAACAAAGTCTGCAAAGACTCTGGTTTTGTTTTTTGCCAGCTGCACAATGTGTTGGAGGTGCTGAAGGTAGAGCAAAATATTTACAACATAGTGTTCCATGAACTGATTCGACAGGTCAGTGTGGATTGTGCAGAGAGAGGAGAA
Source organism: Pelodiscus sinensis (assembly GCF_049634645.1). Classification (NCBI taxonomy): domain Eukaryota; kingdom Metazoa; phylum Chordata; order Testudines; family Trionychidae; genus Pelodiscus; species Pelodiscus sinensis. The sequence goes on along the minus strand of NC_134719.1, from coordinate 59,714,199 downwards.
CTGCTTTCTAAGCTTAGGTGAGAATTCAAAGCTCCTTTTCAGATTATGGCTTTGTTCTGACTAGCTTGGTATTTCATAAAACCATCTTGCCTCCAGGAATGTTAAAAATAATGAACTGTCATTCTCCTCAGTACCGCTGCCCTATTCTGTATAAGTGATGTCTAGTGGGAGAACCTGTGAGTAGAGCAGATTAATTGAGAGCTTCTTTGTGATCAAGGGTTTTATACCATTCTCTCAGATGCGTGTTTTTGGCACAATGAACTAGCACTAGACTATTAAAATCCTGGCTTCAAAAACTCAGAAGATTATATTATAAAAATGTCAATACTCAGTAGAAAGAGAATCATCTCCTAGATATTGGATTAGCAGATTTGCGTTCTCAGAAAGTTAAGTTTTTTCCAGTTTACTGTGTGTCTTTCTATTATAGGCAGAGGTACGTGGGTCTGCTGGATCGGATCCCTCAACAGATGAGAAACCTTTACAAAGAAATGATGGCACAACGAGTAATGGACAGGCATCTTACAGAAGAGTTACACAATTTCAAGGAATCTGTTGGACAGCTGACCAGGTCTGAATAATAACTGATCCTTAAAAATCTACCTTCTGTGCAGTAGATTTGTTACATGTTCTGCTCTTCCATGGTTTTTGCTCCATGTTTTATATTGTGGCTCAGAACAGTACTGGCCGCCTTATTTTTTATGCAAAGTTTTCCCCCCACATTCTTATTCAGCACCAGTTATGTAGAACAGAACAATGACTGACAGCAAACTCTTTTCTGTTTCTTCAAATCAGGGTGGATAATAATTTATAATTAAAAAAAAAATCAAAAAAGAGTTAATTTTAAATTAAATAGAACTTATTCAATTTAAATTAAATTAAATTTAAAAATACATTTGAAATCACGATTGCCTATGTTAAGACCTAAGTGAATTTTAAGCTATTGAAATAATTTAAATTAAATACTAAATAATAGTGAATATTTGCTATGAAGTTTTAAAGAAAGTCAAACCACTGAAATGATAGCAGTCACTTGGCAGGTATTTAGAACCAAAGTATGAAGTATTAAATCAGCTTTTGACAACAGTAGCTTCTTCTGCTTGTGCAGAGAAAGTATTTTGTTCATTTTAGTGTATTCGTGTGGTTCAGTTCAATGACTAGTTCATTAAAAGTTTTTTAAAAAACCCACTTGGGATTGAAAAAGCTGGAACACTTGTTTTCCTCTTCCACGCTATGAATAAAAACTAGGTGTGAGGAGATGAGATCTACTAGTTCTAAAATGTCAAAGGACCTGGTGACCAGAAACAGTTCAATTCATTAAATGCAGATACCTTCTTTGTTATATACATTCGTTAATTTTAAATGCAAAACTTATTTTGATAAACTTTTTAATAATCTTTTTTACATATCAAACATATTTAAAATAGTTTTAATTAATAAATAAAAGGATGTGTTGGTGTATTTTTCATTGATTATGAATTTCCATTCAAACAGAGCTTAACACAAATCACAAGTAAATAATTAATCTTCATCTGGTAAATGCGAAATATATCCTTCACCATTTTCTAACTTAAAAAATGGAAAAACTAAGAGTCACAATAAATGTAGAGTAAGTTATGTTATTGCTTAAATAAATGTGTATAGGTATGGTGCATCTTCTTTGTTTGCAACAAGAAGCACCACGCTTAGTATAAAGACTATATTGAGTTGCAGATTAATATGTTTTATGTTACTAATCAGTGAGAATCAAACTTTCTTTAGAAAAATAACCAAAAAGTACAAATGCAAAACATGATTAAAGTTGATGATTTAAATCAAGATTTTCTGTTTTCTAATTTCAATCATGATTAAAATTGGTGATTTAAATAGCTTTCATTTAAATTCATCTATCCTGTTTCAAATGTAATTCAAAGCAGTCTGCATACAGAGAGCCTTAGGCAAAATATATGGACAAGAAGACCATAGAATTTTGCGTCCACTGGAAGGAGATAAAGATCCCTTAAGATGAGTTGACTTGACTGTTTGAATAAGGGGAGCACACAGGACAGCTGAGCACACTCTGGATTGAGGTTGGTAGGTTGACTCTGAATTGCTGATTACAGCACGCTGTGATATGACTGTTCTGTTCTATTCCAGTGAGCTGCGCGAGGTCCGAGAACGCGACGTCAGGGTGACCAAAGAAGCAGAACGGGTCCATGAGGAGATGGCTGAAGCAGTCCGGGATGCTGAGCTGAATGCAAAGTAAGTTCCGTTAGCCCAGGGAAGATTGGTGTTCAGGCGACATTTCTGAGTCAATAAGATGTCTTTGAATTGAAGGCAAAGCACATTCTTCTCTGTTGCTTCATAGGGGATGTGGCACAGTGTTTAGTCTGAGTGGGAAGGGATGTGGCACAGTGATTTCTCTCTAGGGCATTGCAGAGCGGTGGTGAAATATTGATTTCTCTCTCTCTCTCTCTGGGAAAGTGGTTATTTCCATGCAGTATACCGCACAGAAATCTCTCTTATAATGCCGAATTTCTCAATGGGATAAGTTGTTTTAATGGCTCAAGTTTTAACTATTAAAAAGTCCTTTGTATTTGATGGCTACGTATTTTCACATTTTAATGATTTTGACTAAGTACTGCCTCCTCCTCTTCCTCCCAGTTCTGAGTTCCTTGTCCCTTGACACTCTGGAAAAACCATCATGGACCTCATACAATCTCAATCTCTGAGGGGCCAACTGGAGCAGAGTGTATCAGACTCCGTCATTGAGTAATGAGACACCTGACCCAGGGAAGGTTGCATTATGAATAGAAGTCGGCCTGAGCCCAGCGGAGACTTGTCTCCAGATTTGTTGGAAACTCACAACGGGCATATCAGTAAAAGGCCCTATTTGGGGTTCAGGGAAAAGGAGCTATGGATTGGCAGGCCCGCGGGTGTGTGGTAGTTGAGGAAAGGGAGCTGGCTGAGGCAGATGTCTGAGAAATGTTTAGAAGCTGCAAGAAAGATAAAAAAAATAGGCTAGGAGGAGGGGGGGCGTGGATTCCAGCAGTGTACCTCTGTCATCTTCAGTGCAGCATAGTTGTAGCCATAGCAATCCCATGATATTAGAGAAACACGGAGAGCGAGGTAATATCTTTAATGGGAACAGCTTCTGTTGGCGAGAAAGTGTGTCTCTCTCACCAACAGAAGCTGGTCCCATAAAAGATATTACCTCACCCACATCTTGTGTCTCTGTCTTCTTCTCTCAGTCTTGTGGAAGAATATCGTGAGTTGTATGAGTTACAGAGAGCCAGGCTTCAGACCCAGCTGTTCCAGTTAACCCAAGAGAAGGAAATCTGGAGCTCAGCTACATATGACCTGGCAATGAAGGTTGGTATAGACAGCATTATGGAGGACACTGCCTTACTACCGGATACAAACCATCGTAGCCAATTCCTGCTTATGGATTTCCAAGGCAGGTTTTGTTTCACCAAAATCTTGTTCTGTTGTTAGTTAAAATTCCAGACCGGCCAAGACTACTTTTCCTAGGGGATGACTGCTTTTTGGTTATTATAACTGTGGAGACTGATGGATCTGGATATTGTTTTCCTGGTGCTGAGCTTCAGGCTCAGTGCAAGAGGGTTGGTAGTAGTTCATGTCAGTGGGAGGCCATGCTGACTCACTACGGGCCTCCAGAGTCCGGGGCCCTCGGCCTGGCTGCAGGACAAATCTCAGTTCTAAAGGCCTCGCTCTTATGCAGGACAGGGCAACAAACAACCAACAGTCTCTGGTAACCCAGGTGGCAGTCCAGAGGCCATGCCCTAGTTTGGGTATGGGCCAGTAAACAAACAAACAGTTTTGAATAAACTGGTCGGCAGTCTATATGCCCTGGGACAGGGCGGGGCAACAAACTGTCTGGCAAACAGGTAAATAGTCCACAAGGTTTAAAGGCACCAGCCTATGTGCATGCCGGGCCAAGGTCGGGTGGCGGAGAGCCAACAAGTGCAGGGGTTTTTTTGCCACCCAGGGGGAACCTGCCACCCTAGGGATGGAGTGGCAGGAGGGACGCAGGCCCTCCCTACTCCACCACGTCCCAGCCCAGGGCCCGAATAGTGGCGATGCTGCGGCCACTGGATTGGTGGGGTTCCAGGCTGTCCAGGTCACTGGGTCAGCGGGGTTCCGAGCGGCAGTGCACTGCCCAGCTGATCTCCATGTCCTCAGCCGCCCCAGGATCAGCTTTCCCTGGGCCACTTCCCTGCTCCCCCTGGGGGCCTACCTGGCTAGTGGAGCTAGAGCCAGTTACCTCCCCGGCTGTTCTCAAACCTCCTCACCACTCCCCAAAAAACACTCCCATTGTAAATAACCGTGTCCCTTGCAGGTGATTGAAAGAAACCAGCTGACGTTGGCTCGCAGGCTCTATGTTAGTGAAAAGGCATGGACCAAAATCACCAAGCACTTTGTAGTGCTTCTGGCATCCCAGGTAGAGCCCAGTTTGTGATGCATGACTGTTCTGGAGAAGTATGTTTGGAGAGCTTGTGTCAGTGTAGGGTCCACCTGTCTCAGTGCAGAATTTCATGCTTCCCAGTTACTATTTGAACTTTATAGTCTTGGCTCAGGGTTGAATGAACATTATGGTTTGAATAGGTTTTCTTTCTCCCCATCTCTTTCTCTTCCTCTCCCTGATGTTCTTTCTTGCTCTTCTCTGTCCTTTCTCTCTCTCTCTCAACTCTCCTCATCTCTGTTTTCCCTTCTCTTCGTAGCTTTTCCTTCTTCTCTCCTGTTCATCCTCAGAGGACTAAGCCAAATTTGTGCTAGTGTAATTGTATCCTCAACAGTGCTGGCCCAGCATGTTTGCCTTCTGATATTTCAGCACAACACAAAACTCGGGTACTGAGTTGAGTCAAGTGTGCCTCAGTCCTCATGCTGTTGGTGAAATATGCAGCTCCCAGGGCCATTGTGTATGCTGTGGAAGTAGGTACTTTGTCATAAAACTGAGTGGTCATTGTTCTGATCCCAGTGAAATGGAAGGCCCCTTTGCTTATGGCTCTCTCATTTGCTCTTGTGATGCGTACAGGACACAGCAGACCTTTCCGATTTGCAGGAGATGACGGAGCAGTTCAGGGAGTTGTTGGGCAGCATTGGAATTGAAGTGGAACAGGCTGAGAACTCCAGCAGGAAGAAGCTGCAAATTGTTCAGAATAGCCTTAACAAGTGGATGCAGTACTTCCAGGAGCATGTTTTGTGAGTGTGCAGGGGTGATTGTTAAATTTGCGCGGGGGTACACTTGCTACCTCCACCTCCATTGTGTGACAGAACATTGCAGTGCACCAAATCTGGCATCCTGTATGCAGCCCAAACCCCCATTAGCTGGAGGATTTGGCTCACTGGGTGCAAGCTGCATATACCGTAACCATTTTTCTGTTGGGCTTGCTATCTGTTTACTGTACTTTGAAAGCCTTGTCCACAGTTGAAATCTGTCAGCTCCAGTATGGTGATGTAGACTTCTGTTCATGCCTTCTGCAATAACTCTTACTCCCCCACTGAAAACAAGAAACAAACAAACAAAAAAAGGTTTCATAGTAAACTGAGAGATCTGTTTGTTACCATGAGGACTTTGCAGTGAATGGAAAAAAATGATCACCTAAGATGAAACATTACTAAAATACAAGAAGCACCTGATAGAGGTATATAAAATCATGAGTGGTGTGGAGAGGGCAAATAAAGAAAAGTTATTTATTAGTTCCTTAAATAGAAGAACTAGAGGACACCAAATGAAATTAATGGGTAGCAGGTTTAAAACTAATAAAAGAAAGTTCTTCTTCACACAGCGCGTAGTCAACCTGTGGAACTCCTTGCCAGAGGAGGCTGTGAAGGCTAGGACTATAACAGAGTTTAAAGAGAAGCTAGATAATTTCATGGAGGTTAGGTCCATAAAAGGCTATTAGCCAGGGGATAAAATGGTGTCCTTGACCTCTGTCAGAGGCTGGAGAGGGATGGCAGGAGACAAATCGCTTGATCATTGTCTTCGGTCCACCCTCTCTGGGGCACCTGGTGCTGGCCACTGTCGGCAGACAGGATACTGGGCTAGATGGACCTTTGGTCTGACCCAGTACGGCCGTTCTTATGTTCTTATGTATGTTATGTTCACCTTAAAGAATAACAAAACATGTAAATGGTATCATGAGCTTTCGTAGGTACAACCCACTTCTTCAGATGAATGGAGTATTAAAAGTCCAATTACAAAATAAATAGGGAATAGGGGCAGGGAGGAAGGGAAAAAATAGTGACTTAGAGTGTTCATGTTACAAGAAGCTGATAGAGAAGGTGCAAATTGTTCTTAGGTACCCATTGTTTGGTTGGTTAAGTCATTAGGATGTGGAAGGTAGTGAGCTAGCCATGTCTTTATTCATACTTTTGTGATGGCTCCCAAAATTGTAATTGAAGTTAAGTTCCAACACTTCCCTATGTATTTGGCTTGTGGAATTGGCTTGGCTAACAGCGTTTAATTTTTATTTAGCACTGTACTGTATTTGTTTTGTGTAATTTTGCTTTGTCTCTGCTGCTGCCTGATTACATAATTCTGTTTCTAAATGAGGTCTGTGGTTGACTGGTCGGTTCATAACTCTGGTGTTTGTAACTCTGAAGTTCTTCTTCGAGTGATGTCCCCGTGGGTGCTCCACTACAGGTGTCGGGCTCGTCCCGGCGCCGCAAACCGGAAACTTCTTCGTAGCAGTAGCCCCCTTCGGAGGACCGCGCGTGCGCAGTGTGCCCCGCGGCGTTCGCGCCTTTTCTGCGTCGCGCGGTCCAACCCGCCAGTTCCTCCTAACCGTCCACGGCCGCAGACGGATCTGGAACACGCTCCTCTCCTGAGGAGAAATCGTTTAGTCAGAAAATTAGATATATGTTCAGTTGTTTTCCCAGTTAGCCCCTTCCCAACGTAGTGTTAGTCAGTGTTATATCGTTAGTTAGTTAGATTGGTTAATTGTTTAAAAAAAAAAAAAAAAAAAAAAAAAAAAACAACACCCCTGTTACTTCAACCCCCTGTTTTAATCCCGGGGGTTACACCCGCACAGTGAACCATGCCCGGTTCTCCCGGGTTCAAGAAGTGCGCATCATGCGGCGAGGCTATGCCGGTGTCGGATGGCCACTCCCGCTGCATTCGCTGCCTAGGGGAGGGCCATATCCCTCAGAAGTGTGGCCATTGCGCCAAGCTAACGGCGCGCACGAGGCGTGACAGAGAGATGCGCCTTAAAATGCTCCTCTTCAACAAGGCTCTGCAGCCGCCGACGTCAACAGAGCGAGAGACCGAGGGTACGCACAAGACCAAAGAAAAGGCCTCCGCTTCGTCCAGGAGCCTAAGTGCGGCAGACTCGAGAGCCGTGTCGGGCCACCCACAGGCGATGGAAAAGCCTTCCAAAGCCCGTAGCACATCGGCGCCGAGCCCCGCACTCTCTGTGGCATCGGCCCCGCCAACCCGTCCGGAGTCGGCACCATCATCAGCGGCACCGAGCCTCCGAGCGGCACCGCAGCCGGATTCGGTGCGGTCCTCGGCACCGAGGCAATCGGCACCGTCGGCGCATGACCGTGCCCCGACTAAGACGGCACCGGTGGCCGGCCCGGCACCGAAGCCTAAACAGGCACCGAAGCCTAAGCCGCAACAACCTAAGGCACCGGACACGGCACCGAGGAAACACTCGGCACCCAGATCCCATCCAAAGCCTAGCGACGCAGCCACTCCTCATCCTCAGGGCGCGTCGGCACCGCACCGCACCGACCGATCGCTGGAAGTGGAGCAGCCGTCTCAGTCTCCCGTTTCGGCACCGGACCCGACGACCTTACACCCTCAGGTGTCGGGACAAGAAGTGCTTCCGCCTTCCTCGCCTCCTGCGCCTCAATCACCATGCCTTCCAGGGGAAATCTCTGATGGGGCCTCACTTATCTCGATCCCAGATAGCCCGGTCCCCCATACTTCTAGAGCGGTACCGACGAAGGCACAGAGGAAAACACACCACCCTCGTACCCCTTCTCCAGGTTCGGACAGGGCAGCCTTCTCGCCTGGACCTTCGATTTCACCTCAAAGACGCCGGAGCCACTATCACGAGTACTCTCCTGCACGCCGCTACTATAGATCCCCGAGAAGGTCCATCACACCGCCTCACTATCACCGATCATACTACTCCAGATCGCCGTACCGTTACTCGTACCGTTCTCGTTCCCCTCGATCACCTACCCGCTCCCGCTATTATCGTCATAGGAGCACTCTGTCCTATTCTCCACAATACTCTCACGTGCGTCTCGTCACCGCTCACCGCATTCGGAGCGTTCACGATCAATATCGAGGCGCTCACCCTTGTCTCCGAGCCGACAGCAAATATATTCGCCAACGACCCAAGGCTCTATTCCACCGGCTCAAAGCCCACCAGCGCCTACGGGAGATGCGTCCACGACTTCGGTCCCACAGGACGATACCACTCAGTCACCAGTGGCGGAACACCAGTCAGTGGCCTCCCCGACAGATGTCGCTTCCTCTTCTCCTGATGATGCGGTGTTTAACGACGAACCCCCTCTGGCAGATGATTATAAGCAGTTCCATGAGCTTTTTACACGGGTAGCGGATTCACAAAACTTACGCACCTCGGGGGCGCCTCCAAAACACCATCCGCTGCTCAGAAATTTACAACATTCTAGTAAATCCAAGCTAGCTCTTCCTTTCGATGCCGCGATATTGGAGGTAGCCAATGACATCTGGCAAACTCCGGCATCTATGCCTCCTACCAACAAACGCACGGACAGGAAATATTTTATCGACGCCAAGGATGCAGAGTTTCTCTTTACCCATCCTGTTCCGAACTCTATCGTGGTTGACGCAGCACAGCAAAAGGCGAGATCCGCGCAGGCGAGAAATTCTATCGCGGACAAAGAGGCCAAACGCTTGGATTTGCTAGGCAGAAAGGTCTATTCATCTGCTACGGCCACATTGAGGATGGCAAACTACTCTGCCCATCTTGCCAACCACGACTTCGACTACTATTCGAAGTTAGTGCCGCTCATACAGCATCTCCCACATTCCCAAAGGGAGGTACTGAAGGCCATAGTACAAGAGGGGTACACAGTGGCCCGTAATGCGCTCCAGATATCCCTCGATATCGCGGACTCGGCCTCCCGCACTACCGCGACGTCCATCGTCATGCGACGAGACTCTTGGCTCCACCTGGCTTCCGTGCCAAAGGATCTACACCCTAAGGTGGAGGACCTCCCATTTGACCGAGCATCCCTGTTCGCTCAAAACACAGACCAAGTGTTCCACTCAGGAAAAGACTCTAGAAATACGTTAAGAACTCTAGGGATGTACACCCCGCCCTTCAGGCGCAGGAGAGCCTGGCCATATAACAGGCAGAGGCCGCCTCCTTCTTCGGCTTCCTACTATACCAACCAACGATTTAGGCCATACGACCAGCATAGACAGAGGCAGCGCCCCCAACGTCGCCGCCAGCAACCTAACAAGGCCAACAACCAGCAACAATCTAGACAGCAAGTTTGACATACTGATCGAGAGTCTGCGAGCCATCCCTCAACTAGAACCCAACGCGAGAGTAACCAAACTCTTCAACCGCCGTCTGTATCCATACTTCCTTCGTTGGTTTGCCATCACCACAGACCGCTGGGTCAGAGAGATTGTAACCTCAGGACTCACCATTCCGTTCTCCACCTTGCCTCCCACCAACCCTCCCTCCCCACCCCTTTTCAGGGACCCCTCCCACGAAAATCTGTTACGACAGGAAGTAGTACACCTACTTACCATAGGTGCGGTGGAAATAGTTCCTCCCGAATTCCATCGCAGGGGGTTCTATTCCCGATACTTCCTCACAGAGAAAAAGTCGGGGGGATGGAGGCCGATACTAGACCTTCGCGGTCTCAACCGCTACCTGCGAAGATACAGATTCAAGATGGTTACTCTGGGTTCCATCATTCCAACACTACAAAAGGGGGATTGGTTCGCGTCTCTCGACCTGCAGGACGCATACTTCCACATTCCTATCCATCCAGCTCACAGGAGGTTTCTGCGATTCACCGTCGGAGACGACCACTACCAATATGCGGTACTTCCCTTCGGCCTATCCGCAGCTCCGAGAGTATTTTCAAAGACCATGGCAGTCATAGCGGCATACCTCCGTCGAGCGGGGATCACCATCTTCCCTTATCTCGACGACTACCTCCTCTCAGCACCTTCGAGAGAACAAGCCGAGATGGCAGTTGCCACTACAAAAGGCATCTTCGAGACCCTTGGCCTAATTATCAATCTGCCAAAATCTACTCTAACTCCGGCCCAGTCCATCGTGTTCATTGGGGCCAGACTAGACTCTACCACTGCTATGGCGTATCTGCCTACGGACAGAGCCGACACCATTCGAGACCTATCGAACGTCTTGCTCACAGCCCCGAAGGTCTCTTACCTTACCTGCCTGAAACTATTGGGCCACATGGCCTCTACCACATACGTCATAGCCCATGCTCGCCTCCGCATGCGATGTCTGCAACACTGGCTCCTCATAGCCTACAAACCGGGCATTACCAATATCAACACTTTCATAACCATCCCTGCCCGAGTCAGGAAATCGCTCGTTTGGTGGACTCTACCTGCCAATACTCTAGCAGGCGTTCCATTCCGGATCCAGCCCCCATCCATTCAATTGACCACGGACGCGTCGCTAATAGGCTGGGGGGCGCATATGTTGCACTACCGGATTCAGGGACTGTGGTCCCATCAGGAATCCCTACTCCATATAAACTTCCTGGAGCTCAGGGCAGTCTTCAACGCATGCCGCCACTTTGTCCAACATATACAGGGGACCACCATACAAGTCCTTACCGACAACATATGCACGGTTTACTACATCAACCGGCAAGGCGGGGCCCGGTCCAGGACTTTGTGTGCGGAAGCAGTGCGCCTGTGGAACTGGGCGATCCGCCACAGGATCGCGCTCGTAGCTTCCTATCTCCCAGGCAAAACCAATATAATTGCGGACACGCTCAGCAGATCATTCCACTCCCAACACGAATGGGAGCTCCTTCACTCTGTAGCCCTCGATCTGTTTCGGGCATGGGGTTACCCAGAGATCGACCTCTTTGCCACTCGCGACAACAGGAAGTGCCGCTCTTACTGTTCGAGAGCGGGGATAGACAACCAATCCTTGGGGGATGCCTTCCTTCTCAATTGGGGGGCATACCATCTCCTCTACGCTTTTCCCCCAATCCCGCTGATACCGCGGGTAATACAGAAAATACTATCAGACTCGGCGACAGTAATCCTCGTGGCTCCCTTCTGGCCGCGCCAGACTTGGCTCACGCAACTTATGCAGATGTCGGTGTCCAGACCTCAACGTCTTCCAAGGATCAACAACTTGATCTCACAACAAAACGGCAACTTTCTCCACCCGGATGTCGACCGCTTGCACCTGACAGCTTGGCTCCTAACTGGCTCCAGGGCCTAGAATTAGCCTGCTCCCAAGCAGTCATGGATGTACTCGTGCAAAGCAGACGACACAGCACCCAACGATCGTACATCTATAAGTGGCGTCGCTTCTCAGCCTGGTGCCGGCCACAAGCCATTAACCCCCTAAATGTGCAGATCCAGCGTATTCTGGACTACGTCCTGCATTTACACTCCCAGGGATTGGCCGCTGCTTCGCTAAAAGTACACTTGGCAGCTATTTCGGCTTTTCACGCTCCCATAGAGAGCTTTTCCGTTTTCTCTCATCCACTTACGAAGAAATTTCTCAAGGGAATTTCCAATATTTGTCCACCACACAAGCCTATCCCGCAGCCATGGGACCTTGGCCTTGTACTGGACACCCTTACCCGCCCACCATTTGAACCACTTGCGACTTGTGAGTTACAAATTCTCACGATAAAGGTTACCTTTCTCCTGGCAATAGCCTCAGCTCGGCGAGTTTCAGAGCTTGCAGCACTCTCAGCGGACCCGCCATACACGATGTTCACTCAGCAGGGAGTCTCACTGAGATGTCACCCATCCTTCTTGCCAAAAGTCAACTCGTCCTTTCATGTCAATGAACCTATAATCTTCCCTACTTTCTACCCCAAACCGCATGCTACACCGGAGGAAGCCCGCTGGCACACTCTGGACATTAGAAGGGCATTGGCATTTTACCTTGACAGAACACGTCCATTCCGGAAGTCTCCGCGTTTGCTATTATCACTCGCTGATCGCTCTAAAGGTCATCAGCTGTCGTCCCAACGTATTTCCAAACATATAGTTAACTGCATCACCCGTTGCTACACTCTCAGGGGGAAATCTCTGCCCTGTTCGCTAACAGCGCATTCAACTAGAAGTATGGCTGCCTCCACGGCTTTTATGAAAAATGTATCTCTTACAGACATATGCAGGGCAGCGACATGGTCGTCCGCATCCACCTTCGCTAGACACTATGCCCTTGACCGTCTCAAGGTCGCTGACACAGCAGTCGCTCAAGCAGTCCTTTCGTCCGTGCACAAGTAAATCCGAAGCACAATCAGTGCGAGGGTGACTGCTTCATACTCACCTGTAGTGGAGCACCCACGGGGACATCACTCGAAGAAGAAGAAAAGGTTACTCACCTTGTGCAGTAACTTCTGTTCTTCGAGATGTGTGTCCCCGTGGGTGCTCCACGACCCGCCCTCCTCCCTGCTTCGGAGATCTCTCTTGTATCTTGCAGATGTTCCGGCTAGGAGGAACTGGCGGGTCGGACCGCGCGACGCAGAAAAGGCGCGAATGCCGCGGGGCACACTGCGCACGCGCGGTCCTCCGAAGGGGGCTACTGCTACGAAGAAGTTTCCGGTTTGCGGCGCCGGGACGAGCCCGACACCTGTAGTGGAGCACCCACGGGGACACACATCTCGAAGAACAGAAGTTACTGCACAAGGTGAGTAACCTTTTCTTCTAGTGTATTTATCCAGTAGCCTCTCACTAGGTAAAAAACCTGACTTAATTGAAGGCACTGGGAGTTTTGATTTGACTTCAACTGGACTGACAATTGCATCCTGTGATTATATAACTGGAGTTTTCTTTTTGAAATGTTACTTTGAATGGACTGACAGTGATCTTGTTTGTTGTTGAAGCTTGGCAATTTTTATGCTTACATGCAAATAAGTGAAATACCAACATTTATTTTAATATAACACTAAAGTTACAAAACGAGACATTAAAAGTCAGAAGATGCAAAATGTAAGGTTCTGATAGTAACATTAACTTGGTTATCTTCATTCTAGCTACTTGTTGACCTACACATTTAAAAAGTGAAATAAGACTAAAAATATTTTAGAAGATTTTTTTCTCCTGGTGATTACAGCATGAGTGAAGGACAGCATTTTGTCAATTTCATCCACAGCCTTACTGACAACTACATTTCCTTTCCATTATTTCTGTACTTGAAGAAATATTTTTTCCTAAATGGGACTCCACATGCTTTTGTGATTCTAGTGGAGGGCATGTAAGTCAGAGGTGGGGTGGAAGATGGGCCTCTGTTTCAAGTACAGAATATAGTATGTAGCGGGGCATGCACACATCATAAGTTTACTTTTGCACATTCAGGAGTAATGTTTCTCTTATATCTCATCCTGTCTCTCAATTTCTCTCCTTGTCCCTCTAGTGGGAAAGCAAGCTTCTCTGCTATAAAAAGAGATGTATTAGAAGAAATCCTAAAGGACTTCAAGAACTTGGAAAATGTAAGACTTTCTGATAAGCATAGGCCCTTAGCCTACAAATTAAGCTGCTAATAAGTACAAATTATTTAATTCTACAAATGCTAAGAAGGATAGTCATAAAGCAAAGTATAATTACTTAGTTTTCAACATCTTTTTCATCCTGAGCCAAACGGGCTTCCTCACTTTTCTATTGCACTTCTGGGTTGATCCAGCCAGCTGAGAGCTGTTACTGGGATGACATATTCATTACTTTCTTTTTAGATGCTGAATGAGGACCTGGAGCAATATGGAGGGGAAATTCTACTAATGAGGAAGGAGACCCTCAAGACTGCTGTCAACCTGCAGAAACGTTGGACGGAGCTGGGACAAATGGTGTTTAGTCGTCACAAGGATATTAATGGGGTGTTGCCTCCAGAGCTCAGGGCTATGGAAGAATTAAATGAACATGCAAGTGAGCTCTGCCGACAGTACAGCATAAGAATAAATGGGGACAATGGTAAGAGATGACCAGTCTTGTAATTCAGTTTTTCCTTCCAAACTAATGTAATCATTTGGGAACGAGATCAGAGGTATCAATGTGAAAAGCTGAATAAAAACTATGTTCAATGTGCAACAATGGTAGAAACAAACTATTAAGAAGTTATAAGAAACAGGCTAGTGATATTGAAAATATCATTCTGTAACACAGAGAAGTGGCACTCAGTCACCTAAGCACTGTGCTGAGGTCTGATTATCCTATACCCAAGCCTAGGTATCAGAGTAGAAGGGGGTCAGTATTTGGTTAACAAGGGGGAGAGGCATAGAGAAACTTCTGTGTGAGGAGAGATTGGAATCAGGGAACCATAGAACACTAGGACTGGAAGGGACCTTGAGAGGTCATTGAGTCCAGTCCCCTGCCGTCACGGCAGGACCAAGCACTGTTTAGATCTGTGCTCGGCAAAATACGGCCCAGAGGCTGGATCTGGCCTGCCAACCCACCGGATCCGGCCCACAGACCACACTGCCAGGACCTTCAGACATGCAGCTGCTGCAGCTTAAAGTGCAGTCCATGTGGCTCTCTGCTCTGCAGGCAGGGGAAGGATTTGTGTGAACTCCCTGCCCCAGCCCAATCCTCAGCTCCTGTTAGCCGGAAACAACTAATAGGATTCCCTCTCCCAGGTCGCCATCCAAACCCTCTGCACCCTCTTGCCCCAGGTCTCAACTCCCTCCCTGACCCTGTACCCCTTCCTATACCCTCCCCCAGGCCAAAATCTTCTCCTGCACCCAAACACCCTCTCAGACCCTGCACACCATTCTCCTGCCCCAGTTCACCACCCAAACCCTCTACAGTCTGCACCTCCTTTTTCCATTCTCCCAGGTCACAATTCCCTCCCAGACTTTGCACCCCCCCCCCAGGCCAGAGTCCTCTCTTGCACCCATACTCCTTCCGTGACCATATACCCCCTGACCCAGATCACAACCCCCTCCTTCACCCAAACTCCCTCTCAGACCTCACACCGTCTCCTGCACCCCACTTCCTTACCCCATGCACTCTTCTGCACCCAACCTCCATTCTAGACCCTGCATCTCCTCCACAGAAAAGTGCAGCCCTTGACCACTTTCCAAAATCTTGGAGTGGCCCCCCACTAAAAATGATTACCTACCCTTGGTCTAGATCATCCCTGATAGACATCTATCTAACCTGCTCTGAAATATCTCCGGTGATGGAGATTCCACTCTTCCCTAGGCAATTTATTCCAGTGTTTAGGAAAAACTTTGTAACTGTCAGGGTGGTTAATGTCCAACCTAAATCTACCATGCTGCAGTTTTAGCCCATTGCTTCTTGTCCTGTCATCAGAGGCCAAGGAGAATGATTTGTCTCCCTTTTCCTTGTAACACCCTTTTAGACTGCTATCATGTCTCTTCTTAGTCTTCTATTTTCTAAACTAAACAAGCCCAATTCCTTCAGTTTTCCCTCATAGCTCATGTTTTCTAGCCCTTTAATCATTTTTGTTGCTCTTCTCTGGACCTTCTCCAATTTCTCCACGTGTTTCTTGAAATGTGGTGCCCAGAATTGGACACAATACTCAGCGCAAAATAGAGCGGTAGAATGACTTCTCATGTCTTGCTCACAACACTCCTGTTAATGCAACCCAGAATTATGTTTGCTTTTTTGCAACAGTGTCACACTATTGACTCATGTTTAACTTGTGGTCCACTATGACCCCTAGATCCCTTTCTGCAGTACTCCTTCCTAGACAGTCACTTCTCATTCTATATGTGTGAAATTGATTGTTCCTTCCTAAATGGGGTACTTTGTATTTATCCTTATTAAACTTAATCATCCAATTTACCTCAGACCATTTCTCCAGTTTGTTCAGATCATTTTGAATTATGACGCTATCCTCCAAAGCACTTGCAACCCCTCCCAGCTTGACATCATCTGCAAAGATAATAATCGTACTCTCTATGTCATCATCTAAATCATTGATGAAGATATTGAACAGAAGCGGTCCCCAAACAGACCCTATAGAACCCCAATTGATTGAGTGTTACAATCAGAGCCAGTTAGTTTAGATTAGAGAAGACATGCTAGAGATATGCAGCATAAAGATATGTCTGGTGCTCCTATTTACCCTTTCTCCAAAAAAAAAAAAAAACAAAAACAAGGGACAGTCAGTGAATCTGCAAGTGAACAAATTTGAACCCATGATGCACAATCTGTGGAACTCTTTGCCACAAGACATCGTGGAAGCCATCACCTTTAGTAGGACTCAAAGAGAATTTAAACACTTGCTTTTGATAATAAGAATATGTATAGTTATATGCATCTCAGCAGACAGGGAATACACTTTTGCAGGTGTATTCTCTACACCTTTGCTCAGGCAGTTTCCCATTTTACACATGCATTTCTATTTGCACATACACATGCACACTCACCTGGCAGAAATTGGATGCTTGTGTTGAAAGTTTTGCCCTTTTAGGTATGAAACATTCTTGGCAAATAAATAAAGCCCTACTGTGAAAGGCTTTATGCATAGGAACAACAGATACTTCTTGGTCTGTCTGATCCAGTGCGCCTGATTGAATACAAAGCTGCTGATTCTTGTGATGCTGGCCGTTGCTGAGAGCTAGGAATCTGAAATTGAGCAATATAGGAAATATATCATCTTAACCACAACACTTGAAATAAACAGAAAAGCATCCATTGACTTGGTTTTGAATTAGTTCCTTACTAAAGTTATTCTTTAATTCAAGCGTGCTAAGTTCATGCCTAATGTAGTCATTCCTCTTATAGAATTTGAACCACTGCATTCTGAAGCTCACTTTTCACTGACTGAAGGAATTCTCTCCCCCCCCCCCCCCCCCCACAGGGGTAACTAGGATTTTGACAGGTTTAGTGAGCAGTATGGAAGATTGGACGTTCAAGATGCTAACCAACAAGCGAGGATCTGGCATGCCTGAATCTGAATGGCTGAAGTTGTCTCAAGTGATGCCTGATTGGCTGATCCAGGTGGCCGAACTGAGGACAATTATAGGTTCCAGCCAGTCCCGGGAAGATCTCAGGAGTAAAAAACTTCATGACTTGTAAGGTTCTTGCCAGTGTTCATAAGGCTGTCCTGATATAATTTTCTTTTCTCACATTCTTGGATAAATGTTCTCTTGTGGTAGATGCTGTCTGGCACAGGTGCTTAGTAATTGGCTACAGAGTCTTGGTTTAGGTGGGAAGCAGTGTTCCCTCGATTAATAACACACACACACACACACACACACACACACACACACACACAATTATGGAAGAAAGAATACTGAAATAAGGGATAATTAACAAGGTGCATGACTTTAAATGTTTACTTAATGTGAAATCAAATAAAAACAAAATTAATACTGCAACATTTTCAGTAGCCATTTGGTATCTTACATGTATCTGTTCCTTTGCGGCATAACACAAAATTGTCCATTTTCTTACAGGTACGGGGTAGGGGGTTGGAAGCATGTGTGTGTAGGACAGAGTGCGGGAGACCCTGCCATACATTGCTCCTGTTCCTGGCCAAAGGGAGTTGTGGTTGTGGGGGTGCTGCATGCCACTCCCCACAGCTCCAGCTCTGGCACACGGGGCAGCCGCCGGCCACCCAGTGCACCCAGGACTGGAGCAGCTGGGCAGCCACCACATGGCCCTGGCCCCAGCTTCAGCCTTCCCCAAGGCTGGAGCTGCAGCAAGGGTGAACCGCATGGCGGCTGCTGGAGCTGCGGCTGCAGTGCTATTTTTAGTACCACAGCCCCAGCCCCAGGAGCAGCCGCTCTGTGTCTGCATCTCCAGCTCTGGCAAGAACAGAAGTGGACTTTACAGGCCACATACACTGACGGAAGGGACTCAGGAGTGTAGACACACACATTATTAGATTGTCTTAATGTGCCTCATGTCAACCGAAGCTGGTAGTGTAGCTCAGGTTTCAGTCTTTAACTGGTAGAGAGCCAATGACAAATCTTTCATCATAACTCTTTGTCAGGCATTTGAGTTAAACATAACTAAAACCAGATTTCGAATACTCTGACTGAAAACCAGTTGCTCAAGATACTCTCTTAGTACTTGTATGGTCATAATGTTGTTATTTGTCAGCAATACATAAAGCCTCTCAAAAAGTCCAAGCTGGACAGAATTTCTGATGTAAAATTCAGTGGAACCTCTCTTCCACTTTTAAAATATGTGTTAGCCTTTGTTTGTCTGTCACAAGGAAGCAAATCAATTTACAACTTCTGTTTCCATTGTAAGTCACACTTACATAGAACTTGTGACTTCAAACAATTAGAATTCCCATTATTGGAAGCTCTTGTGCCTAGTATGACTGCCTCTTACAAGAAATTAATATAACTTCTGTCAGTTATTTGACTAAGTTTTTGTTAACCTAATCTCTCTTTCCCCACAGAGTTCCATTTTCCGTCATTTTTTTGCAGTTGTCTGGGAATGATCCTTATAGTAACTGCTCCTTAGCTCCTAGTACCCCTCTCCTGCAGTAAGAGTCCTTGATAGTGATAGAAATGTAGCCGTGTTAGTCTGGTGTAGTTAGAAACTCTCTTCCCACTACACTCTGACAATGAACATGGGTTTCACCTATATTGCAGATATAGCATTGAGTTGGGAAGCTAGATTTCTGTTTGAGCTATGAGAGCCTCAGATCTGATGCACTATATAGATCACTTTGGTTTGTGGGGTTGTTTTCCTTTAGGGTTGTTCCAAGTGATGTGTTTAAGATGATTCAACAATGGATCTTGACCACAACTTCTGGGACTGAGAAGGACAATCTTCAGCTTACAGAGGAAGTACGTATATGCCAGAGGGGGTTTGGGTTGGGAGCTCATCTGTCAAGCAGTCATCCTCGTTTCATTTTTGTATGTTTATTATTGTTTAGGGTAGAGTCCAGAGGAAGCTCCCTGTGCTTTTACCCCTTCCTCTCCCTTTGAAGCTCAGCACAATGGTTTCCACTTTTATGGCAAGAGGAGATTTGGGAGAGATCCTTTCAGAATCCTTCAGTGCAGTTGTCAGAAAGGACCCGCTAGAGTGTCATGAACCAGACTTTAACCAGGACCACTAGAAATTTATGAAAAACTTTGCCACATTATATAGATTTTTTCCTATGGCTTCCGCAAAGAGTTTTGGAAATCTGATTTTGAAAGTGCACATGATAATGTTAACAAGTTAATTGGCTGAAGTATAGCCAATTGTTTGACAATGCTTGCAATGCAGCAAGCAGTTTGCCTTATACAGAAGGGCTACGTCTACACTGGCCACAATTTCCGGAAAAGCCATGTAAATCAGGTAAGTCAGGATAGGGAAATCCGCGGGGGATTTAAATATCCCCCGCGGATTTAAATAAATATGTCTGCCGCTTTTTTTCCGGCTTGGGGAAAAGCCGGAAAAAAAGCGTCTAGACTGGCGCGATCCTCCGGAATAAAGCCCTTTTCCGGAGGATCTCTTATTCCTACTTCGAACAGACTTCAGTGAAAAGTCCCAATCTGAGCATGAAATTTCGACTGAATGTATTTCCCATGGCTCCAGTTATAAGATGCTGTCTTCTCAAGACTCCTTGCTCTTAGTGGTCCATGAAAAATGCAACCAGATGTCTGAACTGGACCTGATGTCCCAAGATTTGGATGCTGGGCCAGTATATAATTCTAGAGTAGCTCCCCACTCATTGCATTTTATATGCATTCATCAATTCCACTGTTATGTTAACTCAAGCCTCTCTTCATTGTATTTGAAGTTCTGTTATGAGGATTCTTTAGTGGCCTATGGAGAGCTGGCTACTTACACAGTGAACATAAAAGTGGCCACATAGGGTCAGATCAATGTTCCCTCTATCCCAATATCCTGTCTTCTGACAGTGGCCACTGCCAGATGCTTCAGAAGGAATGAAAAACACAGACCATCTTGGAGTGATCTATCCCCTGTAGTCCGTTCCCACCCTCTGGAGGGTCAGAATCTAGGAATACCCAGAGCATGGAGTTGCATCCATCTTGACTAACAGCCATTGATGAATCTATCCTCTGAACATATCTCATTCTTTTTTTCAGTCCCATTATCATTCCCTTGGCAAAGAGTTCCACAGACTTCCTTATATTTGTGCTAAACCTGCTGCCTATTCATTTCATTGGGCGACTCTTGGTTCTTGTGTTATGGGAAGGAGTAAATAACACTTCTTTACTCACTTTTTCCACAACATTTACGATTTTATACCACTGCCATATCTTCTCTCAGTCATCTGTTTTGGAAGCTGAATAGTCCCTGTCTTTTTAATGTCTCCAAACCCTTAAGTATTTGTGGCCCTTTTCTGTACTTTTTCCAGTTCTTTTTTGAGATGGGGCAACCAGAATTGCACGTGTAGTATTCAAGGTGTGGGTGTATCATGGACCTACATAGTGGTGTTATGATATTGTCTCTTTTATTATATAGATCCCTTTTCTAATGATTTCCAACATCCCGTTAGTTTTTTTGACTGCCACTGCACACTAAGTGGATGTTTTTAGACAGCTAGCCGCAATGACTCCAAGATCTCTTTTGAGTGGTAACAGCTAAGTTACATCCCATCATTTTCTATATATACTAGAAGACTTACCTGGCATTTCCCAGGTCTAGCCCACAAAGTGCAGGAGGCTGCACAGACCTCCTGCCGGCACTCCCCAGGCCTGGCTGGGGCTGGGGCAGAAGGAGGGGGCCACACAGGATGGCAAGGCATGGCTATGTTGGGCAGCCCAGTGGTGCTGGGGGCGTGGCCTGTGGCTCCATAAGAGGTGGCTGGGACGGGGATGCGCTGCCCAGCCCTGATGATGCACGTGTGGACTTTCCTGCCACTAAATTCAGAGTTCTTTGCAAATCTGACACCCAGTTACCATTCCAGACTCTTGCCGCGGTTTGATTCATGCTTTAACCCTTTAGTTTGAACTTCTGTGCAGATGACTGAACTCCACAAAGCCCTGACCATGTGGATGGTGAATGTGCTGACTTTGATGGTATCGGACCACTCCTCCAATAAGGGTCTCCTAGAGAGCGAGTCAGAAGCTGCTCAGGATCAAGAGCTCAAGAGGCTAAGTGGCTATTATCTAGAGGAAGATGCAAGGAACCTGGTTTCCAAAATGAGCAGTTTCTCCAAATATATCATGAGGTACTGATGACGCCTCAGACCTCACTTGCCTCCTAGGATTTTTTCCAATGGGAAAAATCCATCGTGTGATGGGACGGCTCCCTGAAGGGAGGTCTGAGCTCCCCAGAAGCGGGTGGGATTATAAAAAGGCAACTTTAATACTGTGTGGCACTCAGAAGGAAACATTTCAAGCATAAGTTAATGATAACATTAGCTGGAATAACTTGTGGTGTTCAACACCCACTGCTATGTAATCATTAAGGGCTTTACTGTCTAGGTGCATGGTTCAGATCACTTACACCTACCAGAGATCCTAAACGTCATGCTGAGGAAAATGATGGGGGTTTATGGCCTGTCTTCGAGGACTATAGTTCATAACGCAAGTACTGTAGTGGGTCCCCTGGCTCTAATGTTGGCATCTACAGACTCATGCTCTAACACGGGGCGTGATTTGTAAAGGAAAACAGCTCGCTGTCTGTTGTAGCAGTAATGCTGTGTGGTAACAGCCCCCCAGAAGATGGAACCTGGGCAAGGGGCTAATTGGAGAAGAGACAAGGGAGAGAGGAATGCAGGAGGAAGGGTGTATGGAGAGACTTGCTAGCTAGCTCAGTGACTGAGAGGAGAAATGAGACAGAGGGTAAAAAGGAGGAAGGTGAGACCCAAGGAAAGGATGCGGAGAGACAGAGACAGCATAGGGCATGAAGACAGACACACGCATATGCTGCTGCTTTTCTGGCGGACGGGCTCCCAGCTTAGGTTCTGCTTGGCCACCATTTGCTAATACCCAGGTAGGGGGTTGGGTTTCAAAGTGGATTCTGGGCTTTCTTCAAGCTCGGGGAGAGAGTTGCTTCTCTCCCACTCGTTGGAAGCTGAAGGAAAGGGGGCCTTAAAGGGGATCACTAGTATGACAAGTTGGCAAGAAATGCCTATACGGCGGAATTTCTGACATCTTCTGCATTTTGGGGCTCACAGATTGGGATGCTACAAATTCAGGGCTATGACTTCACTGCTGGGCCAAGGAGAAGCTGGTCTGTGAGCGAGAAAGCTTTTAATTCACATGGAACAGTTGGGAGTAATATCAGAGCGAGAACTTGGCCAGTCAAGTAACTTAAACATTCTCTTTATAGTTTGCTACTATGTCACAATTCCCCTATAATTTTGGAGATATTAAGCACAGTTTTATAGGCCTAAATCCTCCCACAATCCTTGCTCTAAGGCATATCAGAAACCTGACATGTACAGACAATTAAGTGATGTATATGGCACTGCTTTAACAACCCTGTGGTGTGTGACCACAGTGTGTCTTGTTGCAACAGCGGGGTTCTGCAGAATTCTGACCCAGGGGAAAAAGCTGTTTGAGGCAATTGCTGGAGGATAAGTGACATTCTGTGTCTCCTCAGCTGCTGCAAGGAGATGGTAGAGGTTACAGTTCGGAAGAAACAAGATGAATTGCATTCAGACGACGATTCTGAGCTCCAGGAACTGGAGAAAATCAAGGTAACAGTTGCCAGTGCACCTGTCTGTCCACGGCATGGGCAGATCAGCCCGGGTTTGTGAAAGGAAGAGGAAGAACAGGCACAAAGCTAACATGGACAAGAGAGTCAGGAAGGAGTTTGCACACAGAACATTTTTGCTTCATCTTAGACCCAAGCATGGAAAGCCATAAGCCACCAAATGTTCCTTACTTGCAACAGTATTTTCAACCTATATGGTTCACTGATGGTCAGTAGTGAATTAAAACATTGTCAAATTGATTGGATGATACAGACCCTTGTTAAAGACCCCAGTGCTCCGGAGAATCCCTCAACACTTCCTCTAGTCAGACTCTACCTCCACTCACAGATCCGCCCCAACCAGCAATTTCCTAGTTGACTGCAGCACCCAGAGAGCACTTCAAAAACTTCTCAGTTTTGAGCAGTCTGTCTGGGCCATGTTTAGCCTTAATTTCTTTCTTACACTGTTCTAGTATACATGCCTCAGGCCTTTTCTGTAGGATCTAATCCACATGAGAGTTGCTATAGACTCAAATCTAGTTTAAAGGTTGCCAGGCACTTGGGCTAGGTAGTTATATCCAGCATTTTGCCGAGCCTAAGGAGAGATCCCTGGGCATACTAGGTACAGTACCCCATTGGCACTGGACAAGACTTCCTGATCTAGTCCTAAGACCTCCTGATTCTGCATATGTATGTAAAGCTATTACGCAGATGTCACATTAGTTGCTGGATTTTATCTTAGAGAAGTCTGGCAAACATGCCCTCTCGTATTGCATAGCTCCATTCCTCCCTCCTTTGAAATTCCCATTATCTCCAAAGGCCACCTTGTATTGGGCTGATCCACCTAATGTTGCTCTAAGCATCACAGAGATGGGGCTGTTCCAAAGTGGTGTGAGAGAGTGCTTCCTGCAGGTTTGGGAATGCTTCGCCCCAGCATTTCTGTGCTGGTTTATGGGGTAAAACATCAAGCCTAGGGCCTGAACTCGGATTCCTGCCCCTACCTTTTAGAGTAATCTGCTGCTACTATGCTGCTGGGCCAAACCAATCGGCAACTTGTTAAATATATTGTATGGAATAGGATATGAGTGCATGAAAGGCTCCGTGTTTGAAGGCTTAGAGGAGTGTATTTTCCTTTGTAGGGTGAGGATAACTGGGGCTATATTAATACCATAGATAGAAGGATGGTGTGAATGAAATGTCAGTTCTTCTCTTCCTCTTGATAATTTGTCTCTTCAATTACTTTATCCCAGACTGAGTGCCTGGACTGGGTTAATACCTGCAATTTCCTGCTTTCGGAATTCAAAGGTTCTCCCGTCTCCTTACTGAGTTCAGAAGAGAAGACGAACCTGTTTGGGCCTCAGGTACTTAATGACTTAGTACTTGCCAGCCATAGCAGAACCTGTTTCTCTGGGGAGCAGTTGAAAGGCTTTCCCGACTGAATAGTGTGGTTCAGTTTCCAGGGGGGTTCCTCGTATTGGAGCCCTCTGCATTCCAGACTCCACGTTGGAGGACTATTGGGGTTCATGATGCTTCCTATGGGGGCAGACTTTCAGCTGCTGTCAATTGTCCTAGCTTCAATGGAGCTGTGGTAGTTGACACCAGCTGAAGATTGGCCTTGAGGTGTTTCCTGGTAAATGTTGCGTCTCCCAAGAAATTGCGAATTGATGGAATCCTGGGTTTGAATGGCACAGGAGTTCAGAATGGTAGGAGAGCTCCTACCTTCATTCTGTGTGTGGCTGGATGATGCCTATGAGAATATGACTTGACTCTCAGTTTCTGGATGGTAGATCTGACAGTGGTCTAATTTCAGACATACAGGGCCAAAATCAAACATGGTGGAAGTGAATTCAGTTCCATTGATTTGAATGGAGTTTCGTCTGCTTACGTCAGGTCTGATTTGACCCTGTGTGTATAGATATTGTTTGAGATTTCCCACATTTAATGTGTGCACCAGCTGCCCTGTAGTCATCCTAGTACCTTGTTCTGTGGCTTATTCTGAACAGATTTTGCCAAGCTGCGTAGGGGTTTGTAATATTCATATAGGTTCAGTAAAGCTTTAGAGGAGACATCAACTTCATGTAACTTGTGTTTTAAATAGATTTGAAGGCAGCCCTCATAAACCAGCTGAGCTGCCATTTATTTCCGGTTTAAAAATGTAAGCGGAACAAGATTAGTGATTGTCTGCCTTGTTTTGGTCTTGGCTTCTGTTCTGTGGAGGGACAGAATCCTGGACAAGAGTGCTCCTAACCGGTCCCCTTGCATTGCTTTCCAGGAGTCTCGGCCACAGATGCACTCAGATGATGCAGAGTCGTCTTTACCTGAAGAAATTTCTGAGTCTTCTAAACTTGGGAAGGGCAAAACTGAAGATGTTGATGTTGAAAAGAAATCTGTAAAATGGGAAGAAGTGTTAGGGGCAAAGGTGAAAATCTCCCTTTTTACAAATGATCGCAGACATGCTGCTTTCCAGTGGGGCCTTTCTTTGTTTCTTGCCATTTGCATGGGACACGTGAAGTGTAGGCCTCAGTGTCTGTGTGGTGCCAGGAGCCACTGCACTAGCTCCTCATTCACCTTTCCTTCCAGCAGGAGCCACCTGTGCCAGTTATCAGCAGTGAGCCCCCGACTGTAAGCGGTGAGGTACCTGAGGACACCATCAGAATCGTGGGACATGACGCCAACATCCATTTGAAATCCCTCAAGTCAACAACAGTGTCAGTCTCTGGGGTGAGAATCTCCATTATACAAATGTTTGTTTCCTTTTCACCTGGTCTGTAACTTGAGTTCTGAGACCAAATTTGTAAAAGGGTTTAGGTGCCTGAAGATGCAGATAGGTACCTAGTGGCATTTTCAAAAGAATCTAAGAAGCTGTGGCTGTTCTCTGTTTGTCCCGTTTTCCCCTTTTCACTTTTCTGATTTTACACAAATTCAGTAGGTTCTGGCCATCAGTGCCTAGAACATTCCCTGACATTTTGTAAAGTAAACACATTATAGACATGTTTTGTCCATGCTGCAACTAAGCAGAGACAGACCAGCACCTCCCTGGACCAGGCATATGCTACAGAAGAAGGAGAGCTCTGTTGCTTTTTCCCCTCTCCTCATGCTTCTGTTTAGAAGGTGTTTCCTCTTTTCCCCCCAGAGAGAGATGACTGCCAGCAAGTCAACAACCTCCTATTCTCAAAAGGAGTTTGAGATGTTGGCTACTCTGGACCGTTTGCAAGAGCAGCTCCTGTGAGTTCTGGGTCATGTGATTAGGGGGCTGAGAGGGATAAGATTTAATCCTTGAAAAAGAGGACTGTCCAGTTCTCTGCAAGGTGTTAACAAACTGTTTTAACAAAGTTGTGCCATAACCACACCAGCTTGCTTGAGTCGCTCTCACTGCACGCAGTTCACACTGCTTGGGGTCATATCATAGGCAAAGTCCTATGGAAAGAAAAATCTAATGGACAAAAGCGTTCAGGAGAGCTTGGAGTTTCTCAAAGAGGCAGTATTTAAGGAACAAGTGCAACCTGTTGCCATGTAGAGGAATGGTAGGAAGAATAGTAAGAGATCTGTTGGGAGCTCTTTAACGACATGACAATCAGAAAGGAATCCTGCAAAAAGTGGAAACGTGGACAAATTGCTACTGAGGAGTACAAACAAATAGCACAAGCACATAGGAAGAAAATCATAGAATCATAGAACAGGAAGGGACTTCTAGGGGTAATCAAGTCCAGTCCCTGCACTCATGGCAAGACCAGGCTCCGTCTAGACCATCCTTGACAGGTGTGTGTCTCACCTGCTCTTAAAAATCTCCAGTGATGGAGATTCCACATCCTCTGCAGGTAATGTATTTCAGTTCTTTAGGTGATACTTAGGTTTTCCTAATGTCCAACCTGTACCTCCCTTGCTGCAATTTAAATATATTGCCTCTTGTCCTATCCTCAGAGGTCAAGGAGAATAGTTTTTCCACCGTCCTCCGTGTAATATCCTTATAGATACTTAAAAGCTGTTATCATGTCTCCTCTCAGTCTTCTCTTTTCCAGACTAAAGAAGCCCAATGCCTTCAATCTTCCCTCATAGGTCATGTTTTCTAGACCTCTAATCATTTTTATTGCTCTTCTCTAGACCTTCTTCAGTTTCTCCACATATTTCCTGAAATGTGGTGCCCAGAACTAGACACAATATCCTAACTGAGGTCTAACTGGTGCATAATAGAGTAGAAGAATTATTTCTCATGTCTTGCTTACAACCCTCCTGCTAATGCACCCCAGAATTCTGTTTGCTTTTTTGCAACAGGAACAACTGTTGCAACTGTTGACTCACATTGAGCATGTGATCCACTATGACCCCCAGATTCCTTTCTGCCGTACTCCTTCCTAGACAGTGATTTCCCATTTTGAATGTGTATAATGGATTGTTTCTTCCTTAAGTTGAGTGCTTTTCATGATTGTCCTTATTGAATTTCATCCGATTTATTTCAGACCATTTCTCCAGTTTGTCCCGGTCATTTTGAATTTTCATTCTATTCTCCAAAGCACATTCAACCCCTAGCAGCTTAGTATTTATAAACATACTCTCTATGCCATTGTCTAAATCATTCATGAAGATATTGAACAGAACCAATCCCAGAACTGATCTCTGGGGAATATCACTTATGCCCTTCCAGCATGACTGTGAACCATTGTTAACTCCCTGGGAATGATTATCCAACCAGTTATGTACGTACCTCATGTAAATCTCCCTTGCGCAACTTAAGCCCATTACTTCTTGCCCTGTCTTCAGTGGCTAAGAAGAACAATGTATCACTTTCCTCTATATAACAACCTTTATTGTACTTTATACCTCTCCAGTCTTTTCTTTTCCAAACTAAACAAACCCAACTTTTTCAAGCTTTCTTCATAAGTCGTATTTTCTAGACCTTTAATCATTTGTGTTGCTCTCCTCTGGACTTCTCTCAGTTTGTCCGTATTCTTCCCAAAGAGTGGTGCCCAGAATTGGACTCAGTACTCCAGCTGAATCCTTTTCAGTGTTGAGTAGAGAGAAAGAATTACTTCCTGTGTCTTGCTTACCACACTCCTGCTAATACATCCCAAAATGATGTTTGCTGGGGTTTTTTGCAATAGTATTACATTGTTGACTCATATTCAATTTGTAATCCACTATAGTCCCCAGATCCATTTTTTCCAGTATTCCTTCATAGGAAGTCATTTCCTGTTTTGTATTTGTGCAGTGGATTATTTCTTCCTCATAACAAGTTATTTCTAAGTGTACTACTTTGCATTTGTCCTTATTGAATTTCGTCTGACCCTTTGTTAGGAGAAACTGAGCTTTAAAATGAATTTAAAATGGAATTTATGTGTAAGGCCCATATAGCTGGAGCTAAGGAGTCATTTGTTTGATTTAGATCTTTTTAATAATGCCACACATTTAAATCAGTGAGTTTGCTTTTATAGAGCCAATCAGTTGTACTTAAAAATCTCTGTTTTCTTAGGGTATGTCTACACTACCACCCTAGTTCGAACTAGGGTGGTAATGTAGGCAACCGGAGTTGCAAATGAAGCCCGGGATTTGAATTTCCCGGGCTTCATTTGCATATAGCCGGGCGCAGCCATTTTTAAATGTCCGCTAGTGCGGACTCCGTGCCGCGCGGCTACACGCGGCACGGACTAGGTAGTTCGGACTAGGCTTCTTAGTCCGAACTACCGTTACTCCTCATTTCACGAGGAGTAACGGTAGTTCGGACTAGGGTGGTAGTGTAGACATACCCTTAGTCTGAATGTTGAGACTCTTGCCAACAGAGTCTCTCAGGCAAAGGTTTCAGTGTTTTCCTGGCTTCTGTATTTCAGAGATGCTGAGATCCGTGCTCAAACTGCAGAGGAGAGATCAGAAAGTCTGGATGAGCAGCTGGAAGAAGCTCTGGGGAAAATCCAAGCTCTAGAGAAACAACTGGAAAAAGCAACCCAACCTCAGGAAGAATCACCAAAACTAGGTGAGCTGTTTGCATTTTTAAACAGCACCGCCAAAACCAAGTGAGAATTCTGAGATGACTCATGGACTATGAGAGAAAAAAAATCTGCTAGATTCCCTAGTCCATCTCAGGACCAGTGCAGGACCATTTCCTCTTGGACATTTACTAGTGTTTTATCTAGACTAATTTTAAATGTGCCAAGTATCCAGTACCTCCCATGGGAAATTGTTCTACAGCAGGAACAATAGAATCGCTGCATTCGGAGCATTCGTGAAATAAAGTTGGTAAGAATGCTTAGTACAGCTGATTCTTTCTGTTTCTAGGAGCTTGTCTGCACTAGAAACGTAGGTTGACTTAATTTTACTTGGCCTACAGCCGCCACAGTAATGCAGTCAGCTGTTGGTGTCCACACTATCCTCCTTTTGCTGGGGAAGAGCTTGCAGCAATTGAAGAGGGGCGTTGTGGGGCACTGACAGTTGAATGTGAGACCCAAAGCTGGAGCCCTCCGTTCACCCCAAGGTTCTAGCCCCAACTGTGAGCCCCACAATTTCACAGCATAATGCCTATGAGGAGTGAAACTTCATTAATGTCAAGTCCATGCTGGTGGTGTCTCCACTCAGAGCAGCCACTCTGTAACAGCTGTGGAAGGATGTGGGGAGGTAGGAGCTAGAGTCCTCAGTTCCTGGCAGCCAGCCTTGGAGTGGGGAGCCTGAGCAGCGGGCCTCAGGGAACTGGGAGCCCCGGGGTGGGGAAGCAGAGCTCCCAGCAGCGAGAGGGGAGTGACAGCAGCAGTCTGCTGGAAGTGGGTAGCTAGAAGCCCCAGGGGCAGCTGAGTTCTAGATGAAGCCCACCCACCACTCACCCTAGGGGGACTGCGCCAGCTGTGAGCCAGAAGCAGGGAACCTACTAGCCAAGCTACTAGTCTTTCTTGTCAATTTCACAGCTCCAGCACTGAGCCATGAAATTCACAATAATTTTAGCCTACAACTGATGTATGTAGCACAGTGTGTGTAGGGACATAGCACCACCCTAACTGCGTTGTCACAAGTCCTGTGCCCCTCAGGGAGGGGGAGGTATTATGTCAGTGTAGTAAGGGCCTCATACTGGCGGTAGCAAAGCTGTAGTGTAGAAATGACGTAATTAGCTCGACACAAGCCAGCAGTGCAAGTAGGACAGTCCAGTCCAGTCCACCATACCAACAGCAAGATGTTCATAGCCGGTATGGCAAATCAGAAAGACACAGGAGGAGCAGAAGATGGGGCCACAGGGCAGCGCCCCACCAGCAGCTCCTCCTGTGTGGCTGTACTGCCCCCAGCCCTTCCACACAAGGTCTCCTCCATCTGTACAGCAGCCCCACCAGAGGACAGGGCTGGTGATGGGGCTGAGGATAGTGCAGCCAGGCTGGATCTGCCAGGGTGGGGCTACCTGGTGGCCCACATTATGTTCCTTTACCTGCTGTGGTTCCAAAGTCTCCAGTGCAGCAGGAGGAGAACAGAGCCTTCCCCTCACCCCCATCCGCTGGTAAGGGGGCGGTAGATCATGGGGAGGGGATGAGGAGAGTATGGGAGCCCCAGTCTGGGAGTGGGATGGGGAGGATTCATGTGGAAGGTCGTGCCCCCCTGAATTCCCCTGTCTCCCTGTACTTGCACCTTTAACATAAGCTGCCTTATATCAACCTAACCATAGTGTAGACGTAAAAAGTTTGGTTTTGGTGCATTGTACAGTTGTGAACGTGGGAACTGACTACAGTCATCTCACTCATGCTCTCCTTGTTGCTATCTTTTGAAGAGCTGTCCAGAACCACCCTCTCCTGAGTTGTGCCAGATAATTCATTCTCCATCTCCACTCAGTTCTGGGTCCCTCACTGCATGATGTCAAAAAGCACAACCCTAACTTTGAGGAACATAGGATCTGCTCTCCCTAGTATGCCATTCCATGGGAAAGCAGTTTCTTTCATTGGTTCAGAATTGGATACACCTTGATTTAGGGGAAGAGGGAACTATAGTCCTGAACTTTCCCCATGCAGCCCCTCTAGTGGGTCCCTCTTCGCTGTGATTTGAAAAGGGAGGGTGCTGCATGCTTGATTCAACAGGATGTATTTACACAAGGATGTTTCCCTGTATTGATTTTTAATGTCTGCATATTTTTTATTTCAGAAGTCCCTTCCCATGAAGAGCCCAAGCCAACTTCTCATAAACCATCTTCTACTGCCCGGTCGAGGAGAGCCAGCAAACCCAAACATTAAAGAATAGCCATGCACAGCGAAGGTCGTTTGGTTCCCCATTTGTAGTGCCTGGCATTCCACCACGCAGCACTAGGTCACGACCCTAAGTTTGAAAACCCCTAGGCCTAGAGAATTTAATATGACTGCAAAGGATTACAGATATCCTTATTCAGTATTGACTGTTTTCTTATTCTGGTTACATAACACCTCTTTTCCATTTATGCTTAGAAATTGCTATTCTAACCAATTACTATATTTTAATCAATACCCCAAAGCCAATTCCCCACAGTGGGCTGGTCCCCTGCCTGGATCAGCTAGTGACTCAGAACTGTAGGGCTCTGGGATGGAGCCCAAATTGTGATAACGGATTCGCAGGCAGGATTTCCCCCTTCCCACCTGCTCAGACATGTGGCTGAGGGTTTCCTTAGTCTTAGAACACTGGCTAATACCACTAAAGATGGAGGGTGCTGGGGGAAACAGGAGGATAAGGGGTTCTTGAGGTAGGTAGAGGAGGAGTCCCAAGAGGAATGCAGCAGCCAGGAGGAGGCTGGCTGCATACAGAGTGGAAGGAGAGAGAGGAGGGGTGGAGGCCCACGACAGTACAAGCTGCTCAGGGCTTTGGCCTGTTTACTTCACTGTCAATGAGGATCCTTGTCTCTACCAGTTTAAGGGTTAACTCTTTACTTCCTAGTCTGTCTCCTTGTCCATATTATGCTGATGCATTACAGTGAGGCATCAGTCTGGAAACTGTCTTAGCCCAACAGCATGTGGTCTCCTCTTAGAGGGTCAGCAACAAGCAGGGCTTAGTGAAAAGCGGGCTGCAAATACAGCAGCCAGAGCTTATTGGTGCCGGGGGTGAATGGCCTAGACGTCACTGCTTAGACCTTCCATCCCAAACCACTGAGGCTATATCTACACTGCAAGGTTTTTGCACAAAAACGTGCGGAGTATCCACACCTCAAATGAGCTCTTGAGCAGTTAAATGGGCAGTTAAACAGCAGAACAAAGGGCTTTTTCTGCCATAGGTAAACCTACTTTTCTGAGGCATAGCTGCTTTTAGTGCTACAGCTATTGTGCAAGTAGGCAGGTGTGGATGCTCCTGAGGGAGGTGCTCTGATGGCCAGTTTGCGCTTGGCAATCAGAGTTTTCTTGCGCAAGAGCGTCCATGCAGTGCGGACGCTCTCTTGCACAAAAGCACATGGCTTTTGCGATGTGCTTTGAGGTGTGGACGTGCTCTTGCGCAGGACGTTTTTGTGCAAAAACACTTGCGCAAAAGGCTTCTTGCACAAGAAGTATGTAGCGTAGATGTAGCCTGAGTGTGCAGTTGTCCAGTGGAGGGGGCACATGGTGATCTCCAACTCAGTGTTGGTGGGCAATGAACTCTCTCCACACACCAGAGCAGTTTGGCTAGGTTGGGAACTTATCTCTCTCCCTCCATATAAAAGTTTGCCCTGCCGGGTGACAGAATGATGTCATCAGTGTCATCAGCATCAATTCGCGGCCAGAGAGAGGGGGGTTGGTGAGCAGAGGGTGCAACCCCCTAGTAATAATAATAATTATTATTAACTATTAATTAATATCCAGCCCTTATATAGCTCTTTTCAGCGATTGATCTCAAAGCACCCTGTACTTTTGCTGTGGGGAAAGGTCCATCGCCTTGAATAGGGAGTTACAGATAATTGAAGAGCCTACCGGAGAGATGTCACTTAGTTGTGTTGGTTGGTTTGAGCATTCTGCCTGTTGTGGGGACCATCGGACAGCGCTGAATGGAGACTCCTCACCCGTCTGGGAGGTTCCATAGGCCAGTTAAAGAAGCTGTACGGGATGCTGTTATCTATAAGACTCCCGGCAGTTCTTATCTCCCTGCTTTCCCCCCTCAAGGGACGCACACCAGGGTTTGTAGTTTCACTCTTTAGTTCCCTAATAGGATCCCAGGTTCTCCTCTCACAGACACAGAGGACAAGAACTCTGCCTGTATCCAGTCCTTGGGTGCCATCTGATGGCAACAAGCAGCAATACAGCTCGCTTACCCCTCCTGCCCCATCCCCAGCGCTGTGTCTTCAGGCTCCCAGGCTATGTCTACACTGCCCTCTCTTATGCCAAAACATATGCAAATGAGGCAAAGCATGGAATATTGCCACGTCTCCTTTGCGTAATTAATGAGACTCAGTTTTTGCGCAAGAGGCTTTTGTGTCAGAGCTGTTCTCCCTGAAAAAAAGAGGAAGAACAACTCTTGCGCAAGAGGGGCTTTTTGCGCAAAAACAGAGCCTTGTTAATTATGCAAATGAGGCACGGCGATAGTCCATGCTTCACCTCATTTGCATCTTTTTTTGCGCAAGAGGGGGGCGGTATAGATAATAGCCTCAGTGTATGACGGGGCTTGTCTTTCACCCTACCAGAGTCACGCATGGCATAGGGGTGCTATGCCATGGGGGTGCCCACTTGCTCACTGATGGCAGGAGGCAGGAGCTCTCCTGGGAACGGGGCGCTGCTAGGAGCTAGTGTGGCCGATATGAGTCAGCCTGCCGACAGGTTGTGCCCTTCCCCCCTCCACAGCCAGGTGAACGCCAGCGTGTCCTTGTGCTGCTCCCGCTCCAACCCTGGGCGGTACCATCCCCAGGGCTGCTCCCAGAGCTCACCGACAACTGACACAGGAAGGAGCTGGAAAGCCAAGGGCCCCACCTCGCTTTCTGCGGTGCGGCCCATTGGCTCTCCCTGGTCCAGCTGCACCATACGTTTGGCCATGGGAGCCCAGAACCCAACAGCTGGTAAGTGACAGATCTTGGAGGACACTGTTCCTTGGAGCAGCCCATTTGCTGCTCCCACCCTAGTTTGCCCTTTGCAGTCAGTGCTGCTGTGGTAGCACAGATGGACAATGCAGGCACTGTCTGTATCAGCGTCTCCATGAACACCCTACGTGCCTCAGTTTACCTGCTTGGCATTTGCCTGTCCAGCTCTCCGGGGAACAAAGGAGGCTGGTAGGGGGAAACAAGCAGGGAATGAACCAATGTTTGGGATAAGCCACTGGGGTACACGGCTTCAGGGCAGTTAAGATGACACTGGTTAGGGCCATTACATGGAGATGCTATTCTCCACGTGCCAGGCAGAGGGGGCACCGAGGCTGGAGAAGCCTCCAGCTTTAAAAGCTCTTGAACAGCTATTAAGCCCCTCCCTTGGTGTGGGGAGGGGAGGGCCATCAATGGCCGCGTGGGTGGGGGACACTGCCAGAGCATGTGCGGTAGGCAGGCTGTTCCAGCCAGAGATGGAGGTGAGCGGGTGAGGAAGATGCAGGCGTGAGTGAGAGCGATGGGTGTCTCGGCCTGTATCGTGTGATCCCGCAGCTCGGACTGGCCCGGCCCTTGGGTGAATGATTAATCCGTAAATCCGAAGCAGATGTTTTCACGCACTTTATTCAGCTGATGCCCCAGGCGTCTGGAGGCAAATGGTTTCCAGGCGCCCTGCCCCGCTGAGCTAGTTCATTAACACAGCTGGGAGGCAGGGGGCGGCAGCTCCGAAACCCACCGAGACTGTGGGGGTGGCACCTGTCCCCAGAGGGGGGCTCTCATGAGGGACTGAGCAAGCTCTTGTGTTTCTCGCCCTGTCCCTGGGCCTGCACGTCTCCCCAGCTGCCTTTCTTCCAGGAGACGGCTGCTTTGCGATGAGCAACGGAGCAGCACGCTCTCAAGCGCCGCCCACTCGTGTGGAGCCCTGGCTAGTCCCCGGCCTCTGATGTGGCACAAAGGGCGCTCCGTTGGGCCACCTCGCATCTGGGCACCCAGCTTCAGCACCGCGAATGACTCCAGCTGGAGCATGGTGGAGGGGCTGGGAAGGGAGAGTTTGATTCTTTGGGGCCTTTCATAGAAAATACAAATGTCCAGCCGGTGTAGTGGGGATGCTAGAAGCCAGGGAGGGCTCCGGCGCAGGGGTTCAGGGGTGCAGTCTGCTATCCCATCCCTCTGCTCCTCGGCACGGCAGAGCAGAAGGAGCCATGAAACAGGGAGGGGCAGAGCGAGCTCCCACCCCTGCCCCCGTCCTGCGCCCACACTGGATGGGAATGTTCTTCCAATGCAGATCTCTGTGTTCAGCCCACTTTCTAACCCAGGCCGCTGCTTGCTTCCCTTCCCATCCCACCCCCCTCCGCAGCTCCCGCTGGGGCCCGGTGCAGGCCAGACCGTGGTGCTCTACTGAAGGGAAGTGGCCAGCAGCGGCAGCCCCATCTGAGGGCCGGCTCCCCAGTGTGGCTCTAGAGCATGGGGGAGTCCGTCTTGTCCTTCGGCGCCTCCGGGTGCTTGGGCGCGCTGGCAGGAAGGCCGGCGCCGCGGCTCGCCGTGGATACAAGAGTCATTAGGTCAAAGGGCAAAGGGAGGACGATGGCGGACGGTTTCTCTGCAGACAGGCACTGCAGCGCGTGCAGGTAGCGGAGCTGGACAGCAGCCGGGGAGCCGGCTAAGATCTCAGCTGCCATCTTCAGGGATTCGGAGGCAGCCTTCTCCCCCTCGGCAGCGATCACCTGCAGCACAAGGCAGCACACAGCTGTTTCCACCCTGGATTGGCCCCACTGGGGCTGGCCGGGGCGGCGGGGGCTGGCTGATGGAAGCTGAGCAAGTCTTAGAGAAGATGCTGGGCTGGAGTAGCTGCAAGTTCTCCCATGGCCAGTGCCCCTGCCGGAGCAGAACAGCCCCTGCAGCCGGAGCTCCACCACCACTCTGTGGAGAGGCTGGGGCTGCAGCAGGGTGACCACGCTGAGGGACCTGACTCCTCCTGGGCGGCTCTTGAAAGCCGGGTTTCCCAGCCTGCCCGTCATGGGGCCCTGGGGCAGGGCGGAGGAGCCTTGCTGGGGATCACAACTGTGCAAGGAAGCAAAGGAGAGGGCAGCCAGGCCAAGGCTTGGGAGACGGGCACCAGGCTCCAGCATTTAACCGGCCCTGTCCTGGGAGGAGGCCCGTCTGCTCAGGCCAGTGGCAGAGGCGGTCCTGGACTCAGCCACCAGGGGGCGCCACTGGTCCTGATATAAGGACTGCTGCAAAGAGACAGAAGCTTGGCGATGCAGCCGGTGGAGGGCCCTGGGCAGTGCTGCCCAGGGGGTAGAGCCCCACAGGGGGAGGGAAGGGGCCTTTCCCATTGCAGGGTCCAGAGGGGCGGTGCTGTGAGAGGGAAGGGGGGTGGGGGGAGGAGCTCAGCCAGTGGAGGTGAGGCCAGCTGTGGGGAATCTTCTCTCCTGGTGGTGTATAGGGTCTCTGTCCCACAGGCTGGGAGCTGACCAGCATGGCGCTATGGGGCTTTCACTGGTGTCCTACCCGCACTTTGGCCTGTCTCTGGGCCTCTGCTTCCACCGCCAGGGACTGCTGCAGTTCAGCTGGCAGCCGCACGTGGTTGCTGCAGGAGGAAGAGACGGGAGTGACGCCTGGAATGCCACGCCCACCGGCAGCGCCAGGCCGTGGGGGCGCCAGGTTGCCAGCCTGCCTGACGCTGCGCCCCAGGGACTCCCGTCCTGGGGGGGAGGCAGGGTGCAAAACCCCCTGGAGCTCAGATTTCAGACTTCCCAGCCCAACTCATCTCCCACCCTGCGGGGCTGGACCCACCTAGCACTGGAGTCAATTGGGCCTTCCCAGGGACTCTGATTCTTGGATGAAGGCTATTATCAGCCCAGCTGTTTTTCTCCTTTGGAACCAGGCTGTGAACCTTACACCTCAGCTTGTGTAAATGGATGTAGCTCTGACAACATCAGTGGCACTATGCTGTTATCCTGCTATGGTGCCTGGAAAACACACAAGCACTTTGTGCCATTTGAAGTTTTGCAGCTCCATCAGTGGAGATGCTGAGTACTTGGGCAAAGGAGAAGATCTGGATGCGGAGGGGAGAGGGGTATCAAAGCCCTGGAGAGGTGGCGCTTGGCTAGATCTTCAGGCAGAACAGACATTAGCACGCAAAGTTCGCAAAGGGGCCGGGGGAGGTTTGTGTACCCTGCTGGGTCTCCACTTCACACGCTTCCTACCTACATTTCTGTTCTCTCCACCTTGATTCCCCAACGACACGTGACTGCATCCAAGGCGACCTGGAGAGATGGGGAGACGCTGACCATCGGCTCTGTGTGCGGCACTCGCAAACCAGAGACAGTACAGGCTCACCTGGGTCACTGCCCAAGGGCGCTTGGAGAAGGGCTGGGTCTGGGAGGGGTAACTTGTGCAAACCACAGAAAAACTCTTCCATTTAAATGGCGTCAGCGTCTCTAAAGGTTAGACATGAAGGGAAATCCCTGCAGAGGGCAGGGAAAGGAGCTAGGCTGCCACGTGCATCGTCATTGCCTTTGGTTTCTAGGTCTTACCCACGGCTCAGGAAGATTAGTTCCCGGTCCTGGAAAAGTTTGTTGACTCAGGAGCACCGTTGCTGCCTCAAAAAATCCAGCCGTGGCGTAACGTCAGAGAAATCGGGAGGGGAGGGGGACACTTACACCAGGGCCGTATTTGGCCTTGTATAGGTCATTTGAATCTAGACAGCTGATCATTTCCCAGAGTGGATTGCTGTCCTGAGCCCCTCCCCCTCATGGCTCAACAGCTGGGCTGGCTGCAGCTGGCAGAGAAACAGCAGCCCACCGGGGATGCATTTCACCCAAGCACTTTGCCCTCCGACCGCTTCTCTTGTCCAAGGCACTCCAAGTGTAACCCCCACACGGCCGCCTTCCGTCGGGGGCAGCAAGCCACCTGATGCCACAACCGATCCCTGAGTCTGATCGCTGTGGGCGTCTCATAGGCCTTTCCACGAGGCCCTTTCTACACACTGGCTACGTCTAGACTGGCATGATTTTCCGGAAATGCTTTTAACGGGAAAGTTTTCCGTTAGAAGCATTTTCGGAAAAGAGCGTCTAGATTGGCAGGACGCTTTTCCGCAAAAGCACTTTTTGTGGAAAAGCGTCCGTGCCAATCTAGACGCGCTTTTCCGCAAAAAAGCCCCGATTACCACTTTCGCCAAAAGTTTTGCGCAAAAGGACTTTGCCCGAACGGGAGCAGCATAGTATTTCCGTAAGAACACTGACAATCTTACATGAGATCGTCAGTGCTTTTGCGGAAATTCAAGCGGCCAGTGTAGACAGCTGGCAAGTTTTTCCGGAAAAGCGGCTGATTTTCCGGAAAAACTGGCCAGTCTAGACACAGCCACTGTGTTGAAAGGCTGATGTGCTTTGCCACCCCAAGCCACCCACCTCCACGCAGAGATACCTTCATCTCCTGGCCAATGCTCTTCCTTTCCAGGAGGATTTCGCTGAAGGATCGATGGGCCAGCAGGCGCTTCATGGTTGTCTGCACCAGCAGCTGAACAGCATTGGAGAGGTTGGCCACACTGGTTAGCAGGAGCGAGGCATTTTCCATCCGGTAGTAGCAGACGGCATCTATTTCCACGGTCACCATGTCTTTGGTCACTACCTAGGCAGAGAAGCGGAGGGTGATGGATCTGACTGCGAGAAGGAAGGCTGGAGAAGAAAATTTTTTTTTATTTGCTCAACCAATTTTTTCTCTGCCATGTTCGGTATTTTTTTTAAAGTATCTGGCAACCCTACCTAGTTGTGTTTGGTGTTCTGTGTTGTGCAGTAGTGTGTTGTGTTGTGTTGTGCTGGGCATTAGTGTGGTGTCACCTGCTTTTTGTGTTTAAAAAATCATGAACTTAGATTAAAAATGCTATGATTTTTGCCTTCTATTTTCTGTGCCTTTAGGGTGCGTTTTGATCATATTAGCAGGCTTTTCCGCCCAGCCATGAAGTCTAGATACTTAGCTTTGATTAAGAAAAGAACGTGAGATTCTTGCCCATCGTGCTGCGTGCCAGTCGGCTAGTGTCCTTTGCCCAGGGCTGGCTGCCTCTCAGCTGTGCTGGCCTTGTAACGCAAGCTAGTAACGCACTTTGGGATCTCTCGGGGTGCTAATGGGACCCTTTTATTGCTTCAGGGCCGAATGACCGACACTAGCCCCTGGCTGCAGGTCACGTCAGGGCTGAGCACGCTCAGGTGGGTGTAATATTTCATGCCTCCCTCCCACATGGGAGCAAATGGATCTCACCCGTCAGAGGAAAGTCTAACGCTAGAGATGCAAGGGAATAAGTGGAAGGGAGCCGGCTTACCTCATGGAAGGGGATCGCTAGGGTTTTGAGGCGACGGTCTACCTTGTGGTATGTATCCAGACAGGGAAGGAAGAAGAAAAGGCCTAGGGGAGAAAGAGAGCAGCGGCGTGCGACTGGGTGC
The DNA here is from genome assembly GCF_049634645.1 of Pelodiscus sinensis. Classification (NCBI taxonomy): domain Eukaryota; kingdom Metazoa; phylum Chordata; order Testudines; family Trionychidae; genus Pelodiscus; species Pelodiscus sinensis. The sequence continues at coordinate 59,675,033 of NC_134719.1, read as the reverse complement.
TGTGGAAGAAAGTCCCCTGTCTGACCCAATGGGAGTAAACTTGGGGATATGTAGGACAAGACGGAGACCAAGAGAAGGGCCCAGAGCTTCAGCGTCTCTACCTGTCCAGGGTCCTGCTGCAGGAATGGGGGCGGGGAGGAGGAAGATGGAAATAAACGCTTCCCAAAACTGTGGCAGAGGCATCAGACCCTGGGGGGTTCCCTGGCCACCCATGGCTGTCTAGAGTCCTCACAGTGGGGGCTTAGAGGAGCGGGGTGCCAGGGCCTCAGGGTCTTACCACAACCTCGCCCTTCTCCAGGCAGCTAACCCCTGGGCAGTGAGGATGGAGCAAGCGGCTCATGTCACATACCTGCGGAGGTTCACCAAGAGACTGATCCCTGGCCCTGTGGGAGGAGGCGACCACAGTCTGCAGTGGGGGTGGGAAAGGGGCTGCTCTTCTGCTTCCTCATGGCTGGGAGGGGGCAGGGAAGCAGTGGGCATGTACCTGATCCCAGCATCTGGCAGTATTTGGAGACCTACGGGTGTCGGGGGCCCCCAGGAGCTGCCACTGCCCCATGGCCAGGAGAGAAACCAAAACCAGGTTCCCGGGAGAGGCCGTCTCCTTTCTTGGCTCGGTCTGCACAGCGAGGACGAGGGAGCCACAGGCCCTGGGCACCAGATTTCCAGATGCCTCTTACCTCACTCATCTGGGGCTGCAGCAGCACTAGAAGCAGCCAGCCCTGGGAGGAGCCAGTCGCCTCCCGGGGCAGTTGCAGAGGGCAATGCCCTCCTTGCCGGCCACTAGCAGGTCTGGTAGGTGAGAGAGTGAGGAGGGCAGGGGTGAGGCCAATCACTGGGAGGGGGGAAGGAGACGAGAAGGGCGGATCCACCCCCCTGCAGTCTCCTGGGCTAAGCCCTCAGAGGCTGGCCTGGGGCAGGATGCACATTTGTGGTGGGTGCGGTGAGAGGGGCAGGGCACTGAGAGGGGGGATCCCCTGAGAACAACGGGGACGTGGACGTTGGCAGCCCCCTCGGAGCCTGCTGGGGAGAGCAAGGGATGATTTGCTTACCAGGCCCTCGGGGCCTTCCAGGAAGGAGGCGCCCAAGTCGGAACACGATGGCTCTCTCGTATTCCCGCACGATCTGCAGGGGGAGACAGAGAGGCAGGAATTGGAGGGGGCGGGGGCTCTAGAGGGACAGCGGCAGCATCAGAAGAGAATTTGGGGAAAACAGTGGCAAGGCAAACTGTGCGGAGCCAGCCAGCTGCCGTGTGCTGGTGTAGCTCCATTCCCCCAGTGCCCCCAGCTCCATTTACACTGGCCGAGAGTCGGCCCAGCCACCGTGTGGCAATTGCAACTGTGGCCGGAGCCAGGCGGCTGGAACGGAGAGAAGGGGGCCGGTTTCTTTGGTGCGCTCCGTGAGGCAACATGGAGAGGGAAGCCACTTGAATTAAACACAGAGGGAGTGAGACTCAAGTAGGGTTGCCAGGTGTCTGGTATTGGACCGGACAGCCCGGTATTTGTGGCACGTGTCCGGTAAAAAAAAAAAAAAAGAGAAAATACCAGACACGTAAAATGTCCGGTATTTTCTGTTTTTCTCAGACCGAAGGCTTCTTGGGACATTCTTCCCCTGCCATGTCTGGCAGGGCCTGGGGGAGTGTGTGAGTGTGTGAGGATTTAAAGGGGCCGTGACTCTTTTTTTTCCCCACAGTGTTCAGTATTTTTTGTGAAACTATCTGGCCACCCTAAGTGAGAACCAGACGAGAGGTAGGGCGAGTGCATTGGGATGAAGGGGTGTTTGGGGGGTAGGGGAATGGCTGGGACTGTAAGCTGGGGTCAGGGGAGACGTGGATTGGCTGTGCCAGGAAACCAGGATAGGGAACTGGGGGAGAAAAGTGGTGGGAGTAGGCAGACAGACCAGCTGGGGAATGGGGAGGAGGGGTAAACGTAGGCCTGGCACAGTGTGGTGGGGGAGGGGAGACAGGGCTGAGCTGAGCCACGGGGCAAGGAGTCAGACTAGGGAAGGGACTCAGATTGGACCAGGAGCCTGGGGTGGGAGACTGGGAAGTGGGAGGGTTAAGGCCTGTGGACATAGGAGGCTGAGCAGGAGACAGAGATGGATGGGAGGAGGAGCAGGGAACTGGGACTATCGGGGCAAAGGAGACTAGGACTGGGATGAAAGGCCTGAGGAGTGGACACTGGGCCTGGCTGGGTGAGGAGGATGGAATTGGGATGGAGCCAGGGGTAGGGATGAGGTAAGACCTGGTTGAAGGGGAATGGGCAGAAGCATGCCCACTAGAGCACACTCCCCTCCACAGCCGGGAATGGAGCAAATACCCAGGAAACCACTTGGTAGGTGTCTCATCTCCCTCTAGTGTTGCGCCATCCAGAGGATAACAATCTACTATTGCTGTCGGTTACTCCATTAGCGCAAGTGGTAGATATAACGCCTCTGACCCTGCCGAGGGCCTGCGTGGGTGTCACTTCGCTGCCACATGATGGCATTTCTGTGTCTTCCATTTGCTTTTTTAAAATGCAAGGACATTGCACGCACAACCAATGTTAAAATGCCACAATAAGGATGCAACGTCAGGCGCTCCATGCATTGCCTCACCTTCATGCAGAACCAGACAGAAATGGGGAAGGTCAATATGATGAAGAGAAGGGACAAGACGGTAAGAAGCCACTCACAGATGCCTCGACTGGAAGCTGCCAGACCTAAAGAGAGAATGCATTAGCAGGGGCCTATTTCCACATTACTGACCCAACAGCATCTGCTTGCGTGGTCAGAAATCCAGCTTCCAGCGGGTCATCAAAACCTACTCGGAGACGGGCAGACTGTAATCCCTGGGGCTGGAATTTGAGCAAGACGCTGGAGTCGGCATTCAGGGCCTGCCTTGAAAGGGGTAAAACTCGGTTATGTGTGACTTCTTTGGGGCAGAAGGTTCTCTCACCTACGTTCCCTGTGAGCTGCGCACCTGCATGGTCGTGCAGCTGTGTTCTAAGCTCTGCTTAGAAGTTCAAAGCTCCCGCACAGGCAGGGAACTCAGCTGACCGGAGGGGGGTGGGGCATCTCATTAAGCAAGCAGTTAAATGGAGCTGCTCTGCGCTTGAAACAGAGCAGCTCCCAGAGCAGGTGAAAAGGGAAAAAAGCAGGGAATAAGTGGCTGCGGTGAGGGGGAGAGAGTCAGAGGGAAGGGGAGTTTGTAGAGTCCCATCTGCAGGAGGAGAGCAAGAGAGGCAGAAACTCAGCACTCTCAAGCCTCCAGGGGAGGGGGAGATAAGAGGCATGAGATAGGTGGGGGAAAGAGGAGGTGCATGGGTGCTGGCATCTGTGCAGTGAGGTGGAGGTAGGGGGCAGTTTGTTTGGGGTGTCTGACTCGCTGTAGTCCTCTTTGTCTGTCTGGGTTGGAGGGGGAGGCGGAAGCAGGCTGCATGGGGTAAGTGTGTGCACTAGGAGGACTCATTTGCATAGGTGTTAATGGCTTAAGATAAGAAAGAAAAAGATTTCTTTAAAAGAATTTGTTTGGAATGCTGCAGATTTCTAAAACTCTGATCTTAATGATTGTTTTAAATCCTGTGTTACTAATTAATGTGGTATATTGTATTGCAGTAAAGCCAGATCTTTGCTATGGGGAAGAGTTCTGGCTCTTAAAAGTCAGAAGTAACAATCACTAGCTTGAGTTGTTAGAAAGGATGATGATACATGTACTCCAAGAGTAGTTTCAGGGGGTAGCCGAGTTAGTCTGTTACAGAAAAAAATAACAAATGGTCTGGTAGCACTTAATAGCCAAACAAACCATGCAGATGGTATCATGAGCTTTCGTGGGCACAGCCCACTTCTTCAGCCCATCAGAAGAAGTGGGCAGTGCCCACGAAAGCTCATGATACCATCTACATGGTTTGTTAGTCTATAAAGTGCTACCAGACCATTTGTTGTTTTTTTCCAAGCGTAGTGTTAATTTTCTTTATTTGATTTCATATTAAATATCGTACGCATTGCTCCTTGTTAAATATCCCTTGTTTTAATATATTTTCTTCCTCATACATGGACTGCTTAAAATGTGTGTGTGTTATGTTTGTATTGGTGGTGCACATCCACACACACACTCCCTCAATATTAGTGGTGCACATAAGAAATTTCAATCTGACCAAAAGAAAATTCAACCTGCTCAGGGATGGAAAATGTTAGAGGGGACACTGTCCCTCACCACCACGAGGAACCAGTGCTGACCAGGTACTACTGCTGGGTCTACACTTTAAATATTCAGTCGCAGCGAGGAAGGGGCATTCAGCATGTTCTATTTCCCAGGGGGCCACCTGAGCCAGCAGCTCTGGGGTCAAGGTGGTGTTGCTCCTCGGGTGAGCTGGGGACAAAGCTTTTATCAGTGTGCTCGGGATGATTCCTTTGCCCATGAGCATGAGAGCCACCCCCTAGCTGGACACATGAACCAGACAAAGTCAGAGCTTGTTCCAGGAGGGCAGCAGAGTCAGCTACCAGCTACTCTCCTCTCAGCCATTCTAAGCAAAGTCCCCCTTAGTCATCTGGAACCAGAACACAGGGAACTCAGGCTAATATCGACCCATAAATCAAATGCTCAGGGCAGCTCCAGCTGGCTTAGGCTGAAAGAATGATTGTCTGACCTCTGAGTCCAGAGGTTTATTAACTAATGGATGGTACAGGATGGAGAAAGATCATTTTAAAACTGGCATCTCAACTGTCCTAAACCTGTAACTTACCTGCTCCTACAAGATTGGGACTTTCAGCTTAGAAAAGAGGACAGTAAGGGGGGATATGACAGAGGTCTATAAAATCATGCCAGGTGTGCAGCAAGTGAATAAGGAAAAGTGATTGACTTGTTCCCGTACCATAAGAACTAGGGGTCACCAAATGAAATTAGTAGGTAGCAGGTTTAAAACAAACAAAAGGAAGCTTTTCTTCATGAAGCTCACAGTCAACCTGTGGAACTCCTTGCCAGAGGATGTTGTGAAGACCCGGACTTTAACAGGGTTCCAGAAAGAACTAGATCAATTCATGGAGGTTAGGTCCATCAATGGCTATTAGCCGGGATGGGTAGGAAAGATGTCCCTCACCTCTGTTTATCAGAGGCTGGGAATGGGCGACATGAGGGGTATCACCCAAGAGCTGCTAGTTCAGGCAGCCCCTGGGAAATGGCACATGCTGAATGCCCCTTTCTTGTTAGGACTTTGCTGACCTGATCAGTTCACTCCCTTTGGGGACAGCTGGCACTGGCCACTTCTCATGTACTTGGGCATTCTGTGCAGGCTTCACAGGCAGGAATGAATGACACTTATGGAAACTCCCTGTCCATTTCCCGGATAGGGGAGCTCTCTCTCCCACTCTGTAGCACAGCTGGGACCAGAACTCAGGTTTACTGCCTACAACTCTGGTGCTTGGTCCTCTAAGCTACAGTCAGTCCTCCCTAAAGGGCACTTGGGCTATGTCTACACTCGCGGCTTCTTGTGCGAGAAATATGCAAACGAGGCTACGCGTAGAATATCGCCGAGCCTCATTTGCATACCTAATGAGCCGCCATTTTTGCAGAAGAGGCTCTTGCACCAGAAGAAGCTGCCTACACTGCCCCTTCTGGCGCAAGAGAAACCCTCTTCCGCGATGCCGCTATTCCTGAAAATAATCGGCATAGCGGCATTGCACAAGAGGGTTTCTCTTGTGCAAGAAGGGGCAGTGTAGACAGCTCCTTCTAGAGCAAGAGCCTCTTCTGCAAAAATGGCGGCTCACTAGGTATGCAAATGAAGCTCGGCGATATGCCACGCTTGGCCTAATTTGCATATTTCTCACGCAAGAAGCCGCGAGTGTAGACATAGCCTTGGAGGGTGGGAGGCTCAGGGCTGGGGCAGTTCTAGGTGGGAAGGGCAACTCCAGCCATCTCCTTTCACCTGCCTGACGATTCTTTTCTGTCTCGTTTGGTGAGACGCAATCCCATTCTGGGCACATCCCAATACCCTGGCTCAAGCAGACCTTGACCTTGCTTTAAGTTATGACCAGAGGAAGCTGCATACAAATGTGGGGGTCCTAGCTCTTACCAGAAGGAGGAGTTCTTGGACAGACAGACAGACAAACGCTCAAATATACAGTAGATGTGCTGAGCAGATGCTGACTCCACCCTCTCCCCACAGTGGTTTTGCTCCGGCTCCCATTGCCTGCCTTAAAACACGGCTTCCCAAACTGGGGGGCGTGAAGAAATTCCGGGGAGGAAGGGTGTGAGGCGACCCCGCCCCCCATCAATCTCCCCCCCTAAGTTTCGCTGCTATTTTTGTTTTTCGGCCCCAGTCAGTTCCTTTTTTTTTTTTTTTTGCTCAACGGCTGTGTCTAGATTGCATCCCTTTTCCATAAAAGGGATGCAAATTAGACACATCACAATTGCAAATGAAGCGGGGATTTAAATCCCCCCCTGCTTCATTTGCATAAAAATGGCTGCCGCTTTTTTCCGGCTCGGAGCTTTGCCGGAAAAAAGTGCCAGTCTAGACACAGATCTTTTGGAAAATAAAGCCTTTTCCGAAAGATCCCTTATTCCTGATTTTAAGAGGAGCAAGGGATCTTTTGGAAAAGGCTTTATTTTCCGAAAGATCCGCGTCTAGACTGGTGCTTTTTTCAGGCAAAGCTCCGAGCCGGAAAAAAGCGGCAGCCATTTTTATGCAAATGAAGCAGGGGGGGATTTAAATCTCCGCTTCATTTGCAATTGCGATGTGTCTAATTTGCATCCCTTTTACGGAAAAGGGATGCAGTCTAGACACAGCCAGCAAGTTTTGCTGCTATTGGGGGGTGGGAGGCGCATGAGGGTTTCTCAAAAATCAAAAAGGGGGTGTGATGCCGAAAAGTTTGGAAACCACCGCCTTAAAAGCTGTGGCTCCAGCAGCCAGCTGGCTTCCCGCTTGTTGCAGGCACAGCCCTGAAGGTGAAACGCTTGGATCACGGCGCCCTCTTGTGACACGTGCTCTCACCAAAGGTGAGTGTAATCTCCCTGCTTCCATTGCCCACTACAGTCCCCCTGGCCCTCAGGGCTTTCTGCAGGAAGGCCAGTTCCAGAGGCAGCAGAGTCAGTGTCCGAGTTTTGCAGCTGGCCCTTCCGCTTGCAACAAGCTGAACCAGAGAAATGCTGAATTGCAGGCAACAGGGCCGGCCCACAACGTTTTGGCACCTGAGGCGGGGAGCTTAAATGAGGCCCCCCTGCCCCCTCACTTGGGCCAAAACTTGGAAAGGTCTCAATTCTGCCGTCTTCCTGTTCTGCTCCTCTCGTGGGGCTGCTCTGCTACCTACCTCTGCACCAGCAGCAGACACAATTTTCTATACTCCCGGTCCTAGTGGCGCCCCCCCCCCCCCCAGTCTGGCACCTGAGGTGGCCACCTCAGTTCGCCTCATGGTAAAGCCGGCCCTGGCAGGTGCCCTCAGAATCTGCAGCCGTGCTCTGGCCGTGTGGCTTGGTTTCCTGGCTGTAGCAATGAGCCGCTCCCTGCCCTCAAGCCAGAGCTCCTTGGAGGAAGGAGGCGGCTGTGGAGAATTAACCCTCAGGGTGAGAGAAGCAAAGCAGGTGGGCTGGGGAAGGATTTTTGCTGCTTCTGGCCATGCCTGCCTATCCCCGTGATGCCCGGGCTGACCCGATCGAACCTCTGGCTAAAGCCTGTGCCTATAGGTGCCACTCTGTGAAAGAGGAGACACCAAGAGGTTTGCTCATCACAGCCCCCTGCTCCCCTCTGTGCCGAGTCCCTGCCCCTACAAATGGCTGTAATCTGTGGCAATAGGTTGGTCCAGATGTGCTCTGGGCTTGTGAGCCAGTTGGGGACCAATTCCGGCTAGAAACGTCCTTCCCTCGAAGGGTGGTAACTAACCCCCTGTGCGCCTCCGGGTTAAGGGCTAACGGGGCCCGCCAGGCTGTGGAGCTCGCGAGCCGCACTGGAGGAGGCAGGGTGGCTGCTGCTGAATGTGTTGCTTTATGAGAAAGGGAACGGGCCGTGGTGTCCGGGAGCAGCCGGGTTAGCCCCAGGGCCCGGTGCTGAGCCCTTTTGGGAATTGATTGCACCTGCTCTGTGCATTGGTGCAAACAAGGACCCGGGGATCAGAGCAGAATCGGACCCCAGTGCCCCACAAACCGGTATCCTCCATGCCCCTGCTCGCCAGCCCTTTCCTAACCTACCTTCCTCCTGTTGCTCGCTTTCCAGCAGCGCCATTGCCTCTGTTTCCTCGTCGAACGGCACCACCTCATCCACGTCCACCACCGTGGAGCTCTGCCCCCTCCTGTGTGTCTCCGGGGGGCTCGTGCCCTCCGTGGCTTTCCCCCTTTTCAGCCCCTCCCTGTCCCTGCTGGCTCCTCTTCTGCTCCCCCCCTTCTCTCTCCTGCCCTGCGAGTCCGTGGGCTCCCTGTTTCCCTTGTGGGGCTCCCTGGAGGAGCTGCGAGCCTGCTTTTCCATCCTCAGCGAGGGCTGGGAGCGGAGGAGCATGCAGCTGCTGCGGCCGCAGGACAGCCGGCCCTGGGAATTTATCAGGGAGTGGAGGAGGTGACAAGCGGGGGAGGCGCAGGCCCTTGTAAGTGCACTCCGGGCTCATTTGCCTGGCCAAAGAGCCAAGCAAGATGTTTCCCAGATGCTGTCCTATCACCCACCTCCCGGACGGGGGTTTCAGGAAGGCTCCGTCCTTGCCCATCAGATGCCATGACGGTGGAATCCGTGCTAAGGATCCGTGTGCTCTTGTCTGACTTGGGCATAAAATGCATTGACACTCGCACAGAACTCGGCCTGCTGGCTCGTGACTGAGGAGGGGTGAGGAAACCCAAACCTTTGCTGTTGGAAGCAACTAACCATGTCAAGCTCTGAATAGTTCCCACATTTAGAAACTGCTTCCCCTGCACATGGGGGCTGCGGGGGTTGCTCTCCACTCAGGACATAAGAGTGCAATCATTTCAATGGCTATCGGTTATCAGCTGATCGGTTTCCATTGTGGTTACTCTTTGCTGGCGCACACCAACTCCCAGCCCTGCTCCCGGAGAGCCGGTCACCGCAGTGCAGCTGGCTCTTCGAGAGTGGGGCTGGGTGGCGGGGTGTGTAAACAAGTTCGCTGTGGCCACCAGCTCTGGCTGCTGGCTCTGCTCCGGCGGAGCCGGCTGCTGGTCCATGCTGTGCGCTGTGTATCAGAGCCCGCAGCGTGGGGTGACAGCCAGCTCCCCAGACGCGGGGCCAGCACCCGGTGCACTCTGGAGAGCCGGCTTATACTCCCACGACGTCTAGACTGCCCCCTCTTGCGCAAGAGAATATGCAAATGAGGTGAAGCGGTGAATATCGCTGCACCTCATTTGCATACTTAATGAGCCACCATTTGTGCACAAGGGGCTGTTGCGCAGCAGCCGTTCTGCTGCTTTTTTTCAGGAAGAGCAGCTCTCGCGCAAGAGGGGGTTCTGTGCAAAAAGGAGCCGTGCAGACTGAGCCCCTTGCGCAAAATGGCAGCTCATTAAGTATGCAAATGAGGTGCGGCGATATTCTCCGCTTCGCCTCGTTTGCATAGTCTCTTGCGCAAGAGGGGGCAGTCTAGACGTAGCCCCAGTGTACAGCGGCAGCCGGCCCCACTCCCGGGGAGCCAGCTGCACTACAGACCCTGCAGGATAAGCCATACGCTGCAGAGTCGGCGGCTCGTGTCATCGCTACGACTTCTAGTGGTTCCACAGTTACTTTTTTTAGCAGTTTCTTTTTTACATCCCTACTCTCCACTGGCTCTGCTCCCTCGACCCCGGGCGTTGGGTTCCCAACACAGCAGGGCACCTGGGCGTTCAGCTGGTCTCATTTGACTGTAACAACTGTCACTTTTCAAACCAAGCCAGGCAGTTAGCTCCAATCCAGCAGTGTGTTCCCATGAGCCAAACTCGGTAACGTGGGAGGAGGGAAAACACCAACAGTGGGGTGGTGGGTTTTAAAAAAAAATTAAATTTCCCTGAGTGCCTGTCTGCTACTTCAGTGTCTCTCTCCCCATGGTTCTCTGGTATCCTCAGTTTGGGAATAACCATTCCTTCAATGACCTTAAAACATGCATATTGCTTCAAAGAGACTTGAACTCCAGACTTCAATGAGAAGCTTCAGAATTGTCATTCATGCTTAAATTTGACACTTTATGTATGGGTTTAAACAAAGACTCTAATTATCTCACCCATTACAAAGATAGCTTCCCCAATTATCACCCCTAATGTCATTACCTCACAGAAACTTCCCCTATTATCACCCCTACGTCATTACCTAACAGACACTAATCTTCCCCCCTCACCCACACTCTGTTCTAAAATTTGATTTGTCAGTTTCACATGCGTTCATTTTTTTGATTGTATCACTTTGGTATATATGGTTGTGCTGATTTTCTTCCACATATTGATCTGAGGAAGTGGGTCTGGCCCACGAAAGCTCATCATCTAATAAACCATCTTGTTTGTCTTTAAAGTGCTACATACTTCTGTCTTTTGTTTCAGCTAGACCAGACTAACACGGCTGCATCTCTATCATAAATGTAACAGTGAGGGCAATTAACCCTGGGAACGGTTGACCATCTCTGGCCATTTTAAAATCACAACTGAATGTGTCTTGTTCAAATCTTGAAAAAAACAATCTTTCCTGGTCTGTGCTATGCAGGAGGTTGGACTAGATTACAGTGGTTCCGTCTGACCTTGGTATCTGTGAAAGTGGCCGTGGGCCCTCTTTTGCTGGAGGTAGATGGGGAGCATTGGAGGGAATGTGGGTGCCATGTAGCCTGTGGGGAGGGGTGGGCCAGGTGGAGCCGCTGTGCCCTGACTTGAAGCATGGGGAACCTGAGGATCCAAACTGTCTTGGCTGGCTGGGTTTGCAGGTTGCGAGGAAAGAGGCCGGGTTTGTACTAAGTAGAGCACCAGCTGCTCAGATCTGCCCCTGGCTCCTGTTACAAGAGCAGAGGTGCTGGCAGGCAAATGAGTTGGCAACTTAGTGCCTCTCTGTCCCTATCAGCATTGCTGTAGCTGCCCAGAGAAGAAACATTTGTCTTAGAACAAGTGCTGCAGCAATGGCAGCTGTGCCGCTCCCAATTCCACAAGATACAGACTTCGACATTTTGAGCAAGGCTCATGAGAGCCACTCTGAGTCTCCGAGAGATTGGGGGAATAACACGCTTGTAACGGAGCTTGGCTCTAACCCCACTAGCAATCTATGCTGTAAGAAATCCGAGTTCAGCGGCAAGATAATTCTAGTCCTTGAAACGCGGTAGCAGCAACCTCCCTTTTGATGAGCTGTGCTGACATGCTGACCTCCAGAGTTCATCTAGATTGAAGCCCAGCTGTGCAGTTGTCCAGTCGGTATGTGTGGCGTTAGAGGAGGAGAAGAAGGAAAGAAGAAGGGAGTAGAGTTAGGGTGATGACAGCTGTGTTTTCTCTTGGATTCCTGTTTTATTGGAAATCTTTGCAGTCCTCCAAGTCAGGATATTACAGTCATTCCTGAACTCTGAACTTTCTACTCCCTCATCTAATTTGTCGTGTTCTTTACTGGTAGATTATTGGTCCCAGGAAGAAGATGAATGAATAGGGCTACTGTCGAGCAAATGGAGTTGGGTAGGATATTCTATCCAACGGGAACTGCAAATATAACTCAACAGGCATCACAGATGGACTGAGGAAAGAGGCATAGATCGCTGGCCTGAACCCAAGATTTGGAGTCAGGAATTCTAATTCAGAGTGTGACAGGGCCTCCTTTTTGCCCTTGGCAAGTCATTAACTTTTCATCTTCAGCTGTGAATTCCATAAAGTAGGGATTATAAACGGTTCTGCAAAAACTGAAAACTATCAAAATATGTCAAATGTATCTGTTTTAATTTTGTTGAGCTAAATAGTTCCCTTTCTTTTCTCAGTTTGTGTATGTAAAAGGGGAATCATACCTAAGTGCTTTGAAGAGGTAAAGTGCCAACTCATATTCTATGATGTTGGTGCTAAAGGTGCTTTGATGTAAGATGACGGATGAATAAAAAGGTGGAGAAAATTGGCGTGATTGCTTGGAATATAAAAGGCCTACATCAATACTTTCCTACCCAGAAAAATATTTGGTAACACCAGCTGGGGTTGATTAGTTCCTCTTCATTTTTTTCCCAAATGTAATTCATTTATCTGACATTTTTCTATGCTTGCATAACTTTGTGCAAGCCTAGGTTTTTGGTGCCATAGTACAAACACTGTGCCATTACATCAGTGGTCACCATCCCATCGACCGCGATTGACTGGTTGATCGTGGTGTCTCCAAGAGTCAATCTACAGTTCCCATGAACTGTGTGGCTGTGCATGAGGAATTTCAGCAGGATGATTGTCGCGGCCAGCTGACCGGATCATGTGGCCTGGCTGCAGCATTCAGCCCCAGCAAGGACAGCTTGCCTCACCGTGCCATGCTGCAGCTGGAGCAATGGGGAGCCAGCTCCGGGACGCAGTGAGACTGTCCCTGGAGCAGCCTTAATGGGCCTAGAATAACAATCCAATTGCTGCAGGTCCTTGAAGTACCTTGGCAGCAGAAGTACCTCGGCAGCAGAACTCCACCTTGCTTGCATGCGCCACTGCCTGGAGGCACGGGAAGGAAGTGTGCAGCCTCTCTGACCCAGAGCATTAGCTGCACCAGCTGCCCCCTGGGTGTGCAGCAGGGTTGGGGTGCTGCTTGATTAATAGAGGACAAAATGTATAATTATAAATACTTGATTTAATATTCATATAGAATAAATTAAAAGTAGACTGTTTATTCCACAACATTATCTTAGGGGTAGATCTTGGGTTACATGTAAATTCAAAAAGTGATCTTGGGTTGAAAAGGGTTGGTGACCATTGTGCTGTTGTGTTTAAACATCATGGTGCTGTGGAGCAGTGGTTCTTTGTGGGGAATTTTCCTAACCTTCCATGAGGCAGGTCTGTGGAATGTGTAAGGGCTTAAGGTTGATCCTAACTGGAGACTGTGTGTTTGTGACATGGAGCTGAGCTGCAGGGTTATGTTGAAGTGGGGTTGGTACCGTCCCTCCTTCCCCCATCCCTTTGTCACCTTGGTCTCAATTCTAATTCTGTGGCAAGGTTTGGGGTCTGCTTTCAAGGCCCCATTGGTCTCATAGAGTGTGGCTAGACTACATCCCTTTTTTGAGAAAGGGATGTAAATTAGGCATGTCGATATTGCAAATGAAGCCGGGATTTGAATTTCCTGAGCTTCATTTGCAGAATGGCGGCCACCGCTTTTTTTCAAAATGGGGCTTAAAAAAAAAAAAAAAACCCTGGCAGTTTAGATGTGAATCTTTCGAAAATAAACCCCCTTTTCGAAAGATCCTATACTCCTCAAAAAATGACAAAGCCCTGGCTGGGTTGATTGAGTTGGGGTTGGTCCTGCTTTGGGCAGGGGGCTGCACTGATGCCTCCTGAGGTCTCTTCCAGCCCCAGGCTTCTGTGAATGGCAGCGAGGTGCAGTGGCCGGGCCGCTGGGGGAGGGTGAGACGGGCTCAGCCCCTCTAACCCAGCAAAGGGGCCCTGGGTGCACCTGGGGGGGAGCCCCTGTACGGTGGATGGGCGGGTGCCTGTCACCTGGGCATGGAACTCGGCCCGCGCCACTGCGGAGACCCCGCCCCCTGGGCAGCTGCCGGCCTAGGGCAGGGCCAGTAGGGGGCGCGCTGCCTCGCCCCTGCCGCCCCTCCCTCGCTGGCGGAACGCCCCTCCTCAGGCGCCGCCCTGCCGGCGGGTGGGGTGCGAGGGCGGAGGGGCGTGGTGGTTGTGCGCAGGCGCGCAGGAACGGGCACGTGAGGGCCAGGAGGGTCGCCCCGCGTGGACCCAGCTCGAGCCCGCGGGAAGGTGGGGGCGGCGATTGTGGGAGGAGGCCTTGGGGGAGGGGCGGTAGGAGCAGAGGGAGCGCTGGGGGGGCAGACACAGAGGTAGCGACCCGCCATGGGGGAGGGGCAGTGACCCCCCCATTGGGGAGGGGCAGTAGTTATGGGGGGGTAATATCTGCAGGGGGCAGTGACCCCCCATGGGGGAGGGGCAGTAGTTATGGGGGGGTAATATCTGCAGGGGGCAGTGACCCCCCATGGGGGAGGGGCAGTAGTTATGGGGGGGTAATATCTGCAGGGGGCAGTGACCCCCCCATTGGGGAGGGGCAGTAGTTATGGGGGGGTAATATCTGCAGGGGGCAGTGACCCCCCATGGGGGAGGGGCAGTAGTTATGGGGGGGTAATATCTGCAGGGGGCAGTGACCCCCCATGGGGGAGGGGCAGTAGTTATGGGGGGGGTAATATCTGCAGGGGGCAGTGACCCCCCCATTGGGGAGGGGCAGTAGTTATGGGGGGGTAATATCTGCAGGGGGCAGTGACCCCCCCATGGGGGAGGGGCAGTAGTTATGGGGGGGTAATATCTGCAGGGGGCAGTGACCCCCCATGGGGGAGGGGCAGTAGTTATGGGGGGGTAATATCTGCAGGGGGCAGTGACCCCCCCATTGGGGAGGGGCAGTAGTTATGGGGGGGTAATATCTGCAGGGGGCAGTGACCCCCCATGGGGGAGGGGCAGTAGTTATGGGGGGGTAATATCTGCAGGGGGCAGTGACCCCCCATGGGGGAGGGGCAGTAGTTATGGGGGGGTAATATCTGCAGGGGGCAGTGACCCCCCATGGGGGAGGGGCAGTAGTTATGGGGGGGTAATATCTGCAGGGGGCAGTGACCCCCCATGGGGGAGGGGCAGTAGTTACAGGGGGGGTAATATCTGCAGGAGGCAGTGACCCCCCATGGGGGAGGGGCAGTAGTTACGGGGGGGTAATATCTGCAGGGGGCAGTGACCCCCCATGGGGGAGGGGCAGTAGTTATGGGGGGGTAATATCTGCAGGGGGCAGTGACCCCCCCATTGGGGAGGGGCAGTAGTTATGGGGGGGTAATATCTGCAGGGGGCAGTGACCCCCCATGGGGGAGGGGCAGTAGTTATGGGGGGGTAATATCTGCAGGGGGCAGTGACCCCCCCATTGGGGAGGGGCAGTAGTTATGGGGGGGTAATATCTGCAGGGGGCAGTGACCCCCCCATTGGGGAGGGGCAGTAGTTATGGGGGGGTAATATCTGCAGGGGGCAGTGACCCCCCCATGGGGGAGGGGCAGTAGTTATGGGGGGGTAATATCTGCAGGGGGCAGTGACCCCCCCCATTGGGGAGGGGCAGTAGTTATGGGGGGGTAATATCTGCAGGGGGCAGTGACCCCCCCATGGGGGAGGGGCAGTAGTTATGGGGGGTAATATCTGCAGGGGGCAGTGACCCCCCCATTGGGGAGGGGCAGTAGTTATGGGGGGGTAATATCTGCAGGGGGCAGTGACCCCCCATTGGGGAGGGGCAGTAGTTATGGGGGGGTAATATCTGCAGGGGGCAGTGACCCCCCATGGGGGAGGGGCAGTAGTTATGGGGGGGTAATATCTGCAGGGGGCAGTGACCCCCCATGGGGGAGGGGCAGTAGTTATGGGGGGGTAATATCTGCAGGGGGCAGTGACCCCCCCATGGGGGAGGGGCAGTAGTTATGGGGGGGTAATATCTGCAGGGGGCAGTGACCCCCCCATGGGGGAGGGGCAGTAGTTATGGGGGGGTAATATCTGCAGGGGGCAGTGACCCCCCCATGGGGGAGGGGCAGTAGTTATGGGGGGGTAATATCTGCAGGGGGCAGTGACCCCCCATGGGGGAGGGGCAGTAGTTACAGGGGGGGTAATATCTGCAGGAGGCAGTGACCCCCCATGGGGGAGGGGCAGTAGTTACGGGGGGGTAATATCTGCAGGGGGCAGTGACCCCCCATGGGGGAGGGGCAGTAGTTACAGGGGGGGGTAATATCTGCAGGGGGCAGTGACCCCCCCATGGGGGAGGGGCAGTAGTTACGGGGAGGTAATATCTGCAGGGGGCAGTGACCCCCCCATGGGGGAGGGGCAGTAGTTACAGGGTGGGGGTAATATCTGCAGGGGGCAGTGACCGTGGCAGGGGAGGTGCAGTGACCCCCCATGAGGGAGGGGCAGTAGTTACGGGGGGGGGGGGGGGTAATATCTGCAGGGGGCAGTGATTGTGGTGGGGGAGGGGGCAGGCTAATGGGGGGCAGTAACGGTGGGGTAATAGCTGTTGCGCTGTGCTCCTGGTGCTGGCTGGGACTCCCCCTTCCTGCTTCCCAGTGCCCTTTCGTGCCTGTCCCTAGGGCTTGCTGGAAAAGCCCTTCATTGACATGGTTCTGGTGCCTCCTCTCCCTTCTTGGAAGCTGTGCCCTCTGCTCAGTCTCTCTCGCTCTCTCCCTAGTGCAAACATGTCGGACCAGGAGCGCCTCATGGACTCACTGAGGAAAGAAGTGAGGTCGCTGCTGATGGCTGTCAAAGAGGGCCTGACCCCAGTGCAGCTGGAGAGCGAGTACCTCTCGATGATTGGCAGACCTCTCCCGTTGCGCACCTTGGGCTACCAATCCACCATGGAGCTGGTGAAGGACATGCCCGATGTCGTCAGCATCAGCTCCTCTAAGGATGGCTCTGTTGTACTGAAAGGTGGGTGCCTGGATCCTCTGACAAGTGGAGCAAATGACTTGGGAGCCTTCACCCAAGCATTAAAGGGCATTTGTTAGAACTGTCTTATGCTGTGCTTATAGTCTGTGGAGAGGCTGGTGTAGAGCATGGACCTTGGATGTGGAGCTTTTAAGTGGGGGTGAGAGGAAGGGTAGCCAGTATTTTAACCTGTCATTTTCATGTTCATGTATTCATCCAAGCTTCTAAAGAAAACTTTAGATAGATATCATGAGGTGCAACTAATAGAGAGTGATATGTAGGGAGCATCTAGGCCATTTGCCATGAATGGGTATTTCACATTTGTGACCTGCAGCTTAAAGTTAATGATTAAAAAGATTTCACGTCATTCTAGTGGGCTACTGATATTAGATTGGTGTACTTTTAATTTTGGGTAATCTACATAATAGAGTTATGTATGCAGAATTCCATGCACCATGTCTTAATTTCTGTATTCTTTTACTGTCTCTAGTCTTTTACTTTCTGCACATGTCCTTTGTTTTTTTCCAGTTGCAACCATGTATGTTTCTTACCTTTTTGTGTTTCTCCCTGTCCTCCAGTCTGCCTTAACACTTAGGCCTCTCTCTCTTCTATTTAAATAGAGACTGTAGCAGAAGACAGAGTCAGGAAAAAAGGCACCAGCGAAGAAGCTGGTGCCTCCTTGCCTGGGGGGGGGGGCTAAATATTTTTATTTCTTGATAAAAGAACCTTTGTGGGTCAAACCTATGTTCTTGTTTCCTCACCTTTTAGGAGAATCTTTTTTGGAATGATCAGCAGCATTGTTTTGGGAGGAGTGAGCTTTGTAAAATGGAAGAGGCATATAGCCACAGGAAGAGGATGAATTAACATCTTAAAATCCTCTTTACGTAATAAGAGAGGTCACGTGGAAAAGCTGGGAGAGCACTAGTTTGGTCTCCAAAAATGTTCTTTGGCAAGCACCATACTACCAACCTATCAGTCCAGAGAGATCTTGCAGTGCTAGTTATGCATCTCCCGTGTCTGAGTCTCACTGGTGGTGCTGGCTTGTTAGAGGCTTTTAGTTAGACCTCAAATTAAAAAGCACTCCCAAAGAACTGTGCAGGCTGTGACAGATATGGCAGTTTCCTGCAATGTCTTTTAGACATATTACTGAATTAAGGTTAAATAGCTTTGGAGTTCACTGTATTATAAATGCACAGTTTGTGTATTATTGTAGGATTCTATGTAACTTTTCTAGGAAGGAAAGACTTGGCTAACATACGTCCTGAGAAGTGTTAGTGCCAAAGGATTGGTTTTTAAATAGGGCTGTCAGGCAATTTTTTACAAAATTGTGCAATTAATTGCACTATTAAACAATAATGGAATACCATTTATGTAAATGTTTTTGGATGTTTTCTACATTTTCAAATATATTGGTTTCGGTTACAGTAGAAAATACCAAGTGTTAATGCTCACTTCTTATTTTTTATTACAAATAGTTGCATTTCAAACAAGTGTTTTTCAGTTCATCTAATAAAAGCACTGTAGTGCAATAGCTTCATCATGAAAGTTGAACTTACAAATACAGAATTAGTTAAAACTGCATTCAAAAATAAAACAATGTAAAACTTTAGAACATACAAGTCTACTCAGTCCTACTTCTTATTTAGCCATTTGCTAAGACAAATAAGTTGAGTTACTTTTACAGGAGATAATGCTGCCTATTTCTTGTTTACAATGTCACCTGAAAAGAACAGGTATGTGCATGGAAATGTAGCAGGCATTGCAAGATATTTGTGCCTGATGTGCTAAAGATTGATTTGTCCCTTCATGCTTTGACTACCATTCCAAAGGACATGTGTCTGTGCTGATGATGGGGTCTGCTTGACAACAATAAAGCAGAGCAGTTTGATGCATGTTCATTTTCAATAGCCAGATACCACCAGAAAAAGGTTGATTTTTCTTCATTGGTGGTTAGTGCTCTGTATCTTTCACATCAGAATGTTGCTCTTTTAAGACTTCGGAAAGCCTGCTCCACACCTAATCCCTCTCAGATTTTTGGATAGCACTTTAGATTTTTAAACCTTGGTTCCAGTGCTGTAGCTATTTTTAGAAATCTCACATTGATACCTTCTTTGTGTTTTGTCAAATCTACTGTGGAAGTGTTCTTAAAACAAACACGTGCAGGGTCGTCGTCAAAGACTGCTATAATATGAAATGCATGAAGGTAAAACAGAACAGGAGATACAGTTTTCTCCCAAGGAATTAAATCACAAATTTAATTAATGCAATATTTTTAATTAGTTTAATCAGAATGGAAGTATGTCCTCTGGAATGGTGGCTGAAACACAAAGGGCATACAAATAGTTAGCATGTCTGGCACATAAATACCTTGTGATGCCTGTATGCAAAAAACTATTCTCCGTTTCAGGTGACCACTGTGAATAAGAAGCAGGCAGCATTATCTCCTGTAAATGTAACCAAACTGGTTTGTCTTTAGCAATTGGATGAGTAAGAAATAAGACTGAGTGGACTTGTAGGCTTTAAAGTTTTACTTTTTATTTTTATGAATTTGCACTCAAACAAAACTTACATTTGTAAATTATACTTTCACAATAGAGATCACACTACAACGCTTGTATGAGGTGAAATGAGAATATTTCTTTTTTTTCACAGTGCAAATATTTCTAATAAAGTGAGCACTGTACTCTTTCTATTCTGTGTTGTAATAAAAATTAATGTATTTGAAAATGTAGAAAAACAAATTTAACATCAATTGAGACTGTTTAACGGTGGTATTAATCACGATTTTTAATGATTATTTTTTATCACGAGTTAACTGCAATTAATTGACATCCCTAATTTTAAACAATGTGCCAGACAAGAAGGTCCTTTTGGGACAGGAGGGAGATTGAGATGAGTCAAGGGAGAAATACGTGTGCAATTGCCATGAACCGACAGAGGCTATGTATATTCAGGGATCACTTTGTCTATAACTGTTTGATGTGCATTTAGCTGCAGTATCAATGTAGGGCCATGAAACAAGAATGCTGTATCTAAAAACTGCAAGGTAAACTTATGTAGCATGTAATTGCACAAATTGGAATTGGTAATATTTCTAACATTGTGAAAAATGCCATGATGACAGGTGGATAGGGTCTTGGTTTTACGTCTTGTTCAAAAGGCTGCAGCTCCAGCAAAACACTGTCAAGAAGTCCAGTGTGGTTTTGTCACAATACTGGCTCAGAGGGTAGGGTGCTCACTGTTGAGCTACCAACTCCGCCATCTACAGTATCTGGGGTTTCTAGTGTGATCTCCTGTCCTAGCACTTGTAGGCTCCGCAGCCTTCTCTGCTTGGATCCTGATCTGCTGAGATCATCGTGCTGACATATTGCCCAATATGGGATGTTAAAGCTGTTCCAGACAGACTTCTGACGGGAGGATAAAAGCTAGTTACTGTGCTCTCCAGCATTCATGGTAAAGTTACACTGGTTAGTTGTTGTGGCTCTTGAAGAGGAGGGTTTCCTCAGAAGGGGAAAAAGGGAAGGGGGAGAGAAAACGAGCAGTCCCCCAACACTGTTTCTGCTTCTTTAGTCATTGCAGATGAGGCCACCAGAGGAATAGCAAATTTGGTTGCCAGGCAGAAGACCAGTACAAAAGCACGAAATAGCATGCGAAGAACAAACACCTTCTCTCGCCTTAGCCTCCCTCGGCGGGGCCGGACTCCTCCTATCCTGCCAGCTGTGGTGAAGAGTGAGCTGAAGGACCTGCTGAGTCTGTCCCCAGTCTTGCTCTCAGATTTTGATAAGGCCTTCACCAGGCGCTTTGGACGGCCATTCCAATATGTGCGCTATGGATTTTTCTCCATGGTTGACGTGCTGAACGCAGCCTCCGATATCGTTGCCATTGAGCAGACCAGGGCGGGTTCTCTACTGACCCTGAAGAGAAGTTTCTCGGTTAAGCAACAGCAGGAAAAGCTGTCGCCGGGTGAGGCTGTATATGTATTTAACTTGGGGCAGGTGGTTCTGATTAGCACAATGTCACGCTTTCTTCAAGCAGACCTTGTGTCAGGTGAAAGGGGCTACGTCTCCATTGGCTGCGGGACTCTGATGGTGCTGCAGCAGCTTTGGACTCAGCCCAGTGCCAAAGGGTTCTGGCTATGTATGACTTGGGGCTTTATAAAGTGATTCCTCCTCTGTTCTCAGGGGGAGGGAGGTGAAGAGGGGTGAGTTTAGAGAAGTTGAAGTCTGTAGCTAGGATAAAGGTTGCCTCTTTATTGTGGAGCTGGCTAAACATTGGTGTGAGCCCAGCATTGCCTGACTGCAAAACTGAGTGTGTGGGGCGGGGGGCGGGGGGTGGGGTGGGGGAAGTGACCTGCATGCAGGAATGGGTCCTAGACGAGCTGCTGGCAACTGGCGCCCTAGGTGAAATGCATGATCGGCGCGTGATCGGCGCCCCCGCCTCCAAAGCCCTCAACGGCCATTTATCTTGGCGCCCTAGGCGACCGCCTAGTTCGCCTGTATTGTCGGGCCGCCACTGCCTGCATGTTCATGCAGTTTGATAAAAGTTGTGTATAAACCTCTGCTTAAGGTGAAAAGGTGACTCAGCCAAGGAAGGCAGAGCAGTCCAAGTCTGATTGTCCTTCAGCACCTGCAGTTAAGACACCCCCTCCAGGATCTGTCTTGTATGCAGACAGCCTCGAAATACCAAAACAGAGACCAGAACCAGTGGAAGCAGAAGTAGGGAGCTGTGGTGAGAAACTGAAACAAGTGAGTAACTGAAAAAGTGTGTGTGTCTCTCTCTCCCTCCCTCCCTCTCTCTCTCATATGATTCTGCTCAATGATCAACATGATGGTCTCTAGAGTATAAGTTGTCAGCACAAGGGGAGAGTTCTCTAAATTGTTTGCTGTGAACTAATCTGCAAAAAATTCATATTGCCATGTGGATTTAATGGCAGTCCAGTCCCATAAGCATTCTGCTTCTGGGGTACAAAGTCTGTGATCATGTTACAGATCACCCATTGGCCAATTCCTGTAATGACCATCAACTTGTTACCCAGGATACAGTGCCTTGCATTCAAATATCTCTGAGCACTTAATATTAAGCTTCATAATCCTCCTGTGAAGGCAGATATGCCATTATGACTATCCACAATCTATGGAAACTGAGATACGCAGTGGTTAAGTGACTTGCCCTAGG
Organism: Pelodiscus sinensis; assembly: GCF_049634645.1. Lineage (NCBI taxonomy): Eukaryota > Metazoa > Chordata > Testudines > Trionychidae > Pelodiscus > Pelodiscus sinensis. The sequence continues at coordinate 59,653,360 of NC_134719.1, read as the reverse complement.
TCACACAGCAAATCTTAGAAAGGAATAGAAACCAGGAGCTGGGAGTCTCTGTACTTTGCTCAGACTACTAGATACGCTTTCTCCCAAGGACAAAAAAGAGTGGAGGCTTTTCCTGGTAATACCATAACTGAAAAAAACCATTTCCTCTGTCTCTTCTGGTCCTGTGCTGAGGTAGAATATTACTGGGCCATTTATTAGCACCAGGGAAAGGCTTGGTCCTAAAGGCCAGCCATTTTTGTTAAGTTCTTTATGCTAGGCAATGTTCAGATTCAGACAAAGGAAGACATTTACTTTCCCCACCCCAGTGTGCTTACTTAGGTGATCAGGCACAGACAGTCAAATACTGATCCATGATGCATTTAATGGTAAAATGGGAGATGTGGATTTTTTTTAGATAATCATTGAAGTACTAATGGAGAAGCATGTGTTAAGAGGGATTTGAAATGAAGAATACTTCACACCTACAAAGAGAGGGTCATTTAGCAAATGAGGGAGAGAAGAGTTCTGTGTATAGGGTACAGCTTGGTTGGGCAGGTGCATAGACAGACCTGAGTGGGTGAAAAAGACAAAGGAGAGGTTTAGCAGGAAGGTTTGGGTGGAGAAGAGGCTGTTGGAAGGAAATCAGCTGCAGTACAGTTAGTTCCTGCTGGAAGGCCTATATGCCACGGGATGGTAGGAGGCAGAATGTCCCCACGGCTCTTGCTATGGCAAAGGAATAATCAAAGGAAGTGTGTGATGTGTTCTGGAAAGCTGACCTGTGGCTTGCCCGTAGACTG